>NC_091963.1:44930004-45530004 GCF_031021105.1 Erythrolamprus reginae | reverse complement strand
ATCCCACATCACAGGATTGCCACTCACGACCTTCTTAGCCAGCAAACAAAGTCAACAAGTTTCCTTGCTGTCCGACTCCGCCAGCTCCGCAGGCCGCTGGTGAACTACAGCAATTGCCTGCAACCATCTGTCTCCTCATTTTACCAATCTCAGAAGGATGGAAAGGTGAGTTGACCTTGAGCCTGGTGAGATTCGATCTTCCAAACTGCTGATAGTTAGCAGAATTAATTTGCAATACTGTATTCTAGCCACTGTGCCACCAAGGCTCTTTGCACCATTACCTACCGTATATCAGTGATGGCAAACCTTTTTTCATTCGTGTGCCAAAAAATTGTGCGTGGGTATGCTAGCATGCATGCACATGCCCACACCCCTTCCCTCCCCACACACATGCGCACCTCCCCCGCACTGTCCCCCGCACATACTCACAGGCCTTTCTGAAGACTGGTAGGTGCAAAAAATGCCCAAACGGGCAAACCAGAATTTCGGAAAAACATACTTCTGCTTTGCCCATTGTGCTGTTTTTTGCACTCCAGGGTTTCAGGAAGCTTCCTTGGACCCTCTGGAGTGCAATAAACAGTGCATTGGAAAACTGGAAGTGTGTTTTTCCAAACTCCCGGTTTTTTTGCTGGGTGACTTTTTTGCCTCCAGGGCTTCAGGGACGTTTCCCTAAAATCCGGAGGGCAAAACGGCTTTTCCCAAGGCCAAAAATCAGCTGCCCAGCACACACACGTGTACTGGAGCTGAAACATACCAAAGTCTCACATGCCCTCTGATATGGGTTCATGTGCTATCTGTGGCACACGTGCCATAGGTTTGCCATCACAGACCTATATATTTAAGGGGAAATCTTTTTAAAAAATTAAAAAGATTTATTACCATCCTGGCATTACCTTTTAGTGTTTTTGTTCGCTGCTGTCCATCCTAAATCTAAATTAAGCAGCCACACAGAGATGAATGGCATTCCCTGTGAAACCACTTTTTAGTGTAATACAGTACAGTATATCTATGTGGAATCCTAGGGAATTCAATTTAGAGTGAAAGTATTAAGCACTGAAAACCTTGCAAAATTCTACTAGACAGAAATGATTTTATCTGCAAGTTTTTCAAAGGTTACCCTCTGTAGAAAAATGGGCACAAGTATAAATAGGGAAGATGTCCAACTACAGTTCTCTCAGAACAAAGAACAGGACATGAAAAGTATATTTGATTCCTCATCAAAGATTATGGAAATAGTTGACACTGATATTGTGACAGAGAAACACTATAATAAAATATTCACATTTCTCTCAATCACAAAACTAATCAAGAAATTGATCTGGGCTAAATAATATCTCTTAACTTTTTTTTTTCAAAATCTTTTTCTTCTTCTTCTTCAAGTCAGTTTATGACTCCTGGAATCTGCCCGGGCTGGTCTCTACCATTCTCTGATAGTATCTTCCTAAGTATTTTGCCATTGCCTCCTAAGACTAAAACTACTCCAAAGTCACACAGCTGTCTTTGTGTCTAAAAGAGGACTATTGTGTAACTGTCTCCCAATTACAACAAATTAGCCCTCAACTTGATGGGGGGGGGGAGGCTACTGCCCAGATGGGGGGGAACGCAGTGGGGTAGCAAAAATGGAGCTCCACCCCAGAGCACCCAATTTGCACTGAAAGATGTTGAAAGAAAATGCAGGGCGTCCTACATAAGCCACGCCCACAGTGTGGTAGTAAACGTTTTGGTAGCCCTTCATTGCGTTGATCTAATCTCCAGCCCTACACTGTTTCTCAAACACAGCAAATGTCATATGTATAGACTTCAACTCCCAGACTTAACCAGCTAGCAGGGCAAATTTGAAGTCCATGCATCTAAAAGTTACCATGGGTTGAGAAATAATGTTCCAATATATAAAACAGAAGACCTAATGTGATTTCTTTTAGATGCCTAGAAAAAAGGTATAAAAGGGGAAATTCCATTGTTTTAAGGAACAATGCAGATTTTAATTATACACTGCCCAATGTGTTTCAAATTGAACTACCGTATTTTTCGAAGTATAAAATAAGACACCTTAGTTTTGGGGGAGGAAAACAGAGAAAAGAATCTTCTTACCAGGTATTTGGAGAGGGGCGGCATACAAATCTAAATAATAAATAAATAAATAAATAAATAAATAAAATAATTCATCTGGCTAGCGTCCTTAATCTGGTCAACTTCAGCACATTATTTTATCCCCTGGTTAAGGGCGTTAAAAAAATTATTCTGAGAGAGTAATAAGTAACAAGCAACAAGCCAGTAAGAGCTGGGAACATCATTAGCACCTGGAAAGAAACAGTCTGAGCAGGTAAAGCAATGGAAAAAAACCCTGCAAAGACTTAGGGCTTGGAAAACATTCTTCTTTGCAGAGAGTAACAATGAAAGAGCTTGCAAGCCAGTAAGAGCTGGGGACATTAATAGCACCTGGTTAGGACTGGAAGAAAACATCTGCAGCAAGTAAAGCAATGAAAAAAAAACCTCTACAAAGACAGGGTCTGGAAAACATTCTTCGCAGAGAGTAACAATGAAAGAGCTTGCAAAAAGGTAAGAGCTGGGAACATCATTAGCACCTGGTTAGAGTGGGAAAGAAACTTACTCAGAGCAAGTTAGAGCAATGAAAAAACTCTGCAAAGACTAAGGGCTTGGAAAACATTGAAAGAGCCTGCAAGAGCCCTCGGAGAAGGATGGCATACAAATCAAATAAATAAATAAATAAGGTAAAAGCTGGGAAGATAGATAGCAGCTAGTTAGGGCTGGGGGAAAAGACGCACCCAAATTATCAGCCTCTTTTAGGGAGGAAAAAGATGTGTCTTATACTCTGAAATATATGGCAGTTTAAATAATCATAATTCTAGTTTTTTAAAAACAAATATAATTTTAAATTAATTTAAACAAATTATTTTATATGCTTCTCATTGTTCCTTTATATATTTTTTAGTTTTCATTCTTAGTTTATGCTGTTGAATAGATGAGGAATGGATATGTTTCAATAAATAGGGTTATCACCAATGAATTCTGTACCTCCTATTTGCAAAATATTCAGAGCAGATATATTCATTCCATGTGGTGATTAGGACTAAAATATTATGAATTTCTTTTTGTTAGACGAGTAATTATTAAAACATTTCTGTACACTGTTTTGGAAATATAAAAATATTTATGAATGAAAGTTATTTAATCTCTCATTAGGTTCTATCCATTCCATCCAATAGGTATCAAAAGAATGATGTTGACATAATTCAACATCATACATTCATGTGACGACAAACAGCATTTTCACATTCTTTTGGTAGTTAGCCAGAGAAACACTAATTTGTGTTGTGCTTATGCAAGGTACCTGACTAAGTAAGTAGAACCTCAAGGCAAAATAAGCTTCAAATGAAAACAAATAAAACATTTTAAAGTATCCTGTTTCCCCATAAATAAGACGTCCTCTGATAATAAGCCCAATCGGGCTTTTGTGCATGGCAATAAAACCAAGCACTTATTTCAGGGTTCAAAAAAATATAAGATAAATATTAAAAAGGGTTTCATTTTTGGGAAACACAGTAGCTAAATTATATTGAAATGCTGTATATATGCACTATTCATTAAGACTCTTCATAATTCATAAAACAGAAAATATCAAAACCATCTTTTGTAAACTAACAGAAATTAAAGCAGGCCAACACATGCTAGGCATGCGCTTAACTATCTTTCATATGAGTGTGTACCTCCTTGTGCAATGTATATACCTCAGTTATGTTCCTTTGCAATCCCCGTTGTTTTTTAAAAAATATTTCCGATGGTTGGACAATGCTAAAGTTAAAGAGGTATCTGTAATTAAGAGGAATTTGGGGGTTGAGAAAATATCTACAGACCCCTCATATATACAGACCTCCTCAACTCCTCCCCTTGAGATGCTGCTATGGGGTATTGCATGCCAAAACTAGATACAGGAACAGTTTCTTCCCCGTGCCGTCACATCACTGAATACCTAATTCTTACAATACTATCTAATGTCTATGTAGATTTACCTATGTTGTATGTGTATAACATTATCTTCTTTACTATCCTTTCTTATTGATATGATGAGGAGGAGAATTACTCTGTTGCTTTGCATATACACTCACAGCTTCTGCACTGGAGATAAACTCCCTCTGTGTCTAATCACACGGCCACATAAAGTATTCCATTCCATTAAAATGCTACAATATGGATCAAAATACTAATACCGCTAGGCTGCGAATTTGCACTGACTTATAAGGGAGAGAGGGCCTCCATTGACTTCATCTGCATTAAACTGTTTATAGGGATCTTCTCCAAATATATTTTTTTTGTACAACTGTTCTTGATTTCTGTGAACACAGAGTTCCAGTTCAATCCCTGGATTGGACCAGATGTGAATTTCCCATTGCAAACTGAAATATAAGTGCATTAATTGCAAAGAACAGTTATCAATAAATCTACTGGTGAGAGTTGAGATTACAGATGTATCGTGGCATTTAGCCTTTTCTGATTTGTAGCATATTTTAAAAATTGAGAATATGTAGGTGCTTTCAGGTATTTGCTCCCTGGCCAAGTTTATCAGCTTATCAAACTTCTAGATATGACAAGTCACATATTATGTATTTAGTGGAGAGTAAACTGATGAAGGCACACCCTAATGCCTGTGGGAGCTTCACCCTAGAGCAGTGTTTCTCAATTATTTTCTGTTAAGCCCGCCCCCCCCCCCCCCAAAAAAAAGAAATAAGCATTTCGCACACACACCCAACTCTCCACCTAGACAATTGTCTACAATATTCAGCATGTTTTTGCTGAAAAAACTCAAGCGGCTTATCAGCGTGATTAGGGTGCAAAGTGTTTAAGTGAGGCCTTAATTTATTTGACTTCATGCTGCCTGCTGCCAACTTTTTTAGACACAGTAAATCTCGTCTCCCACCATAGTCACAGTGAGGCCAAGCACGACATACGCTTCGTCATATTTTCTCATCTTAGCTTTTGGGAGACTTACGTTTGCCTTGTTATCTCCATCTCTCTCCTCCTTCCTTTTCATCCCTGTTAAATATTTTTCCATGGTGTCCCTTAAGGGTTTGTTATGTGCACTCCATATCTCCCAGTCTGTGCTGTGTGTTCTTACTCAGTGCAAAAAACCCCTATTCCCTGTGGCAAAAAAAGTACGTTCCCTGGGGTTACGTGCCCCCCCTGGCCTCGCTCCGTGCCCCCCACAGGGCACTAAAGGCACTAGGAGTGCCTTCATCAATTTACTCTCCATTAAATACATAATATGTGACTTGCCGTATCTATAAACTTGCCATGTGACTTGCCCTATGTGTCTGCACGAATATTGAGGAGGACAGGTGGATAGGTTTCCAAAGTGCTGTAGTGCAGCCAATCTGCTACTTTGATCTTTTTACCCCAGGTAGAGTTCAAAAACACTATGCTAAGAAAAAGTTGAAGGGAGAAATCAGTACAGTATTCAGAAATGAAAATACCATAAGGCAGACAAGCTTTACAATACAAGCAGATATTGCAAAATGGGCAGCAAACAAATTTAATAATAGAATGGCTAGCTGCTACAAAGTGACTGACTACAAATAATAGAAACATAGAAACATAGAAGTCTGACGGCAGAAAAAGACCCCATAGTCCATCTAGTCTGCCCTTATACTATTTTCTGTATTTTATCTTAGGATGGATATATGTTTATCCCAGGCATGTTTAAATTCAGTTACTGTGGATTTATCTACCACGTCTGCTGGAAGTTTGTTCCAAGGATCTACTACTCTTTCAGTAAAATAATATTTTCTCATGTTGCTTTTGATCTTTCCCCCAACTAACCTCAGATTGTGTCCCCTTGTTCTTGTGTTCACTTTCCTATTAAAAACACTTCCCTCCTGGACCTTATTTAACCCTTTAATATATTTAAATGTTTCGATCATGTCCCCCCTTTTCCTTCTGTCCTCCAGACTATACAGATTGAGTTCATTAAGTCTTTCCTGATACGTTTTATACTTAAGACCTTCCACCATTCTTGTAGCCCGTCTTTGGACCCGTTCAATTTTGTCAATATCTTTTTGTAGGTGAGGTCTCCAGAACTGAACACAGTATTCCAAATGTGGTCTCACCAGCATTCTATATAGCGGGATCATAATCTCCCTCTTCCTGCTTGTTATACCTCTAGCTATGCAGCCAAGCATCCTACTTGCTTTCCCTACTGCCTGACTGCACTGTTCACCCATTTTGAGACTGCCATGACAGAGTAGCAACAATGGTGCATGGAAAGATCTGTGTTTGCTTGAAAACAAGAACTGATAGGACCATAAAATGGAGAAAGTAATAGAAAACGAAGAACCCGAAGTCTGAGATTTTTAGAAATCAAACAGACAGGCACCCGTCACATAACACCTTGGATTTAATAAATGTCAAGGGGGGGGGGAGTGCATAGTAGATTTAGCAGTATCTGGAACAGAAAAATAGGAGAGAAAGAACTGGAGAAGATAACAAAATGGAAATAGAAAGGCAAAGGAAGCAAAGTAGCACAGATAGTTTTTGACTTATAAGAAGTTATTTAGTGACCGTTTAGTGACCAACAGCACTGAAAAAAAAGTGACTTATGAACATTTTTCACAATCATTGCAGTATTCCCATAGTCACATGATCACAGTTCAGATGTTTCAGATATTTATAATTGTTGCATTGTCCTGGGGCTATGTAATCAATTTTTGTGATCTGACAAATAAATGGGGAACCCAGATTCATTTAACAACCTTATTACCCACTTAGCAACATGAATTTTAGGCTCAATTGCGTTCGTAAGTCAAGGACTAACAGTACAAATAGTAAGGTGCATGTGGGTGTAATTGTTTAACTCAGTCAACTTTACTCAGAACAACTTAAATCCTGCAACTCTAACCTTAATACATCCACATCTATCTATCCCAGGCTCTTGGTAATGACTAATATCAAACAGGGTGAACATTTGTCTTACGGTGTAATAAACCAAAATAATAATACTGTATATTGTTTTTCAGATCGTATTTCATTTTTAATTAAGATTGCCAGATATGAAATCTGAGAATGATTAAAAGAAAGAAGACACTTGCCAGTTATTTAATTCAAATAGGGAATTCAAATCAGCAGGTGAATGCCTTGTTTTGAGTAGAACTCTTCAGCTACATTATTCACTAATATTCTATATACAATTCAAACGGTTTTTTCTATTTGACCTTGCATTTTTTTATCTCATCTCAAGCAGTCATCATACTAGCTGGTATTACACCATATGATAAGCCACAAACACTATTTACAAACCAAAGTGGTTGAGTCTGCAAAACATAAGCCAAAACCAAAAATATCACATGTCAACTTTATGCAATGTGGAAAAGTCAGGGTGATATTTCTTTTTATCATACTTGAATGTAGAAACCTGTTCTGGATGTAAACAGAATTTTCAACTTTTCCTATTTAAGCAAGCATGCAAGTTATTAAGTAGAGCATGGGGTATCTGTGGGGTGAGGGATAATCTGGGATGTCTACCTTTGGCCAGGCTTATCTGCCACAGATCTTGCCTATTTCCTGAAGCAACCTGGGCTCCTCTTCCTAAACCTCAGGTTCTTTGCAACCCTTAAGCCTATTTTCCCCCTGCCCCCATATACACACTAGGTCACTAAAGGTCTCAGGTTTGTTTCTCATCCCACTGGGCCCTCCACTATTCTCCCTATCCCTATCTCGCATTGATCTTGGAGAAGGAAGCAATGTTGCTTCACCCCTCAGCATCCCTCAAGGAAGTCAGGAACAGTTCTATCCCCAAGCCACATGTTTTCATGGTGGCAGCAGCCCCAATTCATTGCAACTGCTTCAAAAATGGTGTCTACTAATGGAATGGGGTATTACGGCATACAGGTGGGTTTTCTATGCCATCTTGACTCTTCTCCATCCCTGCACTTTGAAACAGCATCCGTCCAGAGAAATGAATGATGCCTATTCTCTAATTGTTCCAGGAAGGTCTTAAGAAAGAGGTAGGTCCATTCTCAGATCACTTGGATTCATTGGGGGGGGGGGGGAGAATTAGCATTGAAATCCAATAAAATAACAAATTCACTATTCAATAGTGTAAAAGATTAAGTCCGTGCATGAAGTTTACTGCTATTTCAAAATTGTGAAAAAAATTGAATCTGTAAAATGCAATAATATGATTATTTATTTAGCCACATTTCTATATAGTTTCAACACTTAACTTGCAAAGAATTCAGGGGAATCAATCTGCCATGTGTTTGTAATGGCCTCATTATCTCCTGCCAGTTTTAAAAAGCTCCTGAAAGGAGCTATAAATTGGTTCATTACCTACGTTCATGCAGGGCTAACTCTACTGTAAAGCTCCTTGCCCACCTGAGTAAGATAATCCAGTCTCCATCTAGACTGAAATTTTATACCTGTGTAAACAAATGATAGGAGAAGGGGAGCTAAAATGGATCTCATGTTTTCTTATTTTTATGCCTCCTTTGACGTAGCATTTGGAGGCTAAAATAATGAATGATTTGGGAAAAACTGAGAGGAATTAGGATAAAAGCTTATGAGTTTCACTGAAGCCCTGCCTTCCACCTCTCAGGTTCAAGTACTATTTACAAGACCATTTATATTGTCTAAAATCCCATTGATTTCAAAGAGATTTAAGTGGCAGAACTTAAGATCTCTAATATGGAACCAAGGTCAGCTTCAGTCACCTTGCTTCCACTGTCAAACCGCTCTAAAGCTCTAGTCCAACACAGATGGACAAATCAGGGAAAACAGTGAACCTTCAGGAAGAAAGGAAACACAGGGACAGATTATGTCACATATTTGGATAACCAAATATTTACATCCAATGATTAAGAGATGTGCCAATTTTTCAAAGTGAAAAATGATAAACATCCAGGAAAATCTGTGATGTCACATGTTAAACAGGGATCTTGAGAACAAAATAAATAGTAATGTAAATGAAAAAAGAAATGTTATTCTTTTTAAACCTAAATTCAGAAAATAATGAACTAATCAAACAAAGCATGACAATTTCATATGAATGTTGATTCATTTAGTTAACCATTGAAAAAATGTTACTGAAACAGCAATTGAACTGACTTATTTCAATGACTGAAATGGAGAGGCATGTAACTGAAGTTTTTCCGAGCTAGGACAGCTAATGTAAAATATACTTAAATATATTACAACGTCAAAATAGCACAGAAGAGTTTTGGATTCAAATCTCCAATAAATTGTGGAGCTTTTAGTCTACCTTTCAGAATAAACAAAGATATTTGCCTACTCTAGGAAATTCAGAAACCTGAAGACTATTTTTGTCATTTTAGTTACCTGCTAAAATGTTACATAAGATGCCTTTTTGTTTTATTAATAATGATATAAAAATCCTTAAAATATTTAACAATTCCAAACTCAAAATGCCACTAAACTGACACCAACCCTGAATTCTCTCCTATAGCATAGATATGCTTGGTTTACAAATTATCCCAACACTTAAATCTGATTTATCAGAACCTGATATCTGTATTAAAATGACACATTATGCCCACAGAAGATTACACAACATTCTAAGCCAATATCTGTATTTTTTACATGCACTAATAATGAACTATATAAAGTACTTTAGCCTAATCAAGCATGCTGTGCAAAATCCAATCACAGACTATCGACTTAAAAAATAGGTAGAAATAGTTACAGAATTCCTATAATGTACAAAGGGGCCATAGAAATTGTGACTTCTAACTCCTTCGCCAGATGCTATCAAGTCTCTGCTTTGAACACACTCAGTGTAAAGGAAGTATTTAACATAAATGCCTCAACTGCCTCTGGATTATCAGTACTGTTTTCCTACAACCTGGCTCTCCCTATGTATGATGGCTTACAATTTGCTAATTGTTTGATGATCTTTTCCATGATTTTCCCAGGAATTAATATCAAACTGATTGATCCACATTTCCCCTTTTTGAGCATTGGAACCACATCAGCTCTTTTCTAGCAAGTTCCCTAGCAAGTTCCCTGTTGCCCCAGGATCTGAAGGCTTTCAGTCAGCGGTTCCAAGATCACATCTGCCAGCTTCTTCAGTACCTTGGATTGCCCTATGAAATAACATCAACAGCAGATCAGGTAGCTTGGTGCTCTAACCACTAGATCAACTGATCTAGTGCAGACGGGGGTTCCTACTCACTGGCGCGATGCGTGTGCAGCTCCAGCTGACTGACGGGCACGTGCATGCTTCCTGACGAGATTTTGCTTTTGCGCATGTGCAGGGAGGATGTGCACGCCCGTGAGATTTCAGGAATTTTTTTTGCCTCTGAGCATGTGTGGAAGCAAAAAATTGCTGAAATCTCTTTTGCGTGCGCATCCTCTCACAATAATTTGTTTCCTATGCGCAGGAAGAAAAATCTCGCTGGGATGCGCCTGCCGGTCACCCAGAGCTGCGCGCGCATCACAGTTTTCACTATCAGTGTGCAGAGTGGCCTGTACCAGTAAGGAACCCAATACTGGTCTAGTGTCACCAAATGTATTCTATTCTCAAATAGAATCCTGTCCTGTAAGACTAACAAGTTATATTGTACTTACTGCCTATATTAATATTCCTTTGTAAACTGTTGCCTCAGTATGGAATGTTCAGTTACACAAGATGCTAAAGTTGCTTTGCTTAACCTTTGGACAATCCCTTGAAACTAGAAAGAGAACTTTAGTTTATTGCTAAGTACATCAAACGGTATTTGGCCAGTCTGTTGATTTTACCTTAAAATGTCATAGAATAAGAGGGATCTTAGGGGTGTTCAGCTGAATATCTATATTAAACCTAATCACATATTTTCAGTTCTGTTGCCTTGAGGTCACAACAGATTGCACAGCATATCAAGGGCCCTATTCCAAAGGAAAGTTCATTTTTATAAGATGGGGGTTCAGCTCGTATTTAAATGGATCAAACGGTCATCTTAAACCTCTGCGATTTTTAAGGCATCTATGTTGCTCTTAAACTTTTCCCAATCCCCTAAAGGGGGATGAAGGATGAAATCTATGGCTTCAGCCAGGCTGAAATCCATGGTTCCACCTACTATAGGAAGAATTTGGGGGCATCAAACAGGGTGCCAATGGACCACACTTTTGGTTCTCCTGCCTTAGCTTATTTTATTCAGGCCCTTTATCTAGTTTCCAAATACCCAATTCCATTGGGAATGGAAAATGAATGAGTGAGCTATTAATAGGGTTATCTCTGAAGGGATTACTGGGTCTTGACAAAAAGCAAAATGGGAGAAAGAAACTTATATTCAACAAAATGAAGATGAGGATTTATTTAAGACGGAGCAGAGATAAATTCTAAAAAAGGAGGTTCAAGATTATCTACCCTACAACAATAAAGAGCACTCTAGGAATCTCTTAGCTACCACACTGGACTGACACTTATCATTAGATAAAATTGTGGTTGAATGACACTAGCAACAATGCTTTTCAACTATTAATAAAATAGTTATTAAATATGAACTTCTCATATTTTTATAATCCAAGCAGCCACAGATGTATAAGGATGTTTATTAATTTATCAGCTTGCTTGAAATAATTCTGAGCATGCTCGGTATAACAGTTAAGATACTGGGCCACAAATCTGATGATTATAAATGCTAATCCTACCTAAGGCACAAGGTCAATAGGGTAACCTTGAGCCACTCACTCTCTTTCAAACTAGGAGGGCAAGCAAATTCTAGTGAGGAAAACAGCCGGGAATAATGCTGGACTCTTCAAAAATCAACAATGACACAAAGGCACAAATTATGGGAAGCTCTTCTTCCAAGCACTGAAAGCATTTATACAAAATACACAATACTAGGGAGTGGCAAGACAATTATATCCAACCATTTCATATACTGTATTAGTTTAATGTAAAAATACAAAAATCCTTCACAATCATGGAACATTAAAAGTTTGTTTGTTTGTTTGACTTTTATGCTGACCCTCTCCAAAGACTCTAAATATAGTTGTTGTTTTTAAAGAAATTATTTTAAAAATGGACAAGTTATCCGAAAATCTTGCATGATGAAGAGTTCTGGAGAATTCAGCTAAGGATTGGGTGTTCTCTTCATATGCTCATTAAAAAAAATAAAAATGTTAAATGGACCTCCAAGGTCCCTTCCCTATTCCTATTTCAAATAGTAAACCTGTTAAGAGTCATAGCAGAAATTTAGCTATACACATGGAAATCAGAGATAGAGACAAGGAGTTTAACTTTGCCGTGCAACCCATGTTCCAAGTTTGAACATATACATAGAATTTTCTTTTCAGGTCATCCCATTGTCTTCAACAATTTTTTTATTTCCTTATTTGATTTCTGTTCGTTCCTTAGTTTGTGCTTTGATAAAGGCTATTTTACTTCCAAAAAGTACAAACTTATTTCTATTCATTCAAAAAGATTAATTTGAACTGGTTCTGCAAAACCAACATTTATCTCTTAACAATTTAATGGGTTTTAAATCTGTATATTTATTTATATCAGATTACTTTTTCTTTTCTTTTTTTTTACAACACATTTTATAATGTGCTGTCCTGAGTCCGCAAGAAGGGCGGCCTATAAATCTAATTAACAACAACAAATAATAATAATAATAATAATAATAATAATAATAATAATAATAATAGATGATTACTTTCAATGGGCTTTTTAGTTTTGATCACATCACAGAATAAATGTGCTTATATTTTATGCAAATCTATATGAGAAATGGGAGAAATGGACTGTCTTGAAGCACTGAGGTTAAATTTAGTCAGTAAAAATTAAATGCATCAGATTCCCAGGATAGCATTTTGGTATAGTTTCCAGTATGCTTTTCACAAATGTGAAATTTGGGTGGAGAGAGAGGTGAGACAAGATTGTTTTAAGTCTACTCCTGGCTTTGATAAATTTGACTCCTTAATTCTCAAAGTCAGCACTGTAATAATATAGGAGCAATGAATCATAGTGACGTCCTTCCAAACGATGCAGCCAGGAGGAGCAGAGGAAATCATACTTCTCTCTGTTATTATAATCATTATTCTTTTTGACTAATCTTTTCACCCTTGACTTAAGCATCAGATACCAGGAAATAAAACCATAGTACAAGATTTAATTTTGGATCGGTGTACATTTCACAAGCATTTTATGCGCGAATCGCGATACTTTCGGAGCGAATTTTTTAGGGCGGCAAAGGTATCGATGAAACGGAAATTCATCTATTAAACCCATTTTGGTGATGCTAAATCACCATCAAAGCGCAGAGTGAAGCGGCGTAATTAAATCAAATTTAAAAACACGGAGGAATGACTTCATGCTGGGAAGAAAGCGCAGAGGGACTCTCTACCCATTCAGAGACTGGCGGTTTCTCTGAACTGGTTGCCTTCCTGGAAAGGGTTTTTTGATTTCACAATTCCCCCCCAGCGCTGTCTGGGGATAATGGGGCTTGTAGTCTAACGCAAGACAGCTACAGTATAGAAACCTAACCGTCGTACCACCCTACAGCAAGGGGCAACCTCGTTGTAGGAAAGGCGATTCCCACCACATTTCTGTTATACCTTCCCATCTTTTCGCCCTGCCTCCCTTTTCCAGCCTCAAATTACTTACCGGACTAGGAGCGAGGAGGGAACGAACGGGCAAAAAACGGTAGCCAGCACAAGTCTCGAGCTCCTCGCGCGCCGCCACAAAGCCGACAAATGCAGCAACAGCTGACCGAATGCAGGCGTGGATAAGGACTTTGCATGCACGTGATCGCCGGCGAGAGGCGGGGTTGCCGAGGTTTCGTCGTCGCCCGCTGCGCTCTAAGGTGATTCGAGGGAAAAGGCCTGGATAAGCGCCCAAGGCTGGTGATAGGAGCCGGTGGCTGATTGGCGGAGCCCAGGGTGGCGAAAGTGGTGGGGCCTGGCGCATCCCTCTCTTCCACGGGTTCTTAGAGTACCATGTTTATTGTGGTTTTATGTATTGATTTTATTATTGACCCCGCCCCCTCCTTTCCCGCCCTTTTCTCACAACGCTGCTCCTTTCAGTTCTTTTGCCCTCCTGGGAACCGGAGGAGAAAAAAAGATAGGGACGCCCAGGAGCCTTTTAAGCCGCACGGCGCCGTGGAAGAAAGCTATTTAGGAAGCGTACTCTACTGACGATTTATTCCAAAACCACCAGAGAATGTAGGACGTCTTTTGTTACCGCTGCTTGGGATTCTGGGAGTTGAAGTTTTTGCACCTGGGTAACAATGATTTGTGGACGGCGTATTCTTGTCCAATCAATTTTATGCTACCTCCTGCTGGAATTGATGGGCTTCTAATCCAACAGACGTTAGTACACTAGAGCTATGATAAACCCGTGAAATGCAGCCCAATTAATCTTTATATGTACAGTATATGTAAAATGTGTAAGAAAAATGGCTGTGGAATTCTGGGAGTTGAAGTCCAAATATCTTCAAGTTGCCAACGTTGGGAAACACTGAACTATAGGATGCATTGTGAACAAATACAGTGTTCCCTTGATTTTCGCAGGTTCGAACGTCGCGGATAGCCTATACCACGGTTTTTCAAAAAATATTTTAATTAAAAATACTTTGCGGGTTTTTTTCTATACCATGGTTTTTCCCACCCAATGACGTCATACGTCATCGCCAAACTAATAATTTTTGCAAATAAATAACAAAAAATTAATTATTGTTAATAAATAATTATGTTTATAAATATCACGATCACTAAGTGTCTTATTCAATGGTGAGTACCAGTAATAATGGTGAGTAAATGGTTGTTAAGGGAATGGGAAATGGTAATTTAGGGGTTTAAAGTGTTAAGGGAAGGCTTGTGATACTGTTCATAGCTAAAAATGGTGTACAGTGATCCCTCGATTTTCGCGATCTCGATCTTCGCGAAACGCTATATCGCGATTTTTCAAAAAATAATAAATTAAAAATACTCCCCGTTTTTTTTGCTATGCTGTACCATGGTTTTTCTCACCCGATGACGTCTTTTTTCTATCATTTCTCTCCACTCTTCTCTCTCTCTTTCTTCCTCTCTCACACTCTCTTCCTCCCTCTCTCATCTCTTTCGGGGGGGGCCGGCGGGCGGGCGGGTGCCTATGGGGGACGGTGGCCGCCAGCGCTGGACTCGGCGGTGAGAGGGGCAGTAGCAGCGAGTGAGCAGGCGGGCGGGCGAGTGGCGGGCGGGTGGGTGCTTACGGGGAATGGTGGCCGCCAGCGCTGCTGCAGGAGGACTCGGCGGTGAGAGGGGCAGTAGCGGCGAGCGGGCGGGTGGACGAGTGGCGGGCGGGTGGGTGCTTACGGGGAACGGTGGCCGCCAGCGCTGCTGCAGGAGGACTCGGCGGTGAGAGGGGCAGTAGCAGCGGGCGGGCGGGCAGCGGACAAGCGGCGGGCGGACAAGCGGCGGGCGGGCAGGCAGCGGACAAGCGGCGGGCGGGCGGCGAGCTGTATGTAGCGGAAGTAAAAACACCATGGAAAAGTGGCGCGCATGCGCAGATGGTATTTTTACTTCCGCACCACTATATCGCGAAAAATCGAGTATCGCGAGGGGTCTTGGAACGTAACCCTCGCGATACTCGAGGGATCACTGTATTTACTTCCGCATCTCTACTTCGTGGAAATTCGACTTTCGCGGGCGGTCTCGGAACGCATCCCCCGCGGAAATCGAGGGAACACTGTATACTCATGGAAAGGCTAAAAGGGAGAAAAGGAAATAGAGAAGGAAGGGAAGAAGGGGAGAGGAGGGAAGCAAGGAAGTGGGAAAGAAGGAGAAAGAAGGTAAGGAAGAGAGGGAAGGGTATGACAGGATATAAAAGGGGAAACAGGCGGGTAATTAATGTATAAAAATGCAAATTAAGATATTGGTCTATGTACTGATAAATAGAAACGTATAACTCTGTATTTTGTTAAATATTAAGGTATATCCATGGTTGTGTCGTGTAGAAAAACAATAAAAACCTAAGTTAAAAAAAGAAAGAGCTCAACTTGCGATAGCCTAGGAATCCTGATTAATTTCTAGTTTAGCACTAGGTTTGGGGAGGAGGAAAACATTTGTTCTTGCTGAAAATATTCCATCTGAAGTGATAAAAACATCCTTCTCAACAGTTTGTCCATTTGTGTATAAAGTTTCTTCTGAACAAGGGATTGGAATAAAACTATTGGGAAGGGGTCACATCCGTTTTCATTCCTTTCTTCTTGTACCAGCTATACCACTAATGAGCAGTGCTTGAATTTAGAGAGCATGCTTATTACTGTGCTTTTGCTCATTAAATCAATTAACCTGTCAGCCACAACAAAAAAAGGCTAACTGCTAAATTGCTCTCTAGTATCCCACATTGCTTCTGGGATGGTTTTTAGCAACCTTAGCTTATCTTTGTTTTAAAATAAAATACTGTAATATGAAACAAAATTAAGTCAAACTCCATGTCTTTTATTTATTCAATAGATGCTCTAAATATTTGGTCACAAAATTCATTTCACAGCACTGATTGTACCCAAGGCACCTACTACCGTACTATTGGTACTACCTTTCTTTCTTTTGCCAGTCTTTCTATTTACAAGTCTTTGCATTTTGTTATCTTCTTTTTCTTCTAATGTCTCCAAGTATTGCCATGTATTATCTATTTTTTTTCTTTTACTGACAATTGTTAAGTCTGAGACATTGAATTATAAAATCCCAAAGTATTTTAACTTCTTTATTTTCTTTATTTTGTGGTCCAACTATTTCTTGCTTGTAGGTAAATATTACAGTACTTCTTCTTCTTCAGCTTCTTGCAGAAGTGGTATTTACTGTCTATTGTGGTTTTGGCTTCATATACGCTTGTTCCCAAGACTTGGTCTTGTGCAACCAGAATTAGTCCTTGCCTTTTTTCTCAATTTTCCAACTAGGCATTACCAGGTCTTATTATCTTAGAAACATAGAAACATAGAAGTCTGACGGCAGAAAAAGACCTCATGATCCATCTAGTCTGCCCTTATACTATTTTCTGTATTTTATCTTAGGATGGATATATGTTTATCCCAGGCATGTTTAAATTCAGTTACTGTGGATTTATCTACCACATCTGCTGGAAGTTTGTTCCAAGGATCTACTACTCTTTCAGTAAAATAATATTTTCTCATGTTGCTTTTGATCTTTCCCCCAACTAACTTCAGATTGTGTCCCCTTGTTCTTGTGTTCACTATCCTATTAAAAACACTTCCCTCCTGGACCTTATTTAACCCTTTAATATATTTAAATGTTTCGATCATGTCCCCCCTTTTCCTTCTGTCCTCCAGACTATACATATTGAGTTCATGAAGTCTTTCCTGATACGTTTTATGCTTAAGACCTTCCACCATTCTTGTAGCCCGTCTTTGGACCCGTTCAATTTTGTCAATATCTTTTTGTAGGTGAGGTCTCCAGAACTGAACACAGTATTCCAAATGTGGTCTCACCAGCATTCTATATAGTGGGATCATAATCTCCCTCTTCCTGCTTGTTATACCTCTAGCTATGCAGCCAAGCATCCTACTTGCTTTCCCTACCGCCTGACTGCACTGTTCACCCATTTTGAGACTGTCAGAAATCACTACCCCTAAATCCTTTTCTTTTGAAGTATTTGCCAACACTGAACTGCCAATACAATACTCAGATTGAGGATTCCTTTTCCCCAAGTGCATTATTTTACATTTGGAAACATTAAACTGCAGTTTCCATTGCTTTGACCATTTATCTAGTAAAGCTAAATCATTTACCATATTACAGACGCCTCCAGGAATATCAACCCTATTGCACACTTTAGAGTCATCGGCAAATAGGCAAACCTTCCCTACCAAACCTTCCCCTATGTCACTCACAAATATATTAAAAAGAATAGGACCCAGAACAGATCCTTGTGGCACACCGCTTCCTGCTTTTATATACAGTATATACTGGCCATATAATATTTTGACTTGCCATATCTATTTCCTTCTCTTCATTTGGTGGTGGTGCTTTTTTAGATTTTTTTTTGATGGGCCAGTTTGGTCTCTCTAGAACAGTGTTTCCCAACCTTTTTGGAGCCGCGGCACATTTTTCATATTTTCAAAATCCTGGGGAACATTTGGGGGGGGGGGGGGCTAAAAAAAGTTTGGACAAAAAAAATCTCTCTTCCTCCCTCTTTCTCTCTCTTCCTTCCTTTCTCTCTCCATCCCTCTTTCTTTCTCTCTTCCTTCCTTCCTCTCTTTCTGTCTCCTTCCTCTCTCATCTCTCTTTCCTTCCTCTCCCTCCCTTTCTCTTTCCTTTCTCTCCCTTTCTGTCTATCCCTTCTATCTCTCACCCCTTCTCCCTCTTTCATTCCCTTTCTCTCCCTCCCTTTCTCTCTCATTCCTTTCTCTCCCTCTTTCCTTTCTATCTCTCTTTCTTTTTCTCCCTCCTTCATATCTTCTTTCTCTCCCCCCTTCCTCCCTCTTTCCTTTCTCCCCCTCCCTTTCTCTTCCTTTTTCTCTATCCTTTCTACTTCTTACTCTTTCTTTCCCTCCTTCATTCAATTTTCTCTCCCTCCCTTTCTCTTTCCTTTCTCTCCCTCCCTTGTTCTCCCATGGGGCTGCCTGTGCCTGCCTTGCACCACCCAACACGGACGGACAGCCCCCGGTCGTCGGTTCGTCACCCCCCCCCCACACGGAGGGAGATCAGCCACTGGAGGGAAATCGGGCTGGCGGGGGCGGCGAATCCACCTCCCCACCTGGGTGGAGGAAGATCGGGCTGGCGAGAGCGGTGGATCCGCGTCCCCAGCCGCGCGGAGGGAAATCGGGCAGGCGGGCGGGTGGCCGCGGCTCCCTGCGCGCCCCTGGAAAAGGGTGCGCGGGGGGGCATTTTGGGGTGCGTTGGCGTGCGCAGCCTACAGGGAACGGTGCCCGGGGCCGCTGCAGCCGGCAGCCTGTTTCCGCTGCCAGTGCCCTCCCGCCGGGCCCCAAAGGACACTTGCTGCCGACGCCAGGGAAGGCGGGAAAAAGGCGCGAAGAATGAAGCTCTCCTTCTTCATGCCTTCCTTCTTTGGGGCCCAGCAGGAGAGCGCCAGAAACCGTGGCATCGGGCAGGAGCCGGGAGGTCGGAGGCAACGGCAGCACCCCGCCCAGCTGGAGTTGTCGCGGCACACCTGGCCGTGTCTCGCGGCACACTAGTGTGCCGCGGCACACCGGTTGGGAAACGCTGCTCTAGAACAGTGTTTCCCAACCTTGACAACTTGAAGATATCTGGACTTCAACTCCCAGAATCCCCCAGCCAGCATTTGCTGGCTGGGGAATTCTGGGAGTTGAAGTCCAGATATCTTCAAGTTGCCAAGGTTGGGAAACACTGCTCTAGAACAGTAAGTCTTCATGGTATACTAGTCTCAATGCATCTTTTTCTTCTTCTTCAGTTGTCCATACTGAAATGCTTACAACATTGCATTCTCACCTATTCTTGGCAAGTAGAATCTGTCAACATCCCTAGGTGGATAAAGAGCACAATTCAATATTTTTTTTCTGGTCTTCCTATCCAGGGACTTTTAATTCTACTTGAGTTCAGTTCACTATTCCCACTATTTGCATGACTGGAATTGCCTTGGTGTTAATTTCCTTTATGATATTTTCTCCATTGAATTTTGAGTTCACTCTCATCTTGTATTCACTTCTAACTTTTTTCTTGACTTCAGTGTGTTTGCTGTTGTTAATTTAAAGCAGTGGTCCCCAAACTATGGCCCGCGGGCCACTTGCGGCCCGCTGAGGCCATTTATCTAGCCCGCGGGTCTTTTCCAAGGCCGCCCTGGAAAAGCAGTGAGAACGTCCCCCTCAATCTCATCTCATCCGAGGTAAAGTAAGGCTTGCTGAAAGCCGAGCTGGACACAACACACACACACCCGCCTCCTCCTCCTCTTTGAGTTGCTAGCTCCCGTTTTCTGAATGGGGGTCGGAAAGTGGAAGCTTGTCGGGTGAGTCCTCCATGGGGAGAGAAGAGGGAGGGTGAAAGAGGGAAAAGAGAGAGAGAGAAGTGGAGAGAAAGAAAGAAAAGGGAAAGAGAAGGGGAAAAGAGCGAGGGAAAGAAGTGGAGAGGAAGGGAGGGAAGGAAGGGGGAGAAAGAGAGGGAGAGAGAAATGGAGGGAGAGAGAAAGGGAGGGAGGGAGGAAGAGAGATAGCAAGAGAGAGAGAGTGAGAAAGACAGAGCGAGACAGAAAGAAAGCAAGAGAGAGAGAGAGAAAGAAATAAGGTACGTGCAGTGAGCATAGGAATCTGTTCACAGGTTTTTTTATAGTCCAGCCCTCCAACAGTCCGAGGGACAGTGAACTGGCCCCCTGTGTAAAAAGTTTGGGGACCCCTGATTTAAAGAATGTCCAAGTTTGTAGAGATCCTCTTCATTCAGACTTTTGAACAGGGTAAGCAATTTCCCCAATGGGCCATATGGGAAACTGGGACTGTTGTCGAGGGTTGCTGCTGTCCCACCACCCTAATGCCCCTGACAGTGCCATCGCAACAACAACTGATGCCAAAGCCATGGACTTGATCTGCTGTTGATGTTATTTCATAGGGCATCCTAGGGTACTGAAGAAGCTGGCAGATGTGATCTTGGAACCACTGAATGAAAGCTTTCAGATCCTGGGGCAACAGGGAATTTGACAGGGGACTGGAAAAGAGCTGATGTGGTTCCAATGCTCAAAAAGAGGGGAAATGTAGATCTATCAGTTTGATATTAATACCTGGGAAAATCATGGAAAAGATCATAAACATTAGAGCTGTGAACATCTAGAAATATACAAGGCAATTACTGGAAGCCAACGTGGCTTTGTTAAAAACAGATCATGCCAGATAAGCCTTATTGCCTTGTTTGATAAAATGACTAAATTACTGGATCAAGGATATCATACACCTGAACTTTAGTTAGACATTTGATAAAGTAGACTACAGCCTATATCTTGATAAGAACAACAGGGAATAGACATGGATTTGCAGTTGGCTAACCAACCACAACATGTAGACTACATGGAGGGAAGCATGCAGTGGAATATCTCAAGATTTTGTCTTGGGTTTGGTGCTCTTCAACATCTTCATAAATGACCTAGATGAAGGGATAGAAAGGGAGCTCATCAGATTTGCAGATGATGCCATGCTGGGGGTAATTGCCAAAATGTTGGAAGATAGATTCAATATTCAGATGAATCTTGACAGACTTAAGCATTGGCCCTATCCAACCAAATACAATTCAGGGGTTAGAAAAGTAAGGACCTGTACTTAGTAAGGAAAAACAGAATATAACAATAGTATAGAATTCTTTATTGGCCAAGTATGATTGGACACACAAGGAATTTGTCTTGGTGCATATGCTCTCAGTGTACATAAAAGAAAAAGATACATTTGTCAAGAATCATGTGGTACAACACTTAATGATTGTCATAGGGGTCAAATAAGCAACGAAGAAACAATCAGTATTAATAAAAAGCTTAGGATACAAGCAACAAGTTACAGTCATACAGTCCTAAGTGGGAGGAAAAGGATGATAGGAATGATGAGAAAATCTAGTAGAAATAGTAGTGTACACTTAGTGAAAATGCATAAATATACAGTGGTACCTCGTCTTACTAACTTAATTGGTTCCATGACCAGGTTCGTAAGAAGAAAAGTTCGTAAGATGAAACAATGTTTCCCATAGGAATCAATGTAAAAGTGAATAATGTGTGCAATCCCAAAACTCACCCCTTTTGTCTCATTACCGCCGGCATTTGGATCCTTGTTGGGGGGCGGGGTGAGGAGGGAGACAGCGCAGGCTGCCCAGAGGGAGCATCATGGGTGGTTTGACATGTGCTGGAAGCTGCCCGGCGGCTTGTCAGCCCGAGGGGCTTTCACCCTCCCTGAAAGTGTTTTCGGTGGCGGCGGCAGGCAGAGGGGAATCCTGGCCATGGCAAGGACTAGTGTTTCAGGCTCAGACAAGGTTCCCTGGCTCGCACTCCATGCCTGGCACCTGCTTCCTCTGGGGGAGTCTCTTCAAGGTGCCCAAAGCAGCTGGCTTTAACTCCCCACTCCCCCCGCAGGCTCAAGAACTGTTTTTATTGGAAGGAGTGGTGGAAGGTGAAGCAGAAGTGAGGAGGAGAGTGCTCCCTTCCTCTTTCTCCTATTGATCCCGCTCCCCACGGAACAATAAGAGACCAAAAAAAGTGAAAAGGCTTCTTGATCGGTGAGCACAGCTGCTGGGGGTGAGGACATGTGTGAGCGGGAAGGGAGAAGGAGGAGGAGACAGAATGAATGCCGGCAGCCAGGACCACGGCGCTGTCCCCCAGACCCAATTCTCCAAACCCTTCCTAACTGCATGGCCAACAGCGGAAAAGAGAACCAAGGCCAGAGAGGGAGAGAGCCTCCTCACTTTCTCTCCTACCCCTGGCATGGCGGCGGCATTCCACAGGTTACCTGGCATTTTTACCAGCTGGGAAACAGGCAAGGCGATGGATGGATCCTTCCTTTCCGAGGACTCGGCAAAACCCTTTAACTTCACCAAGGCTTCCTCCCTCCTTCCGCTTGCTCCCGAGTAAAGGTCCTTGGCTCTTTCTCTCTCCCTCCCCATCTCAAATGGCAGCCCTTCTCCTGCCCTGGCGTTTCGAATCACTCCTCTTTTAAATGTCTGGGTGGCCCAGCCAGACCTGAACAGGTTACCTGGCTTTTAAGGATAAGGACAATGATTCAACAGTCCAATTCGGAAACCTGAAGGGGCCCCAACTCAAACTGCAGCCTCCCACGACTGCTCTCCTCTCCAGCCCCATCCCTGTACAGTCTGGGTAAAAAAAAAGGGTAGCCCACCAAATGCCGCCACGGGAGGGTTGCCGTTTGAGATGAGGAGGGAGAGAGAAAGAGCCTTTACTTGGGAGCGCTGGAGAAATGAGCAGAATGTGTCTGTCTGTGCTCTGCTCGCAACTAGGCAGCCTGGTTGATGGACTGGGATTTACGAAAATGCAAGGCGGCCTCATTGTCTCCTTTTTTCTTTCTTGTGAACAACTTTAAGTGACAGTTGCAGTAGTTTCCCTTCAGGGAGAGAGAGCATGATTTACCTCCCCCTTCCCCCGCGGTCTCTTCTGCTGAGGCAGCCAAAAGAGACCGGTGCCCATGGAGTCCTTAGGTGGCTGTGTCTCCAGAGCTGCTGCCTGTCATGGCGCCCCACAGGTGGCTCGAGGCGGCGAGGAGGCTGGCTATCCCTTTATAATAATTCCCAGCCCCTATCTCTCCAATGGCTCCTTTTAGCCTATTGCGAGAACGGTGAGTGACTTTTATATAAATGGTTTCCTTCCCCGTTTTTTCTGCTACGACCCTGAGTTCCCTCCCTCCTTTTCCCCTCCCTCCTTCCCCAAACCCCCAATGGCTACTGCATGTTCCACCCATCGTTTCTTCCCACTCAGCCATGGTACATTCCAACAGACCAGGGAAGGGAGGTGGGAATCCCCGCCACCCACGCCGAAGCCACAGCTTGTTGCAGCGTCCCTGACTACGAGGAAGCAGGCAGAAAGCTCGGGGAGGCTCCGGACGCTCATACATTTGGTGGGGAATCCCCACCACCCACGCGATGCCGCCGCCCTGTAAGCGACGCGGGGGGTGGGCGAGGTGAATCGGGCGCTCCCTGAAGGGAAACTACTGGCAGTGTGTGAGCAGGCAGCCTGGGATCGAGGCCCATTCTGGGAGGGCTCTGGCACAGGAGACGCTGCAATGGGACACTCTGAACCACACCGACTGTGACGGATCCCCATCCCTCCCCATTGCCTTCAAAGGACTCCGTAAGCCTGGCTTCTCCCACACACCCTCTTTCGCTGCCTTCAAAGGACTTCACTAGCCTTTCTTTATCCAGCCGCCACCCTGGGGCGGCTGCGGAGAGCTCCTCAGACACGCCGTTTTCTAACAGAAGGGAGGGCAAAACCTGGCTCCAGTTCCCTTAGGATCATCAGAGCCTGCAAACTTAAAATCGCTTGAAGCGAGGATTAGTAAAACAAAAATGGTTCGTGAGAAGAGGCAAAAAAATCCTGAATGCCTGGTTCGTATCTCAAAAAGTTTGTATGAAGAGGCGTTCGTAAGACGAGGCACCACTATATAATAAAAGCTACCTGGCTCAACAGTAGTAGCTGTGAGAGATGTCCTGATGGATCACTGCTTAATTATAAGTCAGCAGTGTGCTGCAGCTGCCCAAAATGTCAAAGCAGTTCTAGGCTTCATCAACAGAGATAGCATCAAGATTATGGGAAGTGATACCTCTTTGTACTGCACTAGTGAAGTACTGCAATATTGCATTCGGAATATTCCATCCAGTTCTGGTCATCACAATTTTAAAAAGACACTGAGACTTTAGTAGGAATGCAAGCAAAGATGATAAGGGGTGTGGAAGCTAAATCATACAATGAAAACAGCTAAGATAACTAGGTATGTTTGGTGAACCAGGATCTGCAATCTTAAACACTCAAAGAGCCATTTGGACATGTTTCTCACAGAAAAGAATGTACCAGGAGCCACAAAACCTGGCTGGGCATGGCCAACTCAATGTCACTCACTCCCAGTCACATGACTGCCCTCCAGCCACATCTACCCAGGTTTTGTGGCTTCCGGTATTTTCTTTTCTCTGGGAAACAGATATCTTGGGGCAGAGAGAAATTGTGATTGAAGTGCACATAGAACCAACAAGGGCCAGAAGAAGATACAGGTACAGGGCCGGTTTGCTCCTGCTCTGGAATGCTTATTTATTTATTTTATTTATTCAATTTTTATGCCGCCCTTTTCCTTAGACTCAGGGTGGCTTACAACATGTTAGCAATAGCACTTCTTAACAGAGCCAGCCTATTGCCCCCACAATCCAGGTCCTCATTTTACCCATCTCGGAAGGATGGAAGGCTGAGTCAACCTTGAGCTGGTGATGAGATTTGAACCGCTAACCTTCAGATCTACAGTCAGCTTCAGTGGCCTGCAGTACAGCACTCTACCTGCTGCGCCACCCCGGCGAATCTCCATATTATCCTTACCGTCACTCTTACCTTCTCAGGCAAGGAGTATGGTGAGGGGTGGGATGGGGATGGGATGGTGAATTCAGCTCACAAGGAGCCACAGACAAGTGCTCCGAAGCCATGGGTTGCTGACACCCAGTTTAGTCTAATGAAGGGAAGACTCAGTCAGGGGAACATGATAGCAATCTTCCAATACAGTGTTCCCCTCGATTTTTGCGGGTTCAAACTTCGCGAAAAGTCTATACCACGGTTTTTCAAAAAATTAATTAAAAAATACTTCGCTGTTTTTTCTCCTATACCACGGTTTTTCTCGCCCGATGACGTCATATGTCATCACCAAACTTTTGTCCGCCTTTAATAAATATTTTTTTAAAATAAACTTTAATAAATAAACATGGTGAGTAATAATCTAAATGGTTGCTAAGGGAATGGAAAATTACAATTTAGGGGTTTAAAGTGTTAAGGGAAGGCTTGTGATACTGTTCATAGCCAAAAATAGTGTATTTACTTCCGCATCTCTACTTCGCGGAAATTCGACTTTCGCGGGCGGTCTCGGAACGCATCCCCCGCGAAAATCGAGGGAACACAGTACTTGAAGGGCTGTCACATGGGAGAGGGCATTGATTTATTCTCCACAGCTCCTGAGGGCAGAACAAGAAGCAATAGGTGGAAGTTTGTCAGAGAGAGATTCAACCAGGAAATATGGAGGAATTTCCTGGTAGTAAGATGATTAATCAGTGGAACAACTTGAATTCCAGAGTTGTGGTTGCTCCATCACTGGATGTTTTCAAGAAAAAATTAGACAACCATTTCTCCAGGATGGTTGATATAAAGATTTTTTGCCTTGGGCAGAAGGTTGGATCAAAAGACCTCCAATCCCTTCCAGTTCTACCTTAATTCTGCCAATGTTTACTATTTTTCTTCTGGGTCAGGGTAGCACATTTGTTCAGTGTAAATTCCACTGGCTGTATAAACAGACAGTGTTGAGCAGCAATTCTATTTCAGATGATGTGTTTCCATATAGCTTCAGATCATTCATGTAAAGCAGCGATTTTCAACCTTTTTTGAGCCGCGGCACATTTTTTACATTTACGAAACCCTGGGGCACATTGAGCGGGGGGGGGGGGGAAGGGGGGCTAAAAAAAGTTTGGACAAAATAATTATCTCTCTCTCTTCCTCCCCTTTGCTCTAGTTCTTTCTCTCTCCCTCTTTCTCTCCCTTCCTTCCTTTTTCTTTCTCTCTCTCTCCATCCCTCTTTCTTTCTCTTCCTTCCTTCCTCTCTTTTTTGCTCTCTTTCTCTCTCCCTCCCTATGTCCCTCTATGTCTTTCTCTCTCTCTCTCTTGCTTTCTTTCTCTCTCTCTCTCTTTCTCTTTTTCTCTTTCCCTCTCTCTTGCTTTCTTTCTCTCTTGCTTTCTCTCTCTCTTGCTTTCTTTCTCTCTGAGCTTCACGGCACACCTGACCATGTCTCACGGCACACTAGTGTGCCACGGCACACTGGTTGAAAAACACTGATGTAGAGGACATGGTATAATCTGGAAAATGTTTGATGGCCTGATTTGTTCAATATTACTGTCAAAGGAATCAGTACAATGACAACAATAGTGGTGATAGTGAGTCACTTTGAAAGGTTCTTGCCTGGATATTAGTTTCTTCCAGTCTATCACCATTGACAAACTATTGTGTCTTCCATTGTGTCATCAATCTTTGCACGAAGATTCTGATGTTTCTACTGATTTCTTATTCATTAAATTTATATGCTATACATTAGGCAACTCTATGAAGCTCACAAGATAGAAATGGCAATATAAAATAATAAAATATGAAAACAATTATCAATAATGTTAACACCACATTATATATCTTTATAGAACATTTTACATAGAGTTGTGTGTATATACAGTATATATGTATAGATGTGTATGTATGTGTAAATGTCAGAGTGTTGTGGTTAGCTCTGGCCCAGCTTCTGCCCCAAGGACTGTGGATGTGGGGAAGCCATCCACATGCTGCAGGCCTGTTTTGCCCCCGTTGGAATCTGCTGATGAAGGCTCCTCTGACCAAGAAGACATGAGTGACAGGGAGGAGGAGAGTGTGGCAGACAGCTCAGAAGGAGATCAATTATCTAGCTCCTCCTTGGATTCAGAATAAGAGTTAATGATACAGCACGCATGCGGAGAGCGATGGATGCATAGGCAACAACAACTGAGAGATTATTACCAAAGAAAATGAGACCACGTGTGGTTGGGTGGGGCTGTGGTAATTAGTGAGGCTGCTATAAATAGCAGCCTGTGGGTTTGGCCATTGTGGAGGATTATCTGATCATTGTGTTTCGTGACTGCTTTGCTGACTGATCTTTGTGTGCTGATTTTTCCCCTCTTTGAAACTAACCCAGAGCAAAGTGTGTTTCACTTTGTGAAGGAAGAAGGATGGTGAATTGCCTCACAGCTGCAAGCTAAGTATCACAGAACTGATAAGGGACTTGCACAAGTTACCAGTTTGTTTGGAGACAAGTGCTCTTTGCTATCCCAAAAGAGGGCTTGGTTTAAGTGAATTTTCATTATAAAGAACATTGTTTTGAATTTTCAAACGTGTGTGTGTCTGAAATTGTATCTGTGCATTTTTGGGAGGATTCTACCAGAGAGCTCGACAGAACACAGAGGTGGGTTTTTCCCAGTTTGGACTGGTTCACCCAAACTGGTAGCAAACTGGTGGTGATGTCATGATGACATCACAGAACCAGTTCTGTCTGTGCAGGTGAGTGGATGCCACCATCTTTCTTTGGGACTTTGTTTTGGATTTTTTGGGGGGAGAAATATTTTTGATATATTTTTTTATTTTTTTAAATTGGAGATGTGAGTCTAAAATGCTACATGATTTTTTTTTAAAAATCTTCAAAAGATGTTTCAAAGTATATATGAATGCAAACGTAACTCTTTACCTTATAGCACCATAGACAAATATTAAAAATGTAGAGATCATTTGATAGAAGCGCTTTGGAACAGATAAGACTACTTCTTTTTTAAATCATTAAAGCATCCAGTTTTTTCTCCAGGCTCATTCAACTGCTTGGGAAACTGCTTAGGCCTCACTATCTTTGCATATATAGTATGTGTAGGAACAGTCCTTTTGCTGTGAAATGCATAGATAGTGAAAATAGCCCTTTTAAGTTATTCTTGTCTATGGAATCAAAAAATTAAAGGCAGCATACAAGGGCTTATTCTTTCTACCCAATCTAAAAAAGGCGGCTACTAATATATTTCTCACTTCTTTTTGACAAAATAAATTATTTTATAGGTTAAGAATAAAATAAGTCTGGTTGGATCTGTGGATTTAATACTTTTTACAAAATATTTTGTTTTAAAACTAATAAAGTTTAAAATCCCTTCTTTCTTTTTAAAAGAAGCATTAAATCTAATTAAATGATACAGTACTATACCTTGTCATTTCATGATTACATATCAATTAACTATCTTAATACTCGAAGGACCAATCATGTGATAACTAGTATTATGCCAAAGTTTTATCTGTGAAATAATTTGATAGTGGCAAAGATATGATGTGAGGGCACGATATTTAAAACAACTGTTATTGTGTAGACCAATTCTGTGCTGCAGTTATCCAATCTGTTTAATAGATAACGGCAGAAAGCAGTCATTATTGCTACTTAGGATCAAGCTATTTTCAGGAACAATTCTAGGGACCAGTATGGTTGCAGTCTAGATGGTGTTGCAATTGCAAATACAGTAGTGGTAAATGCTAAAGAATGAAGAAAATAACAAGACTGTGGTTGCAAGAAAATTGTGCTATTCCTTACAACAGAATTACAGTATTGTGAAAATATAGCGTATTGTGAAAATATAGCTTTAAAGAATGATGTAATACTGTATATATATAGCACTTAGCAAAATAGGAACAAAGGAACAGGTCAAATTTCTGAATGTGGTAAGCTGTTTTTTACCTAAAGAGCACAGTGAAATTACTTTTAAATCAGCATACAATCTACTGATGGACAACAAACATTTTGATACTGACATTAAAAGACAGATCTTCATGACTTTCCACACTTCTGGTTATAGTATTCTTTCAATTCCTTTACAATTGTTCCCCAAACCTCCTGTAGATTCCTCATAATCTGAATGATTTGAATCAGTAAATATTCACCTAGCAATTTTTTATAGATTCTGCAAATTAAGACACATCTTTATCACTTCTTTAGTAACTATGTTACTTTAATTTATAATAGTTAAATCTCTAAAGTGACCTGTAAAAATAATATAGAATAATAAAAGTTAAAATTTAGTTTGGGAGTTCAATGAGAATTTCCTCTAATAAAGGCACATTTCCTTATCTGTGAAAAATATTGTACAAACAAGAGTCTAGAACTTCCAGCCTACACTGGAAACCTTCATAGACACACAGTTCCCTCATCCCAATTGCAATTATTTTAAAGTGGAAAAGCTTCCCTTTTCAAGAAACACAGGCCTAGTGGTGAAATTCAGAACAGGATGGGATTTAGCTTTTTCCAAAGTCCTTTTTTAGTGTATCATGCCTATTGATGATTGTGCTGTGCTGAAATTCACCTTGTAATTTCTCAAGTTTTTTTCTCTTGAAAGAGGCCTATTGTTTTTTTCTATTGTATTCTCAAAATTCTCAAACATTTCTTTCACCCCTTTCTTGCTGTTTATTTTGCTGAAGGAAACTACTCCTGATGTTGTTATGTACATTTTCCAGTTTGAAAAAGCCCAAGGGAAGTTTCTTCATTTTTCCTTTGGATTTAATGGAAATACTGTATTAGGAACTACAGTAGGAAAGATACAACCTCCTGGAGAAATGATTGTACAATGAAAAAATACATATTGCAGACTGGGAAAGAACATGGACCACAATATCCAAAATAACCCTTTCGGCAGCATATAAGGAAAATTATTATAAACTTTTTTACAGATGGTACCTCCCACCAGCTAGGTTAGCAAAGATCCACCCAACATTATCAGACACATGTTGGAAGTGTAAAAAGGAAAGAGGTACGTTTTTCCATATGTGGTGGTCTTGCCCCATGATACAAAAAATTTGGACAATAACCCATACTTGGCTCTCAGAGATTACGAAAGAGGAAACAGAACTCACACCGGAAGCTATGCTTTTAGGAGTTTGGAGAAAACATTATTCAAAACAAACAATGCTCCTCACAACACGTATAAACACCGCCACGAGAATTGCGATAGCACAACTCTGGAAAATTGATCAGATACCAACGGAAGATTTAATTATAGATAAGATATATGCCTGTGTGGAGATGGACGAACTCATGAACTCAATTAAGGGAAATAAAATCATAGAATCAAAAATAACATGGCAAAAATGGCATGAATGGGTTCAAAAGAGAATATAAAAGCAACACAATATGAAACAACAGTACAGTTGAAATGACCTACAGTTACCATGTAAAATTAATGAACGTAATAGATTTTAGAATTTAAAAATATGAAATACAATGTATATAATGAAATGAAACTGGTCAAAATTTATTGTCAGAATGTTAACAGAGAACACGTATAATCTGTAATTCAAAATAATGTGTGATGGGAATGATATAAGAAAAATTAATAAAGAGATTTTCAAAAAGAAAAAAAGAAAAAATATTTTCATAACTCTTTTGCTATTGTTAGTTTAAGATGACCAGATTTTCACATTGGTAAAGCGGGATACCATTGAGGAAGGGGTGTGTGCGTTGGGTTCCTTGATTAAAAATTTGGTCTATGAAATAAATAAATTAGTTACCTAAATTATCTGAGACGAGTCAACCTATTCTTCAACGTATTCTGCAGTTGAGGGTAAGACAAGAAGCAATGTGTGGAAACTAAACAAGGAAAGAAGCAACTTAGAACTAAGGAGAACATTCCTAGCAATGAACAATACCTAGCAATGAAAGTCAATGACAACAACAAAAAAAAGCTTCTTCCAGCACATAAACAACAAGAAGAAAATCAAGGAAACAGTCACCACACTAAAAAATGAAGGCGGTAAAGAAATCGCAGACAACAGAGATAAAGCACAGCTGCTCAACGCCTATTTTGCATCAGTCTTCATACAAAAAGGAACCACCACCCGACCAACCTGCAACTCAACTGCAATAAACAGCCCTGGAACTGAACTCAACATAAATAAAAACACAATAAAGGACCACTTGTGGGAGCTCAATGAGTACAAATCGCCAGGACCAGTTGGACTACACCCCAGAGTCCTAAAAGAACTGGCAAACACCATCGCGGAACCACTTCTCCTCATCTACCAAAAATCCTGGACCACAGGAGATCTACCAGAAGATTGGAATCCACAAAAAAGGTAAAAAGACTGACCCAGGTAACTGGGTCTATACCTGGAAAAATACTGGAGAAAATAATCAAAAAACAACTTTGCCACCACCTAGAAACAAGCAAGATTATATCCAACAGCCAACATGGGTTTGTCAGAAACTAATCATGCCAAACCAAACTCATATCATTTTTCAATACCGTAGCCAAATCAGTAGACCAATGCAATGTAGTTGACCTCATATACTTGGACTTCAGCAAAGCTTTTGATAAAGTAGATTACAATCTCCTAAACCACAAGGAACAACGGTTGGAAGCTGACCAGCGAGAGATTCAACCTAGAAATAAGCAAGAACTTCCTGATGGTCAGAGCGATCAACCAGTAAAACGGCCTGCCAGCAGAGGTTGTGAAGTCCCCAACTTTGGACATTTTCAAGAGGAGATTGGACTGTCATTTGGCTGGGGTGCTGTAGGATTTCCTGCTTAAGCAGGGGGTTGGACTTGATGATCTGCAAGGTCCCTTTCAACTCTAACAAACAAATAAATTCCTGACAGAACAGTGAATGAATCTGTGGAACAGCCTGCCACCAGAAGTTGTGAATGCTCCAACACTGGAAGTTTTTAAGATGTTGAATACCCATTTGTCTGAACTAGTATAGGGTTTCCTGCCTAAGCAGGAGGTTGGACTAGAAGACCTCTAGGGTCCCTTCCAACTTTGTTGTTACTATTATACAAGGCAGTTAGAAAATGTTTCACATTTTAAAATATCTGTACAAGCCACAAGAGACATCTCTTTAGAGGAACATCTTCCCACTTTGTAAACAGTATTTCCAGAAACCCAGAATAACTATAAACAACTTCTACATCTAGTATCCATGTGCTCCAGTTCAGGAAACTGACTCAAACTATACTGTATAGTTCCAACACAGATCAGTTTGACATGCCTTGATTGTTAATGAATTACCTACTTTCAGTCTCTCTAGGGCTTTCAACTGACTTTGCACCTTAAAGAAGTTATTTCAGGTTTTTTGTTTTATTTTTGTTTTTTGCATTTAGTAGTAATTAAAAGTGCCTTCAATGAGACTTAAGAAAAAAACAATATCCAATTAGAAAAAGGCATACTTTTAAACATTTGTACAGATATAAGTTGCTGAATTTTTTTAAAACTGAAAATATGATGTCTTACAATACATTTACAATGAAATTAGAAGGGAATTTGTCATTATCCTGCATAGAAACATTATATATGACCAATTTGCTTTTGGTTACATACACAGCCTTGTAAATCCTCCACAAAAAGCCTGGATAGCAGACAACTCAGCAGAGTACTAAAATGCCACTTAAATAGTTAAGCTAGTATCAAACTAGATTTTGCTCTCTCTCTTCCTTCTTCCCTCTCTCTTTCTCTCTTCCTCCTTCCTTCCCTCTTGCTCTTTCACTTTCTCTCTCTTCCTTCCTCCCTCCCTTTCTATTTCTCTCTTCCTTTATTCCCTTTCCCTCTTTCTCTCTTCCTTCCTCCCTCTCTTTCTCTCTCCCTCCTTCCATCCTTCTTTCTCTCTTTCTCTCTCTCTCTCTTCCATCTTTGGAGAGGGGCGGCATACAAATCTAATATATCTTAAATCTCCCCCCTTTCTCTTTCTCTCCCTTTCTTCTCTCTTTGTATTTGTTTCTTCCTCTTTCTCTCTCTTTTTTTCTCTCTCTTCCTCCCTCCTTTTTATTTCTTTCTTCCTTTTCCTCTCTTCCTCCCTCCCTTTCTCTCTCTCTCTTCCTTTCTCTTTTTTCCTCTTTCTCTCTTCTTTCCTCCCTCTTTCTCTTTCTTTCTCTCCTTCCTTCCCTCCCTCTTGCTCTTTCTCTCTTCCTCCCTTTCTCTTTCCTTCCCTCCCTCTTTCTTTCCTTCTCTTTGTCTCCCTTCCTCTTTTTTCCTCTTTTTCTCTCTTCCTCCCTTCCTCTCTTTTTCTTTCTTTCTCTCTTTCTTCCTTTTCTCTCTCTCTACCTCCCTCCCTCCCTCTCTCTCTTTCTTTCTCTCCCTCTCTCCCTTCCTTCTTTCCTCTCTCTTTTTTTCTCTCTGTGGATCCGGTCAGAGCGCAACAGCTAGCCAAGCCCCTGGATGGGCTTCCTCCCTGGGGGTCTGTGGGGATGGCAGGCAGGGACTCTCTGCACCTCTTCCTTCCAGGGCCACAGAGGGGCTATGCAGTGAAGGGCTATCAAAATTTTTACTACCACACTGTGGGGGTAGCTTATGCAAGACACCCTGCATTTTCTTTCAACATCTTTCAGTGCAAATTGGGTGCTCTGGGCCTGGGGTGGAGCTCCATTTTTGCTAGCCCACTCTGCCCTGTCTGGGCAGTAGCCCACCCCTGGGGCAATGACTCCAGAGGTTGCGGCACCCCCACCAAGGAGAGAGTGATCGGCTACAGGGGGAACCTCTCCTGACACCTCCCCACCCACCTGACTCTGCAAGGCAGATGGGTGGGCGCTGCGGTAGGGAAGATGGTCTTGGGAGAGGCAGATTGGGCACTGCCAGTTGCTGCCATTGGGTGGGGAGAAACAGTGCCCAAATCCACTCCCAGGGCAGGAGAGGTGAGGAGCAGCGGTGGCTGCGAAGTTGGAGAGTCTTGAGAGGGGGCGGGAAGGAAGAGCACCTTTTTGTGGCCCTGTGTGTGTGTGTCAGAGAGAGAGACAGAGAGATAAAATCCTCAGTTTATTTAACAGTCTCTCTTTCAAAGCCCCCTCAGCCACCTCTGTTCTGCCGGCGTGTGCCAACTGTCCTCAATTACAAGTTAATTAGTCCAAGCAGACACACACACAAGATAGAAGGCAAATAAATGTTCTTTATCAACAGAAGAGAAGAAATAACTCCCTTTTAAATGATGATGATGATGATGATGATAATAATAATAATAATAATAATAATAATAATAATAATAATAATTTATTATTAGATTTGTATGCCGCCCCTCTCCGAAGACTCGGGGTGGCTCACAACAATAATAAACAGTATACAGTAAACAAATCTAATATTTAAAAAGAGATATCTAAAAAACCCATTATATAAAACCATACAACACAAGCGTACCATACATAAAGCTATATAAGCCTGGGGGAAATGTTTCAATTCCCCCATGCCTGGCGGTATAGGTGGGTCTTAAGCAATTTACGAAAGACAAGGAGGTTGGGGGCAGTTCTAATCTCTGGGGGGAGTTGATTTCATAGGGCCGGGGCCGCCACAGAGAAGGCTCTTCCCCTGGGGCCCACCAGACAACATTGTTTAGTCGATTGGACCCAGAGATGACCAACTCTGTGGGACATTATCGGCCGCTGGGATTCGTGTGGCAGAAGGCAGTCTCGGAGGTATTCTGGTCCGATGCCATGAAGGGCTTTATAGGTCATTACCAACACTTTGAATTGTGACTGGAAACTGATCGGCTGCCAATGCAAGCCACGGAGTGTTGGAGAAACGCGGGCAAACCTAGGTAAGTCCACAATAGCTCTCGCGGCCGCATTCTGCATGATCTGAAGTTTCCAAACACTTTTCAGAGATAGCCCCATGTAGAGAGCGTTACAGTAGTCGAACCTCGAGGTGGTGGGGGCATGAACAACTGTGAGCAATAACTTCCTATCCAAATAGGGCCGCAGCTGGTGCGCCAGGCAAACCTGTGCGAACGCCCTCCCCGCCGCAGCCGAAAGATGATGTTCCAATGTCAGCTGTGGATGGAGAAGGACGCCCAAGTTACAGACCCTCTCCAAGGGTGGCAATAATTCCCCCCCAGGGTAATGGATGGACAGATGGAATTGTCCTTGGGAGGCAAAACCCACAGCCACTCTGTCTTATCAGGGTTGAGTTTGAGTCTGTTGACACCCATCCAGACCCCAACAGCCTCCAGGCACCGGCACATCACTTCCACTGCTTCGGTGGCTGGACATGGGGTGGAGATGTACAACTGGTATCATCAGCATACTGATGGTACCTCACCCCATGCCCTTGGATGATCTCACTCAGAGGTTTCATGTAGATATTAAATAGCAGGGGGAGAGGACCGACTCCTGAGGCACCCCGCAAGGGAGAGACCTAGAGGTTGACCTCTGACTCCCCACTAATACCGACTGCGACTGACCGGAGAGGTAGGAGAACCACTGAAGAACAGTGCTTCCCACTCCCAACCCCTCCAGCCGGTGCAGAAGGATACCGTGGTCGATGGTATCGAAAGCCGCTGAGAGATCAAGAAGCACCAGGACAGAGGATAAACCCCTGTCCCAGGCCCACCAGAGATCATCCATCAACGTGACCAAAGCAGTTTCCGTGCTGTAACCGGGCCTAAAACCTGACTGTTGACGGCTTCTTCCAAGGACCGCTGGAAACTTCAAAGGGATTTCTTGTAGCAACAAGGCACAATTGAAATACAACACAAGAACAAAATCCAATTATTAATTCAGTAACTGTGAAATTGGGTCACAGATACTGTTGTCCAAACAGTGATAAACACTCACAATGAAGTATAATTCAAAATCCAGGAATCCAAATACAGTCTTGAATACAATCAGGAAACAATAATTCACCTTGACAAACTACGATCAGATAATCTTCCACAAGGGCCAAGCCAGCACGTTGCTATTTTATCAGCAGCTCTAATTACTGGAGCCCCACCCAACCACAGATGGCCTCTGTTATCTCCTGTAATATGTCTTAAGTTGTTCTCTCCTATGAATAGCTCTATGCATGCATGGGTCTATCATATGTTCCTCTTCTGAATCCAAAGAAGACAAGGAAGATTGATCTCCTCCTGGGCTGTCAGGCAAGCCCCCCTCTTCCATCACACCCACACTTCCTTCGTCATCGGATACTTCACCAGTTGACTCTATCGGGAGCAAAACAGATCTGTGACATGTGGATGTTTGCCCCACCTCCACCTCCACATTCCTTGGGCAGGAGCTGGGCCAGAGCTAACCACAACAACCTCCGCGCGAGTTTTGCTTTCCTTCGCTCAGAAGAAAAGCTTGACCAGATAGCCCCTAGAATAAAGTGACCTGGTCGTTCAAAAAATCGGGACATTTTTGAAGTGCTGTGGGATGCGAGACAAATTATTAAAAATCGGGACCGTCCTGCCAAAAGCGAGATGTCTGGTCACCTTATGTTAGTTGCAAAGTCATGTCCAACCCATCTCAACGCCACAGACAATGTTCTTCCAGGCCTTGTTCTCTACCATCCTCTGGAATCCATTTACGCTTACGTCTACTGCTGGTCTCAATCCAGCTACCTCGTTCTCTGCTGTCCCCTTCTTCTTTTGTTCTCAATCATCTCCAGCATTAGGCTCTTCTCCAGTGAGTCCTTTCTTCTCATTAGGTGGCCCAAGTATTTCAGTTTCATCTTCAGGATCTGGCCTTATAAAGAGCAGTTAGTGTTGATCTCTGGACTGATTGGTTTGATCAACTTACATTCCAAGGGACTTGCAGGAGTCTTCTCTAACACCATAGTTCAAAGGCCTCAATTGTTTGGTGCTCAGACTTTCTTATGGTCCAACTTTCACAGCCATATACAACGTTCCCTCGTTTTTTGCGGGGGATGCGTTCTGAGACCACCCGCGAAAATCGAATTTCCACGAAGTAGAGATGCGGAAGTAAATACACTATTTTTGGCTATGAACAAAGTGAGTGTAGCACTTTTGCTGCATCATCTTTTAATGCTGTTCTGTTCGGGTCGTATCTGACCCGAACAAAGTTTGAAACCCTGTAAAAAAATTTCCCTGCATATCTGAAACTTGAAATTTCATGACTTTGTGACATTTTAGGAGTTCTTTCTATGATTATTTTTTTGGAGGTGGGGGCTTAATTTTTGCTGGGCAAAAAAAGTTACATTTGTACTGTTCCCTGGTCAATATGACCCGGACTAAAAAAGGTTTGTTTTAGGTACTTAAATTTGGTATTTTTAAAAAACTTTTTTCACTGGGATACTAATTTCACCATTTCTGAACACAATGAAAGGAAAATTGAAATGGAAAAATTAATGCTTATTTTTTATTTTGCTCATAAAAGCCCACCCCCACCTTTTTTGTGCAACTTTGTTCATTTTTATCTAGTTTAGGCTGCCAGTTCCAACTTTTGTGAAAACCTTTTGCATTGGATTACTAGTTTGAACATCCCTCATCATAAGAAAAATAGAAATGAAATGAAAAAAAATTGATGCTTATTTGTTTATTTTGCTCAGAATAGCTCCCACCCGTCTGTGTGCATTTTTTTTCAATTTATATTTTTTTAGGCTCCACATTTCAAATATTTTTAATACTTTTGTCATTCATATACTAAATTGAACATTCCTGATCATAAGAAAAATAAACATGAAATGAAAAAATTGATGCTTATTTGTTTGTTTTGCTCAGAAAAACCTCACCCCCACCCCGACTGTGTGCAATCATTTTCACTTTATATTTTTTTAAGGCTCCAAATTCCAAATATTTTTTAAAACTTTGGCATTGGTATACTAAATTGAACATTCCAGAACACAACCAAATGAAAATTGAAATGAAAAAAATGATGCTTATTTGTTTATTTTGCTCAGAAACACCCCCCCCCCATGCCTGTGTGCAATTTTTTCAGTTTATATTTTTTTAGGCTCCAAATCCCAAATATTTTTATACCTTTGGCTTTCATATACTAAATTGAACATTCCTGATCATAAAAGAAATATAAATTAACTGATGCTTATTTGTTTATTTTGCTCAGAAAAGACCCATCCCCCCCACCTGGCTGTGTGCAATTATTTTCACTTTATATATAGATTAGGCTGAAAATGTTTTGAATATCCTTTTGCAAAGTAAGTACATGATACCGAGACAACTAATTTTATGAAAGAAATCCATTTTACTAAAAACAAGGATGTAATTTTGAATTTACAGCATAGTTTATATATAAAGTGAAAAAATTACGCACAGCCGGGGGTTGGGGCTTTTCTGAGCAAAATAAACAAATAAGCATCAATTTTTTTCAATTCATTTTTTTTATGATCAGGAATGTTCATTTTAGTATATTAATGCCAAAGTTATTAAAAATATTTGGAATTAGGAGCCTAAAATATATAAAGTGAAATAATTGCACATAGCCGGGAAGGTGGTAGTGGCCCTTTTCTGAGCAAAATAAACAAATAAGCACAAATTTTTTTCAGTTCATTTTTCATTTCATTAATTTCAGAAATGTTAAAACTAGTAATCCAATGCAAAAACCTTTCAAAAAAGTTATAACTGGCAGCCTAATCTAGATAAAAATGAACAAAATTGCACAAAAACAGGGTGGCTGGCTTTTATCAGCAAAATTTTAAAAAGCATTAATTTTTTCATTTCAATTTTCCTTTCATTGTGTTCAGAAATGTTCAAATTAGTACCCCAGCAAAAAAAGTTTTCAAAAAGACCAAATTTAAGTACCTAAAATAAACCATTTTTAGTCCAGGTCATATTGACCCGGGAACAGTTCAAGAGAGACTATTTCACAAACAGAACAGCAGGGGTTTACGCTTGTTCTTGTATGGTTCTTATGTGTCATTTTGCCACCTTTTCTTAATCTCTTCTGCCTCTGTTAGGTCTCTGCCATTTTCATCCTTTATCACGCCCATCTTTGCATGAAACATTTCTTTCATATCTCCAATTTTCTTGAAGAGATCTCTGGTCCTCCCTATTCTATTGTTTTCTTCTGTATCTTTGCATTGCATACCTCTTCCAACTATTCTCTGGAATTAAGTATTCAATTGGGTGTATCTTTCTCTTTCTCTCTTGCCTTTCACTTTTCTTCTTTCTTCAGCTCTTTGCAAAGTTTCCTCAGACAGCCATTTTGCTTTCTTGCATTTATTTTTCTTTGGGATTTATTTATTTATTTATTGGATTTGTATGCCGCCCCTCTCCGGAGACTCCGGGATGGTTTTAGTTGCTATCCCTTGCACAATGTTACAAACCTCCATCTATAATTATAGCAATAGCAATAGCATTTAGACTGAAATAGTGCTTCACAGTATGTTACAGCGCTCTCTAAGTGGTTTACAGAAAGTAAGCATATTGCCCCCAACAATCTGGGTCCTCATTTTACTGACCTTGGAAGGAGCCTACTGAGATTCGATCTGCCAAACTGCTGGCAGCCAGTGATCAACAGAAGTAGCTTGCAGTACTGCAATCTAACCACTGCACCACCAAGGCTCTAATTCTTCAGGCACTCTATCAGATTTAATTCCTTAAATCTATTTGTCACCACTACTCTATAATCTACTCTAAATGTTATTTAGTTCATACCTGAATGGCCTAATATTTTTCCCTATTTTCTTCAATTTAGGCCTAATTCATAATTCTCACTTGCCTGTAAACAATTTTTAAAGCAAAATATTTCAGACAAGAACGTCTCTGAAATTCTTATTGAAAAAAATCATTTAAACTGAATAAGAATTGGGATTTAAACACACACAATCATTTGTAGAGCAAGTACAAGAGAAAATTAAAAGAACAAAAATATCATACAAGTAAACAAAGGATTAACACATCATAGACATTATAGCTTTCTAATATATTATGAATTAATTATAAGTAAGGTACCATATTTTTCAGAGTATAAGACGCACCCCCCCCCAAAAAAGAGGGTAGAAATATTGGTGTATCTTATTCTCAAAATACAGCCAGTTTTATTTTCCCAAAGCCCCACCCCATGTGGACAGAGGGTCTGGGAAACCTGCAGAGAGCTCCTGAATGCTAGGGGGATGGCAGAAATATCCCTGTTTTTGCAAAATGATCTTCCATTCACAGTCACATGGTCTTTCCAACAGTGTACCCACAACAATTGAGTCCATCTATCTTATTGCTCTTCCAACATTAGAGCTTTCTTCAAAAAATTAGATCAGGAGTCCCCAAATTTTTTAATCGGGGTCAATTCACCGTCTCTCAGACAATTGGGGAGGGGGGCTGGAGTGGCTGGGGGGGTATGGCTAAGTCATGTGACTAGGTGTGCATGACCGATTTAACAGTCCATTAAACATTGCACAAATTAAACTTTAATTTGTTTTATTTGCATGTTGCTATGTTGGTTGACTTTTCTTTTTACTAGATGATTTTTTCAGTTGTTTAGGAGTCTAGTGGCAAAACTCACTTTTGCAGCAATTGTTCTCAGCCCCAAGCTTGAAAATTCTGTTTCTATTTCTCCCTCCCTTTCTCTCCTTCTCCTTCTATCTCTCCATCGCTGCCTGCCTGCCTACCTAACTACCTATCTATCTTCTTTAGACAGGAGAGGTAAAAAACATTTTTCTCCATTTCCCCACCTTTTTTCACGTCCCCCACTCCAGCAATATTCTGCAGGCCAAAACCAAGCAAAAATGGTCCATTTTTTGGCCAAAACAAGGCCATTTTTCTCCCATTGTTTTGCCTCCTGGGGCATCTGTAATCTTACAGTTCCAGCCCAGGGGCTCATGAAGGTAAGTCCTGCACCTGCCAAAAGTGGACAGGCAATATGGGTGGAACAACTTGTGTCCTGCACAGGCCGGATTAATGGCTTCAGCGGGCCACATAAACATCATGTTGTAGGTATTGTGGCATCTTAATATCTTTTCCATGGCTTTCACGGCTACTCTAGTAATGGTAGTCTGAACAATTATTTCTTAATTAATTTATTATTGATCCTAAAAAGCAAAAGTTATCTTCTATTTCAAAATTGGTTTTTGCCCATGTTACTAGTTTGGTCTGGTTTAAATTTAGTCTCATTTTTTAATCCTGCTCCTTGACTTTTATTGCTAAAACTTGCAGGAATTTTGCATTTTCAGCTATGAGTAGATCAATCAGCATAACATAAGTTATGTTTCTTCTTCTAATTTTAAAACCATGTTATTCTTTTCTTAGAGCCAGACTATTTCATCATATTCTATCGAAACTGTAGTTTCCTGACCTGTAATATATAATGTAAGTTTTGCATTAGGACAATGAGATACTCTGGAGTTCCCTTTTGTATAAGGATGTTCCATGGCCTGGAATGATTGAAACAATCAAAGACCCTTTATAATGAATGCTTACTGACTTTTGGGGATCTTTTACTTTCTTAATTATCCTGAAATTGCATTTGCTGAAGTAATGAGCAGAAGACCAAGAGAAATCACCACTTCCTTGTGCAGTGATTATTGGTCCTTAATGGCCTTCTGTTAACATAAAAGAAGGGCCATGAACAATAGAAAGAGCAGATATTTTAGAGTTGAGAATTGAGGAATCTGAGTAACCTGATTCATGAGCTTAGGGGTTAAACAAAACAAGAAGTATTTTTCTATTTTAAAGTAAAAGCTGTGCCTCTATGGTAGACAATGGTGCAGACAGACGATTCCATTATTAAAGAGAGTGGACCATTGAGATAACCAAAGGTGGCACTTGATAATGGAATGCCTGGTTCTTACAAAATTAACACAAATTCCTTGTTAAGGCCATCCCTTAGATGACTTTAGCTAGACAAGTGAGAGCTTTCTCATCATTTTAGCTATGTTGGCATTAAGAAGGCTTTCTTGACAGTTGGCAAAGAATTGTTCTGGACTTGGGAAGGAATCAAGCAGTAGATTTGAGCTGATCCTATTGTTAATTATATATAATTCTGACAAAGTAAAAGTAGCAGATGGAAATGGAAGACGTTTTCAACTTTATTTTATTATTATTTCTCCCCTTCCTCAAATCCAACGTGGACAACTTTTGGAGGCAAGCTGACCCTCTGTTGAATTGTTGATTTTTTCTTTAATTCTAGATTGAATATATCCTTGATAAACTGTAATTTTGTAGCCACTTTCATTTGTCTAACTAGCCTCTGCTTCAAACAATCTATGATTATGTGTGTTTGGAAGATCCAGTCTGGTTTGAACTAAAGAATTCTCTTCTAATAATATGTTACACAGCCTTTAAGTCTCTTTTTTGGTATTGGAATGTAGTTTGATCTCATACTACTGTATTCCAGTGCAGGTAGACCTCAAGTTACAGTAGTTCATTTAGTGACTTATTACAATTTTTCCCACTTATGACCATTGCAGCATCCATATAACTATGTAATCAAAGTTTGTACACTTGACAATTGATTCATATTTAAAATAGTTGCAGTATCCCACCTTCTGACAAGCAAACTCAATGGGGAAGCCAGATTCATTTAACAACTATATTACTAACAAGAACTAAAGTCGTTCACTTAGCTGGCAGGAAAAGGTTGTAAAATGTGGCAAAATTGGCTTAACAAATATTTTACTTAGCAACAGAAATTTTGGGCTCAATTGTGGTCCTAAATTGAGGATTACCTGTATACCATTTTCCAGATTTGCTATATAGCTTGGTTAGAACCTTTTCAGCTATTGCTTGCCTTATTTATATGGGGAATTCTATCAGTTTCTGTAGGAAATGTATTTAAATATCTCCATTTTCCATTCTAAAAGTTCTGTAAAAATATCAAAGTATCCTTTTGTTACAAATAGTATGAATATTTTATATCATATCCTTCTAAAATAGGGCTAAACAATTTTGGTAGCCTGATGAGTAAAGTTAAAATGTAGATTTTATGCTTGTTTCCGAGCAGAAATTGGGTTAGGACTACTATATTCATGAATTGGATGCCATAAATAATGCAGCCAGACACGAAACAGCATTTAATTGAATGGAAACTAAGGAAGCTATTCTCCATTACCTCTTTAAGCCCTAACTTTTCCTTTGAATTATTCTCCACCTTTGCCATATTATCATTGCCACATGCTCTTAAAGTCACAACCCATCAAGAATAACCTCTAATAATTTACTTTTGCACACACACACACACACACAGGGTAACAACACTCTAGTTTTAACTTATCTTCCTTTTATTTTTAAAGAAAGCATGTTTTGTTTTCCAGCATGGGAGCTTCACTCTTAATATATTGTAAGATTTTGAAAGAAAGAAAAAAGGGGCAATGATTCAGGAATTAGCAAGGAAAGCATCCAAGTGTATGTGTAGTATGGAAACAAATCTTTATTTACATCAATATGGCAAACACTGAAACAGCATTCTTTTTTTATATTTCCCCAAATAATCCCATCTACTGCAGAATACAACTATAAAGCTAACTTATACTGATCCAAACCAGTAGATTGAACATTGGTTCCTACCTGATCCTCCATTTCATGCCCTGAACACTACAATTTCTTATCAGTACTAGTAGGTTCAGCCAGGGAGGCTGGACTGTTCCACTGCCTCTAGATCAGTGATTTTCAACCTTTTTTGAGCTGCGGCACATTTTTTACATATACAAAATCATGGGGCACATTGAGCGGGGGGGGGGGGGGGAGTGGGGGGGGGGGGGAGTGGGGGGGGGTGTAAAAAAAGTTTGGACAAAAAAATTCTTTCTTCTTTTCGCTCTATTTCTCTCCCACTTTCTCTCTTACTTCGTTCCTCTCTCTCCATCCCTCTTTCTTTGTTCCTCTTTTTTGCTCTATCTCTCCCTCCTTCCCTGCCTATCTTTCTCTCTCGCTTTCTTTCTCTCTTTCTGAGCTTCGCGGCACACCTGACTATGTCTAGCGGCACACTAGTGTGCCGCGGCACACTGGTTGAAAAACACTGCTCTAGATGACATCTAAGAGCAATTGAGGAGATGGCAAGGTAAGCTCGTCAAAGGTTGATTCATAAAATAGGGCCTCTGAAGTGTCCTGTTGAGGATTGGACTCCTTTGGCGCAGGAGGTGGGGTTTCCCAGCAAGGGGAGCCTCAGTGAAATCGCAGCATCGTAAAAACAGAGGTCCGGAGGTGAGGCTTATTAATGTAGTCTAAGACTGTATTGGCTTTTTTGCTGGCTCATATTGAAGTGTTGCTCCACTTAGACAAAGTTTCTAGATATCCGAGTTACTGCTATTGAGTCAGTTACCACTTATTCTATATCTGGGCATTTACTTTTTCTGAAATGTAAAACTTTACTTTTTTCACTATGAAATTTCATGTTTGGGATAGGTCCCAGTTTTCAAGTTAAAATCTTTTTCGATCTTAAGTCTATTTTCGAAAGTGGTGGCTATTCCTATATCTTCTGGAGTGTTGACTATTCATACAAGATGGGTGTTATTCACAAATTTGAAAAAATTCCTTCTAACTCATCTAAATAATTTATCAAGACATTGAAGCATAGGCCTAAAACAGAACCTTGAGGTATCCCACTTGATACTTCCCTTCATGTAGATGAAGTTTCCTTAAGAACTACACATTGAGTGCAGTTGATAAGTAGTATGAATTCATGATGGTGATTCCCTCTAACCCACATTTTTCTACCTTGCCTTCTACCTAGGTTGTAGTCTACATTAACAAATGCCTTATTAAAGTTCAAGTAAATGTCCACAGCGTTTTGCTGGTCCACTAATTTAGTCACTTTGTCAAAAACTGTAACAAGATTTGTTTTTGACAAACCCATGTTGATTTCTGATTATAACTTTGCTTGCCTTTAGGTGTTCATAGATTCATTGCTGATCTTTTCCAGGATCTTCCCAGGCTTTGATGTCAAGCTGATTGGTCTGTATTTTTTATCTTTTTCGAAGATGGGAATGTCAGCTTTTTTTCTCTAGTCTGGTATTTCTCGGTGCTCCAGGATCTTTGGAACATTGTGTTCAGTGGTTCTGAGATCATGTCTGCCAGCTCCTTCAGAACCCTGGATTTAATCCATCTAGACCTGTTGGATTTTAATTTGTCCAGAGTGGATAAGTATTCTATTACAAGTTTGCTTGACTTTTCTTACTTGCATTTTAAATATGTCTTTTACAGTACTGTTTTGACAGGTTGAATATCAATACAGAAGAGTTATGGAGGCTACTAACATAAACCATTTAATAACTTTTTTGACAAAAACAAGCAAAAACACAAATAATGAATAAAATGGAAAAATCAGAAAAACACAAAAATAAATTTGGAAGGGAATCTCAATAGGTATCAGGAAATAGATTTATTGAAAGGCAGTGAACTGACTATGTCTAGCAGTTTTTTTCAATGGTGTATTTTTTTATTTTTACAGTATTTCTCAGATATGAGATGAATTATAATTATTATGTTGATTTTTAAATAAAAAGTTATTATGATGAACTTAAATAATCTATTCTATTAATCCAGTAAGTACATGGAATCACTGAACTATATTAAAAACCAAATAATCTGACAATTATGTCTGACATGACAAGATTCCTTATGCTCACCCAAACAGAATAAAATTAAAGCCAGATGAATAATGCTAGTTGCATGCACTTGTACTTAAAAATTAATCACATATAGTAACCCTATTTGAAGGATCAAATTATTTAGCAATTGACTATGTGATGTACATATGTTCTATATTCGAACAGTCCTCTTTTCTGCAGTCCCATGCCTCAATTTCGTTATCTACATAAATCTATCAGGCAATCAATTAAAATAAGCATCAAATAGAGTGTAGTCACGATTTGATTACTCAACCATACATTCTGAGCTCTATAAATGTGATAACCAGGTCTGCATACTAGTCTTAAAAAATTAAATATTCAATGCAGTACAGGAGTTTTTAATGTTCATTTTCTTATTCTGCTAATTCTGGGAAACAACAAACATCTATGGGAGAAAATTACAGATTCCATGTTAACTGCCTAGTTGAAACAGGATTGTTTGGGGTTTTTTGTTTTGCAAAAAAAGCAAAATTGTTTCTATCCTTTGGTGGGTATTTTCCATAAAAAATAGCTTTCAAAACCTCTTAGCTTCCTGCAATTTGGTAAAGAAAGCACAAGAATATGAAACTATTTTATTGGTAGCCGTTTAACAGTATATACAATACAATATGCACTTTCAATTTTAAACCAAATTTTCACTTGGTCCCCTTTGAACCAATTTGTCACAAATATTAAAGACAATGGTCTTACAGACTACAGGGCAGATAAAAAATCATGCACATTTGTTATATAGAGAGCTACAAAACACTTTATTAAGGATAACTATTAACTACCAAATTTTATAAAACATTTGATTTAATATGCAGAAAGCAGTATCAAATGTTTTTGTGTAATAAAACAAAGTTAATAGCACTTGTTTTATTCCTTTAAAACATTACTTTTAAAGTAACCAAACTTATCTCAATAGGACTTTTCCACATGTATCAATTAAAATATCATACATATAATTAAGAAAAAGGGGAAAGGAGAAAATCCAAACAATTATTGTGCTTCATCCTCTGGGCAAGAATGCCAAGTTAATCGTTCTTCATAAAAAGCAATTACAATCTGAGGACATTTCACATTAGCTTCCTTAGCTAATACCAGGTCAGCTTCATCTGAGTCTTTCCTGTTTTAAGAAAGAATGTCCAATTAATATAGTAAAAACTATTTCTAATGTCAATTGAAGATACCCTAGACTTACATAGTCTTGTTTGTTTCCTACTATTATTTACAATTTATTTATTTAACAAATTTGTAAGCTGCTCATTTCATAAAAAGCAACTGGGTGATATACAATAATCCTTCCTCTTTAGCCCTGACAGTATTAGCACCATTTATGACATTTATAATCCACTATTATCCCTAAGCTCTGGGGCCTTACTAACACTTCATTTTAACTAAGCAGATGTATAAATTACATATAAACTATGATTATTATAAGACAGTTATGGCTAATCTCTAATCATAGCTCAATTGCCATGAAATTAAAATCTCCACTTTTTTCTCTGGAGTGCTACTAACATCTTTGAGTATACTGCACATTGCTTAACCCTGTGCATTTCTATTTTAAATTTTAGGCAAGCAGATTTGAATGTTTGAGTTTTGATGCTTCAAAAGAGATGCATTGAAATGTACAACAGCTCCTATGAAATATGTCATTAATTAAAAACAGGCATGTATTTTTGTATCAACACTACAGGCTAAAAAAGATGTTGCTGCCTCAATGATTTCAATTTTTATATATTTAAAAGCATCTTGTTTGATGGAATCTCAGCTTTTATATTATTTACATACGTAAGAGAATTACAGAAGTTTTAAGAACTCCTATTCTAATCATTCAAAATCTGTTAAGTTTGTGATAAGGATGGCTGATAGCTAATTTTGACTAGATTCTAAATGAATAGGATTGAAATGGTAATTTATGAATAGAGTTACCAATTTTTGGTACCAATTACCAAGATTTAATGAGAATTAATCACTAAAGGAAGTGTAACGTGCTCCAAAAAACAAGTAGAAAATGAGGCTGTTGTTGTGTTATCCCAGATTCTTGTCTTATACAATAATTAATAACTTTGGATATAGTAATATTACAAGTCAGATTGTTTACCTGTGTTAAAGTTAAAATACATTTTCTGATTTCTTAAATAGTATGGTATGATTGATCAACACTAAAAAAGAAAAACGAACCTAGCAATATTTCTTGATTATTGGCTAATTTGTAGTAACAGAAAAAACAATATTTAAGTTTAATTGAAGCCACATTGTAAATCAAATATTCTTGACTACTGCTCACCATTTCATAAGGAACATAAGTTCTCCACTGCTATCTGTGGCTCCAATTATCCGTTCAGGATCAAGACCTCGTGCAAATCCCCTGGGTTTATCAACCTGTTGGAGTAAATATTTAGAAAATTATAAATCCTTCTATTATCTTCTGATTTATAGAAAAAAGAACAGCATATGATCTATCAATACATTCAAATTAGTATAAAAGAGCTAGCCTATGGACCACATACATTTCTCAAAGATGATTTGCAATCTGCTGCAAATCCTGCCCCAAGTTTTAAGCATCCTGTTGACCAGCTTTTTCTTATTATCATCTTTCACAGAAGTTCAATATTACCATTGTCCATTCTGAGGTATCCAAGTTACAAATCTTTTACCAAGAAATTTCCCAGGAATGAATGAATTAATTGTAATAAAGTATCTTCAGAAACAGGATTGCTGAAGAAACTGGGAGCACATAGAGAAATCTGGCATATGTGTATGTAAAAAAGGATTAAAATTGTAAAATAGAGCATTATGCCTGTGACATATATGTTAGGAATGACCCATGAAAACTGAACCTTTAAAAAGGGACTAAGACATGACTATCCCTGGTATATATGATCCTCCCTTGCCTTTTCTCTATTCAGATCTGAATATCTGTTTATAATATTTTCATTAACTTACAGAATCCCTCTTTTTCTTTGATTTGCTGTCCTCAGATTCACTATCTGAAAGGGATTTTCTTTTGGTACCTTCTGTTTTTTCTTTACCAGCTTTCTGAGAATTCAGAAAAGCTTCTATTAACTCTGGACAATCCAAATTTTCTTCAGGCTCCCATGTGTTATCAGCACTAAAAAAACAATTTGGTAAGAACAAAAAGTAAAAATCTGTTATCAGAGCTAAATCTGAAAGTCCACAAATTATAGTTACACATGAAAATCCAGATTATCTACTTAATTCCTAAAACAATTCTACTGTTTTCTAAACCTATTTCTGTAGGCTAATTTCTAGACTAGCTAGCTAAACCAAATTGAAACTATACTGGGTAATTTTTTCAGTCAAAATGTACTAATTATATTATAGAATGTGACATGCAATTCCCAGCCAGTGAATTTGCAGTCAACTATTATTGCTAAAATTTGACAATGGCAATCTTTCAGATTCTGACACACATACACCATTTTCTAAAAGAAAAAAAGTTTAAAAAAAAAACACACAGAGAAATCCCGGGGGGAGGGGGGGGGGAATATAACAGACCCTTAACAGTATTCCTTCATTTCATTCAAAAATATAATTTGAGGCCATCTGGTTACTGAAACATTACTCTTCTACACACGGAACAATGCAGCATCATGTAATATGACAATCTGAGAAAATCTGAGAACAATTTTTTAAAGCAGAAAATTGAATTCTAGAGTATTTACCCCTTGTTTTCATTTCCTGAAAAGCTACAGTATATTGTAACTCAATATTATAAAGCATTTACAGTAAACAGTAAGAAAAAGTTAGTCAATTATCATGTCAACTTTTAAACACTCTTCTGATTTGAGTAATTTAATGTGCCATAAATGAGCATTATACTTTGATAGCATGAACTCATAAATTGTCTGCATTCTTCCCTACAGTTGAAGAATATTCCTGGAAGAAATATTAAAGCTTTAACAGAACACACTAGAAAATAAATCCTTTGAATAAAATGATGCTGACTTCTTAGCAAACATGCTTAGTATTGCATTGTATACTGAATACCTCCAGCAGACAGATTATTCATAGGCTATACAACTAAAGCACAATCCAGTAGAAAATGCAGCATTTACCAAAACTCTACTGATATTAAGCAGAAAAATCAGTTTTACATTAAAATACCCTGTCCATTCAGAGTACCAGTATATGAACTTTGGTGATAGCAATCTTTTCATACCATATCTTTGTAGAATTTTTCAATTTAACACTGATACTGAAAATATTTTAGAAAAAAATGTATCAAGTTCCTTACTCAGTAAATCCCTTCCACTTTAAGAAGTATTCCACCTTGCCATTAACTACACGCCGATCCAGGACTTTTTCCACAACAAATTCTTCAGGTTCTGCTTCTTCAACTTTTTTACCTTTGCCATTCTGTTTCTTTCCCATTTTATGCTATAAAACAAAATCATTTGCATACATACATTATTTCAACTAAGCAGAAATGTTCATACTCTTTTCAGCAAGATCTAGAATTATTTTAAGCAACAGCTTTTGAGGTCCATACGTTCCTTATCCATTTCTTATTCCAACATTCTAAATATTTTATTCAGAAGTGTTGTTACCTATTCCATTTTTATCTTTAAAAAAAAAAACCTTGTGAACAAAAGGCAAAGGAAACAAATTTGGGATAAATGCTAGAAAGAGAAAAGAAGCTACCAGAGTTAGCACCCATAGATTGCAATGTTTAACAGCAATCAGCAGCAGCTAAAAGCAGTTTTGAAGCTTACAGTTGCTAGGTATGAAACATTTATCTTATCATTACATACACGCATCATTTCAATTTCATTAGTCATTGAAGACTATATACATTCAAAAGTTCTTGACTGACACAAACAATTTTTGTATCAGCAATGTTAGCACCAATGAACTTAATCAACCTCAAGAAGTTTTAAAAGGTTGAAAATGGCTTTAAATTAAATTCCATACAAAAACATATAGCAGCCAATTATTATATAGCAAGTTCATCCACATCATCCTCAAAGCATTTCAACTTCAATAAACACAGTTCAGCAAGATGTTATTCTCTATAAGCATTGTCTTAAAATCAGTTTATTATTGTAATGCTAGAAGTACTTGCAATTCTATTAGAAACAAATGCACAACCTGGTCATAATTTTGAATGCAATCCACTAGAGGGGAGAATATTCTAGATTTAGTTTTTACAAATGGGAATCGGGTTTCAGAGGTCAAGGTGGGAGAAAATTTAGGTTGCAGCGACCATCTATGTTTGTGGTTTGATGTAAAAACTGATTGTGAGCAATCTTATACTGCAACCAAAGTATTGGATTTCAGAAAAACAAATTTTAATGCAATGGGGGAATATTTAAATAATGAATTAAAGGGGAGGGATAAAATGGCAGGAGCGAGCACCCAGTGGACTGTATTAAAAAAGGCCATCTTAAAAGCCACAAGACTTTATGTAAAGCAAGTAACTAAAGGTAAAAGGAAGAAGAAACCGCTATGGTTTAGCAATGATGTAAGGGCTATAGTCAATGAAAAAAAGGCTGCCTATAGGAGGTATAAAGAGTCTGGAAGTATAGCTGATAGAGAGGTGTATAAAATGAGACAGAAGGAGGCGAAACAGATAATATATGCTGCTAAAGCCTCAAAAGAGGAAGAAATAGCAAAATCTGTAAAGAAGGGGGATAAAACCTTCTTCAGATATATTAGTGATAGGAAGAAGAAAAACTGCAGCATCACAAAGCTTAGTACCGGGAATAATACATGCATTAATGGGAATAAGGAGATCGCTGACCATTTCAATAGCTACTTCTGTTCAGTTTTCTCAAAGGACACCTTACAAAATAATACTATAGAGGGATATAGCATTGCTTCCAGCTGTACGGATTCAGCTCCAGTGATCTTAGAAGCCGATGTCTTAGAAGAACTTGAAAGATTAAAGATAAATAAGGCAATGGGTCCAGATGGCATCCATCCCAGAGTTCTTAAAGAACTCAGATCTGTCATTGCTACCCCCCTGACTGATTTGTTTAACCAATCCCTGTTAACAGGAGATGTTCCTGAGGATTGGAGAATGGCCAGTGTTGTGCCTATCCACAAGAAGGGCAGTAGAGAAGAAGCTGGAAACTACAGGCCAGTTAGCTTGACATCAGTTGTAGTTAAAATGATGGAGACTCTACTCAAAAAGAGGATAAATCAGCATCTAAAAAACAATAACTTATTGGACCCAAATCAGCATGGCTTTACTGAAGGCAAATCGTGTCAGACTAATCTCATTGAGTTCTTTGACTATGTCACAAAGGTGTTGGATCAAGGTGGTGCCGTGGATATTGCCTATCTGGACTTCAGCAAAGCCTTTGATACGGTTCCACATAAAGAGCTGATAGATAAATTAGTGAAGATTGGACTTAATCCCTGGATAGTTCAGTGGATTTCAAGCTGGCTGAAGCATAGACATCAGAGAGTTATTGTTAATGGCGAGTATTCTGAGCAGAGACAGGTTACAAGCGGTGTGCCACAAGGGTCTGTTCTGGGTCCTATTCTTTTTAATATGTTTGTGAGTGACATAGGGGAAGGTTTGGTAGGGAAGGTTTGCCTATTTGCCGATGACTCTAAAGTGTGCAATAGGGTTGATATTCCTGGAGGGGTCTGTAATATGGTAAATGATTTAGCGTTACTAGATAAATGGTCAAAGCAATGGAAACTGCAGTTTAATGTTTCCAAATGTAAAATAATGCACTTGGGGAAAAGGAATCCTAAATCTGAGTATTGCATTGGCAGTTCTGTGTTAGCAAAAACTTCAGAAGAGAAGGATTTAGGGGTAGTGATTTCTGACAGTCTCAAAATGGGTGAGCAGTGTGGTCGGGCAGTAGGAAAGGCAAGTAGGATGCTTGGCTGCATAGCTAGAGGTATAACAAGCAGGAAGAGGGAGATTGTGATCCCCTTATATAGAGCGCTGGTGAGACCACATTTGGAGTACTGTGTTCAGTTCTGGAGACCTCACCTACAAAAAGATATTGACAAAATTGAACGGGTCCAAAGACGGGCTACAAGAATGGTGGAAGGTCTGAAGTATAAAACGTATCAGGAAAGACTTAATGAACTCAATCTGTATAGTCTGGAAGACAGAAGGAAAAGGGGGGACATGATCGAAACATTTAAATATGTTAAAGGGTTAAATAGGGTTCAGGAGGGAAGTGTTTTTAACAGGAAAGTGAACACAAGAACAAGGGGACACAATCTGAAGTTAGTTGGGGGAAAGATCAAAGGCAACATGAGAAAGTATTATTTTACTGAAAGAGTAGTAGATCCTTGGAACAAACTTCCAGCAGACGTGGTTGGTAAATCCACAGTAACCGAATTTAAACATGCCTGGGATAAACATATATCCATTGTAAGATAAAATACAGGAAATAGTAAAAGGGCAGACTAGATGGACCATGGGGTCTTTTTCTGCCATCAGTCTTCTATGTTTCTATGTTCAAATTAGGCAATACAATGACAGTAGAGGGACAACACTGAGCCTCTCAAAAATATGAGAAAAATCGGCTAAGAGAAACAATGCTAAAGCTTCTCGATTTCTAGTTTCATGAATTTCAAAACAGGGCCAAAACTTTTTCTTTAGAACTGTTCATATGACATCTTTTGAAAATGAAGAGAATCAAAATGTTTTGAAATCAATGAGTTTCTTTCAATTCTGACCAACTTTAATAAAGGCTAATGCTAAATACTTGATTCACTAAGACTAACAAAACCATGTATAAATGAGTGATCAACATTTCTAAAAAATATCTAAATGAAGAAAGATGATTATTGCTTTAATGGGATGACAATTTTGAGAAAATTGGAATACAGTAATACCTCATGATACGAACTTAATTGGTGAAAGGAGGAGGTTCGTAAGGTGAAAAGTTCGTAACATGAAACAAAGTTTCTCATAGGAATCAATGGAAAAGCGATTAATCCGTGCAAGCCCAAAATTCACCCCTTTTGCCTCATTTCCGCCGGCATTCGGATTTTGTTCGGGTGTGGGTGGAGGGGGGGAGACGGGGGGAGACAGCGCAGGCTGCCCGGAGGGAGCCTCGTGGGTGGATTAATGGAAAAGTCAACAGTTACTGTCCGGCTTGCAATGACTGGAAGAGAAGGGAGGGAAACGCACGGGCGGTTTGTACGTGCGTCTTCTCTGATTTCCTCCCTCCCTCCTTCCCCCTCTCCCTTCTGGCCTCCCTCCTCCTCCTCCTCCTGTATTCCGCCTCCCTCCCAGCCTCCGAGCCACATTCTCCGCGCCGCCGGCCGGCTGTCATCTTCTAAAGAAGCAAGAAGAGGAGGAGGAGCTGGGCGCCTTCCTCCGCCACCACCGGCGCCCAGCTCCTCCTCCTCTTCTTGCTTCTTTAGAAGATGACAGCCGGCCGCGCGGAGACTGGGGATGGTGTGCGTGTGTGAAAAGGGTCAGCGGGAGAACTGGGGGGAGCCGTGGCCACTGCCCCGTGGAAGGGACCCGGCTGGGAAGCTCCCGAAGGTGTGGGCTGGGGTCTTTCCGGGAGAGCAAGCAGCCCAAAGCCGAAAGAAACGCGTGGAGGCTTGTAAACAAAAGGCAGAACTTTCGGCTTCTGGGTGGATGGGAGGAGCTACAGCCCAGCGGCATTTTACATTGATTCCTCCGGCCGCTTAGCTCCTCCCATCCACCCAAAAGCTGAAAGTTCTGCTCTTATTTACCAGCGTTTCTTTCAGCTTTGGGAGAAATTAAGCAGCAGGGAGATTTTACCAGCCCAGCCACTTAGCTCCTCCCATCCACCCAGAAGCTGCAAGTTCTGCCTTTTATTTACCAGCGTTTCTTTCAGCTTTGGGAGAAATTAAGCAGCACGGAGATTTTGCTAGCCCAGCCACTTAACTCCTCCCATCCACCCAGAAGCTGAAAGTTCTGCCTTTTATTTACCAGCGTTTCTTTCAGCTTTGGGAGAAACTAAGCAGCAGGGAGATTTTACCAGCCCAGCCACTTAGCTCCTCCCATCCACCCAAAAGCTGCAAGTTCTGCCTTTTATTTACCAGCGTTTCTTTCAGCTTTGGGAGAAACTAAGCAGCAGGGAGATTTTGCTAGCCCAGCCACTTAACTCCTCCCATCCACCCAGAAGCTGAAAGTTCTGCCTTTTATTTACCAGCGTTTCTTTCAGCTTTGGGAGAAACTAAGCAGCCGGGAGATTTTACCAGCCCAGCCACTTAGCTCCTCCCATCCACCCAAAAGCTGCAAGTTCTGCCTTTTATTTACCAGCGTTTCTTTCAGCTTTGGGAGAAATTAAGCAGCAGGGAGATTTTACCAGCCCAGCCACTTAGCTCCTCCCATCCACCCAGAAGCTGCAAGTTCCGCCTTTTATTTACCAGCGTTTCTTTCAGCTTTGGGAGAAATTAAGCAGCAGGGAGATTTTACCAGCCCAGCCACTTAGCTCCTCCCATCCACCCAGAAGCTGCAAGTTCTGCCTTTTATTTACCAGCGTTTCTTTCAGCTTTGGGAGAAATTAAGCAGCAGGGAGATTTTACCAGCCCAGCCACTTAGCTCCTCCCATCCACCCAGAAGCTGAAAGTTCTGCCTTTTATTTACCAGCGTTTCTTTCAGCTTTGGGAGAAATTAAGCAGCACGGAGATTTTGCTAGCCCAGCCACTTAACTCCTCCCATCCACCCAGAAGCTGAAAGTTCTGCCTTAGGTGCCTCTTCCACACACCCTCGCCGCCCCCAGCCTCTGCGCCGCCGCCCGACTTTCAACTTGTAAAGAAATGAGAAGACAAGGAGGAGCTGGGTGCCGATGGCGGCGGAGGAAGGCAAATGCTGCCCGAAGGCTGGGAGGGAGGCGGAATACAGGAGGAGGAATAGGAGGGAGGCAGGGAGGAAATTCCGGAAATGACAGTCACAAGGCAGGGAAATCCCTGCTGCAGTAAGAGAGCACAAGGTAGAGCGCATGCGCAGTAGGAGAGCCCACGCCCCCGGCTCGGGTTCGTAAGGTGAAAATGGTTCTTAAGACAAGGCAAACAAATCATGAACCCCGGGTTCGTATCACGAAATGTTCGTAAGACGAGGGGTTCGTATCATGAGGTACCACTGTATATTCTTTATCCGTATAACTTAAAATGTTGGGAATATACCACAAAAAACCCCTCAGAAGTTTCAACATACACAAATGGCATTTTACTGTCTTCCCAATCCCTCTATATATACACAATTATATTCCCACTCCAAAATCATTTATTTCCAACCATATTTTAGCATTCATTTTTATTTATAATAATTCTGTATTAATTCAAATCTATCAAGTTAAGCTAATATGTCAAACTGACATTCAGTATTTCCAGTTTTGGCAAAGATTGAGAGGCCACAATAGTGCTATCTTTTCTAGACTAAGGTAAACTAGTATGTCAAACTGACATACAAGTATTTGCATCCTTGGCAAAGATTGTACTAAACAGGGATAAGCAAAGTAGAATCTTCTGTGACATGTGGTTGGCTCAGGAATTCTGGGAATTGAAGTCCACAAGTCATAGAAGAGCCACCTTTGCCTATCCTTGTATTAAGAAAAAGCACCAAGGAATAGGTTTTTATTCTTCTCACAAAAGTACAATCCTATTTTCACTTAGCTGATATATTAAAAAACATACATGATTACGAATAAATCACCCTATTTCCTAAACTACATAAAAATATGAGATGTACATCACAGGATTTGTGGAAAATACTGGCATCAGAATCGATATATTTTTATTTAATATAAACAGCATTTTTACAGATTCTAGTTCAAGTGTTTCAAAATTATTAGCCAAAGTAGATGCAAAGTACACTTTAAAGAAATAAATTATATTCTGGGTCCTCCTTCTACATCTGAAGCAAATTATCTCTACAAATAGCAATATTATACTAAAGACACTAAAAAGGATATACTGTATTCCAGCAATATGGATTCTGAAATAACTAGACTTTCTTCAAGGAATGACTAAAATGGACATTGCTTCATCTTTTTAGTGCAAACTCTCCCACTCAATAAACCATACCAATCCTTGTAGAATTAAGTTCCATTGTTTTTAATTGGGACATGCCCAAGACAACTGCAGTCCTATTTACATTTTTCTGGACGGAAGCCCTTAAAATCAAAGGAGATTCATACTGGGGGTGAACAGAGAAGACAGGAACAGACAGATAGGAATAGTAAGATTTGAAGTTAAATTAAGCTATTGATTATATGAAAGAAATGAATGTTATAGATGTATTTTTATGTTATGTGTGGTATTGTTATGAGATAATTGACCCCTAAGGAAGTGGACAAGGCCATGGGAGTGATGAGTGCTCCCACTTGTCTGCTGGGTCCGTGTCCCTCCTGGCTGGTTTCAGCAAGCAGGGAGGTGATATAAGGCTGGGTCCAGGTGGGGATTAACACATCCTTAAGAAGGGTTCTTCCCATAACTGCTAAAGGAGGCTATGTTGAGAACCCTTCTCAAGAAGCCTTCCCTGGATCCAGCAATATTGAACAACTATTGTCCAGTTTTCAACCTGCCCTTCGTGGGCAAGGTTGTGGAAAAAGTGGTGGTGCTCCAGCTCCTGAGATCACTGGATGAAGCAGATTATCTAAATTCATTCATCAGGCTTCAGGCCCAGCTACAACACAGAAACTGCTTTGATTGCACTAAAAGAGGACCTCTGCGGAGCCTGGGATAGGGGACACTCCTCTATCTTGGTGCTTCTTGATCTCTCAGGGGCTTTCAATACCATTAAACATCATATCCTTCTGCAATGACTAGGGGGGTTAGGAGTGGGAGGTACCATTTTACAGTGGTTCTCCTACTACTTATCTGGTTGTTCGCAATTGGTGTTAGTGAGTGGGAGGATAGAGGTTGACCCCTAGATCCTTCCTTTGTCAGGTGCCTCAGGGGTCAGTCCTCTCTCCTCTCCAATACCTACATGAAACCACTGGGTGAGATCATCCACCGGCATGGGGTGAGGTATCATCAATGTGCTGATATCAAGCTTTACGTCTTCACCCCATGCCTGTTCAGCGAAGCGATGGATGTGATGTGCTGGTGCATGGAGGCTGTGAGGGTCTGGATGGGAGTCAACAGACTCAAACTCAACCTGAGTAGATATGGGTGATGCCTCTAAAGGCACAACTGTCCGTCTCTGGTCCTAGAGGAGGAAACATTAACTCCCTCAGATTGGCCCTGCAATCTGGGGGGGGTCCTCCTAGATCCATAGCTGAGCCCGGATCAACATCTCTCAGCTCTGGCTAGGGGGCACAGCTGCAGCCCTTTCTGAATAGGAGACTCTCATGGTCACTCGTGCCCTTATCGTCTCTCGGTTTGACTACTATGATGCACTCTACGTGGGGCTATCCCTGAAAAGCATTTGGAGACTACAACTGGTACAAAATACAGCTGCGCGAGATATTATGGGTTTAACCAGATACACCAATACAGTGAACCCTCGATCATCGCGAGGGTTCCGTTCCAGGACCCCACGCAATGATCGATTTTTAGCGAAGTAGCGGTGCGGAAGTAAAAACACCATCTGCGCGTGCGCAGATGGTGTTTTTGCTTCCACTGCCGCCCGCCCTTCGCCCACCCCGTTGCTCGCGCCTGGGGTGCGCGCGCGTTTGGGGACTCCCTATATCCGCTCCCCAGCTGGGGAGCGGATCTAGGGAGTCCCCACCGTGCGCGCGTTGCTGGGGAAAGCGCGCGCGTTTGGGGACTCCCTAGATCCGCTCCCCAGCTGGGGAGCGGATCTAGGGAGTCCCCACCGCGCGCGCGTTGCTGGGGAAAGCACGCGCGTTTTTGCTTCCACTGCCGCCCGCCCTTCGCCCACCCCGTTGCTCGCGCCTGGGGTGCGCGCGCGTTTGGGGACTCCCTATATCCGCTCCCCAGCTGGGGAGCGGATCTAGGGAGTCCCCACCGCGCGCGCGTTGCTGGGGAAAGCACGCGCGTTTGCTGGGGAAAGCGCGCGCGTTTGGGGACTCCCTAGATCCGCTCCCCAGCTGGGGAGCGGATCTAGGGAGTCCCCAAACGCGCGCGCTTTCCCCAGCTGGGGAGCGGAGCTGGGATGTCCCCAAGCGCGTGCCGCCCGCCCGCCCACGCCGTTGCTCGCGCCGCCGCTGGGGTCTTACGGGGGCAAGAGGGGGAAGACCCAGGGAAGCCTCTGCCCGGCGGGGAAACTCCACCATCTATGCATGCGTGGAAGGGCACGCATGCGCAGATGGTGGAGTTTACTTCCTGGTTGAAAACTCGCGAAATAGCCCTTTCGCGATACTTGAACACGCGAAACTCGAGGGTTCACTGTATAACACGGATACTCCGCAAGCTGCATTGGTTGCAGATTGGTCTCCGAATGCAATTCAAGGTGTTCATTATCCCCTTTAAAGCCCTATATGGCTTAGGACCAGACTATCTGATCAGACTATCTTCAGGATCGCCTTCTGCCGCATACCTCACAGTGACCAATAAGAGCCTATTGAGTTGGCCTTCTGTAGGTCCCATCAGCCAAACAATGTCAACTGACCGGGCCCGTAGGAAAAGGCCTTCTCTGGGGCGCTCCAACTGTATGGAATTAACTGCCTCTGGTTATTCACACTCTTCCCACCTTATCAGCCTTCTGTAAAGCCGGGAAGACTTGGTTCTTCCAGCAGGCCTGGAGCTGTTGAATGAATGGAATCCTAGATTGGCTAGGAATGTAAGTTAGAGTATGGCTGGGTTTTTATTAATGATTTTATGCTATTTTATGTTTTATTCTGTTTTTTAATATATTATTCTTATTCATTGGAAGCCACTCATGAGTACTTTGGGAGTTGGGCGGCATACAAGAACAATCAATCAACTGTCCCCAGAGAGCCGCACTATCTCCTCCCTACCAGTCTTCCAGAAAGCTGTTAAGACCTGGCTTTCCGGCAGGCCTAGAATTTAGAATAAGAGTGATTGTAATGTATGCATGTTTTTTAAATGATATTATTGCTTTTATCGTACTGCTGATTTGATTGTTGTTTTTTTTACTTTTTTTAACTATTGTTGTATTTATAACTGTTGTCAGCTGCTCTGAGTCCATTTCAGAATGAGCAGCACATAAATACAATAAACACAATAAACAGACACACAATAAATAATAAAATAAAACGTAGAAAAAAAATTAAAAAATTCATACTGAAACAAATTCTAAGAATCAACTAAATATTGGATCCTTGCTACTCTCTGAGTTTGGCTGTTTTCTTGCAGATGTTTCATTACCTAGACTAGGTAACATCATTGGTATAAGTATAGTAGCATAAGAAGTTTAGTTTGCTCAGTTAAGTGGCAGTGAACAGGCTAGTGGACAGACAGACTTGCCCTGTCATATATTGGGGGAGGGGTGTATGTCTTAAAGGCACTTTACTATTAGCTTGTTTGGCAGTTCTTTGATTAGGGTATTTTTACTTGATTGATGGTCTGTTTTTAATCTTTGGAACTAATCTATGCTTATCTGGGTGCTGATTGCTGGTAGGAAGATGTTTTGTTCTTGTTCTCTTTTTGGCTTGTTGATTGTTTCTTTTGCATAGTATAGACACTGGTTATATGCTTATTGTCAGAATGCTAGGCTTCTAGAATTTCCTTGGTTTTGGCTTGGTCTAGAATGGTCAATTTTCCTGTTGAACCTATGGTGTTTGCGGATGCCAATTTTCTGTCTGTTTGCCCTGTTGCAGTCATTATACCATCGGTGATGGTGAACCTATTTTTGCTTGTTTATCAAAAAGGCATGCATGACCACATCCATAATGCAATCCCCCCCCCCCCCCATGCATGCACACAGACCTTACTGAAGCCTCCAGATTTCTGGTAGGTCTGTTGTGCAATTTTTTGTCTTCCACAGGCTTCAAGAAAGTCTGCAGAGTATCTGGATGGCATAAAATGGGCCCAAAGGGCCTATTGGACGTTCGGGGGCCTGGGAAAGGCAAAAAAAAATGGCCCATTTGTTTCCAAACTTCCAGTTGGTCCTTTGGGTCCATTTTTCGCCATCCACCATACCATTTCCTGAAGCTTGGGAAGGGCGAAAATGGCCTCCCTTGTCCTCCAGGAGGCAAAAAACCAGCTACCCAGCATGCATATGTTTGTTGGAGCTGACATAGGATAACACCACACATGCCCTCAGATATGGCTCCACATGCCATCTGTGGCACGCATGCTATAGATTTGCCATCACAGCTCTAATGCATGCTTTTTCTTTTGAGTCTGCTGGGTCTTTCAGTTTAGTTGGGATGTTTTGAAGGGCTTGAGTGATTCCATGGAGTTGTAGCTGTCTTTTGGTAGTTTCTGAGATATTCTTGATGTATGACACAGTTACACTTTGTAGCCTTGTGCTGTATTGGGTTGAGTGTCATGCACTTTTTGATAATGGTAGACATCAAAGCCACAATTTCAACTTTGACCATCCTAAACCAACCCAAGTTAAAAAAATCTAGGAAATTTCTATGCAAGACATAATCAACAAGCCAACAGGGGAACAATTGAAAATACCTCCCCATCAACAATCAGAAACACTGATTAACTACAAGATTAATGTCAGACCAACAATCAATAAACAATATCCCAATCTATGAACTGCCAAACATGTCAATAGTAAATGGCCCAACTAAAGAACCTCTAAAATCCCACATGGACAAGAGCAAATCATTAAAATTTAGATTGAAAGCAAAACCCATTCCTTCACTAGCAGTGATGTTATCTAATTTTGGTAATCAAATGTTTGCAAGAAAACAACCAAGTTCAAAGAGCACCCCTTATTTCAACCCCAAGCTACAAATATTCTGGCTTAGCAGATAATAGCCCTTGCCCACTGATTCTCATCATCAGTAATGCTCGCTGTTCTAATACATTATCTTCCCATGATCTAATTCTTACAAAAGGAAATAGGAGATTGACAGTCTCAGGAACTATACTAGATAAATATCTGAAATACAATTTTTTCTAAACTAATATGTTTTGCATTAATTTGGTTGGTTTGGTATCTGTTTCTTTAGTTTTATAGCCTGTATAATAACTTAAACAACTCAGCAAGGAACAATGCTTGGCTGACCTTAAAAACTAAGCAGAATCAGGCCTCAATACTTGAATGGGAAGCTGGAAGGTCAAAAAAATATCCAAAAGAACAGCAAGGGCAAAGCACTGCATGGACATTCCACTAAGTCATCAACAGAACTTGGAAGAGATTTTATATAAGATTTACACAAGTATTGCTGTTCAATAAGAGAAATAAATTAAGTTTATAACCACATTATTGAAACTCTATTTCCCAACAAATATGGATTATATACTTTCTCATGCAGAAATGAACCAACATAGCAAGTTGTTGGAGCCAGAATATGCATAATTTTGAGATGTCTTATTTTTAGTTATGCTGTGGAGGAGAGATGTGGATGTATCTTTTGCACAGATGCCAACAATAAATCTAAAAAAATAAGGTAAAATCCTTACAAATTTTAGATGGTCAAGAACTTACCAATGTAGATTTAGTGGTGGTCATTTTTATTGAAGACTTGCTGAACTTTTACTAGAAAAATGCATGACAAAAGGAATGTTGCATTATATAAAGGCATCTTAATACAAATATAGTTCTTTTTCTATTCAATTACTTAGATATACATATACACACATCATTAACAAAGACTGAAATTGTGTTTCTGTTATCCTATGTATTATTTGGACTTTCCTAAGATCTACCTTAGTTTTTCAGGACCTGGTATATCATACATGCTAATCTGAATGCTAAACTGAACACAATTTTATAGGATAATCTTATTTTCAAAACCTTAAGACAATGTGCTATAACAAAATATATTTTGAAGAGTAAGATGCAACATTATACAACTTATTTCAATGAACAGCATTGAATTTATTTCAATGAATAGTAAATGATCATTAAAAAGGATTTCAGAATTATATCTGCCTAAGGTACCGCTACAACCGTGCAACATAAAATATGGTAATTATAATATAACTTTAACTTAATATATAAGCCATTGGACGTCTGCAACTCGGTCGTCGTCGAATTTCTCTAAAATTTAAAATTCGGAATGATTTCTTTGCAAACCTATAAAGAACATAAGTCATGAGATTCAGCAAAGAAAAAAACAAAACAAAAACCAAGACACAAAGCCTGGCATCTCCCTGAGGCGATTTCACGGCGTTTTAGGCCACTGAGAACCTGCGCCGTGTTTTCCATTTTAAAATAAATGGACGCGCGATTAAGAAACGCCTGCCGTAAAGGAAAACAGTTCAGGCCGCCCTTAAGCACGAGGCACGCAAACTAAGGCCGGTGGGAGGGAAATGAATGATCCCGGGTGAGAATCCCACAATAAGCCAAGAGGTGGAAAACACCAAAGCACCTTCAGGGCGACTCGCCGGCATTAACCCCACTTCGATCAGCTCATGCGTCGCCCAACGCCCGCCAAGCACAACCGCATCTGTTTGAATTGCTAAAGGCCTCGGCGGTTACTCCTTTAAAAAAAAAAAATTAAGTCCACGCCTCCAATTCCTGCTTGGCCCGCGGCCTGGACCTTGCTGACACGCAGGAAAACGGGGGAGGGAAAAGGCTCGCTAGTCATGGTGATCTTACTGGGTTCAGAGGTGTTTGCACTTCGGCGGCTAAAAATAAATAAAAGAAATACACCGCGTCTTGCCAATCTCGGAGCTCGATGGCTCCTCTCCCGGCTAGTAGGGAAGAGCCGAGCAGGCGGAAGGGCCGCCAAGGAGTGGAAAGGCCGCACTGGGAAACCCCGCGCCTCTTTTCAAGCTTGTCAATCCGCCCGGGAGAGGGAGCCGCGCGCGAGAAAATGGAGGAGACCAAAACGAGGCCACGCCTGATCATTTCTTGGGAGTTACATAAAATATAAGCTCGGCACGAGACGCGCGCGCGTGCGAACACCCACTCACACACACACACACACACACACACACACACACACACACCAACACAGAGATTTTCCCCACCGGTTCTCTCCTACGTTACTATTTATCACCGGATTAGGAAAGATGTGACGGAGCGGAGAAGGAAAATGAGGGAGAAAAAGATACGGACTTCAATGGTGGCCAACGACTCCGAATCCCCCTGTACGGTCCTGGCTCCTGGCGCGCTCTGAAGCAACAGCGACATACGAGGGGGCGGGGAAAAGGGGGTGGGAGGGCGGCAGAGGCAGCCCAGCCCGGAGCGGCCGCTAGTGCTGCGGCAACCTGGTCAGAGGGCGGAGCCGGCGCAGCAAGCGCCACCCTCTTTCGTTCCCGCCCTTCATTGCGTCGCCAGCAGAGTCGTTGGCCACTCCGCGCACTGTTCTTGCTGCCGCCGTTGCGTACGCCGCGCCCAACCGAGGAGCCCGTCGGACAGAGGCGAGCCGGTAGGGTCGCTTCACCAGCTGCAACGGCAAAAGAGATAAGCATTCGCGTGTTCCTTTATTTCCTTTTGTTAATCGCCGGCCGAAATGCCTCGCGGAGATCGGGAGAGCGATTGGGTGAGTGAGGTAACGGACGGCGTGGTTTCAGTAATGGCCGACTCCCCCCCCCCCACACATTCATTGTGTCCTTAACGGGTTCTTTCGCGGGCAGTGGGCGGGTAAGTCTTCCAAAGCCAGGATGAAGAGAAAATGGCGGGCGAGGGGCGAAGGAAGGGGGGTCTAATTTGGATTTTCAACGCTTTTAAAAGCGGCGCGGAAGATTGTGGAGGGAGGCAGGGGAAACCACGAGCTTTTAATGGCGGCCTGTTGCACGCTTGCTTTAATGTTTCTCTCAGGCGCTGATCTGGCCGACAGATACAATGAAATGCAAAACCCGAAACAATGCACAGGCATTTTTCCCTTTTATATTTATATCGCAAAAAAGAATATTTATTTATACATTTGCCAAATAAGATGGTAGGTTTTAGGGAAAATGGAGTCTTCATTATCCGTACCATTTTGGCGCGATTATTGTTCGCCGATCTTCTGAGGCAATTTACGGGGGGAAATTAGCGATCTGCTTTTGTTGCTTTTGGGTTTTACGAAAATTATCAAAAAGGATTCAGATGATGAATAATAATTGGTTTTCTCTGATTTTTCGGCCGTGCTCGAAAGCAGCCGGTTGCATCCATAGACTAAGAAAACTCTTGATGACAAGGCGATTTTTATTAATGCAGTTTTATAGTACACATTTTTATATTGTATAAATATACACGATCAATACAATGGAGTAATTTATATCTAGTTAATTACATCATTGTTTTCAATGTAAACTATCAGTCTGACGAATAATTACAGTATAAGCATTTACTCTGTAATTCTATACACGACAATGTTTCACGTGGTTGTTATAACTCAGGATAGGGTTCTGTGAATATTTAAATACGCAGGAGTTAAGGCCGCCATTAGTGATGGAGTCGTATTCTGAAACGGCATTGCGCGAAATGTGTAGCTGATACAATGTAAAAATAAAAGTTCGTAGGGTTGTTGCGGAAACGGCTATCTGGATGGCACGTTGGTGCCTGTTAGGATACTAAAATGCGGCACAATACGCCATTAGCGTAGGATCTAGAGATGACGCATAACTTGTTCGTTGGAACACTTGGTGGCGCAATTGGCGGGACTTGGTGTCTTACAAGGAAGACGTTAATGGAGAGGAAGGTTCTGGAAGGGCCGGCGGCCGTTGGGAAAGGGGAGGGGGCAGTTACGGCGAATTCGTCTCTTTAAATCCGGTAGAGGAGTTCAGTAATATTTCGTTCTACCGATGATGAAAGGAGGGCAACGGTCTTGGAAAGTCCTAAACGAACACATCTAGGGCGAAAGCGCAACTTTGATATCTCTTTAATACAGTACTGTACTACAAAGGGAGGGCAGAACGCATGCGCAGAAGGAAATAAAGTACCAGTCTCCTCCCTCCCTCGGTGTTCGTCGGCGCCATTTTCTCTTATAGTCCGCTGAGGAGCTCGGGTTGTCGGAACCGTCACATGGCGGAGCCATCTTCGGTTGGGAGGCGGAGACACGGCTGCTCTCAACGTTAACCGCTTCTGAGAGTGAATCCTACTTTTTCAAATGGCTTCTCGTTTCAAAATCGCACCCTTAAGGCTGTGTAGCCGAATAAATAGCTACCTACATATTTACCATATATTAATCTCTGCTTGTGCGGGGGTGTTTGCATATAAATGTATTTATATGCAACATTTATTTTTTGGTGGGTCATGTTTTTATATGTTACAAATCGGCTAACTTAAGGATAACCAGTGAAAGAACATTGAATGGTAAAGTTATTAGGTTATGATAGACAAAACGATATCAGATTTCTGAATTTTAACTAATGATGTTTACTAAAATAAGCTTTCTTGAGTTTTTTATATTCTGTGATAACGCTTTTGATATAAAATAGTATATGCAAACTTTGTGACACCTTTGTGAAAGTTTCTTATTTTTGAAACTTTAGATATGTACAGGACAAAATCTCAATTCAAGTTTCTAGTATGGCTTCCTCTTTGATTAGAGAATAATGGATAGTTTTCTGCAACAGACCAAGTGCTTTTGAATACCTGTATTGTTAGGATTAATCACAATGTTCTAAAAACGGTAGGGCTTAAAAGGCCTACATAGAATATCTGTTTTAAAACAGTAGAATTATATTGTCTTTTATTTATCATTCATTTTCTCAAGTGGAGGAATAACCACTTCTGGTTACATATCTAAGCAGATACTTCAAAATTAGATAGCAATGCCACTTAAATTTTATCCTCTGAAAATGTGATCTTATAGTTCCAAATGTCAGGGAGTTTTTTATTTTATCTGTTGTCTACATTGTTATTTTAAAACTCCCTTTAGTCAGAAGGGCCTCCTTATAAATTTATGTTGAAATATCCTCACAATAAAGACATCTTATTCTATAAATCATATCTTTCTATATTGTAAAAAAGTTTGCAAATTTATTTTACTGTGGTTTTTTCATGAAATGAAAGGTATTTATTAATATATCCTACATACATGTTCCTAAGTTAAACACCCAAGATGTAGACTAGCCTATAATATAGTAGGTGCTCAACATTTTTTTCAAAAAAGCCAGAATTGTAAAAGGTGTAAAACTACGGTTTTTGTTTTAATCAGAGGGAAAAGGAGCAGTTCCGCAAACTATTCATTGGCGGCTTAAGCTTTGAAACAACAGAAGAAAGTTTGAGAAACTACTATGAACAATGGGGAAAATTAACAGATTGTGTGGTAAGTTATATTTATATGTGGTTAGTATTTTTTTTCTTTGACTAGATTTAGGTTGTCTAATCCTGTGGTTTGTATTTCTGTCACATCATGAAAATGAAGAGGATGGTAAGACAAAACAGTAGTTTTTATTTTAGCATTGTGATCCCATAGGTTTACAAATCATGGTTTCCTTGGAATATCTGTCTTCAGGAAACTTAATATTTTGGGATTATATGCTGATAGTAAAGCATACATAATGCTACATAGTATGTCCCAGATTTAGTTATGTAGTTCTGAAAAAAATGTGGCTAGTTCAGGGGTAGGCAAAGTTGGCTCTTCTATTACGTGGGGACTTCAACTCCCAGAATTCCTGAGCTAGCATGATTGGCTCAGGAATTCTGGGAGTTGAAGTCCACAGGTCATAGAAGAGCCAACTTTGCCTACCCCTGGGCTAGTTAATCAAAATAATGAATTACTGGATGCTGCAGTATTTTAATTTAATTTAGAATTTAAAAGCGTTAGGTTTTGAGATGTAAACTATACTGTATTTTTCGGTGTACAAGACCCCCCCCCCCCCCCAAAAAAAAAAAGTGAGTGGAAAGTCTGCATCTTATACAGCAAATGTTCCTGAAGCCCAGAGTTGCAAGAATCGCGGCCGCTTCTGCATCCCCCATCATTTTTGGCCCGTTCCAGGTGGTGGGAATCCCCACCGGTTGGAACAGGCCAAAACCTGGAGGGGCAGAGCGGAAGAAATGATAGCTGATAGTCAAGCAAATCCAACTGTTAATGTTAAATCAGGCTGTGCTGAACCTGATTTTGCTGTTTGCTGCATGGAGGCAAGTTGCTAAGAGGTAGAGGTAGATTTTTCTTCCGCAAAAGCTAGGTGCTTCTTATAGTCTGAAAAACACACCAGATAGGTCAAGGCTGTGATACTTTATAAATTCAGGGTTAAGGAAATATATTCACCCAACATACCTAACTCTTATTTTCCCCGCAACATAAGCCTACAAGATAGTTTGGCTAGAGAGGTTGGCTAGTCAAGGTCACCATAGTTCAAAGAGTTCAAACTCAAGGTCCGTGGGCTGGATCTGACCTGCAGGGTGCTTAGATCTGGCCTGTAGGGCTGCTCTGGAAACAGTGAAGGACCAGCCTGCAGTGCCTCTGCCAATGAAAACAGAAGGAGTAGGGCAGTAGGAGGCTGTGACAACTGAAAATAGAGTTTAGTTTTCAATGGCAGAGTTGCAGGAAATCAGCCATCATAGCTGAAAACCAAGCTCTGAGGTCCATTTTCAATGGCAGAGAGCTTGGGCCATGCAAGACACCCCTGATGTCTGTCTGGAAACCAAGCTGGCTCTCAAGTATAAATGTTTGTTACCTTTAAGAACAGTTACCAACCTTTCGGACCTCATGGACCACTAAATTCATAATTTTAAATCCCGCAGACCACTAATTTTTAAAAAGATAAATAGTATTTGGTGCAGTACAAAAATATTTTTTTTCTGTAGACCACCAGTTGGTGACTGCTGTTTAAGAATGTTATGTGACATTTTGAACCACAAAAGACATTGATTTTCTCTTGGGAACCATGTTTACCCAACATTCATGGAGGCCTTTAGCAAAGCCATTACATTTACTGTTGCATATTAATGTAACTGGTGTTTTTGCTCCTATAATTAATTTAATTAAATATAGTCTTTAATATAAATTTGCAAGTAGATGTATTAAGAAGTATAAAGTGCACATATTAATATGAATTGCTAGTGTATATAAAATACCTATTCCAAACAATCAAAAGGTAGATATTACTGTGATGCTGAACCTGTGGCATGCAGAGCCATATCAGTGGGCATGTGAGCTCTGGTCCTTTCTAGGAGCTTGAGAAAGGTGAAAAAGGCCTTCCTGTTGTGGAGCTTGGAGAGAGCAAAAGTTAAACTGGAACTTGGCAAATAGACCATTTTCTGCCGGGGAGGATGTTTTCGCCCTCCCCAGGTACCTAGAAAGGCTCTGAAGCTTGGGAAGAGTGAAAAACAGACGTATCGTGTGGCCGGGGGGAATCATGTGCATATGGGGGGGCACATTGAATGGGTATGGGTACACAAACACCTGCGGCCCAACTTTCATGAAACCAAAGAAGCTTCACCATCACTGCTACAATGTTGAGTTTTTCATTTTAAATACTTTTATTTCCGCAATATTATTGAAGATGAATCAATTATGTTTCATTTGTGGAAGGTTTTGATCAGTATGTAATATATGGAGTGAGCTGGGGTGGCGCAGCAGGTAGAGTGCTGTACTGCAGGCCCCTGAAGCTGACTGTAGATCTGTAGGTCAACAGTTCAAATCTCATCACCGTCTCAAGGTTGACTCAGCCTTCCATCCTTCTGAGGTGGGTAAAATGAGAACCCGGATTGTGGGGGCAATATGCTGGCTTTGTTAAAAGGTGTTATTGTTAACATGTTGTGAGTCTAAGGAAAAGGGCAGCATAAAAATCGAATAAATAAATTTTTAAATTCAGCCAAAACATATATATTAATAGTATATATAATTGTTTAGAATGCCTGACAGACAATAATACTTCAGTAACTCAAGGAGATAGTTTAAAATTTGTCATCTTGTAGGTAATGAGAGATCCTGCAAGCAAACGTTCTCGAGGATTTGGCTTTGTAACATTTTCGTCTATGGCTGAAGTTGATGCAGCAATGGCTGCCAGACCTCATTCAATTGATGGAAGAGTAGTTGAACCAAAAAGGGCGGTAGCCAGGGAGGTAAGTTTTGAGATGTGGAACAGTCTTACAAAATGTTTTTCTACTCTTCTATAAAGGCAGTGGTTTTGAAACATTTGTAATAAATGGGGCAGTGTTTTTACGCTTTTCAGGTGTTGCTAGATTCTAAACTCTGGATAATTTACTTCATAAGAGAATAATAGGCATCTGTGTATCATAATTTAAATGATAAAATATTCAATTAAATAACAATATGTTAAAAATAGTATGCGTGACAAAGGGACAAATCCATTATAATAGGAAGAAATTTATAATGGTATTTTAGAGCAGCGGAGGGCAAGAATTATTTTAGGTGTGCATTTTTCAAATATAACGAGAATTGTCACTGTCTTACCTTAAAGCAAGGCTACTTTGAAATTGAAACATTTTCTATATGATTGAAATGAAAATGGTGTTTCAGATCTTTACTAATGAAACTCCTGATTTGCTCCAGTTAATGTAGTACAGGGGTAGGCAAAGTTGGCTCTTCTATGGCTTGTGGTTTTCAACTCCCAGAATTCCTGAGTCAATCATGCTAGCTCGGGAATTCTGGGAGTTGAAGTCCATGTCATAGAAGAGTCAACTTTGCCTACCCCCTAATGTAGTAAATCAGTTTCAAGTTCCTCCCTTTACTCAGAAGCTCTTAATTTATAACACTACTAATTCTCCCCAGGGAGAAAGATGATGTCTGCCCTTACCTTAGCATAGTCAGGGTTTTTTTTAAGTTTCAATATACTATTTTTTCAAGGAATCTGGGAAGCCTGGAGCTCATGTTACTGTAAAAAAATTATTTGTTGGTGGAATTAAAGAAGATACTGAAGAACATCACCTCAAAGACTACTTTTCAGAATATGGAAAAATTGATACAATTGAAATAATTACAGACAGACAATCTGGCAAAAAGAGAGGTTTTGGATTTGTAACTTTTGATGACCACGATCCTGTGGATAAAATTGTGTGTAAGTATCCAGAAATAAATAGGTATGTGGGTGAGACCTTAAGATTGCAGTTAAATTGTTTGTGTGTGTATTGTAGCCATTGTCAGATTGGATTTTATTATTACTAAAATTGTTAAAATTATTAGTTATTAGTTGGTCTGAAAGCAAATTTGTTACCTTGGTAACAATCAGGCAAGTAATGGGAAGAAACAGTTTTAAAGGGGGGGGGTTAGCATTCAATAAAAATGATAAAGTGGCTATACTTCAAAATTTGGAGAATTGATGGGGTGATACCAGACTTGGTAATTTCTTGACAAAAACATAGAGCTTTGCTGGACATTGATGTTAAAAATTAAATTCCTGCTTCAGAACAGGAAAGTGTAGAAAACTGGCTTGTGACTTTAGGCCAATATTAAGATATATCAGACATACTGGATATTGAGGTAGTTCTCGATTTGCGACCATAATTGATCAAAAAATTTTGTAGCTAAGGAAAGCATTTTGTTAAGTGAGTTTTGCCACATTTTATGCCTTTTTTTCCACAGTTACTAATGAATCATTGCAATCGTTAAGTTAATCATTTAGTTATCAAGCAAATCTGGCTTTCACTATTGACTTTTGCTTGTCTCCTGGGAAGGTTACAAATGATCATATAGACAGTGTAGCTGTGATAAATACATGTAATCCTCAACGTAGAGCATTTGCTTAGTGACCATTCAAAGTAACAATGGTACTGAAAAAAGAATGCCATGGCCCTGTTTCACACTTAACTACTGGAGTACAACTCCATGGTCATGATCCAATTTTGGATGTTTATCAACTGGTTCATGTGACCCCGTCATGTGATCACCGTTTGTAATCAGTCAAGCAAAATCGAGAAAGCCAGATTGATTTTAGCTTAACAACTAAATTGATTCATTCAACAACCGATAAGTCATAAAATGGGTCAAAACTTACTGAACCCCAATCTTGCTTAGCAACAGAAATTTTGAGCTTGATTGCAGTTTTAAATCGAGGATTACCTGTACATTCCAGTTGCCAATCATTCAAATGTTGGTTATATGTTCATGGGGATACTGCAAAGCCACGGCCACCAGCAGCATTGTTACCCCTTCCCCCCCTCCGCTCATCTTGGGCAGGAAGGAAGGAAGGAGAGATGGGAATGAGTAGGAGGGAGGGAAATTGGAATGAGTAGGAGGGAGGGTGTGAGGGAAGTCCTCATCCCCTTGCCCGTGCCTCCTGGTGGTCTCCCATTCTATCCCTGAGGATGCTTTGCTTACAAAGCTGGATCTCATCACATGGAGAGGTAGTGGGCCTCCCTCTGATCCATGCAGTTTGCCCTCCTGCACCCAGCATGAGCAACCTATTCAAAGAGCGAGCACAGCAGCCACCACCTTGAAGACAAGGTAAGTGCTCGGGAAAGCTGGGCTGGGCTGGGCTGTGGGATCCTGGTGGCCTGGGAGCTTGAGGGCCAGACTGGGGTCCTCCACGTGGCCTGAGAGAGGGACAGCAAAGCTCCTGGTGGACGGGGCTTTGGCACTCGCCCTGCCCTGGTCTTGCCTTCCTTTGCTGGAGGCTGCCAGATCTCCCCTCCCAGCCTTGCCTGGTCCCCACAGGAGGTGGAGGATGACACTACTGTATGTGGAAGTGCAGAGAAGAAAGTTTGCAGGAAACCATTGCTTCCGAATCCAAGTTCTGCCTTAACGGATCTCTGGAGAGCATGATGAGTGGTGGGGAGTTATGTGAGGGAAAGCTCCCCAACAAGCCAGCATCCTTACCACAATAATTTGAAATTGGGATTCCCTTTCAAGAAGGGCCAGCCTCCTTTGTGTTAGGGCTAAGGAGCACCGTTTCCCTACCGCTACCTCTTGCTCTCCAGAGAACGGTCAAAGCAGAAGTTGGACTCAGGAAACTGCTTCCTGCAAAGCTTTTCCTTTGCACTTCTACACATAGCAGCAGCATCTTCCTTTTGCTGGGAGAGGGCAGCGGACAGGGAAAGCCAGTAATATTTGGGATTGGGAGAAGAATGTCTCCTTTGGTACACTGCACACGCAACCTCTCACATACCACACACACCATTCTTTTATCCACATACTGCCAATTATGCCTGGGCTTGGAAGAAGGCCCTCCTTCCTCTGGATAAAAATCCCCAAACTTGGAATACAGTGTGTGCACACATGTATTTAGCTGCCAGCAGTTTGGGAGGCTTGTGGGGCACCAAATTGTCTTGAGTCAGCTACACCCAGGAAGCAGTGTCAAGCTGGCCATGCCCACTTAGTCACAGCAACCCGGCTGAACATCTGGCCACACCCACCTATGGCTCTTTGGGGGCAACCATGATGGTGATACGGCCCTCATGAAATTGAGTTTGACACTTGATATAAGTGAAAACAAGTTATAAGTCACCTTCATTACTGTTGTAATTTCAAAATGGTCATTAGACAAATTATTGCAAGCAGAGGACACCCTACTTTGAAAAATTGCTGAAGTTATCCAAATTGATGTGCAAAGCTCTGAAACTTAGGAATATTGGCTGCATGCTGGAGTATACTAAGAAATTCACAGTTACTGCAGCAAAACTGCCTTCTACCTTATTTATGAGAATTACTGAAGTTTGAACTGAATAATATTTTTAAAATTAAAATATAGGGAATAGATGTATAAAAATGAAATGATGAGATACACTCATCCTTCATATGCCATTATTAAAAAAAATCTTTTCAAACTTGATGTAACCAGTGATTCAGTTGAATTACATCTTCTGATTACAATTAAATTTTGTTTTGCTAATAAGCTTGGTCACTATTCTGAAATTTAAATTGAGATTTTTATTGTTTCTCTAAAATTTTATATTTTAACAGTACAGAAATACCACACAATCAATGGACATAATGCAGAAGTAAGAAAGGCTTTATCAAGGCAAGAAATGCAAGAAGTTCAAAGCTCCAGGAGTGGACGGGGAGGTATGTTTGAGCTGCATTATATTTACATTAATTATTTTTTTTTAAAATTATATAAGGTAAATTTTAAAAATATTTTCAGGTAATTTTGGCTTTGGTGATTCACGTGGAGGTGGTGGAAACTTTGGCCCAGGACCAGGAAGCAACTTCAGAGGAGGATCTGGTAAGTCAAAAAACCACTCAAACATTAAGTACTTGATAATTTCCATTGCATATTTTTGATTCAGGACTTCATAAAATTAACAGTTAAAAGTAAATCCTGGCAATCAAACAAACTTTGAATATTTTATAAGAATCTGACTTACAATGAAGGCAATTTAAAAATGGTTTCTTCCACAGATAGCTATGGAGGTGGTCGTGGCTTTGGTGATGGGTACAATGGATATGGAGGGGGACCTGGAGGTTAGTTTACTGATTTTTTAAAAAGATATTGAAATGATTTTTAAATAATAATGAAATAGAAGCATCATTTATATTAATACTACAAATTATTTAATGGCTGTTTTGTTTGCATGTAAAAATTAACTAGTATGTAAATATTGGGACGTCCAAGTATTAAATATGGATAATAATATTTTTTCCTAAAATTTATTGAAGGCCATTCACATATTGTCTAATATAATTTGATAATTCTTCTACATTCTGTTCAGTTTTATACATATGTAAATACTGATTGAGATCTAGTTTGGCTTAGTTGAGGCAGGAAACAATTATAGTCCTGACCTAGGCATAAAGCCAGCCAGATGACTTTGGGCCAGTCATTCAGAGTCAACCCTAGGGAGAAAGCAAACTGTAACCAACTTGGAATGTTTCCAAGAAAATTGCATGGACTGGTCCATGTGCTAGAAGTCAAGGCTCATTTGAAGGTATCCAAATTAATGTACTTTATAAGTATTGCCATATCATAATATATATCACATATTTAAAATATTCCAGCAATCAATAATTGATGCATTGTTTAACCAAGGCATAGACACTCCTTACATAAACTAACTTCAATCAATATATGAAAAAAGTATAATATGGATGTAATTATTTCTGATCAAAATACATTTATTTAACTAACCAATGGTATGTGGGTGTAAAAATACTATAAATGACAATGGATTTGACACAGCAAAATATGTGAGGAAAGCACCAACTCAAAGCTAGGCTTGCAGCCAAACCTCTTGGTCAGAAGTTATTTTGTGTTAAATTATTTCTAGTTGAAAGCAAGATTAAAAAGAAATTACTAAGAGTGAAAGCCCTCTTCGTTTATTTGGAAATTTCCAATAAAAGTTCCAAATTGTTTCATAGTCAATGAGTTCCCATATTATGATCATGTAATTACTATTTGAAGACGGTTTCATTTTATGTAGATAGTTATGTTACAAGTGTATTTACGTAGCCTTATATTATAACAGGTGGTAATTTTGGAGGCAGTCCTGGTTATGGAGGAGGAAGAGGTGGATACGGTGGAGGAGGACCTGGGTACGGCAACCAGGGTGGGGGCTACGGTGGCGGATATGACAACTATGGAGGAGGTAATTTTTATTAAAACATTTGAAATAAGAGTGGTTTCCTAAACTAGTTTAGAAATATGAATTGATCATAACCTAAATTTCAAAAAAATCATTGCATGACTTTACTAAAACATTAGTGGAGTTAACGGTCAATAATGTCCATAAATTATTTTTATAATTATATTTTATTTTTTATTTTATTCTAGATATGTAAATAATAGGAAAAAATTAGCATGTAGCAAAAATGTTAAAATGTGTGTGTGTGTGTGTCACTTTTTTTTTTGCTGAATTTGAAAATTAAGGGAGACTAGGATAGATCTATTTCGGCCTTATTTTGGCCTCATCAGCTAGCCATACTCACTGGGACTTGAACCTGCAATCTTTGCCTTGTAAGGCAGAGAATTATCCTCTAGGCCAGCGTTTCCCAACCGGTCAGGTGTGTCGCGAAGCTCCTAGGGAAGCTCCAGCTGGGTGGGGCGCTGCCGGTGCCGACCTGGAGCTCCTGCTCGCAGCTGTCCCTCAGCTGCTGTTCGATGCCGCGGTTTTCGGCGCTCCTGCTGGGCCCCAAAGAAGGAAGGCAGGAAGAAGGAGAGCTTCATTCTTCCCGCCTTCCTTCTTTGGGGCCCAGCAGGAGAGCGCCAGAAACCGCGGCATCAGGCAGGAGCCGGGGGACAGCTGCGAGTGGGAGCCCCAGGACGGAGGCACCGGCAGCGCCCCGCCCAGCTGGAGCTTCCCTGGCGTCAGCGGCAAGTGTCCTTTGTGGCCCGGCGGGAGGGCACTGGCGGTGGGAGTGCGGGTGGGGGTGGCTGCAGCGGCCGCAGGCAGTCGCGGGGAGATGGCGGCGGCGAGAGGGAGCTCTCTCTCTCTCAGCTGACTGCAAGCGGGAGCCCTGACGGTGGCGGTTGGACGTGCTGCTGGACGTCGTACATGCTGGCGCAAGCAAGAAAGAGATAGCAAGAGAGAGAGAAAGACATAGAGGAAGGGAAGGAGGGAGAGAGAAAGAGCAAAAAAGAGGAAGAAAGAAAGAGGGATGGAGAGAGAGAAAGAAGGGAAGGAAGGAAAAGAGAGAAAGAGGGAGAAATAGAGCGAAAGGGAGGAAGAGAGGGCTTTTTGTCCAAACTTTTTTTAACCCCCCCCCTCGCCCCCCCTTTCAATGTTCCCCAGGATTTTGAAAATATGAATAATGTGCTGCGGCTCAAAAAAGGTTGGGAAACACTGCTCTAGGCTACAGTATCCAATCCCTTCAGCTCTGCACCCCAGGGAAGGGTTTACATATTTTGGTGTCGAATCACCCTGGTGTATTGAAGGAACATCACAGCTCCTTATTTGCCTCTTGGCCCAACCCAGGGCCATTTCCAAGGCAGTTAATTTTATTGATAGTCGACAATTCTATCTGTATGTGTCGCATGTTTTTTTTCCTGAATTTGAAAATTAAGGGAGACTAGGATAGATCTATTTCGGCCTTATTTTGGCCTCATCAGCTAGCCATACCCACTGGGACTTGAACCTTCAACCTTTGCCTTGCAAGGCAGAGAATTACATATATATATATTTAATTATTTATTGGATTTGTATGCCGCCCCTCTCCGGAGACTCGGAGCGGCCAACAGTAACAATAAAACAGTGTACAATAATAATCCAATACTAAAAACGATTAAAAAACCCATTAATATAAAAACCATACATACATACATACCATGCATAGAATTGTAAAGGCCTAGGGGGAAAGAGGGTCTCAATTCCCCCATGCCTGACGGCAGAGGTGGGTTTTAAGTAGCTTGCGAAAGGCAAGGAGGGTGGGGGCAATTCTAATCTCTGGGGGGGAGTTGGTTCCAGAGGGCCGGGGCCGCCACAGAGAAGGCTCTTCCCCTGGGTCCCGCCAAGCGACATTGTTTAGTTGACAGGAACCGGAGAAGATCCACTCTGTGGGACCTAACTGGTAGCTGGGATTCGTGCAGCAGAAGGCGGTCCCTGAGATAGTCTGGTCCCGTGCCATGAAGGGCTTTATAGGTCATAACCAACACTTTGAATTGTGATCGGCAACCAATGCAGACTGCGGAGTGTTGGTGTAACATGGGCATATTTGGGAAAGCCCATGATTGCTCTCGCAGCTGCATTCTGCACGATCTGAAGTTTCCGAACATTTTTCAAAGGTAGAGAGCGTTACAGTAGTCGAGCCTTGAGGTGATGAAGGCATGAGTAACTGAGCAGTGACTCCTGGTCCAAGTAGGGTGTGTGTGTGTGTGTGTGTGTGTGTGTGTGTGTGTGTGTATACGTATACACACACTACTAATAATGTCGTGATTTTCCCCAAAATAAGACCCGTTTTTGCTTCATTTTGGGCTTGAAAATAAGCACTCTGGCTTATTTTTAGAGAGGTCTTTTTAAGTGTGGGAGACAGCGAGCATGTGACTGGTGGGAGAGGGAGCATAGCTACCACGGCCCCACCCTCTCTCCCATGTCCAGATTGACTGTCTTCCCCTGTCCTCCACACTCTTTGCATGTGCTTGCTACCATTCCAATCTCTGCGCCCCCAAAAACCCCCACCCCGATTATTTTCTGGGTGGGTCTTATTTTTGTGGAGAGGAGACAAAAATACAACAATACTGGTATAATACAAGGTCATATAGGAATGTTAAGAAGAATGGCAAACCTTTCTTATATTTCCAGTTTTCTTGTTAAAACAGGTGTCTTACATGCTTATTTACACATCTTGTATTCACAGTAAAATTATAAAATGAATAAAATACTTTTTTAAGCAGGAAATTATGGAGGTGGGAATTACAACGACTTCGGAAATTATAACCAACAGCCTTCAAACTATGGTCCAATGAAAAGTGGAAATTTTGGTGGAAGTAGGAACATGGGAGGACCATATGGTGGAGGTAACATTGAACAAAAAGTATTTTGTGATTTCTTATCACTTTATTGATTTTACTAACAAAAACAGAACTAGTGAGATAGATCTATTTTTCTAAGCTGCTATTTTTGTTAATGTAAGCAAATATTACTTTATTCAGTAGAAAATAAGTTGAATTGGACAATCCTGAAAATTCTTTATGTATTCAGTTAATTTTAAAGTTTTCCTTGCTTAATTAAAATTACATTATGCTCATTTAGTGCATTTAGTTCTAGAAAAATAATGGTAGAATTAAATGTTCATATATCAGCTTGTGTGCTGATTGAAAAGGGACTGTTATAATCTGACAAATATTAAAACGCTTTTAAAATGAAAGTACTGTATTTTACAAGATTTATTGAGTGATAACTAGATTTGAATGCTTGCTTTTTATCAAGCAACAATCTGGCAGTCACAATTAAAGAGTTGGCAAAATCAAGATAAATTGTTTAGGGGAAAGTTCTCTTACTAATTGCTTTATGTTTTTATTAACAGGAAACTATGGTCCTGGAGGAAGTGGTGGAAGTGGTGGATATGGAGGGAGGAGTCGTTATTGAACTTCTGTAAGCTTTTTATGGGTGAGTGTACATTTAATATAAAATTGTAGTTTTTCTTAGTTTTAGCTGCAGGGGTAAAGCTTTTTAGGGTCATATTATCTTTCCTTTTAAAAAGAAATTGGGATAACTTCATAACCTATTTTTTTACTCTTTACTTCTGTTGAAACAGGCTTCACTGTATAAATAGGAGAGGATGAGCCCAGAGGTAACAGAACAGCTTCAGGTTTTCGAAATAACTTTGTTAAGGAAACACTTATCTCAGTCATGCATAAATATGCAGTGATATGGCAGAAGACACCAGAGCAGATGCAGAGAGCCATTTTGTGAATGGATTGGATTATTTAATATCATACCTTACTGTGGAGGAAGGATTGTAAAAATGCCTTTGAGACAGTTTCTTAGCTTTTTCATTGTTGTTTCTTTTTAGTGGTCTTTGTAAGAGTGTAGAAGCATTCCTTTGATAATGTTAAATTTGTAAGTTTCAGGTGACATGTGAAACCTTTTTTAAAAAAATTTCTCTAAAAGTTTTGAAAAGCTATTAGCCAGGATCATGGTGTAATAAGACATAACGTTTTCCTTTGAAAAATTTTAAGTACGTGTGTAGAGTTAAGAAGCTGTTGTACATTTATGATTTAATAAAATAATTCTAAAGGAAATGTTGTGTAATTATAGATTTATTTAAATATATTGTAAATTAAGGCAAGGAGTGGGTAGTAGAAGGTCCCACAAATACTATACATTTTAATTTGTTGTATATGTAATATGTTGGTTAGATAATGTTTTCTGTAAATATACCAGATTAATAACTAGATAACTTAAGGGATATCTCTGCGAAGAGAAACACCTTTTTAGATCTTTTAGATGCTGCTTCTTCAATGGCAAGTAAAGGAAATATCCCCAGCGAGGTACTGTTCCAGGGACACAGGTCTAGTGCAAAAGAACTCTTGAGAACGGCAATTAAGTTCAGCCAGTCTTAAAAGCTGTGCTGTACTTCTCCAAAGCTTAAACTACAGTAGTTTTAAGGATGTCAACGAGAGCTGAGGGTTCTAGAGCAAAGTAGTTCTAAGCTTCAGTTAAACCACTTTAGGTAAGATCTTATTTACTTTTACTTTTTAATATTCCAAAAACAAAGAACGAATACTATATGACAGTGTACTGTTTCAGTATAGTGGTTATATTATCTAGTTTAACAGCAATGAACCAAGTTAACAATTGTGCACTGGAAAACTTAAGAATTCTTGTTTTGATTTGGGGGTTTGGGGATTCTATTTTTTTTTCATTTATTAGTTGGTTTCATTTTTTGCTATTATATTTTGATTCATTTTTAACTTCAGCTGCTTAACCTATCTTTTCCCTACTGGAATCTAGCTTTATGCATCATGGACAAGCAATAGACCTGCTGAGCAAATGAACCAGCCAAGTGTCCATTAATGATTTGCAAGGGTTCCATCCCTACTATGGGTAGTTAAAATGGTATGTTGCAGCTTTTTGAAATGGTACAATATCTTACGTTTTACCCATTCTTCTCTATTAAACCTAAAATTGAAAACTATGGCTCTTCAGAATAGGACAGCTGGATATCTGTTCTTCAGTACAACGTATTTTGTATTATAGAAATTGGGTTTGAATTTTATGTGTGAAAGTGAAGTTTATGCAGACTTTGCATACAGAATCCTTCCCCTCACTGGTTTTGTCAACGCTATAGCAATGTGAATTTAATGAATTAAGTATCATGTGGTATTCAAATTCAGCTAGCTTACAAAAAAGTGTTTTCATTATGGATATTCTAACACTGCACATGTGAAATTATTCTGTTACTGAACCTTCAATATGGTAGACATGAATTTTCTTTTATTTTTTACAAAGAGGGATATTCTGTTCAATATAAATTAAGACTAATTCCAGAATCTTCACAGATTTAAATACTCTTATATTTTATATTACCCTTTTAAAAAATCTGTTACTTTGTACAAGTCACACACTTAAAACCCTGCCCTTGCCTCATCTGTTTTCTAGCCATTTGCTGATTTTTTTTTTCCTGTGATGCAAAGAGGCTTCTGATAAACTTCTTCAGATACTTTCTTTTTCTTTGGCAGGAAGGTGCCAATGCTGCAGGTAACTAATGAAGAAGTGCTCAACCACAGAAACTTCAAGAAATAAGATATTTCTTTTCTCTTCACAAAATAGTTGGTTTTACTGATTTTTATTAAACCCTTTATGGTTAATGATTTCAGATGCAGCCTATTGTAATTTAGTCAAAGCTTTACAAAATGAAAGGTATACTTTTTCTAGCATTCAGACTGACAGGAAATCAAGACTAATGTAAATATTTGATTTTTATAAGTGTTATAATAAACTTTTGTTTAAAAATATTCCTAGTCTGATACCATATTACCATTTTATGCACATCCCAAATGATATAGTTCTTCAATGCAGTGTGAGCTCTACCAAATTCTTTTCAGCATCATCGTGCGTTACTAATACACTGCTGTAAGACATGAAAAATAGGGCAAAATAGCACTAAGAAGAGAAGAAATGCCATGCTTACCTAGTTTTCGGGATCATATCTATCCATTTATCTTTATGCTCAGTGACTGCAGCATATTATAATGTAAGCAGAGCAGAATGAATAACCAGCTGCAGAAATAATTCTATGAAAGTCAAATATAACAGAAATGCTACAGCATCCTACAGAATGAGACATACTATCCCTTAGCATCTTAAAGGCAGGTTTTTTTTTTTTAACATTAAAGAAAAACATTTCCTATACTGCTAGGGAAAGCAACAATATTCGGAAATATGTTTATTCAGTGAAAATTGGTAAGAAACTATAGTTACAAAAATGAATGAGTTGGACAACATGGCTAATAATTTTATTGGTTTATGCCCTTACATTTGAGTATATAATCCGTACAGTAGCATCTGCAAAAACATGGAAGTGTAATACATGGAAGTACCAAAATTATTAAAAGTGTATTTAGTTGGTCTTCTGCCAGAACTAGTTAAAAGTTAAAAATTTAAATTTAAAGCAGTTAACTTTGTAGAAGATACCGCCAATTTTTTTCAGTACATTTTGAAGTATGGGATTCTTACAAATAGGAAAGTAAAATCAATGGAATATACTTAATTTGATCTTTCAAGGTACTGATAGAAGAATTGCATATACCCATTATGAACCCTAATTCCTCTTAAGGCATACTTTATGAAAAATATGGCTGTATATAAGTGCAAGGCTGGGATAGATAGTTATTAAGATTCAGATGTTTAACAGCCAGCATGATTTACTATCACAATTGTGAGCTCAATTAAGGTCATAGCATTTGTGTTTTATATTTTAAAAAAAATCCAAAACAACAATATGGGAATCTTAAACAGATTGGAAATTATGCTTACGAAGTCAAGCAGTGTTTTTACCAGAGGTAGATTTGGGTAAAATACACAGCCTAGATAAATATATATTGGTTCACTGGGTTTATGCGTTTAATAGTATTCTATAGAATTATCATTGGAATTAAGATACCCCACCCTCAAAAGTAATGACAACTGTAAATATACACAAATTCTATAAATACATACAGAAACTCAATTTTTTGCAAAATAATCATATGCTTATTCAGTGTAAATACAAGCTCTTGCATTTCAGTGCATACAAGTTAGTACTCATGGAACATATGGGTAGAATTGTAATGCTAACACCTCAGGAACTTTCCCAATATAAAATACCAGGTTGCTAACAATACTGTGGAAATACAAGACATTAGTAGGGTGTGCAATTCATAATGATAAAATTTCCAAATAAGTAGCACATGTAGTATTTGGGCTACAGCGGCAATTCTGTCACTAAGTGGTGCAATCATAAAGCATAACACAAGGGCTATCTGTATAAGCAAGGACATTATGATGCTACATAGCACAGATAGATGAAGACATAGCTAGGGAAATGACAGTCTCATGACCATGGATCACTGTCCATGGCAGTTGTCAAATGGCCAAAATTTTGATAACATAATCATGGATTGTGAGGATTGGTTATGGGTCACTTCAGTGCTGCTGTAACTACAAATTGTAAGTTGAGGACTATATACATCCTGGAAATGAATACACCAACAATTACAAAAGTTGTCTAACCAAACCTTGCAAATATGAGGCTTAACTGTCCTAAGTGGAGCATGGAAAATAAAAATGTCAGAAAGAGTGGGAGACTAGCCCATTTGCCTCATTCCCACTTGCCAATAGCTATTGGAGGCTTGTATGGTTACTCGGGGACATCCATTGTCCCAATGTACTGTTTTTTTTGGACTAAGATGCACCAAGATTTTGAAGAGGTAAAGTTTTTGCCCTCCCCAGCCCCCAGGATCACTACAGGCCTCCCAAACCCTGGTGTGCCCCATTTTTGCAAGAAACCGGTCCCTTTTTTGCAAAAAGTGGATGTGTGGGGTGGGGTTTTTTGAGGAAAAAATGGCTATTTTGTATATGAGACCCAACATTTCCACCCTCTAGGGGGGAAGGGGAGTGTGTCTTTGAAAAATACAGTACATGAAAAGCAGTGATGCTTTCTACTTTAAAACCTTTTTATCTGTAACTCGTAAAATTTCAGATAATAGGATTTTCTGTAGTCACAACATCAGAATCCATGCACAAGCTGAATAAATTATGCAAAACAAAATGATTTTTTAAAAAGTTTCTGCAAAACTAAAATTAGACGGGATACAATTCATGTTTGTTTTCTACAGGCAAGGTTACTATATCATTAACAGAGAATGGAATTCTCAACTTGCCTGATATTCATCTTTTAGATTTGTATCACTTTCATTTTCAGTTCTTTTGGATTCTTCTGGCCATCTGAAATAATCCTCTGATACTGGGAATGTCAGCTTTGTAAATCCTGATTGTATGTATGATCATGGAATATACCTACTAGTGATTTTGTTCCATGGTCTTATGCTTTGATATTCTGCATGGCAGTATCTCCTACAGCTCCCGAGACATCTGATGTTGTCATCCTTGTTGCAAAACAATAGAAGGGATGCATTACTGTAATTTAAATCTAAAGAAAATACAGAATTTAAATCTCGTTCTTCAAAATGACAAGCTTCTGCAAAGTCAAAATTTCCTTCCATGATTAATGGTGTGAAATGTATTTTCTCGTATCCATTTTCATTCAGGCTGAAAAAAATCTTGATGTGTAAAACTTGTGCAGCAAGAATCATTTGCAAGTAATTCTAATGTTGGTCTTGTTGGTTGGAGATATATTTAAGCCAGGTAAAATCTCCAGTCTAATGTCTCCACATTTGTTAGATTAGCAAGGTTTGATCCCATCACTGGTGGCATGAAGAGACACATCGTGGTTAATAGCTTGGGTTAAATCTGTAGGGCTCTGAGGAAAGTTCATCAAATTTATGTCTCCACTGCTGCTTGCTTGTTCCTGAAAAGGTGCAAAAAAGTTTGTTAAAGGTAAATCATACAAGTCGTTTGAAAGTATTACTAGGCTGAACATAGATTCAAAGACGTTCTAGAACAAACAATTACCATTATTTCCAAAAGAATCCTCCATCTATTACTACATCTTTGCTACAGGACTGCAATGAATGTAAGACTAACGGTCAAAATTGCACAAAACAGAATTTTTAAAAATTACCTTGATAAAAAAGACATGCCATCTTTGTACCTCTCATACTGAAATTAGCATTGGGGGCTGCATTAGGGCCAATATACTAACTCTTCAGCTTTGACTTCTTCAGCAAAAACTGCTATTTGATCAATTTATAATTTAAAAATACTAAAAGTTAGGAAATTATTGGTTGTGGAATTCTAACTAAAGGATTTAAAGCATTGTCACCATGTCTATATTCCTCTGATAGAAAACGTTAGCAAATAGATGGGTTTTCCATGATTTGACAGGTGCAATTCAGGATGCAAATTTTCACTTCTGAAACCCCTCATCAAGCAGGATTGCATTTGTTGAGATGTCCATCTTCAATTGTGTCTCACTTGAGATCGGATGAGTATGCTTCAGATCCTCTGAATCAAGCATTGCAATTTAATCTATCCAAAGAGTGCCCTTTCTCTTAGAGTACAATCTATGGAATAGCCCATTCCTTGACAATTCAGATAGTCCTTGACATTCGTTGACATTCAGATAGCCTTACTGAAGCAGGGTCTTCACTGAACTTTGACTCTTGGTAATGGATAAGTAAGCTACTTAAACATTTAAAACTTTACAGAAGTTTGAGAAATAGGTTGACAATTCTACATTTCAAATTTAATATTCTTATCAATTATTTTCCCTTTTCTATTACGTTTTCCTCTTCCAAAACCATGCTGGAGATTACCATGTGGATGCAGTAATGTTTGCTATAGTAAATTGCAACAAAGAATAGGTTTGTTCCTTATTCTCACCAAGGAGATAGAAGTGAGATTCTCCCTCTCCTTCCAATAAGCTTGTTCACTCTTATCGCACACTTCTTGTTTTTCTTCCTCTTGAGTTTCTGATTACTCATTTTCCTTTAGTAATAAATAGCATATTCTGAATATTCCTGCCTTTTAAATCTAAAACCTATAAACAGAATAAAACTAAATTAGATAATTTTCAGAATTGCAAATCTGTTTATCACCAATACTGGAAAATTAAAGATACAATGTGCAGTTTAAGCAATAGTTCATTAGTTCTGACCATTCCCAACATTTATTTATTGTATTTATATGCCGCTCATTCCAAAACGTATTCTGACCAGCTAACAGTAGGAATAAATACAACAACAATAAAAACAGTTAAAATCTAATAATAAAAATAGCAATACAATAAAACTAATGACATTAAAAACCATACATACTTGCAATCAACCTAATTCCAGGCCTGCTGGAAAAGCCAGGTCTTAATGGATTTCTGGAAGACCAGTAGGGTGTGGATCTCTGAGGGCAGTTGCTTCCAAAGAAAATTATGGTTAAAAAATTTAAAAAGTATTCTTTATTTAACAATGTTTATACAAAATGATCGAGACATCTTAGATATTTATGATGAGTGATCTAAATTTTAAAAAGCCTTACTTTTGCCAGAGAGATTTTCACCTACCTAGATCAGAATTTAACATTTATCATGCTCTTTGCACTACTTAGATTTGTTAACTCCATAGTTAAGGAAACAGTTATGGAAAGGCATAATCCCATCATCTGTTATGTGTATGGTGTGTAGTGATTCAATACTTAATATGGCTATCTTCCTACAAGAGCGCTCCATGGTGTGATACGCTACAGCTGTGATGAAGGTGTGGCATGTGTGAGTGCCGCCCACTGGCCAGCTGGTTTTTGGGTCAGACAAGCACATGCTTTTCACTTTCTGTGACCCATGCCTCCCCAGATGTCTAGCGATTCCAACCCAGCAAGCACTGTTAGAGCGTGCAAGGCTCCCCCCCCAACTCCATTTGGGGATGGGAAGTCCCCACTCCCAGTTTATTTGGGGAAAGGGGCTTTTCCTCCTCCTCAGCAGCGTTTGGGGATAAAGACTTCCAGCTCCATTTGGAGAAATACATCCCCCCCCCTTCCCAGCTCCTTGGGGATGGGAGCCTCCCCCCCCAGCTCCAATTGGGGAAAGAGGTTTTTCTCCCCCTCCCAGCTTAGTTTGGGGGTGAGAGGCTTTTCCCCACTCCCACCACTGTTTTGGGAGGTGAATGCTTGCTCGGGTTTATGCATGTGCAGGGGGTTGGACATGCGGGAGGGACATTGCATTATGTGTGCCAGGTAGCATGCACTCCTTCAGCACCTGAGGGGAAAAAGGTTTGCCATCACTATCCTACAGCTGCAATATTGGGCCACAATAAGAGAGTTTTTTTTCCTGGGTACCCAGAAGTTCTGAATTGCCTGTGCTGTGCCTATTAGGGATATTTTCCTTTAGTTGCAGCTACCAAATAATGGATTGCAGTTCTAGAACATCAAATGAACAATGCCCCAAAATTTAGGTCCCCTTTTGCAGGAGAAATATTTTTTATATATTTTCTGTGGTTTCCTATGGCTTTTTAATGTGTTTTTATTATGTATGAGTTTCTTACACATGTTTAGATTGAAATTGAAAGGGGAAGGACAGGGATATTTAAAATTAATTATATCAACAAATATAATTAAATTGCTTTTATGTATGGTGTTTGATAAGAATCTGTATGATAGAACAGAGAAAGTTAGAAGCTATGTTTCAAATAAGCAATGTAGATCTATTCTTTTTTCAGCACTCCAGTTTATATTCTCATGAAAAGTTGGTATTAACTAGATTGAAAATTTATTCATCTCTTTAAAAATTACTCATCTTTTGCACCACTTGAAAGATTGTTGTAGATTAAGGTGGAGAAACTTGTTTTACAGCTGACTAGAAGCAAACCGAGCCAAGTAAATGCTTGTTCAAATACCATTACAATCAGGTAAAAAAACAATTTAAATTTTAAACCAATAATAGTGTATAATTTACATAAAATCTTTATAATTGAAAGATCTGTGGCTTTCTTGGAAAGTTCCTATAATATACTGTTTTTGAAAAGTTTTAGAAATTGGGTGTCCTTTAAGTATTATACTTGAAATAGAGCATATGTCAAGAAAATTTTAATAAAATAGGATGGGACAGTACATGTTAAAAGCAACGTATCTTAGGGACTTTCTGCATGGACTATTTTCTTGTTAAGAATTGCAATAGTTTGCCTAATGTATAATTTCAGTATACATTCAGAACAGAACATATAAATTATGAATCTATATTACTGCTGGAAATAGTTTAGAAAAAAAATAAAACTTCAAAGCTCATCTAGAATGGTAAATTATTTGTACAAAATTGGCATTACTATACATTTAATTATAAAAAGGTTACAAGAGGAACCAACATAGATATAAGTATAGAAACTCCCATTTTGCATTAATGGATTGCTAAAATTACACTGAAAACCTGGGACTTGAACCTGCAACCTTTGCCTTGTAGAGAATTAACCTCTAGGTTACAGTATCCAATCCCTTCAGTTGTCCTTATCTGCAAACATTCTGAATTCTTTATTAAGGAATTAAATAGAATTAGATAAATAAAAAGGACAAATAATAGTGCTTAGATTGCATGTTTATTAGCACTGGTTGACTCAAACTCCTGGTGGTACATTTGCATCACCATTCTTGTTAACTTGAACTCAAGATTGAAATAAGCTGACGTTGCAGCCTTTTTATCTACTCTTTCCCTACTATAAGTCTTGTGAAAACCAAAGTATAGATTTAAGTATTACAACAGTGGGTTTCTTCGTAGAAATCTTTCAGACCTACAAGCTACCTGTTCAATCTTAGTAACTATGCAGCTTTTTAAAAAGACAATTTTAATATTCTCCAGACAGTATTAATAGTAGACGTCACAAAATCCTGTTAATTGTCTCTAGCCAGAATGAATATCAAACTTTACTGTTCCTTCAATGAGATCTTACATCATAATACCTCTCTTCCAATTAAAAACCAACTTTTTACTCAGTATTTTTCTCTCTCCATAATCCTGGTATTATAAACAGAGACACCAAGTTCCTATTGGCACCTACTGCTCTAAGATTTAGGATGTCCTAATTTTAGAACAATATTACATTCATTCATCTTAATTCTATTTTATCTAATTTGTCCATGTAGAGATTTTATTATCCATTTTAATAGAGGCCTCTTGTATGTATTATTTTTATTGTTACAGCTATTTCACTGGCCATTAATCATAGATAAATAAAATTTCAAAATAGCAGGGAAGGTAGGAGGTAATTTCTTCTGGGGAATAAAATAAAATGCAACAGCAAAGAGACTGATCATTTCCCATGTTACTTGTTCACTTTGAAAAAATAAACATCTGTAACAATGTGCTCCTAATTTGAAAAAGCAATCTTTGATATTTCACATATCCTTGAAATATGGTGTTCTTGCATCTCTTTGTTTATAGGATAGAATAGCAAAACTTGGTCCAATTTAAAAAGTGGTCCATATTCTACATGTTCTTATTTCTAAATATCAGTCTCTCAGTCCTAAACATTTCATTATTTATTCTATATAGTATCTTTCCATTGGAAATGCATTTCTTAAATGTGGTAGAATTTGTTCCTGCAAATTCATAAAGGATGTGATTGTAAGATAGGTAACAAAAGGAATGCAGGGAAAAGGAATTAAAGATATAGTAGAATAAATTCTCTTTTCACAGCAGGTTTCAGCACAAGGGACAGTTGAATGTAACATCTAAAGCCACACCAGCTGTTTTGCCATCACTCTGATATATTTCAGGCAAATAATAAATTGCCACACCACAAACACCACTTTATCACAAGGACATTATAAATTAAAGAATTATTTCTAAACCTGAATGCAGCCCAAATACATGGCAGTGAAGGGAGAACAGCTTCTTGCAAAAAGGAAAAAAAACTACAGCATATTAGAGTTCTTATACTATCTCTTGTTCCAGATTATAAGAAGTATTAAGTCCTATCTAGTCAACGTGTATCCATCCTGATAAAGTCTGGAGACCATCATTTCAAGAAATACAACCTTCAAGATGAACTGCATCCAACCTAAGCAAAAACACTTCAGCCTGACCCAAAGAAATAGTTAAATGCTTCTGACCATCCCTATTTCTGCCACTGAAACTGATTTCTGTCCTTACTTTCATTTTATTTTCTAGGATCTATGTCTGTCTGTCTCCTTTTTAACAAAATCCACTTGCTTTGGAGCAAGACAATCTCATTTAATGAAAGTCCAAATATTAGTCAGAAGAGTAGGACAGCATTGTTATAAAATGGATATACAGTATAAATAACCATCCTGAATCTGAATTATTTTTACCTGACATTGATCTTTCTACTTTCAAATACAGTGATACCTTGTCTTACAAACTTAATTGGTTCCGGAAGAGGTTCTTAAGGTGAAAAGTTTGTAAGACGACACAACGTTTCCCATAGGAATCAATGGAAAAGCGATTAATGCGTGCAAGCCCAAAATTCACCCTTTTTGCCAGCCTAAGCGCCCGTTTTTGTGCTGCTGGGATTCCCCTGAGGCTCCCCTCCATGGGAAACCCCACCTCCAAACTTCCGTGTTTTTGCGATGCTGCGATTTCACTGAGGCTCCCCTCGCTGGGAAACCCCACCTCCAGACTTCCATTGCTAGCGAAGCGCCCATTTTTGTGCTGCTGTGATTTCCCTGCAGCATCGCAAAAACACGGAAGTCCGGAGGTGGGGTTTCCCATGGAGGGGAGCCTCATGGGAATCCCAGCAGCACAAAACCGGTGCTTCGCTGGCAACGGAAGTCCGGAGGCGGGGCATCCCAGCTGCGGCGGTGGGTTTGTAAGGTGAAAATAGTTTGTAAGAAGAGGCAAAAAAATCTTAAATTCCGGGTTTGTATCTCGAAAAGTTTGTATGACGAGGCGTTTGTAAGACGAGGCATCACTGTACTGGAAATCACTGTCCCTTTAAATTTGACCAGTTTAAATTATTTTTTCTGCATATGTAAAATGAAATTAAAATTATTCACGCTTAATACAGTTTTCTTAACAAAAAAGAAAAATGGGAAAATAAGGTTGCAATTATTTGCAGTCCAATGTTCTAAGTAATCTTTCAGTTGAGACTCCTGCAGAAAAAAAATGTTTCTTGGGAGACAGAAGGGTAATTACTCCAAACTAGAATAGGTTTGAAAGACAAAACCATGTCCTTTGCTAGTCTAAGGGATGCTCTGAGTTGGGTTTGGGGCAAAAGTCTAGGGTCATCTTCAAAGAGTAGAAAACCTCCCCCTGACCTGCATAACAGGCTGGTTTTTATCACGTGAAAATATGTCCTTAATGTTAAAAAAGGGGGCTAGTTAAATCTGGTAAACCAGATCTTATTAAACAAGGTGCTTTTCAATATCAATGCTATACACAATAAAGTGAGTATAGCACTGATGATATTACTTAATTTTGCTAATGAACCTTTTGCAAGAAAACAAACTCAGCACCAAGGACCCCCTCATTTCAATTATGAGCTACAAATATTATCCTTTATTGGTTTAATACCCCCATTGAGCTCCATTTCTCCCAATTTTTCTACTCGAGTGAGCGCGGTGGTTTAGTTAGAAACGCTCATCCGCCCTTGATTTACCTTCCAATTGAAGTCTTGCTTTCTCTCTCCAGGGTCAGGCGGGGCGACTCCCGCCTCCAGGGTCTCTTGGGGTGGCTGCAGCCACCGGCTTTGCCCCTCTGCTGCCAAGAAGAGCTCGTGTCTGCCTACTCCCACGGTCTGCCGCATCTGAAGTGGGGGGCGCCGGAGCATTGTCGTCCAGCACAAGCCAAGAAACCACTCGCTTGGCGGGAAAGCTTAGTGTTCCTGACGCATGCACATCGCGGAGCCACAGGCATTCCCCCAGCAGCTTCGAGTCTTCCTCGTGAGAGAAGAACGGCATCCCCGAAGGAAGCTTTCCCTGGAATGCCACAAAGGCGAGGCTAATCAGGAGGGTGTCTTGCAGCCAATCTTCTTCTGAAGTGTGGCGCCAACCCCTGCTCGGGGTTTTCATCCCGTTTTCCTACACCCGGTTTGGGACCGGAGTGGGGCGTGAGTGCAGAAATTGCCTGAGGGGAAAAGCAAGTCGGAGCGCGGCCGTCGCAGGTGACGTGTCCTCCCCATCTGCTGTTTCTTGTCTTTCTCTATTTCTGTGGACATATATCATGGATGCTGCGAAGATCTTCCGCGGGGTGGAGGAGTGTCCGGAGGCGAGAGCTCCCAACTAGTTCTTCATTGCGGCTTCACCATGGCCATCCTCAACCTGGAGTTTTTCGCCATTACAATTAGACGGGGAGGGGAAGCAAGAAGATGAAAGTTGGAACACCAACACAATGTAAAGGGGAGTTAAAAGGACTTGTGGCAGACAGTGATGGAAAGGTTCATCAGGCTTGCCAACTTGTTCCCCTTCAGATGTGCATTAGATTTCTTTGTGTTCACCACAATTCCCATTAACAAAGGGTTTTCTGTTTTTAGAAGAGGGTTGTAGCCATTTGCAGTCTTAGAATATTTTTTTCAGCTTTAAGGGGTGGGGGTGGGGGCACTGAATGGTAAATTGGTTCCCTTCCTACTGAAAAGACCTTTTAAAGCCCAAATGGAGAAAAGGTCTAAACATTTCAAAGCCACCCAATCCAGTGATGTCATAAAGATGACACTGTACAAATTACAGGCTCCTCTTATGCATTCCTTCTCCAGACACATGCAGATACTTTGTTGCAGATCATCAAAATTTAGATAAGCTAAGCCCATGATGGTGAACCTATGGCACGGTACCACAGGAGGCACGGGGAGCCATACCTGAGGGCACGCGAGATGTTGCCTTATGTCAGCTCCAGCACATATGTTCGCAATAGCTAGCTGATTTTCAGCCTTCCGGAAGGCGGGGAAAGTCATTTTCACCTTCTTCAGGCTTCAGGAAAGCCTCCTGAAGCCTAGGGAAGTTGAAAAATGGCACAATGGGCCTATTGAATGTTCAGAAACGAACTTCCGGTAGGCCTGTTGAACCCGTTTTTCTCCATCCATAGGCTCTAAAGACTTCAATGAAGTCTGCGTGCATGCACAGGGGTGGGTGAGTGGGTGTAGGGAAGGTTGTGCATGCATGCATGGGGGGAGGGCATTGCATTATGGGTGTGGGCGTGCGTGGGCGTGCTATCGCAAGCACATGCGTCCTTTGGCAGCCGAGCAAAAAAAGGTTCGCCATCAGTGACCTAAGCTGTACAGCATTGTGCATGTTCTGAAATTTGAATATAGGACAATGTAATTGATACAATGTCTGATGGCTCTTGTCATTGCTCTAATTACATTTTTACCTTGGTACTATGAAAGAGAAGGAAATCTATCGATATATGCCAGGTTAGGAAATCTTCATAACATGGGCTAAGAATTTGGATTATATTATACAGATGAACTTTTCATTCTATGATTTTAATGTTATTTTTTATTAAATGAAATATCCCTGATGTGTAAATGTTCAAATCAGAAACTTTTAAGATTGATAGATAAAGAAAAAGTCACAGAACTTTGTTTCAGTATATGATTACTGTGGAAAGATTACTATATGCTCACCTCGAGGTTCAACTACTCCAATGCTCTCTACATAGGGCTATCTCTGAAGAGTGTTCGGAAACTTCAAATCGTGCAAAATGCAGCCATGAGAGCGGTCATGGGCCTCTCTAGGTATGCCCATATTTCTGCGGACTGCATTGGTTACCGATTGGTTTCCGGACACAATTCAAAGTGCTGGTAATGATCTATAAAGCCCTACATGGCATTGGGCCAGATTACTTGCGGGACCACCTTCTGCCATGTGAGACCCAGCGACCGATTAGGTCCCACAGAGTTGGCCTTCTGCAGGTCCCATCAGCCAGACAATGTCACTTGGTGTGGCCTAGGGGAGAGCCTTCTCTGTGGGGGTCCCGGCCCTCTGGAATTAGCTCCCCCTGGGGATTCGCACTACCCTCACCCTCCTTGCCTTCTGTAAGAATCTTAAGACTCATCTATGTTGCCAGGCTTGGGGAAATTAGGTCTCAGCACCCTGGCCAATGAAATGAGATATATGTTGTATGATTGAACTGGTCTGATTGTTTTTAAATATTGGATTTTTAGATTGTAATTTTAAATTTGATTTGATTTGCCGTTGCACTGTATTGTTATATTATATGCTGTTAGCCTCCCAAGTCCTCTGAGAAGGACAGCATCCAAATCTAATAAATAAATAAATATGCACAAAGAAGGAAAGATTGGACACTATCCATTACAGTGGAATAGTGAGTAAAATTACAGAGAGAGCTCTGGCATCATTCCTGGGATCTCTCAATTTAGGTGTCATAGCCTTAAGTGTTCCTACCATTACTAGGATCACTTTCACCTTTACTTTCTACGTTTTCTCCAATTACTCTTTCAAGCCCTGGTACTTTTCCGGTCGATCATACTTCCTGATGTTGTTGTCATTTGGCACTGCTACATCTGTTATTACTGCTGTCTTCTGCTGTTTGTCTATTATGATATCTGATTGATTGGCCAGTACCTGTCTGTTGGAAATTAACTTCCAGTTGCGCCATTTTTCACCCTTCCCAGGTTTCAGGAAGCTTTCCTGAAGCCCGGGAAGGGTGAAAAATGGCTTAATGGCCCAATCAGAGGTTGGTTTCTAAACTTCTGGTAGGCTCATTAGGTCCATTTTTCATCATCCACAGGCTCCAGAGGCTTCCCTGAAAAACAGCCCAATGGCCCAGCCTGAAGTTCTTTTCTGAACTTCCAATTGGACCGTTGGGCCATTTTTCAACCTCCCCGGGTTTCAGGAACCTTTCCTGGTTGGACCTTTCTCAGAGCTCAAGCAGAAGTTTGTTTCTGAACTTCCGGTAAGTCCCTTGGATCTGTTTTTTGCCATCCACAGGCTCCAGAGGCTTCCCTAAAGCCTGGGGATGGTGAAAAACAGCCCAATGGCCCAGCCTGAAGTTCTTTTCTGAACTTCCAATTGGACCGTTGGGCCATATTTCAACCTCCCCAGGTTTCAGGAACCTTTCCTGGTTGGACCTTTCTCAGAGCTCAAGCAGAAGTTTGTTTCTGAACTTCCGGTAAGTCCCTTGGATCTGTTTTTTGCCATCCACAGGCTCTGGAGGCTTTCCTAAATTCTGGGGAAAGACAAAATGGCCTAACAGGCCTACTAGAAGTCTTCAGTGAGCACTGCATGTACGCATGAGGGAGCAAGGTTGGGAGGAGTGTACACTCCTGCGTGGAGGGAGGGCATTGCATTATGAGTGTGGGCACCTGTACGCACCTTTTTGAGACCCAAGCAAAAAAAGCTTCTCCATCACTGCTTAGGTTCTATCTATGATCAATTACAGGTACCTTTGTATTCCACAGAAGGCAAAGGAGACAGCAACATCCAAGTAGATCAAATCAGACACCCCCCCCCCCCCAAAAAACGGGAAAGATGATTCATGCCATTAATATGCATGCACTGCCATTCATCTGATACCCTGCCGATGTAATAAGCCGGCTAAAGCTTTGACATCAGATCTCAACAATTCTCTTTCCATCTGGTGTACAGTCTCTTGGACTTCGAGTGAAAATCTCTGTAAATTGTGAAGAGCTTCTGACGTTCACATTGGGAGCTTCCATGTCTTTCTTTGGCGAGCTCACTCCTATCAACAGGGTATCTGATGACTGGCAGTGAATGCATGTTAATGGCATGGATCTTCTTTGCATTGAGCTGGCTCTTCAGGATCTGATCTTTTGGTCTGATTTGGTCTAGAAACAGAAACATAGAAGACTGACGGCAGAAAAAGACCTCATGGTCCATCTAGTCTGCCCGTATACTATTTCCTGTATTTTATCTTACAATGGATATATGTTTATCCCAGGCATGTTTAAATTCAGTTACTGTGGATTTACCAACCACGTCTGTGGGAAGTTTGTTCCAAGGATCTACTACTCTTTCAGTAAAATAATATTTTCTCATGTTGCTTTTGATCTTTCCCCCAGCTAACTTCAGATTGTGTCCCCTTGTTCTTGTGTTCACTTTCCTATTAAAAACACTTCCCTCCTGAACCTTATTTAACCCTTTAACATATTTAAATGTTTCGATCATGTCCCCCCTTTTCCTTCTGTCCTCCAGACTATACAGATTGAGTTCATTAAGTCTTTCCTGATACGTTTTATGCTTAAGACCTTCCACCATTCTTGTAGCCCGTCTTTGGACCCGTTCAATTTTGTCAATATCTTTTTGTAGGTGAGGTCTCCAGAACTGAACACAGTACTCCAAATGTGGTCTCACCAGCGCTCTATATAAGGGGATCACAATCTCCCTCTTCCTGCTTGTTATTCCTCTAGCTATGCAGCCAAGCATCCTACTTGCTTTTCCTACCGCCCGACCACACTGCTTGGATATTCCTGTCTTCTTTGCCTTCTCATCATGCTTTTCCTACCGCCCGACCACACTACTTGGATATTCCTGTCTTCTTTGCCTTCTCATCATGGTTCCCATGTAACTCTGGGATTCAAAGTTCTTGTAACTGGTCTGTAAGTCTGTTATGTGACCCACCGGTAATTCTACCATATTAGTCTTAACTTTTCACCTGTTGATTACCATCTGACTATACCTCATTAGTTGAATGACATCCTGATGATATCTTGTTCACTCTACGCATACTACTTGATGTCATTCATGTAGAGGAGATGGTTGATGGTAATTCCACTCTTGAACTTGTATCCATTTCCAGTCTTTGTTACTATCTGATGAAGAGGGTTAAGAATATGTAGAAAACAATGGAAACAATGCATCACCTTGGTATATTCCACATGTGTTTTTTACCACATAGAACATAGAATCATAAGGTTGGAGTAGACCTCAGAGGTCTTCTACTCCAATCTCCTGCTCAAGAGAGGAGCCTTATGCCTTCTCAATCAAATAGTCTATGTCAGTGATGGTGAACATTTTTTTCTTCAGGTATGTGTGTGCTATCACACATGCGTGAGAGCCCACATCCATAATTCAATGACTAGGGAGGGCAAAAACAGGTTCACCCACCTCATGGAGGCCCTCTGGAGACCAGAAATGGCCTGTTTCCCAACTTCTGGTGGACCCATTAGGCTTGTGTTTCGACCTCCCTAGCTCCAAAGGCTTCCCCGGAGCTGGGAGAGGATAAGAACACCCTCCTCTCTCCCTCTGGGGGCTCTTTGGAAGTCAAAAACACCCTCCCAGATCCAAAAATCAGTTGGCTGGCACATTGGAGCTGAGCTAGGGCAACGGCTCGCATGCCAGCAGATGTGGCTCCGTGTGGCACCTGTGGCATCTGTGTAATCAATAAAATCCAGTCTATTTTTGAAAATTTCCCATGATGGTACACCTACAATATGATGGCGACTTTTGTGAATTACCTTGCTTTGACTTCCAGTGTTGTCTGACATAATATATAGTGCAGTGAGATCTTGAAACAAGTTCTTAGTGTACTCTTGATTTGGTATAGTGCCAGACATTCATAGATCATGTGTGTGGCTTTTCCTGTAGTCGATCCAAGTTATGCTCAGATTGGTTTATTTAGACTTTGAGTCTTGGTGTGTCCGGGTGATTGGGTGATTGCTCTGTTTATGAGCAACTGATGTATCGAGCCTCTAATGTTGGTTCCAATGCGTTCCTGAGCTGTGCTCATATACTGGCCAAGATGGTCCTGTAGCTTGGTGGCTTTAAAACCTGATAGCCACCTATCTGGCTTTAAAACCTTCATTATGAGAAGGCAGATTATTGGTTGATGCTGTTCCCTTATGTTCCCTTATCTTTCATGATCAGCATTGTGTTTCCTTGCATTAGCTAGTCTGGGTGGGAGCCTGCTGTTAGCAGATGGTTGATCTGTGCTGCTAGGTGTCCATGCACTGCTGTTACTTTTTTTAACTAGTAGTTGTAGATCATATCTGGCCTAATGCTGTACTGCTCTTCATGTTCTGAATCTTCTGTTTGAGATTTGCTACTGTGATGGTGACTGGTTCCTGTTCTGGGACATTGTTGTAGTCTGCTCTTAGATCTTGCAGCCTTCCAGTAGAAGCCCAGTAGTAGTTCAGTTTCTGCTGTAGGCAGTTCTACTATTACTGTTACTGTTATTGTAGTACAATTTGGAGTATATCTTGGATGACTCTTTGGGGAATAAGGTTTTTATTTTCTTGACCTCTACTTTTCTAGTGTATAGCAATAGCATTTAGACTTATATATAGGCAGGGGCAGAAGCCGGAATGCCTGGAACCATCATTCCACTGGTGAAAACAGAGTTCGTAGGCGGACAGATGGGCTGGGTGGGCGGGACGCTCGCAGTGTGGCACGGAGGGGGGGGGGAACCACCACATGGGACAAATGGTGGCGAGTGGGCGGTGGGGGGGGCGTGAATGGCGGCAGGCAGCGATGAGTGGGCATAGAAACATAGAAACATAGATGTCTGACGGCAGAAAAAGACCTCATGGTCCATCTAGTCTGCCCTTATACTATTTTCTGTATTTTATCTTAGGATGGATATATGTTTATCCCAGGCATGTTTAAATTCAGTTACTGTGGATTTATCTACCACTTACCTTTTTGCATGTTTCCGGGTTCTTTTGCATGCGCAGAAGCGAAAACCCCCCAAAATCTCACACACGCACAAGCGTGCACAAGATCTGGCTTCTGTGCTTGCGCAGAAGCTGAATCCCATGCAGTGGCGCACTCCCGGCCCGTTCTGGTACGGCCAGGAATAGTGGGCCGCCCCTGCTTATATATCACTTCATAGTGCTTTTATAGCCCTCTCTAAGTGGTTTACAAAATCAGCATATTTCCCCCAACAATAACCTGTGTACACAGTGAAGCAGTGGAAGTAATGTCCTGGTGTCTGGAGGCTGTTAGGGTCTGGATGGGTGTTAATAGGCTCAAACTCAACCCCGATAAGACGATGTGACTGGGTTCAGCATCCCAAAGACACTTCCATCTGTACATCCATTACTCTCGGGGGAACTTTTGACCCCCTCAGAGAGGGTCTGCAGCTTGGGTGACCTTCTCGATCCACAGATGACTTTGGAACAAAATTTGGCAGGGCCTAGGGGAAGAACCTTCTCTGTGGGGACTCTGGCCCTCTGGAATCAGCTCCCCCCAGAGATTCGTACTGCCCCCACCCTCCTCGCCTTCCATAAGAACTTGAAAACCCATCTATGACACCAGGCTTTGGGTCACTAGACCCTAGCTTCTGGCTGACAAATGTTATGCATGCTTGTTGTCTAAGTGTGAATGAATGATTTTTAATGTTCTTGGTTTTTTAGAGTAGTTAGTCATATTAATTGGATTTTAGGTTTTTGATATTGTATACTGTTTTTTATTATGTTGTGACCCTGAGTCTTCAGAGAAGGGTGGCGTACAAATCAAATAATAGATGGATAGATCTGGGTTCTCATTTTACACACCTTGGAAGGATGGAAGGTTGAGTTAACCTTGAGCCAGTGGTGAGTTTTGAACTGATGAACTACAGGTAGCAGGTAGCTGAAGTAGCCTGCAGTACTCCATTCTAACCACTGCGCCACTCCAGCTCTTATCTAGTGTACAAGGTATTTAGCCTGGTACCCAGTGTCATTATTATCTGATGTTACTCTTCTACCAAGCCTTGGTAATTGATCTTGAGGGTTGATTATAACTAGTTTATCCATGATTTTATGCCGCGTATGAGCAACTGTCTCTCAGGGTACTATGTGAGATCGCTCTGAAATCCAAACTGCCAGGATGTCTGGATGGACTTAAGTTGCCTCGGAGGGGTGATGAATAAAGAGGGCATACTTCGCTGATCTCAGGGAACCCACAATCTCTCTGATTGATCCAAAGAAGGCTCTCAAACTTGATGGAAAGGAAAAGACGGCCATTACATGCTGGAGCAAAGTTGTGGCAGCCACCAGAAAAGAAGGATGACAGTGACAGTGTGATTGATCTGGATGAGAAATTTTAACTTTGAATTTTAATGGAAGAAAGAGCCGCCTGTAAAACATCTGGGTGAAAGTGGAATCCAAGACGAGGAGGTGGAACTGTTTTTCTCCCCACCTCCAGAGAAAAGCATCAAGGAAAGAATAAGAGCCCTTTTAAGCTAAGCTAAAAAACTTTTTTTTAAGTGAAAAAACTTTGAAATTAGAAAGCCGGACTGGGTACTTCAAATGCAATATTCAGAAGCCTTTGGATATTACAAAACTTGGATGTACAGATCCTTCTTTTTATTCTATTTTTATAAAATTTGAACTGGAACATACTATATAAAAGGAGGAAGAAAAAGAAAGAAGCAGAGCAGAAGGTCACATACAGGCAGAAATGAAACCGGAAGCTGTGAGCTGCAAGAGAGAAAGAGGAAAAATATATAAAATACAAAACCTTGAGAGACTGAGACTCAATGTAAGAACAAACTGCTAATTCTTGTGCTATAAGTTCTTTACACTGAATAACTGAGATAGAGAGCGAAACAGTGAGATTTGCTATTTTTAAACAGTGTAGCTCTTGGAACTCAAATGGAAAAAGTAAAATGGAAGCTGAGAACAGCAAAATACTTCCCTTTCTCTTATTTTTTTCCTGCTCTGTGAACTCTCTATTTATGTATATTAAATAACTGGCAGTTGAAGTTTAGGACTTGGTGGGCCTATGTGGATTACAATTTACCAATTTATCCTCCCTCTTTTTTTTGATAAGAAAGGATTAGGGTTTGAAGAACCCGAAGAAAAACAAGATTGGATATAAAAGATTGATAACCTTTGGATTATAACTTATATTTTTTATTTTTCCCCCTTGGATTACAATTGATAACTTTACCTTTTACTTTTTGTGGATTATAAATACTAAAATACTTTAAAATGAGGAAAACACCATCTGCACCATCTTCAGCAGCAGCAACAGCTAGCCCATTCAAGTCCTGCATGATGATTTTAAGGAAATAATAGTAAAATTAGGGGACAAATTAGAGAAAGTTGAACAAATGATGGCAAAAAGTGAACAACGGGTACAGAAATTAGAAGAGAAAGCTGAACAAACAGAAAAAAGTTTGGCAGATAAAAGAGCAATAATATCATTAGAGATGGATAGGGCTGCAGTTCTAAAATATTGAGGAAGAGACAAAATCTAGCAGAGATATTGGCAGAGTTACTGGCAGATGCTTTAGAGGTGACCAAGTAAATTAAGAATGGATTGTATTGTGGCATACAAGATTATTGACTTTGGAGGGACATGATTTACAATTGTCATGCTTTCTTGTGATATGAGAAAAATAAAATACATTGATACCTTACAAACTTAATTGGTTCCGGGATGAGGTTCTTAAGGTGAAACATTTGTAAGACAAAACAATGTTTCCCATAGGAATCAATGGAAAAGCGATTAATGCGTGCAAGCCCAAAATTCACCCCTTTTGCCAGCTGAAACGCCCATTTTTGCGCTGCTGGGATTCTCCTGAGGTTCCCCTCCATAGGAAACACCATCTCCGGAGGTGGGGTTTTCCAGCGAAGGGAGCCTCAGTGAAATCGCAGCATCGCAAAAACACCGAAGTCCTTGAAACCCCACCTCTGGACCTCTGTGTTTTTGCAATGCTGCGATTTCACTGAGGCTCCCCTTGCTGGGAAACTTCACCTCCGGACTTCCGTTGCCAGCGAAGCACCCATTTTTTTGCTGTTGGGATTCCCCTGCTGGGATTCCCCTGCAGCATCACAAAAACACGGAAGTCCGGAGGTGGTGTTTCCCATGGAGGAGAGCCTCATGGGAATCCCAGCAGCACAAAAACGGGTGCTTTGCTGGCAACGGAAGTCCGGAGGCGGGGCGTCCCAGCAGCGGCAGTGGGTTTGTAAGGTGAAAATAGTTTGTAAGATGAGGCAAAAAAATCTTAAACCCCAGGTTTGTATCTCGAAAAGTTTGTATGACGAGGCGTTTGTAAGACGAGGTATCACTGTACATGGTTACTTTCAAAGACATTACAAAAGGAATGTATTATTGTTGTTATGACAGAAAATTAGAAGCAGCATTATTTCAGGATACTAGTTTGGCTTTCAACAATGAAAGCACTGATTCACCCAAATGTTATCAATATGGGAAACATTGTTAAATATAAAGATATTCTGAATGAAAAGGGGGAACTCAAAACTAAACAAGAACTGGGTGAGCAAGGGACTGGTATGGTATGGTATTCACAAGTGCATACATTCTTGATATGAGAAAGATGTCAAATTATATGATTTCTATTAAAAAAATTAACAATTAGATAAGATATTAACAGGAACAGAAGAAAGATTGGTCAAGAAACTATATCTATTTGTTGGGTATTAAACTGCAAGATGAATAAATGAAGGAGACAATGATAGCATGCGCAAAAATATTTGGTCATGAGATAGAATGGCAGAAATTGTGGGACAGGAACTAAACAATGTCAAGTGCATATTAAAAAAATCTGTATAATGGATGGCAAAGATGTTCAAAGATAAGGCAGCCAAATGTTGGAAGTGCCATCAGATACCTGAGTCCTATTATATGTAGTGGACATGTGTAGAAACAAAAAAAAATACTGTACAAAAATGCATACAGTACTTAGCTGAAAAAGATGATAAAGCAGAACATCGATTTAAAACTGGAAATATTTTTGTTGGGGATGTTACCTGAAACTTATAGTAAAGAGAATGCCTATTTAACTATCAAACTTAACACCTTGCCCAAAGTACTATTTTTATTCCAAACAATTCCCATCCATCTGAATCAAGAATTTTTTATAACATTGAATAAAATCACCAGTAATTTCATTTGGCGTCCGAGAATTCGCTTAAAATATTTACAAGATAGAAAAGAAGAAGGAGGCCTGGCACTCCCAATTTGGAAAGATTATTACATCGCCACATCCCTAACTTGGATGAGAGAATGGATGAGCTTATCTAATACCAGGTTACTTAGTTTAGAAGGCCACGACCTCCATGGCACTATTATCTCTGGGATGAAAAACCTAAGACGCACAAATACTTTACTAACCATCTGATCAGGAAATCCCTAACACATACTTGGAAAAAAATTAAGATAAAACTCTACAATGGAATCCCACTATGGTATGCTCCATTAGAAGCATATGTTCACCCCAATTTTCATAAAAAAAACAATATAATAAGGTACAAGGACATAATAAACTCTAATGGTGAAATCAGATCAAGAATAGAATTAGAAAATCTTGGTCAAAAAACGGAATGGTGGGAATACTTACAGATACAAACCAAATTTAATAAGGACAAAAGTAAACCAGGAATAGTTAAAAATGCCCCTTTAGATAAATTATGTACAGGATCCCAAGAACAATTAATTAAAAATTTTTATTGCTATCTAAATTATAACGAATTGGATAATACTAACACAAAAATTAACGTAAAACAATGGAATTTGGACCTTAAAAAAGAGATCAAAGAAGACGAATGGCAATTACTCTGGAGCAGAAATTATAAACTAACCATAGCCACGTCTTATAAAGAGAATCTAGTTAAAATGTTTTACAGGTGGCACATTACCCCGATAAAACTAACAAAACTAAGCAATAAACTTTCACCATATTGCTGGAAGTGTCACCAAGAATTAGGTACCTATTTCCACCTATGGTGCCAATGCATTAAAGCACAGAACTATTGGAATATAATTGGACTCTGGATTGACGAAATATTAAATTTGAAAATAGAAAAAAACCCTGAATGCTTCCTTCTGGGCATTCTTAGTCAAAATTTGTCTAAAACCCAAATACACTTAATTGTCCACTTAACTACAGCAGCCAGATTAACCTTTGTGCAGTGGTGGAAAAACGAGGATATACCTCCTAAAGACGCAATAATTAGAAAAATTAAATACTGTGCAGAGATGTCGAAACTAACTATGCTAGTTAGAAATGAATCAATGTCTTCATTTCACAACTGCTGGGATCCCTTTTACAGTTGGTTAGAAAAAAAAGAGAATATTACGCTACAAGATTGAAATGATGGTTATAAACTCGACCAGATACAAATCCGGTATATAGCTTACCCATTTTCTTTTTTTATAGCAATAAGAGACTAGATATATATAGATAGACTACTTACTACTATTTTCAAAATCTGTATTCTTTGATTAAATCAACGCTTGCATTTGCCTAACTAGACGAATAATCCGAACCATGGTAATGAGCTAACAAACTAGGAATTAGTTCTCGTTTTCAATACAGCCCCAGCGTACACTTGCCAACCCCTTTACCCTTTCTATCCCTTCTACTTCCTCTGTCTTTTCTATCTTTTTTTCTCTTTTCCTTCACTCTTTCCTTACTTACTTTTCTACTCTTTTTTCTACAAGTTTTTATGTTTATAAATTGTTATACTGTACTATGCTAGGATTTAACTGTTATCCGTTAAAAAAAAAACCAAGTGCATACATTCTTGATATGAGAAAGATGTCAAATTATATGATTTCTATAAAAAATTAACAATTAGATAAGATATTAACAGGAACAGAAGAAAGATTGATCAAGAAACTGTATATCTATTTTGGGTATTAAACTGCAAGATGTACAAATGAAGGAGACAATGATAGCATGCGCAAAAATATTTGATCATGAGATAGAATGGCAGAAATTGTGGGACAGGAACTAAACAATGTCAAGTGCATATTAAAAAAATCTGTATAAGATGTTTTCTGGATGGCAAAGATGTTCAAAGATAAGGCAGCCAAATGTTGGAAGTGCCACCAGATACCTGAGTCCTATTATATGTAGTGGACATGTGTAGAAACAAAAAAAAATACTGTACAAAAATGCATACTTAGCTGAAAAAGATGATAAAGCAGAACATCGATTTAAAACCGGAAATATTTTTGGTGGGGATGTTACCTGAAACTTATAGTAAAGAGATTGCCTATTTAATTATCCTTGTATTAACTGCAGCTAGAATTGTATTTGTACAAAACTGGAAAAGAGATACCTACTGATAGGATATGATTAGGAAAATATTAGAGTGTGCAGAAATGAATAGATTTAACACATGCAGTGAAGGAGAAAGAACAAACTGAATAATATATGATATGGGAATTATTTTACTGATGGCTAGAGAATAAAAATGGGAGTTGGAAATAAAAGGAAATCAATGAAGAATAGAAAATATGTTAAGATAGAGATGTAAATAATATGAGTGTTATTATGACTATTAAGATAATTATGCTTAATATTATTATTATCTTATTAGAAGATACTGTATTTTAAAGGGAAGAAATGAATAAGTTTACTATGTGCAATACTATGATTGTAAGATCAGATAATATCAATGTAATGAATACTGTTATAAAATGTGATGGTTATTGCACAGATATATTTGTACCCTGACAACACACTGTTTAAGGGAAGATGGAATGTTATATTAAAAAATAAATAAAAAAATTTATTTAAAAAAAGCAATTGTGCTTTGTGATGGAAAGGGGGATAATAATCCATCCTTAGGTATTGGCCGCACATTTAGTTGTTCTTCCAGTTGGTCTTTAGTATGAGATGTAATCCGTATTTGGTTTATCTCCAGTTGTGATAGCAGCTTTTTCTTCACTATGTTGAAACATTGGATAACTAGTTGTTTCTCTTCAGTTAGTGTGACTGCAGGTCTTCTGTCCCTCCATAATTCTCACATATGCTTTTTATATCCCCTCTCATTAGTCTCCTGTATGTAATGGGATAGAATGTAATAGCATTCTGTCAGTTTTAGGTTATCTTTCTCATCCATAAAGGTTTGTACCAATAGCCCACATAATCTTTCTCTCTTTCTCTCTCTCTCTCTCCCTCTCCCTCCCTCTCTCTCCCCACACACACTCTCTCTCTCTCATGGCTTTGTGGGCTGTGGCAAGGGAAGGACACTGCAAAATCTCCATTTCCACAGAATCACTATAAGGGAAGGATATTGCAAAATCTCCATTCCCATCCCACTCTGGGGCCAGCCCAAGGTGGGATTTACCGGTTCTCCGAACTAGTCGACATTTTTGCTAGCAATTCTCCAGAACATGTTAGAACCTGCTGGATTTCAGCCCTGGTGAAATCTGCAGAGAAAAATATTTTTAAAACTATGAACATAATACTTTATAAACAGCACTTTTCAAAGGCTCCTAATGCAAATGCCTTTTGGTCTAAAAATTGATAGCAGGAAAGATGAGATGAAAAGGAGAGGAGATATAGAGGGAAAGCCAGATGGAGGGAAAATATGTAATACCCTCAATAATAACTATGCAGTCTTAGTTCTAACGTGGGATTGTAATTATAGAATAGTTTTGAAAAGCAGAAATTAAAAGGTTGTCTTCAGAGAAGCAGGGAGTTGGATAAAGCTTGAAGGGTCTTCAGCAGATTTTTGATTCTGTGGAATATGGGAACAGAAAGATACCATATTTTTTGGAGTGTAAGCAGGGGTTGGCTACTGCCCGGATTGGGGGGGGGGGGGGGGACGCAGTGGGGTAGCAAAAATGAAGTTCCACCCCAGAGCACTCAATTTGCACTGGAAGATGTTGAAAGAAAATGCAAGGCGTCCTGCATAAGCCACGCCCACAGTGTGGTAGTAAAAACTTTGGTAGCCCTTCACTGAGTATAAGATGCACGGGAGTATAAGACGTACCTAGATTTTAGAGGTGGAAAACAAGGGGAAAAGTATTCTGAACCAAATGGCGCCGTAATATATTATTTAATGAAATACCAGTGCAGCAGGATAGTTTTTACAACCATGAATACTTTTTACAACCACGTACACTTTTCATAAACTTCAAACCTGACAACTTTAAGACTTGTGGACTTCAATTCCCAGAATTCCTCCTCCAGTCATGCTAGCTCAGGAATGGGAGTTGAAGTCCACAAATCTTAAACTTGCCAAGTTTGAAGACCCTTGCACCCTTAACTCCTAACCCAGGGGTCTTAACTTGAAAGCTTTAAGATTGCTTGACTTCAACTCCCAGAATTCCTCCACTAGTCATGCAACTAGGAGACATCCATGGATGGGATGGTTTGGAAGGCAAAATTGAGAAAGGATAGAGGAGACAAAATGCAGGTACGGCCTTTAATTAAAAGTCATTTTGAGCTGAATAATAGTTGACCTCTTCTTAAGCAAATCATTGGGATGTACCTATGTTTACTAAATTATGAGCTTACCTGGAGCCCTTGTTGAAGTCAGCATTCCTAAATGTAGAACGGCCACTGTTTAGCCAGTTACAAAAACACAAAGACAAATTAAATATTTTTTAAAATATGAACATTTTAAATAGTTGGTACAGCAAGGAGTTTAATGGTTCCTGGGAAAGTGTTTGTACATATCATGTTGTGGCTCCCAGCTATAAGCAAAGGAAGTATAATTTTCAGATTTGAAGAGGAGGAATGATTGAAGACATGTTACCAATAAAGAAGAATATAAAGACAAATGATTAATGGCAGTCAGCAAAAGACTGGCTGATCCATAAGCATGTAAGATGTTTTTCCAGAGACAGATTACCCAAACAGAGCAGAGATTGCATTTAAACAATGAAATAATTTATGGTGAAGAGATGTTTACTTAAATCAGTGGTCCCCAAACTTTTTACACAGGGGCCAGTTCATTGTCCCTCGAACTGTTGTAGGGCCGGACTATTAAAAAACCCTATGAACAAATCCCTATGCACACTGCATATACCTTATTTTAAAGTAAAAAACAAAATGGGAACATACTATTTAGAGGGGGGGGGGAAGAAATCTGAAATTCATATATGTTTATGCTTTGTTTTTAATTTTCTTTTGTTAACATCTGATTGGCTATACAAGGTTTTCTTGGTTTATAGAAAAATGTATAAAGAAAGAAGGAAGCACTTTGGTATAATGATTAATAAGTTAGAAATATAATTGGTGTTGTACTTTTGAAGGAACATTAAAGAGATAATTTAATTAAAAGAAAAGTATGTGCCTGTGCTCCTGTCACCTGCGGGCCGGATAAATGGCCTCAGCGGGCCGCATGCGGCCCACGGGCCGTAGTTTAGGGACCACTGACTTAAATATTCAGTAGAGGGCTAAGGTGACGAGACATCCCACTTTTGGCGAGATAGTCCCAATTTTTTATTTGTCCCACATCCCATGGTGTTTCAAAAATGTCCCGATTTTCTCTCTCTCTCTTTTACACACACACACACACACACACACACACATATGACCATAAAAAGATTCTCTTACCTCCCGCCCCCTTCCAAGAGTCTCCAACTTTGCAGCCGCTCTTCGCCTCTCCTGCCCCGGGAGTGGAACGGGGCGCTGTTTCTCCCTGCCCGACGGCTGCAACCGGCAGTGTCCGATCCGCCCCTCCAAAGACTGGCTTCCCCAACACAGTGCCTATCCACCCTCTTTGCAGAGTCTGCAGTAGGGAGGTGCCAGGAGAGGCTCCCCCGGTAGCTGCTCTCTCCTCGGCAAGGGCGTCGCAGCCTCTGGAGCGGCAGCCCCCATGTGGCCCAGAAAGGAAGAGGCACAGAGAGCCCCCACCCACCATCTCCACAGTCCCCCTGGGAGGAATAAAGACCCCCCCTCATCAATGGTGTCCTGCTTAGCCGTGATTAAAATCTGGTCACCCTAGGATAGGTATATAAGTTGTTAAATATAAATCAATATTTATATTGATATAAATATGTCAGCAATGTGGTCTTCTGTTGTGTATAAGCAGAGCGCTGGTTGGGCTTGAATCTGCATTGCAGACTCCGCACTCCAGTCTTCCTCTGGAGATATCCCCACAATCTTCCTGCAATTCTTGGTATACCATTGCCTCTTTCTTGGTGCCCCATTGCCTTTTCCTATGCCCGACAGGGAAACAAACACCTCAAAGAGTGCTGTGATCCATCATGTCCCAACTGGGAGGTTTCTCCGCAAGTGGCAGGTCCCCATCTCAGAGGACTATGTTTTGCCCAGCCTGGAAGTTCCTTCTGAAGTGCAAAGAAACTTTTTTTCTCTCCCCAGTGAGCGAAAACTGGTGGGCCAGCAGGGTGAAGGGGCTGCGGGCCTGGATCTGGGGGGGGGGGAGAGTTTTGCTGCATGGAGCAACCCTTGCAGAGAAAAGAAAAAACTCTTATGACTGCAAGAAGTCATTAATTGTCTCACAATTGTAAGAGCAAAACCTCCACCCCTCAAATCACAGGTCCACAGTGACTGATCTGCTGCCCGTGGCTCCAGTGGCCCGTGGCTCTGGCTATGCTTCCTACGGTCTTGCCCATCCTTCTATTCACCTGTTTCTTGGGTTGGGCAGCCCAGCTCAGCTTTGTTTGGCTTGGGCTGCTCCTGTGCCAGGGCTAGAGAGGGACCTGCCATCCTGCCAGCTTTTCACTCTCTGGGGAGGAGAAAAAGCAAAGTTTCTCTATGCTTCGTAAGCAACTTCCAGGCTGGGCAAAACATCGTCCTTCAAGAGTGCTGCCGCTTGAGGAGCAGCAGAGCCTCCAAGTTGAGGAAGATAGATCAGGGTGCTCTGAAGTGTTCCCCCCACCCCACCCAAGCATGGGAAGAGATGAAGAGGCACCAGCAGACCAAGAAAGATGTCCGCAGGACATCTTTTTTTGTAGGAAGTTTGTGGAGAGTGTCTCCAAAGGAAGCCTGGAGTGTATGCACCCCAAGAGTGGAGTCTTTCTACAATGCAGATTCACGCTCAGCTGGAGCTCTGCTTGAACTTGGTGGGAGACTGAGCTGTTGATGTGATCACCTCATCCCTTGCTCTAGGGATGGGATGGGGGGGGCACAAGTTTTATTCCTCAGAGCCCCAGACCAACCTCCAGTCCTTGCATAAGTAAGGAAAAACTCATCAGTGCAAGAAGCTGTTAATCGCCTCACACTCACAAAGGTTTTTATTTAGTTTTAGTTTAAGTTTCAAGTTTTATTGGATTTATATGCCGCCCCTCTCCGAAAACTCGGAGCGGCTAACAGCAATCATAAGCAGTATACAATAATAATCCAATACTAAAAGCAAATTAAAAACCCCTTAATATACAAAACCAAACATACATACAGACATACCATGCATACAATTGTAACGGCCTAGAGGGAGAAGAAATCTTAATTCCCCCATGCCTGGCGGCAGAGGTGGGTTTTAAGTAGCTTACGAAAGGCAAGGAGGGTGGGGGCAATTCTAATCTCTGGGTGGAGTTGGTTCCAGAGGGCCGGGGCCGCCACAGAGAAGGCTCTTCCCCTGGGTCCCGCCAAGTGGCATTGTTGAGTTGACGGGACCCGGAGAAGGCCCACTCTGTGGGACCTAACTGGCCGCTGGGATTCATGCGGCAGAAGGCGGAAGGCAGAAGGCGGTCCCTGAGGTAATCTGGTCCAGTGCCATGAAGGGCTTTATAGGTCATAACCAACACTTTGAATTGTGACCGGAAACTGATCGGCAACCAATGCAGACTGTGGAGTGTTGGTGTGACATGGGCATATTTAGAGAAGCCCATGATTGCTCTCGCAGCTGCATTCTGCACGATTTGAAGTTTCCGAACACTTTTCAAAGGTAGCCCCATGTAGAGAACGTTACAGTAGTCGAGCCTCGAGGTGATGAGGGCATGAGTGACTGTGAGCAGTGACTCCCAGTCCAAATAGGGTCGCAGCTGGTGCACCAGGCGAACCTGGGCGAACGCCCCCCTCGCCACAGCTGAAAGATGTTTCTCTAATGTGAGCTGTGGATCGAGGAGGATGCCCAAGTTGCGAACCCTCTCTGAGGGTTTACTATTTACTATTTAAATATTTATTTTCCCTGTGCACAATAGCTGAGAGATGCTCACAGTGGAGTGCAATTTGGAGGTGGCAGGATTGGCAGGGGATGAGGCAGGCTGGGCCACAAAGTGCGCATCTTGTGGCAGGGTTTTCTTTAAAAAAAAAAAACTCTATCCAGAGGAGCTTGAAAAACTCTGAGGTTGCTTAGGGAGAGAGCAGTTGGGCAAGCGTTTTCCCCACCTGCCAAAAACAAGCAAAAAAAAATCCAAAAAATAAGCTGGTGGTGCATTCACAGTGCTGGAAACTCTGCTTCTGCGCGTGAGCAGAAGAAAAAATCCCAGAAAAATTTCTCTTTTTTTTAATTCAAGAAAGATATGGCAGTGCCCACAGACCAACACTGACCGATCCGGTTCTGTGACATCATTATGATGTCATCAGCAGGTCACTACTGGTTCGGGCTAACCAGTCCAAACCAGGAGAAACCCATCCTTGCTATGATCTGTTAAATCATGATTTTGCGCAAGAATTATTAAAATTTATATATTTCATTAAATCATAAGGGTTGCTTTAATTTAGCTTCTGTAAACAAGTTATTGTGGTTTAGAATAGAATAGAATAGAATTCTAAGTGTAACTGGATAGACAAGGAATTTGTCTTTGGTTCATATGTTCTCAGTGTACATAAAAGAAAAAAAATATTCATCAAGAATATAAGAAATAATCATAAGATATAACAATCATAGTTTACTAATAAGCACTCAAATCATACTAGGAAACAAATAAAACATATAAATCTTAAATAATAATAATTTAATAACAATAATTTATTGGATTTGTATGCCGCCCCTCTCTGCAGACTCGGGGCGGCTAACAACAATAATAAACACAACATGTACAATCCAATAATAAAAACAACTAAATGCATAATAACTTGTAATGGCCTGGGGGAAGAGCTATCTCAACTCCCCCATGCTTGGCGGTATAAATGAGTCTTGAGTAGTTTACAAAAGACAGGGAGGGTGGGGGCAGTTCTAATCTCCGGGGGGAGTTGGTCCCAGAGGGCCGGGGCCACTACAGAGAAGGCTCTTCCCCTGGGGCCCGCCAAACGACATTGTTTAGTCGACGGGACCCAGAGAAGGCCAACTCTGTGGGACCTTATCGGTCGCTGGGATTTGTGCCGTAGCAGGCGGTTCCGGAGGTAATCTGGTCCATTGCCATGTAGGGCTTTAAAGGTCATAACCTACCCTTTGAATTGTGACTGGAAACTGATCGGCAGCCAATGCAAGCCACATGGTTATAATCATAAGTGGGCAGAGATAGGTACTAGAAAGGATGAGAAGAACAACAACAACAATAATACACTTTATGAAAAACAACAAGAAAAACTTAGCCGATATCAGGATCTTAAAATCAAACAACAACAACTCTGGCATAAACCAATACAGGTGGTCCCAGTAGTAATCAGCACACTTGGTGTTGTGCCAAAAGACATCAGACACATTTGAAAACAATAAACATTGAAAAAGTAACGATCTGTAAGTTGTAAAAGGCCACCGTACATGGATCTGCAGACATCATACGAAAATACATGACACAGTCCTAGATGCTTGGGAAGTGTTCAACTTGTAATCTTGTGATACAAAATCCAGCATATAAATCTTGTTTGCTGTGTATTACTGTTTTTGTGAATTAATAATACAGTGTTAGTAAATAATTTGACACTGTTGTGGGAATTAGTTGTTTAACAAAGGGATGGCATTCGAGGGGGAGGAACTTTAAATAAATCACTTTGGTTAGCAAATTGGGTGGACAAGCAGATTTTGTTTATTGAGTAAACCATGATTGCATTGTAATACCAACGAAGTGGATCAGTTATATACTGTATACAGTAATGATTCAAAACCACAACGGCTGAATTTGCAATTAACCAAACAAACCAGGTTAGGTGAAGATTAAAACCTTGTGAAATTAATTGCTTACTGGATTCTTGGCAATTGTTTGGCAGTTTTCTAACTGGAAGTTATCAAAGATTTTATCAAATAATTTAACTTTAAGATGCAACAAAGACAATACAAATTATAAGTGAATAATAATGCTATATTAATATAGCATTATATTAATCTTAAGCTCCCATATTTATCTGTATACATACTATATGTACAATATTTTAAAATAAACCATATTAAAATTTAGCATGATTTGTAATTTTATGATTGTGCAAAAAAGATATATAATATTCTACATTTCAAGCAAAATTATGAATTATTACATAAGGATAGGAATATTACATTATGTATATTAATAAATGCTTTTTGGAAATACAGTGTTCCCTTGATTTTCGCGGGTTCGAACTTCGCGAAATGTCTATACCACGGTTTTTCAAAAATATTAATTAAAAAATGCTTTGCGGGTTTTTTCCCTATACCACGGTTTTTCCTGCCTGATGATGTCATATGTCATTGCCAAACTTTTGTCTGCCTTTAATAAATATATTTTTTAATAAACTTTAATAAATAAACATGGTGTGTAATAATCTAAATGGTTGCTAAGGGAATGGAAAATTGCAATTTAGGGGTTTAAAGTGTTAAGGGAAGGCTTGTGATACTGTTCATAGCCAAAAATAGTGTATTTACTTTCGCATCTCTACTTCGCGGAAATTCGACTTTCGCGGGCAATCTTGGAACGCATCCCCCGCGGAAATCGAGGGAACACTGTAGTGAAACTGAACTAATACTTGGGTTTCTATTCGGCTAAGCTAGCTAAAATGGTTATTTCCCACAGAAAGGCTTCTTAGGAACAACCTTTCTGAAAAATAGAAAGGATAATATGGCAAGCTTTGTGTAGAAGCTAATGACCTAATTCCATCTTAATGTAATCCAATTTGACGTATGAAAGTTCTCTTTATTGTTAGAATCCTTAGGACTCCCAAATGCACTTTTGTCTGTCTCTTTTTATAGGATTTGCTCAGAGGCCTTTAGCAAGCACACCATATTTTGGATGTCAAAAAAAAAGGTGTTTGGAATCAAGTCAGAATTTACTCTCTGATATCTTCAGGGCTGTTAGATTATAATACAGTGGTACCTCGGTTCTCGACCACAATCCATTCCAGAAGTGTGGTTGAGAACCAATTTGGTCGAGAACCGAATTAATTTATCCCATAGGAAATAATGGAAATGGATTTAATTGGTTCCCAGCCCATTGACTTGCTAGGAACCAATTAAATCTACAGTATTTCCTCTATTTCCTATGGGATAAAGATCTGAGGGGACGGGATGAGAGGGAAGGGGAGTCGGAATCCCGACACGCCCCTCCTGGTCGCCCCCTTAACAGCCTCCCAGTGTCTACCTTGTAGCTGCTCCAAGCTGCAGGAAGGGTAGGGCTGGTTGCAATACCGGCAGCTTCGGGGGGCTACCTTCCTCAGCGGTTCAGTTGGTTGCCTCCAAGCAGCTGCACGAATTTTTTCTTTCCTGGCGGCTGGGAACGTCACGTGATGAAGGGAAGCTGCCGCCGCCGCCAGGAAAGAAAAAGTTCATGCAGCTGCTTGGAGGCAACCAACTGAACCGCGCGATGTTCCCGGGGCTGCTACTGCTCCTCGAGCCGCCCAGTCTCTACCTTGTAACTGTTCCAAGCTGCAGGAAGGGTAGGGCTGGCTGCAATACCGGAAGCTTCGGGGGGCTCCTTTCCTCAGCAGTTGATTACCTCCAGGCAGCTGCCTCAACCTTTTCTTTCCCAGCGGTGGCTCCGGTGGCTTCCCTTCAACACGTGACGTTCCTGACGCTGCTGCTGCTCCTCGAAGGGAAGCCACCGGAGCCACCGCTGGGAAAGAAAAGGTTGAGGCAGCTGCCTGGAGGTAATCAACTGCTGAGGAAAGGAGCCCCCCGAAGCTGCCGGTATTGCAGCCAGCCCTACCCTTCCTGCAGCTTGGAGCAGTTACAAGGTAGAGACAGGGAGGCTGTTAAGAGGGCGTCCAGGAGGGGCGTGTCGGGATTCCGGCACCCATTCCCTCTCACCTCGTCCCCTCTTACATTTCGGATAGTAAACAAAGTTTTCTGTTCAGTATCCGAATTTTTGTTCGGATACTGAAGCAAATTTTTGCAGAAAATTTTGTTCGGTATCCGAAATGTACGAAAACCAAAGCGTTCGAGAACCGAGGTACCACTGTATATCAAATCAAAGTAGATAACTAATAGATGTAGCAGATTGGTGTTACAAAAATCTGACAAAAAGTTAATGGCTAAAAGATTTCAGGTTTCTTTCTTTCCTATATCATCCAGATTTATGTAGCCCAGATATAGCACACTGTCTCTTAAAGAATTAATTCATCCCTATTAAATAATATAAGTGCTTCAATATGAGTGCTCCTGTTAGATATGAAGACTGAAGCACATAGGCTTAAGTCATGTTCTCCTTTCTGGTGGGAGAATACTGCTTGCTGGTTGGCTGACAGCTCCCTCTAAAAGGGCTGGCTGTTGGACAGAGCCTTTACTGGATTGTAAATAGTTGCTAAATAAAGAGATGTTGTTTTGAAGCTACTTCTGTCTGCCTCTTCCATTCACCCTATCAGCTTCAATCAGGGGTGGGCTGCCTCCCGGATGGGGGGGAACGCAGGGGGTAGCAGAAATCAAGCTCCACCCCAGAGCACCCAATTTGCGTCGAAAGATGTTGAAAGAAAATGCAGGGCATCCTGCATAAGCCACGCTCACAGTGTGGTAGTAAAATTTTTGGTAGCCCTTCACTGCTTCAGACTTACAATAAAATAGATGTTTTGCAATAAAGTAGATTTAGTTCATCTAGTTATATTTTCTGTCTGCTTAACCTAAAAGTGCTAACAAAAATTGCAGTACAGTAATACCCCGGTTATTGCGTCCCCGACCATTGCGAACAGGGTAATTTGCGATTTTTCAACCCGGAAGTCAAAACACCATCTGCGCATGTGTGCCCTTTTTTTCTATGGGCACGCATGCGTAAATGGTGCCCGGCAGATCAGCTGCTGGGCGGCTTCCCTGGGTCTTCCCCCTCTTGCTGGCGGGGGGGGCGAGCAGCGGGCATCAGCAAGGAGTTTCCCCACCGCCCACGCAAACTCCTCGCTGCCGCCCGCCCATTCTCGCCGCTTTCGAGCTGAGTCCTGAAGCGAATTCGCTCCAGGACTCAGCTGGAAAGCGGCGAGAGCCAGCGCGGAGAAGCCGTTCGCTGGCGCTGGCTGTCGGCGCTTTTGAGCTGAGTCTTGAAGCGAATTCGCTCCAGGACTCAGCTCGAAAGCGGCGACAGCCAGCGCGGAGAAGCCGTTCACTGGCGCTGGCTGTCGGCGCTTTTGAGCTGAGTCCTGAAGCGAATTCGCTCTAGGACTCAGCTCGAAAGCGGCGACAGCCAGCGCGGAGAAGCCGTTCGCTGGCGCTGGCTGTCGGCGCGTTTGAGCTGAGTCCTGAAGCGAATTCGCTCCAGGACTCAGCTCGAAAGCGCCAACAGCCAGCGCGGAGAAGCCGTTCGCTGGCGCTGGCTGTCGCCGCTTTTGAGCTGAGTCCTGAAGTGAATTCGCTCCAGGACTCAGCTCGAAAGCGGCGACAGCCAGCGCGGAGAAGCCGTTCGCTGGCGCTGGCTGTCGGCGCTTTTGAGCTGAGTCCTAAAGCGAATTCGCTCCAGGACTCAGCTCGAAAGCGGCGACAGTCAGCGCGGAGAAGCCGTTCGCTGGCGCTGGCTGTCGCCGCTTTTGAGCTGAGTCCTGAAGTGAATTCGCTCCAGGACTCAGCTCGAAAGCGGCGACAGCCAGCGCGGAGAAGCCGTTCGCTGGCGCTGGCTGTCGGCGCTTTTGAGCTGAGTCCTAAAGCGAATTCGCTCAAGGACTCAGCTCGAAAGCGGCGACAGTCAGCGCGGAGAAGCCGTTCGCTGGCGCTGGCTGTCGGCGCTTTTGAGCTGAGTCCTGAAGCGAATTCGCTCCAGGACTCAGCTCGAAAGCGGCGACAGCCAGCGCCAGCGAAAGGCTTGTCCGCCGCCTGCCTGCCCGCTAGCGAGGAGCCGAAGATTGGGGGCGGTGCGGCTGTTTTAAAATGTCGCCGCCGGCATGGGGGGCTTGCCAGCACCCCCCGGACCCCCAACCCGGGTTTGGGGGGCTGCTAGGAAGCCCCCCATGCCGGCGGCGACGTTTTAAAACAGCCGTGCCGCCCCCAATCTTCGGCTCCTCGCTAGCGCTGCGGGAGTAAAAACACCATCTGCACATGCGCAGATGGTGTTTTTACTTCCGCAGCGCTACTTCGCGAAAACCCGCTCGTTGCGGGGGGTCCTGGAACGGAACCCTCGCAACGAGCGGGGGATCACTGTATACATGTTGGATTTTTCATATCTTATAGAGTAGGGGTAGGCAATCTAATACTCTTCAGGTGTTTTCAGTTATAACTCTGACATATTCCGGTCCTGCTGGGGAGAGGCAGATATGGTGGGGGCCACAGAGCTAGCCGTTCCAGGGGAACGAGAGATCGTTGCTTAATAACGATTCCTTGTTCCGGCTCTGTGAACCCAATCCTGGGTGCTGGTGATGAGTGTAATTCTGGCCCTGGGCTCAAGCTGCTGCTACTCAATGCCAGGTCGGTGGTAAATAAAGCTCTCCTCATCCGGGATCTGATCCTGGATGAGGAGGCCGACCTGGCATGTGTTACTGAAACCTGGCTGGGCCCAGAAAGAGGAGTTCCTCTCTCTGAAATTTGCCCAGCCGAGTTTCAGATATGGCATCAGCCTCGACCCCAGGGAAGGGGGGGAGGAGTGGCTATTATAGCCAGGGAGAGCCTTGGCTTGCGTAGACTCGTTGCTCCAGAGATTGCGGGCTGCGAGTCCCTCCTGGTGAAGTTGGACTTAGAGGTCCAGGTGGGCTTGTTTCTCACGTACCTGCCTCCCAGCTGCGTGTCACAAGCCCTGCCTGTGCTACTCGAGGAGGTAGCCGGGTTGGCGGTGGGGTTCCCCAGACTTATTATCTTGGGGGACTTTAACCTGCCGTCGCTCGGGGAAACCTCTGGACTGGCACAGGAGTTCATGGCCACCATGACAGCCATGGACCTGACCCAAGTAGTACAGGGTCCAACTCACGAGGGGGGGCATGCACCCGACATGGTATTCCTCTCTGAGCAACTGAGTAATGGTCTGAGACTAAGGGGCTTAGAAGTGTTGCCTTTGTCATGGTCAGACCATTTTCAACTGCGGCTTGACTTCCTGGCTCCAATCCTTCCTCGCAGGGAGGCAGAACCGATTAAGCTGTTCTGCCCCAGACGCCTGATGGATCCAGAGGGCTTTCAGAAGGCGCTTGGGGTTATTCCAGATACACTCGTACACAGTTCGGCAGAGTCTCTGGCTGAGGCCTGGAACAAGGCTGCAACGGAGGCTCTTGACCAAATTGCGCCGTTGCGACCTCTCCGCGGCACTAGACCCCGTAGAACTCCATGGTTCAACGAGGAGCTCTGGGAGTTGAAACGCCAGAAGAGATGTCTAGAGAAGCGATGGAGGAAGAGTAAGTCCGAATCCGATCGAACACTTGTAAGAGCACATGTTAAGACTTACAAAGTGGCGCTCAAGGCGGCAAGATGCTCGTATCATTCCACCTTGATTGCATCAGCGGAATCCCGCCCGGCCGCTATGTTTAGGGTGACTCACTCCCTTCTTAATCAGGGGGTAGTTGGGGAGCCCTTGCAGAGTAGTGCCGAGGATTTTAACACGTTTTTCGCTGATAAAATCGCTCGGATCCGAGCGGACCTCGAGTCTAATTGGAATACAGAGTCGACTGACAACGAGTCAGTTGAGGTGACTGGGGCACTTGTCACCTGTCTGGGAAGAGTTTGATCTGGTGACACCTGATGAAGTGGACAAGGCCATTGGAGCTGTGAGTTCCGCCACCTGTTTACTGGATCCGTGTCCCTCCTGGCTGGTTTCGGCCAGCAGGGAGGTGACACGGAGCTGGGTCCAGGAGATTGTCAATGCTTCTTTGGTGAGGGGGTCCTTCCCGGATCCCTACAAGGAGGCACTTGTGCGCCCCCTCCTCAAGAAGCCTTCCCTGGACCCAGCCATTCTCAATAACTATCGACCAGTCTCCAACCTTCCCTTTATGGGGAAGGTTGTTGAGAAGGTGGTGGCGCTCCAGCTCCAATACTAGTGTTGTGGTTAGCTCTGGCCCAGCTCCTGCCCCAAGGACTGTGGATGTGAGGGAGACATCCACATGCTGCAGGCCTGTTTTGCCCCCCCCCCCCGGTGGAATCTGCTGATGAAGGCTCTTCTGACCAAGAAGACATGAGTGACAGGGAGAAGGGGAGTGGGGCAGATAGCTCAGAACGAGATCAATTATCTAGCTCCTCCTTGGATTCAGAACAAGAGTTTGATACAGCCACGCATGCGGAGAGCGATGCATAGGCAGCAACAACTGAGAGATTATTATTAAAAAAAATGAGGCCACCTGTGGTTGGGTGGGGCTGTGGTAATTAGTGAGGCTGCTATAAATAGCAGCCTGTGGGTTTGGCCATTGTGGAGGATTATCTGGTCGTTGTGTTTCATGACTGCTTTACTGACTTTGACTTTTTGTGTGCTGATTTTTCTCCACTTTGAAACTAAACCAGAGCAAAGTGTGTTTCACTTTGTGAAAGAAAGACTGTGAATTGCCTCACAGCTGCAAGCTAAGTATCACAGAACTGATAAGGGACTTGTATAAATTACCAGTTTGTTTGGAGATGAGTGCTCTTTGCTATACCAAAAGAGGGCTTAGTTTAAGTGAATTTTCATTATAAAGAACATTGTTTTGAATTTTCAAATGTGTGTGTGTCTGAAATTTGTACCTGTGAATTTTTGGGAGGATTCTACTAGAGAGCCTGACAGAACAACTAGTTGGGCAATAAGAAGTGTAATAGGAACAGGGATAAATGCTGTTTTTATCTCATGTCCTGCCACAATTCCTAGCTGAAAGTGATTAAATTAGCAGACATTTAAGATGCTCCGTATTTAATACATCACCATCATCTCAATCTCTTGCTACTTTACAAAGCTTAGTGATATAAATGGGCATGTGTGACAGATCTTATAACTCAGATATAGATATAACAGATAAATTATTAGTTTGTGCCATGTTTATCATTTGGGAGACAATATTGCATGGAGCATGGCATTGTTTTGTGAGGTTCAAAGTTATTTAAATGATTTATATTGTACAGTATTCAACATAAAAGAAATAGAGACCTCTACTGGTTGACATCAGTTACCATATCTATGAAAGATTGCAGACAGATATGCCTATTCCTAATTGTATACTATATTTAGTCCCTTTGAATGTTGGACATATTTTCAAGTAAATATGGGCACCAACTATTTTTCTTATCATAATGTCTGCCAGATGGGATGAACTATAGTTCCTACCATCTTCCGTTTATTGCAGAAATATGACATTGTAGTGCAAAGGCTTTGAATAAAACCAAGTTATAGAAAAAGCAGTACAGATAATCCCCGAGTTACAACAGTTCACTGAGCAACTATTCAAAGTTATGACATAACAACCCCCCCCCCAATTACTTATGACACAGTCCTGAAGTTATGAACATTGCAGCACCACAGTAGCCATTCACCCCTACGAATAACCACAGAGGCACTATAACATTTGCTCTGCTTATTTCCTCCACTCTTCCCCATCCTCATTGGGTCTGGGCCTGTGGAGTGCTCAACTTGTGAAGATCTAGTGAGCATTCAGATTTTTGGCCTGCTTTGGTGTTTCAGGCTTTCAGTGGGTTTGCAGAGAATGGAGCCCTAAGGCGCTGCATGATCACACGGTACTTTGGGCCTCTGTTCTATTCAAATGGAGGCCTGGACAAGAACGGAGGCAAAAGGCTTTGCAAATGTAGGGAAAGCTTGAAGCATCAAAGCTTCCATTGCAAAGCCTTTAGTGCCATCTTTGCAAAAAGCCTTTACTGCTTTGAATGAAGGCCAAGAGGGGCGTACACATCTTTCCAGGCCTCCGTTCTCATCCGCAAAGGCTTTTTGTAAAGATGATCAGAAACAATAGGTACGCAATCTCTTGCTCCTGTAGGCTTCAGTAAGCCTTTACTCAAGATGAAACCATGGGAGAGAGGCTGGAGAGGAGACAGCTCCTTTGATCATCAAGATCTACATAAGGTAAGTGACCCGGTCGGGCAGGATGCATGGTGCCTCAGTGGTCAGGGGAGGCTCTAGGTGGTCAGAAGTACTTTGCCCCCATAGTCTTCCCCACCTTGAGATACCTTGTGCATTTAACGAACCACATATTCTATTAGCAAATATGTGGACGATAGAACCACATTCAAGTTACATGGTTCACTCCTATGAATCCTGGCGTTACAAATGTAATTAGCAGGCTCTATTACATTTGTAACTCAAAGATATCTGTAGTCTTATTAGCCATGAAAGAAATAGTGAAATCACAGAGGCCAAACCTTTATAAAGCCAATTGGAGTTAAAAATAATTTCAAAAAATTTGTTTGGAAAAATGGTAATATATTTAAGAGGTCAGAGAAATTCTTCCCAAAAACATTTCAAACAAATGTTTATCATCTTTTATATTATGTTTATGTTCTTTTAAAAGATAAATCACACAAGGTCAATCAAAATGGACAGTACATATTTTTTTTTAATTTTTATCTAATCATCTTCAAGGAACTTACCACTGTAAATAGGAATGTAATACCTAATTTAATTTAATTATTTGATTTCACACCACCCAGCTCCAACTAAGTTTGAATAGTATTCAATACAACATCAAGAACAACAAAAACAGAATACAAAAATCATAAAAGAATAAAAGAGTGATTTAAAAAATAGAGGCATATTCAGCAACTACATTCACATATATTCCCCAGGGGCTACAATTACCCTGTCCCAAGTCTTAGGAGAAAAGCCATTTCTTTAAGATTTTCCAGATTGCCAACAGCTTGGAAAGTGCATGCTTACCAAGAAGAAAAAAATATTCCAAGGATGTAACTGGAGTGAGAGAGATTATAATTTGAAATGATTGGAGATCTCCAGATTTATTTATTTTTAAATAGAAAGAATTACTAAATGTCATCTGCAAAAACTTGGATGACCATTAAATATCAGAGACATCTTTAATTCTTTGCTCTCCTTGAGAGATCCTTTGGATTTCTGCACCCCAAATCTGATAGCATGTTTTATATTAACTGAAATGTGATAGTGTTCACCAATTTTTTAGGTCTGCAATCTACAAAATAGATTATAAATGTATAATCTGAGGTTGACCATTGTTTATCTCTTCATTTTATCCATATATATTGCACTGCTTGTGTATGTTATTCTACAGATGTAACCATTCATTACTTGCTTTGAATCTTTGATGTTTCTAGTATCTATTAATATTTCATTTTCTTTCCCCCTCTTTTTTCTCCAGTCATCAATTTTTCAAGATCATTTAGCTTGCAGACTCTACACTTTTGACTGTAAATTATTGTTTATTTTATAACAATATCCATTCTTTCCTTTTTAAAAAATATCCAGGTTTAATTATTTGTCAAGCTATTTTATCTCTGTTTGATATTGGATTCAAGATTGCACAACAAAATAGAATTAAACATGTATAATTCCCAACCATTAAAATCCCATTCATATGATTGAAAATTAACAGCATTAATTGCAGGTATCCCGAATCAATGATAATTTTCAAATTGTTTTCATCAAAATACTGTACACTAAAGCAAACATCTGGTTTAAAAATATTTCTTATTTGCTTTCCACTGTACACCAGGATACTGAAATGTCAAACTAAACAGACCGAGTCAATTGATGACATTGGAACTGTATCAAAGACTCTGTCTTGAAAAATGACTGGCCAGTAAATCTGTTGGACAATTTAATTGGAATAATTGATAAAATCCATGTACTTTAGGAGGAAATAAATAAAATTACCATATACAAATCAGGTTAAGATTTAGATTAGAAATTTCTGGGGCAACTCTGTTTTATGCAAATTGCATTACTGGTACAATTGCCTGATTTGGAATGTCTTTATCAGCAGTACATTTATTTCACCTACATGTCAAAAGCTTTTAAACTTAATTTCTGCCACATGGATTTTTCTGTAGAAGCACTTTTACTTTTGCTTATGACATTTTTGACTGCTTTTCCATCCAGAGGTTATAAACGTGTACTGTATATATAAAACTCTGGTTTTAACTGTAATTTTCCACTAAATAAACATATTAATTCATTATTATACTCATTGTATAGGTCAGCCTAAAAGTATTAGCACTAGGTTCAAACAACATACTAAATCATATTGTTAATATGGTTTACTGAATAGTAAATTTACTATTCTATAATATAAATGTAAATATACTATTCTGATTTAATATTTACAAAATATTAAATCATAAATCATGATTGACAAAGTACAACTATTTATATGATATGCTAAAATCAAACGTACTATGATATAATGGGATCTGTCAATCCAGCCATTGGATCAAATAAGGAAATTCTAAAGATAGAATGGAATGGAATAGAATAGAATTCTTTAGATAGAATCATATATAGCTGTATTGTGCTTAAATATGCAAACCTGCGAACTGAGTCTCATGGCACAATATGGATTCAAAACAGTAAACAAGATATTTAAAATCTAATTCTACATTTATCTTTTTATCAATGTAGTCTGCAGCTGGATAGTGAAAATCTAAGAAGCAGCATTCCTTAATTTATCAGGCTGTTAAGGAGACAGGGAACAATTGGATTATTAGGACCCACTTCAGTCACGTTTAACATGCGTATATGGGACCAAAACTACATTAGTTGTATTCATGGATAATCTCAGGTAGGAGAAAAGCTTAGAACTACGGCGCCTAAAACACGATTTAAGTATTCCCCACAAGATCATATGCTGCAACGTCCTACCGGTCAATGACTACTTCAGCTTCAGCCGCAACAACACAAGAGCATGCAACAGATTCAAACTTAATATTAACCGCTCCAAACTTGACTGTAAAAAATATGACTTTAACAATCGAGTTGTCGAAGCATGGAACTCATTACCGGACTCAATAGTGTCAACCCCTAACCCCCAACACTTCTCCCTTAGACTATCCACGATTGACCTCTCCAGGTTCCTAAGAGATCAGTAAGGGGCGTACATAAGTGCACTAGTGTGCCTTTCATCCCCTGTCCAATTGTCTTTCCTTTATCTCATATATCATATATATTTTCTTCCTTTCATATATCTTCTTTATTTTTACATATTATCTTTATATATATTACTTCATGTCTATTCTCTTCCATATGTATTGTGTATTGGACAAATGAATGAATGAATGAATGAATTAATTAATTTAAAAAATGGAGGCAGTGCATTTGTCCTTGCTTTTCTTGATCTCTCAGTGGCTTTTGATATTATCAATCATAACCTCCTTTTTTACTGACTTAGGTAGGTGGGGGGTGGCATACACCTATGCTGGTTCATTTCTTTCTCCAAGGACAAGTTTCAGTAGATTTTAAGAGGGAGCGAGACATTCAGAGTGCCACAAGGCTTGGTGTTTCCCCCACTCCTTTTTAATCTCTATATAAGACCACAAGGTGAGATCATCTATGAGCAGAGGATGAGGTATCACCAGTGTGATGATCACAACCTGCCATATAGTATATTTCTGCCCAGGGGATATTTATCCTTGGTGAGGCTGTGGAAGCCATAATAGAGAAAAATAGACTTCAGATGAACCCAGGGAATAGGGAGCGGCTGTGTATGGGCCCCTCTGTCTTAGATGGGGTTACACTGTCCTAGACAGATGCAATATGCAACTTGGTGTTCCTCTTGGACTTTTGGCTCTTGCTTGAAGAGCAATTGGCAACTGTGGCTAGGAGGGCCTTTGCCCTACTTTGTGTTTTGTGAGTTACATCCTTTGCTGGGCAGGGAGGACCTCCACTTGGTTATTCATGCCCTGGTCATCTCCCAATTGGACTATTTATTTATTTATTAGATTTGTATGCCACCCCTCTCCGTAGACTCGGGGCGGCTCACAACAATAACAATGTAAGAACAAATCTAATAATTTAAAAAACACTAAAAACCCCATTATTAAAAGCAAACAAACACACAAACATTCCATGTATAAACTGTATAGGCCCGGGGGAGATGTGTCAGTTACCCCATTCCTGATGGCAGAGATGGGTCTTAAGAACTTTACGAAAGGCAAGGAGGGTGGGGGCAGTTTTAATCTCCGGGGGGAGCTGGTTCTAGAGGGTCGGGGCCTCTAGAACTCTACCATGATTCCCTGAAATTAAGACCTGATCTATATATGTGTATGTGTATTTGTGTATTTGTGTGTGTGTTTTCATAGATGTTCACGGGTATATAGCTCTTGGCTTATTCGGGTCTTTTCCCATGTAAGGTTGATGGAATCCTGGGAATGTTTCGATGAGGTTCCATTCGTCAACTTCAAGTTGGTGCTTTCGGCTTTGTGCTCGGGCGAACAAAGCGTGATCTGAGCTGCCGTCCCTCTATAAACACTGGTGGGTGGGCGTGGAGTGGTGGGTCAACTGCTGCCAGCAGATTGGTTGCGTGTGTTGAAATATTCTGATTAGTTGATTGGGTAACACCTTGGCTAATTGATGCAGTTGATGTATGCAGATTAGCTGCTGTTTGCAGATTAGGGGTGACATCCTGAGTAGTTGTTACAGTTGATGCCCACAGAATAGTCAGCCGTTTTGTAATGTGCGTCTGTGGTGTAACATCCCGGGTTTTGGTTCTTTTCATACACACACACACACACACACACACACACAAAGCAAACTTACACATGCCATAAACACATAGCCAAACCAAAACCCGGGAGCCAGCACTCCACACCCATCCACAGTATTTATAGAGGGACGGCAGCTGAGATCACGCTTTGTTTGCCCAAGCACAAAGCCGAAAGCACCAGCCTGAAGATGATGACTGGGACCTCATTGAAACATTGCTAGGACTCCATCAACATTACATAGGAAAAGACCCGAATATGCCAAGACGTACGTACGTATATATGTGTATATATGTATATGTAAATGATCTTGGTATATTCGGGTTTCTTCCCGTGTAGGATTTTCTGGCGACGTTTCGACGAGGTCCCACTCGTCATCTTCAGGCTGATGTTTCTGTCCTTGTTCTAGGGCGAATACAGCGAGACCTGAGCTGCCTTCCTTCTATAAATACTGGTGGCTGGGTGTGGTTTGATGGCTCAGCAATTGCCTGCTGTGTCGAAACTTCCTGGTGAGTCAGTGGGGTAACACCTGGGGTCGTTGATGTAACTGAGGTATGCTGATTAGTTAATGGTTGTGGATTAGGTGTGATATCCTGAGTAGTTGGAGCTTGCAGGCTACTTGATTGTTTTGCAATGTGTGTTCTGAGTCTGGTTTCAGTTTCTATGGCCAGAAATTTCCAAATCCTACACGGGAAGAAACCCGAATATACCAAGACCATCATACCTGTACCCGTGAAAATCTACGAAAACAAGCATATGTATATGTGTGTATGTGTATGTATAAGTGTGTGTGTGTGTGTGTGTGTGTATAAGTGTGTTTTGGTCATCAAAAAAGGCACTAGGTCTTACATATAAGTATGTATGTATATATATGTATATGTATATGTGTGTATGTGTATGTATAAGTGTGTGTGTGTGTGTGTTTTGGTCATCAAAAAAGGCACTAGGTCTTATTTTCAGGTGATGTCTAATTACTGACTCAGCCCCACCCAACAGAACCCTGCTGCTGGCCCACTTCCGCGGCCATTTGCCACTGCTCACGTGTGTCGCCTCTGGCCTCAGTTTTATTATCAGAGGCTTTCCAGAAAGGCCTCTGCAACTGAGAAACAGGCCCTGGATTGATGTGGTCAGCACCCCCTTCTATTTTGCCATCAGAGGCCTTCCCGGAAAATCCTCTGCAGCCAATAAGCGAGCTTTAGATCTATCCGGAGTATCGTGTCACCCAGGTTGGGGCAATGTGCATGAGTGGTGGCTAGTGGCCGAAGTGGTCCTACAAGGCGAGGCAGGTGTCAGGGTGTGCAAGGCCTTGTAAATAGGACAACTTCACCTGCCAACCCCACCTAGCTTAATTTTTACCCATGTGCCTCTATGGAACCTGGAGTGGGAGGAGTCTTAACGAGGGCTTATTTTGGGAGTAGCGGTTATATTGGGTGCATATGTAAAAATCAATCTAGAATTTACTTTTGGGATAGGTAATATTTCCGGGGAAACACAGTACACAGGGCTATCGTGAAACATATCTGGAAGGTTCAGCTGGTGCAAAGTGTGACCTTACAAGCCATACTGGGTGCCCAAAGAAGAGCACATGTAACACATCTGCTCCATAAATTGCATTAGGTACCAGTTTTCTTTAAGGTGTTGCTTTATTCCATCACATCTGCCCATCCCACCCAAACAGGCAGGGAAGGTATGTTGCAGATCCAGTCAGTCAAAGAATTCTGACTAGCAGGGTTTAGGAAGAGAACCTTCTCTGCCAATGCTCCCACCCTAAAGAATATTCTTCTCCTGGAGTTGAGGTCAGTTGCCACCCTCCCGACCTTCTGAAAAGAGGTCAAAACCATGACTCTGCAGCCCAAAGGTGTATGCAATTAGGGGTTGGTGCCATCAGAGCTCTTCCTTCACCTTTATCAACCAATTTTTAGCACGATTAAATTTCCTCCCTGGACTATGCCTCTTTGAAATTTCTTATAATTTTATAATCTTTTAAAATTTAAATTTTAACTTAACATTTTAATTCTCGTATATTGCTTTATACTTTGATGCTGTACTAGTACATCACCCAAAGCTCCTCTGAAGAAGATATATAGGCCAGAAATGTTAAATATAAATATAAATAAATAATTTGATCTTTAGACCGGCAAGATTCTGTTAACATTGCCTTACAATAAAGTCATAACAGCTCATCTGCTTGTTTCCTGTCTGGTCTGTCTGGTAAGGCTTACAACATAGACATTTTAAAAAATAATTTTTAAAATTTATCTTCCTTAAAATGGCAAAATGAGTCTGTCCAAAGGACAAAATTCAAAGGCAGGATGGATAAGAATAAAATGAATCTACAGTATTTTATTCTCAAAATAATAAATGTTCAAATTTAGGAAACAATAATTTAAAAATATAGTAATTGACTCCTGCATTTCTTTCTCACAATATTTCTAGAAATTCATTGCATCAGCCTTAGAAATGTTGATACAGGGCACATGGTCTTGCAATGAATACCTGTATCTTTTATATCTATAATGAAACAAGTATCAGAAATAAATAATTGTGGCTGAGAAAGGAAGCAAGCAAGCAGACAAACACACTGAAAACACTGCTTCATTGTCAGGAAGTAGAGAGTTTCGCTTTCTTTCAAACATGTTACTCTACCTTTTGTTAGAAAAAGAGATTCAAAAGAACAGAGGCTTTTGTATTCAATGCTCATATGACTCTGCATTCCAGCAATGCAATTTTCTTTTAATAAAACTATTTGACCAGTCATTGTTATGCTGTTGCTGTTTAGCAGCTTGCTTCCAATATTGCTTTACAAAAATTACATATTTCATATAATCAGGTCTGTCTCTTACTTAATCATCCTAAGCTCTATACAAATCTTTAAAATAGACAGGTCCATAAATCAAATGCATTTTTCATTTGGACCTTATTCTAGGCTAGGCAAATTCTTATTTAAATTGCCCCATGAATAAATTTAATAAACCTTATTCACTTACATCACCTCAACTTTAAATCTTGTTTTGGCTGAGGTCATAAGTGAAAATCAGTATTGAGGGCAAAACTAGCAGCTGTAACAACTGTAATAGCTCATCAAATTATATTAAAGGCTCAAATAGCATTAAAAATGATGAAGAATTAAATTACTTTATTTAAGCATGTTATGATGAATCAAACAAATACAGGCTTTAAGAACCTGGATATGCACATATTAAATTTATCGCATGTTACACTTTAATTATGGATTCCAGACATCTGCTAGTTACTTAATGAATGATATGTTTACAGTGAACATTCAAAATTTGGCAAACAGTGTAAATGCAGATAGTCCAGGAAAGATTTTTGTAAATGTCTAAGTTGCTTATCTAATTTTCAAAATGTGAATGTTGTTATGTGATTTGCATCAGGCGTAGTTTGCTACTTCCCACTGCTACCAGTGTGCTTCCCACTGAGCTACGTGACCCCGGCGTGGATATGCACGCATCCGTGTGAGATTTTGCTTCCGCGCATGTATAGGAAGCAAAATCTCGTGAGAGGACGTGCACATGTGAGAGATTTCAGTGATTCTTTTGCTACTGCGCATGTGCAAAAGAAAAGAATCGCCAAAATCTTGCACATGTGTGCAGCAAAATCTTGTCTGGATGCACATACACACATGTCGAGGACGTGTGCAGCATGTGCAGCTCCATTTCCCCTATCGGAGCTATGGTGTGGCTGTACTGGTAGCAACCCGACACTGAACAGTGGTGGGATTCAATTTTTTTTTTACTACCAGTTCTGTGGCCATGGCTTGGTGGGTGTGACTTGGTGGGGGTCATGTGACTGGCTGTAGCCAATTGGATGTCACTCACAGCAAGATCGAATAGGCATGGCCAATTCAACATCACCCCACAACCCATACCCATAGTACCAGCAGAAAAGAAAGCTCCTGTGGCCTGTCCCTTTATGGTCCCCCCTCCCGCTGTGTTATGGGACTGCCTCCTCCCTCATACCTTGCTGTGGCCAGTAAGAGCCCACAGAGTTGGCCTTCTCCAAGTCCCATCCATCGAGCAATGTCGGCTGGCGGAACCTCGGGGAAGAGCCTTCTCTGTGGCCGCTCCAACCCTTTGCTGCCTCCAGTGATCCATATTATCTCCACCCTGCCGGTCTTCCGGAAAGCCGTTAAAACCTGGTTTTTCTGGCAGGCCTGAAATTAGGCTGATTGTATAACTGTATGTATGTTTTTTATATTATTGTTATTATTGATTTTTATTATTCGATTGTAACTGTTTTTATTGTTGTTGTATTTATTCTGATTGTTAGCCACTCCGAGTCCTTTTGGAGTGAGTCGCATACAAATAAACAAATAAACAAATAAACAAATAAACAAATAAACAAATAAACAAATAAACAAATAAACACATAAACACATAAACACATAAACACATAAACAAACACATAAACACATAAACACATAAACAAGCAAGCAAGCAAGCAAACAAACAAATAAACAAATAAACAAGCAAGCAAGCAAGCAAGCAAGCAAGCAAGCAAGCAAGCAAGCAAGCAAGCAAGCAAGCAAGCAAGCAAGCAAGCAAGCAAGCAAGCAAGCAAGGCAAGCAAACAAACAAATAAACAAATAAACAAATAAACATACATGCATATATTTAAAGTACCTTAAAGAGACACTACAGTCTGGCTGCCTTCCAAGCAGCTCTGCTTCAATGTCATCCCTCTGGCACAGCAGATCATTCTCCTGGCTGGCTCTGGCAATGGGGTGCGACCGCACATGTGCACTGGCAGGCAATGGGGTGAACATTCATGGCCAGTGCAAAGAACAGGAAGGACTTCAGGCCTCTTTTTTGGACTGTAGTTTTTTGGTAGTTTTTGGCCTCAGAAACCTACAGGCTTTTTGTGCTAAAAAAGAAGTAGCAATTGCAACCTTCTTGTGCCAAAAATTACCAAAAACTACAGGCCAGAGAAGTCCCATTGTCACCCTGTTCTTCATGCTGGTAGTGCATGAGTACCCCATTGCCTGCTGGTGCTGCTGGCAGCCAGGTCCTGCCAGACCAGCCTTCTGCACAGGAGGGACGGCATTGCAGCAGAGCTGCTCAGAAGACAATTGAAAACTACCAGCAGTTGGAGGCTTGCTGGCTGAGCTTCATTGGGGACCCCCACCAAGATGTGGACAAAAATAAGCAAGATGGAGGGAGAATAGGGGGCATGTGGGCAGAGCCCTGGGAAAGGCCAGAGCCAGGGATTAGCACATTCCCTGACCGAGCCAAGGCAAATAGTGAGTGGGTGGAGACTCCAGGAAGAGCAAGGCTGGAGTTGAAAAATATGTAGCTTTGCTGATTTTTCATAGAACCATAAGATTGAGAAGGGACCCTGGAGGTGTTCTACTCCAAACCCACTTTTAAAGCAGGAATATTTATACCATCTCAGACAAATGGTTGTACAATCTTTTCTTGACAAGCTCCAGTAGCAGAGCACTGCAATTCTGGGAGGCAAGCAATTCTCACTGTAAGGAATTTCCTCCTTATTTCCAGGTTGGATCTCTTTCTGCCAAGCTTCTGCCAATTGCTTCTTCTCTTATTAGGTGCTATGGAGAACATCACCTAATGCTATTCTTCCCCATGAAAGTCCTACAAGTATTGAACTACAATGGTACCTCTACTTACGAACTTAATTCATTCCGTGACCAGGTTCTTAAGTAGAAAAGTTTGTAAGAAGAAGCAATTGTTCCCATAGGAATCAATGTAAAAGCAAATAATGTGTGCGATTGGGGAAACCACAGGGAGGGTGAAGGCCCTGTTTCCTCCCAGGAGATTCCTAGAGAGGCCCCAAGGAGGCTTCTCCCCACCTTTTCCGGCCCTGTTTCCTCCCAGGAGATTCCTAGAGAGACCCCATTGAGGCTTCTCCCTGCCTTTTCCGGCCCTGTTTCCTCCCAGGAGATTCCTAGAGAAGCCTCACAGAGGCTTCTCCCCACCTTTTCTGGCCCTGTTTTCTCCCAGAGAGATTCCTAGAGAGGCCCCATGGAGGCTTCTCCCTGCCTTTCCCGGTTACAGTTTCAGAGGCTCGGGTTTGTATGTGGGAAATGGTTCTTGAGAAGAGGCAAAAAAATCTTGGAACACCCGGTTCTTATCTAGAAAAGTTCATAAGTAGAGGTATTTGTAGGTAGAGGTACCATTGTATCTCCTCAGACTTCTCTTGATTAAGTTAAACATATCTATGGTATTTAACATCTGAATTCTTTCAGTAGTGGCCATCTCTTCAGTAACCCAGTTTCAAGATTAATGTGCATAAATAACTGAGTACAGTGATCCCTCATTTTTCACGGGGGATGCGTTCCAAGATCACCCGTGAAAAACGAATTTCCGCAAAGTAGAGGAAAGATATTTTTGTATGTATTTAACGAGTATTTGGACATTTAAAACCCTCCCTGTATTGTTAACAACTCACCGCTGCTAACCGCTGAGAGAGACCGGCTTCTCTCAGCTACCGCGTGGGCTGAAGGAAGCCGCCGCTGCAGTCCCCCCACACACACAAACCGTCCCTTCCCCTTTGTTTTTTCCCTTTGGAAAAACCCGTGAAGTAGCGAATCTATGAAAGATGAACCACAAAGTAGTGAGGGATTACTGTATTCCATGTTTCTTCAGACAAGGATGCAACTGGCACTTTCATTTGCAGATGCTCAGCCATGAGTAGAAGTCAAGCCAGAGACTGTCTGGACAATTATACACCATACACAGTCTTATTGACTGGATTTTTATAACATATCATGCTAAAATGTGGCTTGTAGCTTGGGATTTGGCATGAATCCAGCCACTGTACTTATAATGGCTCATCTCCCAGCATATTATGTGTCCCTATACATTTGTGATGCATCCAACAAATTATGATTAATCACAGCACGATTTACCACAGTATGTACCTTCAGGTACTAAGTGCTAATGCATGTGAGGTTCTTTTTCCCCTAGAGTTTTACAATGAGATATGTTAACATTAGCGGAATTAGCATCTTCTAATCTGAAAGGAATTTGTGTGAATGAGGAAGTTTTCTCAAACTCATTCTTCTAGTCTCAGTACAACTTGAGAAGTGCTATGTTTAACAGCATGCTGATAGTAACCCTGGTAACTCATAACTCATTTACTAGACCATACAGCACAATATTAATATTTTCTGAGGGAACAAGCTTCTGACAGCTCCTTAAATATAGGCAGCCAATCAATGTTAGCCAATACCTCAGCTCCTAGAGCAGCCCCTAGTGGGGCACTGAAACTGTTGTGATTCAGCCTGAGGCTGCTCAGGGACCAGGGCGTCTCTGCTGACTCCATGCCCGGAGGAGCAGGACAGCGAAGAGGAGGGGGCTGAGCAGTCGGACGGGGGAGAGGACAGTCAGGAATGGCATGAGTAAGAACAGCATGAGAGCCCCGGGGGGGGGGGACTCTCCCCAGCCAGTAGCTTGGAGTAATTAGGGGATGACGCACAAGCTGTCATTGACATGCGACAGAGACGTTCAGAGCAACGGAAGGAGCAATTAAAGAAGTATTATCAACATTGAATTAGGAACAGCAGGGCTTGGGTGTGGTCCTCATTAGCAGGGTTTAAAAGGCAGGCAAGCTCTTGAAGCCATGTGGAGTGTTATCAGTTGGAGTTGCAGTGACCTGCTTTGTTCTCGGCGTCTCTGTTCCTGGCTTGTGGCCCAGCAGTTTGGAAGTCCCGTGGGAGGTGTAGGTCTGCTATCTACAGCCTCGTCTTGGCAGCAAGAATCCTGTATTGCTGCATGGACTTTTGCCTTTGTGTATATATTTGAAGTTCCAGCGTTTTCCTGTTTGTAAGGACATTTTCTGTTACCTGTGTTTTTCTTGAATGTTATAAACTGCCTTTGCCTTTTACCGGTGTGTCTGGCTTATCTTTTTGGGTTGGTTATAGCTTCCGGAGTGACCCAGACAGAACAGAAACACTCTTTTCGGCCAAGTTGGTGCAGACGTAGTCTCTTAAATACTTGGGGTGGCATCTGATCCTTTCTGATCATCAAAGGCTGGTTGGGCTAGAGAAAGAATGCCCTTTTGCTTCTTCTGCCCCGAGGCCTGGGGAACTAACTTCAAACTCCTCAGACAGTGAAGCAGACCTGAACGACTCTGCTGGAACTACAGATGAGCCTGAGGGACTTGTTTTAGTCTTGGTCTCATTATCTAGAGTTGGAGAAGGTTGCTTCCCTTGGTTTGTTCCCCCAGCATTGGAAGTCAGAGTTACATTGTGTATTATGGCTGTGTTAAAGCAGACCACCTAGACCACAACTGGTCAATGTAGCAGTGCCACAATTTTAATAGAGGGTGGATGTGTGATAAAGCCAAGACACAGACTTAGTTAAATAAGTATTATTTACATATAAACAAAATATAAACAATCCAAAATATGCACGTAGCAAATACAGAACAATACAGAATATAGATAACAAGCACAAAGCTAAATATAACAGATAAAGCACGAAGCTTATACAATACAGATAAAGCACACAGCTTATACAAGCACAGAGCTTGGACATGACTCCCCCGTCTCCGGCAAAAGTAAAAGTAACAAGGAAGTGACTGGGCAAGATCATGAGCTTTTATAGCTTCAATGACGAAATAGCCTTGAAAATTAACTCTTCAAGTAAATGTTAACTCTTTGAGTGCACATTAACCCTTTAAGTACAAGTTTGGTACAGTTTACAATATGCAGTTTATAATGGCAATCTCTAACACACATGTACCCTGTACTAACAACCATCCTCTAATTCAACCCTGTAAGAGCAGGGTCCTATAATGCCCACTGTCTTACCTGGCAGCCACAAACGATTCCCGGCATAATTCCAGGCATGCACAGGGCTTCCAACCCACACAACTGGGAGAATCCAGAGGAGACTAAGGGCCTCTCATGTATTGTGGATCAGCAACCGCCTGTCCATAAGTAACTCAGCAGGACTTTTATTTGTGGATACGCAGGGGGTTGTGTGCTGGGTCAATAAAAGTTCATCTACCTTTGATTGCCAATTTGCCTGGATCAGTTTGACTAGTGCCTCCTTCAATGTGCGCACCATACATTCAGCAAGGACATTACTGGCAAGGTACAAAGATGCAATTAGGATATGCCTGATTTCTAATCCTGCCAGGAAAACTTCAAAGGCTGCAGCTGTAAGCTGCGGGGCATTATCTGAGACAATCAAGTCAAATAGCCTGTGTGTGGCAAATAGGTTAGTCAAAACTTTGATTACAACCTCCGTAGAAGTAGAAGACATCAAGCAAATTTCCAAACATTTGGAGAAGGCATCCACCACCACCAGGAACATCTGTCCTCCTATGGCCCTGCAAAATCGAGGTGGAGGCAACCATGGAGCCCCTGGGATTTCCCACTCCATGGCTGGGACTCTCAGAGAGAATGGTTGGGTAGACTGACATATGGAACAGGTACCTACCCACCTCCCAATATGCTTGTCAATTCTGGGCCACCACACATAACTCTGAACTAGCATATCATGCATACAATACCCAGATGAGTCTGATGCAAGGTTTTCATGACCGCAGATTGCAAGGAGAGGAGAACAAGCACTATATCCCCCCCGTAACCTCTCTCCACCACCAACTCCAGATGCCGATCCCTAAATGGTTTAAACTCAGGAGTCAGCCTCCCACTCTCAAAACCCAAGCAATCACCCTAGTGTACACATTGTCCCATCTCAACTCGCTAGCGATATCTAGGGCAGTGACGGACAGTTCTAGGTACTCAATGCTGGGGACAGTAGATGGAGGAGCAGGGTCTTCCAGGGTGATGGGCAGTAGGCAATAGCACAATGTGTCGATGTGGGCCATGTGCTTGCCAGGTTGATGAGTCAAAGTGTAACCATAGTTTGCAAGTAACACTGTCCATCTTGTCATAAGTAGTGACAGCACTTATAGAGTTTGGCGATTGCCACCCAATAATCCCAAGAGTGGCTTGTGGCCCATCACAAGCTCAAAACAATAGCCATAGATATAATGATAGATTGAGGACAACAATGACAACAATGATAAACACAAAACACAAGAAAATAAAAAAAAGAAGAGAAGAAATTGGAAATGATTAACCAGATTGATGATAGTAAGAAAAGAAAAAAACCCACTCTAAACAGAAAAATCATTGATTATCTTGAAATTTATTATGATTACATTGAGTTTTGCAGTGACTAAAAGAGTATAGAGACAAAGTATTGGTTTGGGATGAAACAATTAAAAAAGAAGGGGTGATTATAGAGAAGAGATTAAGAAGAATTGAAGGTAGAACTTGACGAATAGTATATATAAACAAGAGGGAGGAGGGTATGGCCAAACACTGTAATGATATTCCCCGCACTCTGTGAGGAATCCCGATACCAATGCTGCGTGGGGGACCTGATTCATTTGGAACCAGGTCAGAACCACCCTGAAGTGATAATGAAGAAGGGAGACACCATCAGATTTCCTGGGTGGAGTGGCAACCCTTCAAGGGAGCCAACAAGAGCTCCTGATCAGCGACAGCTGAGAAATGACTTGTTGTCCTAGCTGTGGCAGCCACAAATGGATGGATCATTTATTTGAAGATTGAAGCCAGCTGGGAAGGAAGATATATTATGTGCTGGAGAAGATAGAAAAAATAGAAGCTGGTGAGTGTTTGTTGCCAAAAGGAGCCTATCTAGCCAACTGGGAACCATAGAGAAATTTTTAAAGGGGGAATCGAAATCAATTGCCAACTTCTGAAGACTTCAAATTTTGATAAATTTGTTGTGACAGTTTAAAAGCCTCACAAAGAAGCTGGGATAAGTCTAATTTTGCAAAAACAGAACCCCTGCCCATTGAGTGGAGGAGGTGCTGAATAACTGCACTGAGTATATATTAGCTGGCAAAGCCCTATTAACCGTGCATTCATAGTCTGCACCTAGATGAATTAAGCCATCTGGTTTTACAGGAGTCACAATTGTGGTTTCCCATTGTGAGGGGTCTACAGACTGTAAAATGGCCTGCAAGATCAATTTATCTAATTCGGTATTAAGGCCTACTTTTGGCTTCAAGGCGAGAGGCACTCACTGAGGCTTGAGTCTAATAGATACCACTTGTGGATTCAAATTAAAGGAAATAGAAGTTCCTTTGTAAGACCCCAAATGTCCATCAATCACAAAGGGAAATTATTTTAGCAATGCATCGCACTCTGGATCTGCTTCCACAACATTAATGCCATTGACAACCATAAAGCCAGGAACCAGTACAACCCTAAAATACTTGTCAGGGGCTGCTCCACTATTATCAGAGGTAATCGGCCATGGAATTTTTTATAATGGACATTGAAAAGGCCTTTTCCCACAATCCTTCAGGACCAATGGGCAGGGCTTTAAATGTCTTTTTGACATCACAGGCAAGAGACACTTCAAGGTGCTCCAAGACACTATGGAAACGGCAGAGCCTGTGTCAAATTCCATGGGGCATGCCTTTCCCTCGATTCTCAGAGTAATCTTAAATTTTTTGCCAAGAGTTTTACAAATTTGCGAAATGACAGTTTTATGAGGGGAATCACTGTAAATAGCATAGCAATGGTCTCTTGGATCAGACAGTCTAAAGGACTGCTTCCTCATACGGTAACCAACGGCTGTGTTTGTTGCCACTGAGGATTTCTCCCTCCCTGTAGACCTTTGCTATATGGCCGTGCCGCCTACATTGACAACTTTCCAGAGGGTAAATACTATGGCAGACATTTTTTATTATAGTTTTTATAAAATGTCTTTTATAACATTTTATTGTTCTGTCTTGGAAAATTACACAAAATCATTTTATTGTTCTGTCTTGGAAAATCACACAACAAACTCAGTGGTTTGCACTGCAGATTTGTGAAAAATCAAGTGACTAAATACTTCTGAACTCACTCAATTGTGTTAAAGTCCGATATACAGTATGGGTTCAGGTGGACGAGCTTCTATTGAAGAATTGACCTGGCAAATGTTTTGTATGCGCTAGTTAAGGATTCAATGTTATTAGAGAAGAAGATTCACAAAATAAGATTAACAACTCTTTAAGCCTTTTTGGCAATGTTGTTACAGTGAGCTCTGAGGCTTAGATCATTTGAGATAAGTATTCCTAGGTCCTTGACAAAGTGGGGGTCATCTACAAGATTGTTTCCACCTAACTTGTATTTGATGTTCTGATTTTTATTGCCAATGTGTAGGGCAGAGCATTTGTTAGTTGAACTTTGGAGTTGTCAATTATGCGACCATTCTGACATATAGTCTAGGTCGCTTTGTAGGGCAGCATCATTGTCAGTGGTGTTAAATAATTTTATGTCATTGGCGAAGAGGATACATCTGCTTTTAATGTGATCACATAAGTCATTGATATAAAGCAGAAAGAATGTAAAAAAGGCATAAGACACTGCCTTGGGGGACACTCAATTGGTGCTGGATTTGATAAGTCCCTTCCTATTGTGACCATTTGCTGCCTGTTTGAAAGACATGTGCAAAGATCCAGTATTAACTGCAGTAAAGTCAATATGTAGTAAGTTGTTACTATTTGTTATGGTCCAACTGGGAAATGGGGGGGGGCCAGCAGCCATTGCTGTTGACAACGACTGAATTGAAGAATGTATTAAAGAGGTTGGTCTTAACTTCATTGTTACAGTCTTGCCTGTTAGGCCCTTTTAGAGGTGAGGAACATTTCGAGTCTTTGAGTTTGGCTTTTACAAAATTGTAGAAGGCTTTGTGGAGTGTTTTTAACATTTACTTCAAACCACTGGGTGAAATAATTAATTGCCATGGTATGAGGTATCATTAGTATGTTGACGAAAGCAAGTTATATATTTTTGTTCCAGGTGAAGTGAGTGATGCTGTAGACATTATTTTGTGGCACCTGGAAACTGTGGGGACTTCGATGGGAAACAACAGACTTCATCTGAACCCTGTAAGATGGAGTGATGGGGGCAGGCTCTTCTGCATCCAGGAGTGTATCAATTTTGGTCTTGGATCTGCACTTGCCCCAGATGGAACCAGTTTGTAATCTGGAATACTCCTGGAGTCATGGTAGCTGTACCCTTTGCTCAATTTTATATTGTGTGTCATAATGCCATTGGATAAGCTATCGGTCACCCATGTTCCAGGTTACTTCCATTTTGACTATTGCAATGCGCTCTACATGGGGCTACTCTTGAAAAAGCCCCTGGAAGCTTCAATTGGTACAGAATGCACCTGTACCAGTAATCTTGGACACTCAAAGAATGGTGGATGTAACACCTTTGCTGCATGAGCTGCACTGGGATCCAGTATGCTTCTGGGTCCAGTTAAAGGTATTGGTTACCTTTAAAGCCCTACATAGGGACAGGTTACCTACACAGATGCCTTTGTCCCATTAGATCAGTTCCCTCACCTGATCAAGCAAGTAATATACATTATGGATCCTGCAGGCCAAATAATTTTGTCTAACAGGGTTCAGAAAGAGAGCTTTCTCTGCTGTAGCTCTTATCCTCTGGAACAGGGGTCTCCAACTTTGCCAACTTTAAGACTGGCTGAGGAACTCTGGGAGTTGAAGTCCACTAGTTTTAAAGTTGCCAAGGTTGGAGACCCTGTCTCTGGAACATTCTCTATCCCACCCACCCCCAAGTATGTTTTCCTGGTCTTTGGAAAGATGTTAATCAATTAATTAAGTTTTAATATTTAATTTTAATCATTCTTGTCTCTTTTTAAATTTTATACACTATTTAAATACAGTGGTACCTCATCATACGAACTTAATTGGTTCCAGGAGGAGGTTCGTAAACTGAAAAGTTTGTAAGATGAAACAATGTTTCCCATAGGAATCAATGTAAAAGCAAATAATGCATGCAAATCCTTCAGGAAAATCCCAAACTTTAGAAGGGAGGCAAACAGAGGGCAGGGGGGAGCAGCTAAAGGGGGCGGGTGGAAGAAGAAAGGCTAGGCTAAAGGGTGAGTGGGAAGGAAGAAAGGCAAGGGGGGCGCCCCTCCCTTTTATTTTTTCAAAAGACACAGTTTCAGTGCCTTTGCAAGCATGCAAAATCTTTACTCCTCCAAGCTGCCCCTCCCTTTCCTTTCTTAAAAAGACACCGTTTCAGTGCTTTTGCAAGCATGCAAAATCTTTACTCCTCCAAGCTGCCCCTCCCTTTTCTTTCTTCAAAAAAAGGGGGGGAAAGAAACCCCTTCATCCCAGCAGCAGCTGCTTGGGTTCGTAAGGTGAAAATAGTTCGGAAGAAAAGGCAAAAAAATCTTAAACACCGGGTTCGTATCTTGAAAAGTTTGTTAGAAGAGGCGTTTTTAAGATGAGGTACCACTGTATTTTATTTGTGTGCTACTCAGAATCCCTCTCTGAAGAAATGTGTGGTTTCAAAATTTGACAAATAAATAAATCAGATCCCAGGGATAGAAAGAGGAAGCAAAGAAAAGCATCTTCAATTTGTAATAAATGTGTATTTTATTAAAGTTCATGCTCACCAAGGCAGCAATTTTACAAATCAGTCCACTGATCCAAAGGTCTTATGGATTTTTAGAGTAACATAACTAGCTCATTTGAAGTAATATCTTAACTGAAAACAATCTTCATAGGAACTTGCAATCTGAATGCTTGTATTATTCAACCAAAACATAATGCATGCACAGCTATAGCAAATACTTCAATGTACTGAGTATTTGACTGTTGGCTCTTCCTCCTACTGGTAATAACAATAGGTAAAGAATTAAATATTTTGACTGCTGTTTCTTTCCGCATAATATAGGCTTAACATACAGAAGGACCTTGACAGACTTGAACATTGAGCGCTATCTCACAAAATGAAATTTAATGGGGAAAAAAGTAAGGTTCCCCATTTAGGCAAGAAAAACAAAATGGACGGGCACAGTATATGTGGTGCCTTGCTCAATAGTAGTAACTGTGAGAGGGATCATGGAGTCCTAATGGACAACCATTTAAATATGATCCAGCAGTGTGTGGCAGCTGCCAAAAAAGTCAACATGGTTCTAAGCTGCATAAATAGAGGGACAGAATCAAGACCATGTGAAGTGTTAATACCACTTTATAAGGCCTTATAAGGCCACACTTGAAATACTGCATTCAGTTTTGGTGGCCATGATGTAAAAAAGATTTAGAGACTCTTTCGACTTTTTATCTGGTGGCCAGCATAAGGATAAAACCCGATGAATATATTGAAATATAATCACCAATCCATACAACAGCAGAACAGTGTACCGTTATACATTTCAGCATTGTGTTCATTTTAGATGGGGAGGCTGCAATACAATGCAGATGTGGGGGCTGGGGGCGAAAGACTACACATTAACTGACACAAAAATCAGCCTGTCTTGAAGTTTTTGTTTTTACTTATGATTTATATCAAAGGCACTTTCTGAAATCTCTGAGATTTTTGCTACCTTGGTTGGCAAAATGGTCCTATCCTTTATGTCTTAATGCAGGATAACATCTGGAAAGTTTATTTCTACTGGTTTTCTTTTCTTTTGTCTCACTAATCACCCCTGGCTGCCAGGAACACACACCACAAACATTTCCTTAATGTGAGGTGGGACAAGTATAGGCATCTGCCTTTAATTGCAGGAGTAGCTATCTGGATTCCAGGGAATCTCTCAGTTGGGCTACTTCTGAACACTGACATGTCAGAGGAACAAAGGAAGAGTTGTGAGAAGTATAGGACATTCTGCACCTTCTGTTTCTCCCTATATCCTTCTATATCTCTGATTGGTCTGTCAGACTAAACGATGCAAAAGAAGGATGTGGGGTGACATTATGGTCACTATCAGTAGTGAACAAGTATCATACTGATAGTACATCATAAATTCATGCTGGCAATGGCAGTGTTGACAGGAAACAAGTACAGCAAGAAATAGTTGCAAGTATCCTGTGGTTTGGCAACATGGAGTAGGGGTAGGCAAATTTTGCACCATCATCAAAATAATAAAACTAGTTTAAAGTATTGCTACAGAGAAACTCATATTGCCAGAAGCAGTGGAAAACTTTTGATGCACTCACTGGTGGCAGAAATGATGTCCAACCTGGTTAAAATAAAAAAAGAATGCAGACTCCTATGGAATCTATGTAAACGTGACAAGATTCGGTCAGATATTATGCAAGCAAATTATTGCGAAAACCAGATGTTTGGTGTCTCGTGCAATATAAGCCACAATGGCCAGAGAGAAAGTATACAGCAGTTTAAAATTGCCAATAATGCTCAATCCCACTGCATCAACAAATACTATAGTGTACATCATTGCTGAAGCATGCTGGATCATGCCCATGATACAAATTATATTGAAGAGAAAATCCTATTATAAAATTAGCACAGCTAAATAGGCTTTCAACTGCCTTAGTTGTGGACTGGGGATTTCCTTAATGCTCACACCCAACACTGTTGCAAAGTCACTTCATTTCTTGAATGGCAGCGCTTGTGTCATTAAAGTGAGTCAGCTTAAACCAGAATATCCAGTCAGCTAGTTAGCACAAGAGGGAGGAAATTGATATAAATGCACACTCTAAGCTCTGTTTTGTTCTGCAAAAATGTTTGGGAAGGAGGGAACACTTCAAATATACTGCATAAGATCTCTGTTTATGTTTTCGTGTGAATTGATAACGCACTTTTGTGAAGGCCCATAGTAATTATGCATTTGTCTGTTGGTATCAATCAGCATCTGTTTTAAATTAGGGTTTTAAATTAGCATTCCAGAAGGTGTATCACTGATTCTCATAGAAAGTTTTGCCAGAGTATAAATCTCCACTGGCAACACAACTATTCTTCATTCTACGGATTGGAAAATGCAAAAAATATTCTATCTGATCTAAGGTAGATCATATTAATGTCATTGTATTTACTTTGAAGAGGAAAGGTGATAGATAGAAGATCCAAGATAATTCATACCATTTTTAAATGCCTTTTCCCCAATAAATACTTTTCATTCTTCTTGGGTCTTTATGGAGATTCTCAGTCATCCAGTCATACTTGTCCCAAAGACGCTTTTTTCAAAAGACAACTTTGTTTTTCCTTTTGCTTCTAATCCAAAAAGCTTCAGAACTGAGAAAGCTTCTTGGATGAGAAGCAAAACATCTTCAAAGAAAAACAAATTCAGTTGCCTTTTGAAAAAGGCACCTTTGAGTCATGGAGAAAATCATCCTCCGGACCAGATTATCTCAGGAACCGCCTTCTGCTGCACGAATCCCAGCGACCAGTTAGGTCCCACAGAGTGGGTCTTCTCCGGGTCCCGTCAACTAAACAATGTCGCTTGGCGGGATCCAGGGGAAGAGCCTTCTCTGTGGCGGCCCCGGCCCTCTGGAACCAACTCCCCCCAGAGATTAGAATTGCTCCCACCCTCCTTGCCTTTCATAAGCTTCTTAAAACCCACCTCTGCCGCCAGGCATGGGGGAACTGAAATACTCTTTCCCCCTAGGCCTTTACAATTTTAGGCATGGTATGTCTGCATGTATGTTTGGTTTTACAATAAGGGTTTTTAACTGTTTTAATATTGGATTGTCATATGCTGTTTACTACTGTTGTTAGCCGCCCCGAGTCTACGGAGAGGGGCGGCATACAAATCCAATAAAATCCAATAAAATCAATCAAATCATTTGTCTTCGTAAACTCCTTAAGACCCACCTCTGCCGTCAGGCATGGGGGAACTAAAACACCTCCCCCTTGCCCATGTTGTTTGTTGATTGATTGACTGTGTGCCTGTTTTTTATATATACTGTTTTTATGAGATTACTAATTTTAAATTGTAATTAGATTGGTGGGCATTGGATTTGGTATTATGTACTGTGCTGTTTTTTATTATTGTTGTGAGCCGCCCCGAGTTTGCGGAGAGGGACGGCATATAAATCCAATAAATCTAATCTAATCTTGTCTTCATCGCAACCACTGCAATCACTTTTCTTCCCTCCAAAATAAAAAACTGGCAAAACCGAGCAACATTTACATACTGTTAGTCTGCCTTTGAGTTTTATTCAAATAAGGAAGGAAACACTGCTTTGACATGTATAAGTAAAGACTCCTTGAGTCAGTTTTATTCTTAGAGAAAACATCATGGAGACATAGAAGGAGAATAAAACATGGGTAGGGCAAGGCAAGTTTGTATTGTGGTTAGGCAAATGGAGATGTAGCCTATGTTTAAGCACATCAGCCTCTTTTCTACAATGTATTTTGTGTTTATAGGGTCCCAAAAGGAGTTGTATAGTTAAAGAACACAGCATCCTTTATAAACAGCTAAAAATAAATATTTTGAATCCCAGTGACCAATTAGGTCCCACAGAGTGGGTCTTCTCCGGGTCCCATCAACTAAACAATGCCGCTTGGTGGGACCCAGGGGAAGAGCCTTCTCTGTGGCGGCCCCGGCCCTCTGGAACCAACTCCCCTCAGAGATTAGAATTGCCCCCACCCTCCTTGCCTTTTGTAAGCTACTTAAAACCCACCTCTGCCGCCAGGCATGGGGGAATTAAGATTCCTTTTCTCCCTAGGCCTTTACAATTGTATGCATGGTATGTTTGTATGTATGTTTGGTTTTTTATATTAAGGGGTTTTTAATTCGCTTTTAGTATTGGATTATTATTGTACACTGTTTATGATTGCTGTTAGCCGCCCCGAGTTTTCGGAGAGGAGCGGCATATAAATCCAATAAAATAAATAAATAAATAAATAAATAAAAATGAATGAATGAATGAATGAATGAATGAATGAATGAATGAATGAATGAATAAATAAATAAATAAATAAATAAATAAATAAATAAATAAAGGTGTTTTGTCTTATTGGTATGTACTAAGCTCCTTCTGTCTTATTGGTATTTACTCAGACCTCTTAACAAACCATAACTGGATTCACATACTGTAATATATAAGACAGAACCCTGACACCCATAGTTCTATTTAACTTATCAACCTAATCAGTAAGAACACAATTTGGAACTTAGACCCCACATTACATTAGATATTTAATACACTGTTTCCCAACCTTGGCAACTTGAAGATATTTGGACTTCAACTCCCAGAATTCCACAGCCAGCAAATGCTGGCTGGGGAATTCTGGGGGTTGAAGTCCAAATATCTTCAAGTTGCCAAGGTTGGGAAACACTGATTTAATACATCAATGGAAAATGAGAAATTCATCTTTCATATGAATATGATTAAACTATATGAAAAGTGAGACACAGTTTGGAGTACAGGTAGTCATTGACTTACAATCATTCATTTAGTGACAATTCAAAATAAACAGCAGTACTGAATAAGTCAATTACGACCAGTTTTCACATTTATTACCTTGCAGTATCCTTGTGGTTAATAAATTTGAGCAATTGGCAACTGGTATTTATAAAAGTTGTACTATCCTGAGGCCATGTGTTCACCATTTCCAACCTACCCATTTGTTTAATAGCTGCCGTGTTTCACTTAATAACTGTGGTGTAAAGGCTATAAAATAGGGTAAAACCCATTTAACCCTTAAATTTCCATTGCTTAGCAATGGAAATTTTGGATTCAATTGCGTTTGAAGGTAGAGGAGTTCCTACAGTAGTTAGGACACCAGGCTATAAACTGCGAGCTGTGAACTGTAGTCCCAATACAGGCCTGGAACCTTCTGGAAGACCTTGTGTCAGTCACCCACTCCTAGTCCTAACAAGCAAGCAATGGCAAACTACTTCCAAATCTTGCCAAGAAAGCTACAGGAAGTTCTCCAGAAAGTCATTAGTAGTCAGCAATGACCAAATTAAAAATTGGGCATATATTGGACTGATTAGGCACAGTAGGGGTAGATACAGGGGTGGGATACTGCCCGGATGGGGAGAAACGCAGTGGGGAGATTCCTAGAGAGGCCCCACGGAGGCTTCTCCCTGCCTTTTCCAGCCCTGCTTCCTCCCAGGAGATTCCTAGAGAGGCCCCACGGAAGCTTCTCCCTGCCTTTTCTGGCTCCACCCCAGAGCATCCAATTTGCACTGAATGATGTTGAAAGAAAATGCAGGGCATCCTGCATAAGCCACGCCCACAGTGTGGTAGTAAAAAGTTTGGTAGCCCTTCACTGAGTAAATATCTCCTATAGCCAAAACCAAAATGACCAAGGGACACTGCCCATTGACTTAAGGGTGGGTGACCATTAGTGCCTGGTGGATGCCAATTTCAACTTTGCCACAAAACCTAATGCTCAGTGAAATGGGTCAGGTAAGAATATCACAAATTTTGTGTCAGCAGAAGAGATAAAGATGCTACTTTCAAATCAGAGGAACTGATGATAATTTTAAACAGGTAAAGGTAAAGTTCTGGGGTCAAACCTGACACTGTGAGGACATGGCAGAAAAAGAATGGTTCCCAAGGCACGCTCATGCCACAGTTAGGCAAGTGAGAAAGAACCCATTAATACAACCACATATGTGGACCACTTCTCCCTGCCTTTTCCAGCCCTGTTTCCTCCCAGGAGATTCCTAGAGAGGCCCCACCGAGGCTTCTCCCTGCCTTTTCCGGCCCTGTTTCCTCCCAGGAGATTTCTAGAGAGGCCCCATGGAGGCTTCTCCCTGCCTTTTCCGGCCCTGTTTCCTTCCAGGAGATTCCTAGAGAGGCCCCACGGAAGCGTCTCCTTGCCTTTTCCGGCCCTGTTTCCTCCCAGGAGATTCCTAGAGAGGCCCGACAGAGGCTTCTCCCTGCCTTTTCCAGCCCTGTTTCCTCCCAGGAGATTCCTAGAGAGGCCCAACAGAGGCTTCTCCCTGCCTTTTCCAGCCCTGTTTCCTCCCAGGAGATTCCTAGAGAGGCCGCACAGAGGCTTCTCCCTGCCTTTTCCGAACCTGTTTCCTCTCAGAAGATTGCTTGAGAGGCCCCACGGAGGCTTTTCCCTGCCTTTTCCAGTTACAGTTTCGGAGGTCCAGACTTGTAAGTGGAAAATAGTTCTTGAGAAGAGGCAAAAAAATCTTGCTTTTTATCTAGAAAAGTTTGTAAGTAGAGGTGTTTGTAGGTAGAGGTATGTATCAGGAATATAATGAATTTCACCAAAGTGGGGAAAACTCTAGTTGCTATCTTAGTTTGTTCTCCAAATATTAAAGATTGAAGAGCAACTTGAAGATTAAGTTCTTTTATCTTGGAACTGATTATAAATTGGCAGCTTGTCAAGGTGAAGAGCCCCAAAAGAGCCAGAAAACTTGAAATCTTGGTTTGCAACCTTGAAATACATTTACTAGATTTCTTTCTTTCTTTTCTAGTTGAAAACAGTTGAATTAGCTATTTCAAGCTCAAAATATTTGAGTTTTTTAAATGATTCCTGGACGTCTGAAATAAAATCCGGATTTGGAAATATCATCGTCTGCTATGCTACACTAATTCATAAAATCAATATTTCATTGGTTAGAGAGGTATCTTTAAGCACATGGTTAAGGATGGCTCCTTAAATACTCTACAGTTCTATTAAAATATTGTTTTGAATATCCTCATCCAAACAATGTCCATAAGTAACATTTACATTTCAGTTGTACTTTGCTCTGAATAGCATGGAACTGCCTTGAATCCAGTAATGCTAACAATGCTGCCATCTAGTGGAAATTGGGCTTACCTATGGTAGTAATTTGAAATTCTCTGTTCCAATGACTATATAGACCAGGAGTGTCTAACTCAAGCCCCATGGACTGGATCCGGCCCATGGGGTGCTTAGATCTGGTCTGCGGGGCTCCCTGGAAACAGTGAAGGACCAGCCCATGATGCCTCTGCTAGCAAAAACGAAGCTCCACTTTTGCTGACAGAGGGCTGCAGGAGACCGTCACAGCCAAAAACGGAGCTGAAGACAATGGATTTCCCCAGCCCAGCCCACCACAGGTGACGTCAAGCTGGATACGTCCACCCCAACCATGGCCACTCAGCCCCCTGAGGTCAAACACAACCCTGATGCAGCCTTCAATGAAATTGAATTTGACAGCCCTGATATAGACTGCACCCTAGATAAGTATATAAGTGATTCCCATACATATGGCTTCCTTCCTTCCAAGCACACTCTGGTAGTCTTTTGGCCATGTACTGATCAAACCTGAATCTACTTAGCTTCTGAATTCAGAGCAGGGCAATCTAACTTGTGTTATATTTTGATCTTTGGGTTTGCCTTCCGTCCCCTGTCCAATTGTCTCTCCTTATCTCATTTATCTTTTCTTCCTTTCAAATATGCTCACCTATACTTTTATATCTTTTCTTTACTTATATTATTACATATCTTTCTCTTCAATGTGTATTATGTATTGGACAAAATAAATAAATAAAATAAAAAAATAAAAATAAATACTATTGCATAATGGCCATCCAAATTTAAAATTATAATTCTAATGGTTTCCCTAGGTAACGTAAAACAGAAAAAAAAGTCAGGTTAGTCGCCGCCACAACATTGAAGCTCTGCTCTTTTTAAGGTGCATCATGTTTATAATACCCATAGAACAACTGTGGGCCATTGATCCCTATGTCCCTGCTACTCAGTGGCAGATGATCAGCAGAATGTGAAAGCTCTACACTACATTGCGAACAGCTTTCTTTGCTAATATTCCAGTCTCCTTTGTTGAAGCTGGTGAGATGCCATTTTTTAATTTTAAAACCTCAAAAACAATAACCACAGCAACCCACGAGGAACCATGCTCCACAGCTGCTCTTAGAGCCATTATGAATGAATTGAGGGTTTCCAATCATCATCATCATCACCATCACCATCACCATCACCATCACCATCACCATCTTCTTCATCTTCATCATCATCATCATCATCATCATCATCATCTTCATCTTCATCATCATCATGTTCTCTGGGGAATTCTGCAAATTAAAGTCCACATCTCTTGCTAAGGTCCAGAAGTTATTGTCACTGTTAAAATGCCTGGAAGATAAAGCTAATGATATGTTAAAGGTTTCATCTCTAATCTCATGAACGTCATGGATGTCTGTTGGGATAGTTTAACCTTGAGCTACATGGATGTTTTGAGTTAGCTTGCTCCTCTCCTGCTCCAGCACTGTCTGGTATTTTTGTATTTGCATCACAACTTCATCCTTGACTGAATTAAGTGTACTTGCAAAAGCAACCTCATTGTGAAATGATAAGCCCCGGCAGCCTTGATATTCAATCATCAGCAAAAAGCTTACCAAATGTCGTATGGACCCTCTGGCCCAGAAAAGATCAGGGACCTCTGTTCTAAGCCATCAGTCATACTTTTGAATTACTGTGGCCGAGCAATACCATAGAAGCCAAGATGCCTTTGAATCAGGTATGACCCCTTCTGACTCCAAGACCCCTTCTGACTCCAAAATAACACAGCACAATTAAAATAAACATTTAAAAAATATTTGAATCTTCCCCACCACACAAAAATCCTAATTATGTTAACAAAGGGGGTTGGACACTAAATCATATGAAGAATTGTTGCAGGAATTTGGTATGTTTAGCCCAGTGATGATTAACCCTATCGGTATAGAGTGCTGAAATTGGAGTGTACCAGAGCACCAGGACCCAGAAGAGCAGCTGGCGATGGTACGCGTGCCCACGTGTGCCATAGGTTCACCATCACAGGTCTAGCTTAATAAAAAGAAGGATAAGGGTACTACCATGTTTCCCCGAAAAATAAGTCAGGGACTTATATTTGCTTGAATCCCGAAATAAGGCCTTGCATCCTACCTGACACTTGTACCTATGTCGCGTTCCTTGGCATTGTGTCCAGGGCAGCCCATCTGAAAGGAAAATGTCTCATGAGTTCAATCAAACTTCTTGAACTCATGAGACATTTTCTTTTAGAATATGCTGCCCTGGACACAATGCCAAGGAACATGATGGAGGTACCGCTACAAGTGTCAGGTAGGATGTATGGCTCATGATGGGGTGGAATTTGCGGGTGGGGTCAGGCGAAGAAGAGCGGGGTGGGGTGGGCCAGACCATGAGACATGCATCCTACATGGGACTTGTAGCTCCATTGTGTTCCTGGTGTTTGTTTGTTTGTTTGTTTATTTACTCATTTACTATTTATTTATTTATTTATTTATTCATTCATTCATTCATTCATTCACTCATTCACTCACTCACTCGCTCACTCACTCACTCACTCACCCACCCACCCACCCACTTATTCATTCATTCATTCATTCATTCATTCATTCATTCATTCATTTATTCATTTATTCATTTATTAGATTTGTATGCCACCCGTCTCCGTAGACTCGGGGAGGCTCACAACAGCAATAGAACAATTCATAACAAATCTAATAATTTAAAAACATTTTTTAAAACCCCATTATTAACCAGACATACATACAAACGTACCATACATAAATTGTATAGACCCGGGGGAGATATCTCAATTCTCCCATGCCTGGCGGCAAAGGTGGGTTTTAAGGAGTTTACAAAAGGCAAGGAGGGTGGGGGCAGTTCTAATCTACGGGGGGAGCTGGTTCCAGAGAGTCGGGGCTGCCACAGAGAAGGCTCTTCCCTTGGGACCCGCCAAACGACATTGTTTAGTCTACGGGACCCGGAGAAGGCCAACTCTGTGGGACCTAATTGGTCGCTGGGATTCGTGCGGCAGAAGGCGGTCTCGGAGATATTTTGGTCCGATGCCATGAAGGGCTTTATAGGTCTACCTAGATTTGCCCATGTATCTCCAACACTCCGCAGCGTCCACTGGCTCCCAATCAGTTTCCGGTCATAATTCAAAGTGTTGGTAATGACCTATAAAGCCCTACATGGCATTGGACCAGAATATCTCCGGAACTGTCTTCTGCCGCACGAATCCTAGCGACCAATTAGGTCCCACAGAGTTGGCCTTCTCCGGGTCCCGTCAACTAAACAATGTCGGTTGGTGGGCCCCAGGGGGAGAGCCTTCTCTGTGGCAGCCCGGCCCTTTGGAATCAACTCTCCCCAGGGATTAGAACCGCCCTCACCCTCCTTGCCTTTTGTAAATTGCTAGAGACCCACCTATGTCGCCAGGCATGGGGGAACTAAGATACCCAGAGGCATATATAGTTTATGCATGGAATGATTGTGTTGCATGGTTTTAATGATGGGTTTTAAATGTTTTTTAATATTAGATTTGTTATTTATTTGTCTGTCTGTCTGTCTGTCTGTCTGTCTGTTTATTTATCTATCTATCTATCTATCTATCTATCTATCTATCTATCTATCTATCTATCTATTTATTTATTTATTTATTGGATTTGTGTGTGCGCAGCCGCCTCTTACTTGCTTTTAGTCTCATAGCCAAGAGTGCCCGCCGGAGAAAGAGTGGCTCATGGCATGTCCCCCACTCCGTTATACTGTGTTATTTTGTTGTGAGCCACTCCAACTCCATGGAGAGGGGTGGCATAGAAATCTAATTAATAATAATAATAATAATAACAACAACAACAACAACAATAATAATAACAACAACAATAATAATTAATAATAATAACAACAAGAACAACAACAAAACAACTAGGGGTGGCATACAAATATAATAAATAATAATAAAAAAACCTATTATTATTATTATTTATTATTATTATTATTATTATTATTATTATTATTATTATCATCATCATCATTATTATTATTATTATACCCAGCACCGAGGAATGGGTGGCTGTTCCTGTAGAACTTTCATGCCCTGTTCTCACCTGCACTCTGCATCTGAAGGATGCTGGGAGGGAGGTGGAGGATGACAGGCAGGAGCCCACAAGCACAGGGCTTGAGAAGAAGGCGTCCCTATCGCTGCCCCTTTGGCTCCACCCTCCCACCCACTGCCTCCCTCTCACTTTCGCTGCCTAGGGCCTGTCATCCTCCACCTCTCTCCCCAGGTCCTTCAGATGGGGATGCAGGTGAGGGTGGTCCATGTGAATGTCCTGCAGAAGCAGCCACCCACTTCTCGGTGCTGGGTCCATTTATCCTGCCCTGCCTCCGGTTCTCGAAGAAACTCTTGTGGGCTGTGTAAGAAAGCCGGGCTGACAGCCAAACTTCTAACCAGGCTGAGCTGTGTTTCCTTATCTTTCCCAAACATGCTGAATACAAGAAATCTTTCTCTCTTCAAAAGTCCGCCAGAAATGCCTGTTCGTGAGATTCTTGGAGCTAAAGGGGAAAGGTTTCTTGCATTCAGCTAAAAGGCTCCTTCTGGTGCTTTGTCTTAAGTGCACTCTTCTCCACTCTTCACTTCCAAGCGAGAGGGGGATGTGTGAGAGAAAGGGAGGAACTAGGAAGTGTGTGCCCAGCTGCTTCTACCACTGAGCTTGGCTAGAAGTTTGGTGGTCAGCAATTCCTCAGGCAGCCCGCAAAAGTTCTTCCTACTGCTTTACTCAAGGTGGGTTAGTGGATACAACGCTAGGAACGTGGCGGAGCTATAACTCCCATGTAGGACGCGCATCTTGCAGTATTAACTCGCTCCTCTGGGTTGCTCTAGCAGTGTTTTGAAACATACTTCCGCCAGCGAGACAGGGATCTGTGCCCACCTTCTGTTCTTTGCAGGCAGGAGCACATTTCAAATTGATGCAGGCAGAGCCCAGATGAGCCGAGCTAGTCCCGTGGGGTGTGCGCGCAGCCGCCTCTCACTTGCTTTTAGTCTCATAGCCAAGAGTGCCCGCCGGAGAAAGAGTGGCTCATGGCATGTCCCCCACTTTCCCTGGAGAGTATTTGGGGGGCTTATTTTCAGGGCAAAATGTATTTCAATGCATGTCCTGAAAAGCCCTTTGCCCCACAGGGCTTTTCAGGACATGCATTGAAATACATTTCCATCCATTGTTTCTTGTCTTGCCTTCTAGTCCTTTGGAAAATAGGCGGATCCCCTTTTCTTCAAAAAATAAGACCTATCCTGATAATAAGCCCCTTATTATTGATTTGATTTGATTTGATTTGATTTGATTTGATTTGATTTGATTTGATTTGAATGTCGCCCCTTTCCGTGGACAGGTCTTATTTTTTGGAGAAAAGGGGATCCACCTATTTTCCAAAGGACTAGAAGGCAAGAAAAGAAACAATGGATGGAAATTAATCAAGGAGAGAAGCAACCTAGAACTAAGGAGAGATTTCCTAACAGTGACAACAGTTAAGGCTGGTCTTCAGAAGTTTTGCGTGCTCCAGCTCTGGAGGCAGTGATGAAGGCTTTTAAGAACAACTGAACAGTGAGTTGTCTCCTGCTTGACCAGAGGATTCGACTAGAAGACCTTGAAGGTCCCTTCACACTCTGTTATTCTGTTATACATTTTGCATCATTCCTCAATTCATTTCAAGGAGAGAACGAGAGAGAGAGAGAGAAAGGGAGGGAGGGGAGAGAGGGAAAGAGATCATGCATTAGAAGCCATTGGACTCCCAATATTTGTCACTGTACCTCTGCATTATCTGAAGTAAATCTGAAGTAAATAGCAAGACATCTTATTTATAAGCATATTTCACTCACTGAATATATGGGAGGTTTGTGTATCTCTCATATGAATGTACATGTACTGTATATGTGGCAGTTTGATTCTAAGTCTATTAGAAAAGTTCAAAATAACACGAAATTAAAAATATCTCTTAAGTTAGGTTAGAAGTCATATTTTTTTAAAAAAAATGAGTACCGTAACTTTTTGAGTGCAGTACAATATACATTTTGGAAGAATATGACTGAAAGCTAGCAAAAATGGGAGGGGGAAACATTTTTATGAAAAGCACAACAACCTTGAGCTCTAGTCATAACAAGTCTGGATAAATTTAATTACTCCCCACAAAAAAAAAAAGAGAGAGAGAAAGAAAAAAGAGAGAGAGAAACAATTTTTTTTTTCCAATATTCACAGGCACAAATATTTTTTAAGGAAACTAATGCAGATAAATAATATTAGTAGTTCATATTGATTCTTACACATCTATCTTGCTGTTCTTTTCCAATGCAAAGATATAAATGAGTGAAAAGATAGACATAATTACATTAAACTCTCTATACCAGACTTGGGCAAGGGGTGGCCCGCGGGTCGCAACCGGCCCTTCCGCTGTCTGTGACCAGCCTGCCCGCTATCTGTGACCAGTCTGCGGAGGTCGGGGTCTGCTCCAGTGCGAGGATGATAGAGCTCACTGTGTCTGCCCGGACTCCTGCTTTCCTGATGAATCATGAGGAAAGCAGGAATCAGAGAAGTCCCTGGCAGACGTGGTGACCTCTTTCATCCTCGCACTGGAGCGGACCTCGACCTCCTACAGAGAGCGGCCCAGCACAGAAACCATGCAAACACTCCAGCATAGTGACTGTGGTGCACCGTGTTGCCATAAAGCAAACAATTAGGGATCTGTAGACAGTGTTCCCTCTAATTTTTTGGGGGGGTGGGCGGAAAAGTATAGTGTCTGAGTGGCAGTCCCTTCGGGACTGGGCGGCACTCTTTCCCTCTCAATCTTTCCCTCTCGGCTTCTGGGCAGGTTTGAAAAACTCTGAGTTGATGATGATTTTTAAGTGAGCCATTGCTCACTGCTCAGCTTAGAGGGAACTATGTCTGTAGAGTGGGTCTGGGTATTTAGGTCAGGCGAGAGTCTGGGTCTTTAGAGTGGTCGGCGCTGAAAAAATCCCCTAACTGTGAGCAGTACAGGAGAGGTACACAGATTCCACTTCTGACACTCGGGCAGAGAATCAGAGAATACTGTTTGTTTATGAAAAGATAGCATATGTATGTATACTATATACAGTATTGGGTAGAACTGAGTTAATTATATTAGTCATGGCAAAATTAATTGCCCACTCCTGCTCTATACAATTCGCAGCAAAAACGTATTGTTTTTTTAATTGCATAACACAGCCAGCGATCCTATCCTCATTATTGTGTGCTCCTATTGCTGGATGAAACTTCCAATTTCCAATGTATATAAGCAGTGATGGTGAACCTATGGCACGGGTGCCACAGGTGGTACGCGGAGCCATATCTGTTGGCATGCGAGCTGTTGCCCCAGCTCAGTTCCAGCATGCATGTGTGTGCTGGCCAGCTGATTTTTGGCTCACACACAGGCTCTGGGAGGGCCTTTTTAGCTTTCAGAGAGCCTCCGGGGGGATGGGTTTGGGCATTTTTACCCTCCCGCAGCTCCAAGCAAGCCTTTGGAGCCTGGAGAGGGTGAAACACGAGCCTACTGGTCCCACCAAAAGTTGGAAAACAGGCCATTTCTGACCTCCGGAGAGCCTCCAGGGGCATGGGAAGCTGTTTTTGCCCTCCCCAGGCATTGAATTATGGGCATCGGCACTCGTGCATAAGCAATAGCATGCACACATGCTATTTTGGCTCCCGAGGAAAAAAATAGAATAGGCAAGCTGCAACCACTATCTAATAAATTCCTAAATTTATGTCGTAATGATGAACCTAATTCAAAGAGATTCAGGAAGAACATCAGACAATACAACTGCTCCTGTAAATGCAATCTTTTGGTGCTAAAGAAGTCTTTTCAGTAAGGAATGCCGGAAATCTTTTTGTGATTATTCGAGGGTAAATTCATCATTGTATCAGTCATTTAATGCTAGATCCCAACCAGCAACCCAAATGTATTCAAATTTACTTCATGTGTGTCAAGTTGAAAAATGAGCGCACTTTACAATGATGGGATTCAATATGAAATGCTTCAATTATTGGATAAATTATTACAACAATGTAACTTATACATTGTGCTCTTTCAGCTTGCAAAATAATGCATTTGAGATATTTCAGAAGTTTCCATTTTCATTGTTGCTGACTGGAGACCAGTATTTAAACCTGAAGGAAGACTTAATGTGCAATGTGCATTATACCAAACAATGCCAAAACTGGACAACATCATGGCGCATTATGCTGAAAGAAGGATAATAATAATAATAATAATAATAATAATAATAATAATAAATTATTTAATAATAATAATAATAATAATAATAATAATAATATATTGTTATTATTTGTTCTAGCGGCACAAGAACAGGCCATTAGAACAAATGCTGTCAAAGCCAGAATTGAAAAATCAACAGACGATCCAAAGTGCAGACTCTGTAAAGAAACAGATGAAACAATCGATCATATACTCAGCTGCTGCAAAAAGATTGCACAGACTCACTACAAGCATAGACATGATACTGTGGCACAGATGATCCACTGGAACTTGTGCCGGAACTACCATTTACCAGTGGCAAAGAACTGGTGGGAGCATAAGCCCGAAAAAGTGGTCGAAAATGAGCAAGCAAAACTACTGTGGGACTTCTGACTTCAGACTGACCGAATTCTGAAACGTAACACACCAGACATCCTGATTGTGGAGAAAAAGAAAGTATGGATCATCGACATCGCAATCCCAGGGGACAGCAGAATTGAGGAGAAGCAGCTAGAGAAATTAGTAAAATACGAAGATCTAAAAATTGAGCTGCAACGACTCTGGCATAAGCCAGTGAAAGTGGCCCCAGTGGTACTTAGCACGCTGGGCGTAGTGCCAAAGAATCTCAGCGGACATTTGAAAACCATTGGAATTGACAAAATCTCCATCTGTCAATTGCAAAAGGCCGCTTTACTGGGATCGGCAAACATAATTCGCTGCTACATCACACAGTCCTAGGTGCTTGGGAAGCGCCCAACTGGTGATGAAATACGAAATCCAGCATAGTGATCTTGTTTGCTGTGTTGTATTGACATAATAATAATAATAATAATAATAATAATAATAATAATAATAATAATAATAATAATAATTTATTAGATTTGTATGCCACCCCTCTCCATAGACTTGGGGCGGCTGAAGGTGAAGGTTATTTGCAAATCATTTCAGAAGCTCTTCACTCCTATGATAGCTTTCAATATATACTTTTATTTCCTCATAGAGAAAATAGCTGGCATGATCAGCTCCAAATGATGAATAATGAGAAACTAAATGCACTGTGTGCATACAGAAAATGACCTATGAGTAGGGGTCAGTGTTCCCTCTAATTTTTTGGGGGGTGGGCGGAAAAGTATAGTGTCTGAGCGGCAGTCCCTTCGGGACTGGGCGGCACAGAAATAATAAACAAACAAACAAACAAACAAACAAACAAAAAACCCACCCTGTTTTGCCTCAGAGAATTTCAAAATAAAATACTGTACTGTGTGTCTATAACAGTGAGCTCATAATAGGGCAACTCTATCAATATCAAAATGCCACTTAAATAGTTGAGCTAGTTTCAAACTAGATTTTGATTTTCTTTCTCTCTTCCTTCCTCTCATTCTTTTTTTTTCTCTTTTCCTTCCTCTCTTTTTTCTATCTGTTTCTCTCTCTTCCTCTCTCTCTCCTTCCCTCTCACTCTTTCCCTCTCAGCTTCTGGGCAGGTTTGGAAAACTCTGAGTTGATGATGATTTTTAAGTGAGCGATTGCTCACTGCTCAGCTTAGAGGGAACTATGGTAGGGGTGGGCTATTGCCCGGACGGGGTAGAACACAGTGGGGTAGCGAAAATGGAGCTCCACCCCAGAGCACCCAATTTGCACTGAAAGATGCTGAAAGAAAATGCATAAGCCACACCCATAGTGTGGTAGTAAAAAGTTTGGTAGCCCATCACTGCCTATGAGAATGAGTTTAATAACCTAATAAGACAAGCAATTATAGGCGGTTGACATGCCACCAACATTGAAGTGAGGAACTGAGTTTCACAATAGTAATTTGGCCATACTGTTTTTCTGATTAAAAGAAAAATATCTCTGAAAGGGGTATGGGCTGCCTGCTTAAACATAGAAACATAGAAGATTGACGGCAGAAAAAGACCTCATGGTCCATCTAGTCTCCCCTTATACTATTTGCTATATTTATTTTAGGATGGATATATGTTAATCCCAGGCATGTTTAAATTCAGTTACTGTGTATTTACCAACCATGTCTGCTGGAAGTTTGTTCCAAGCTTCTACTACTCTTTCAGTGAAATAATATTTCCTCACGTTGCTTCTGATCTTTCCCCCAACTAACCTTGTGCCCCCTTGTTCTTGTGTTCACTTTCCTATTAAAAACACTTCCCTCCTGAACTTATTTAACCTTTAACATATTTAAATGTTTCGACCATGTCCCCTCTTTCCCCTCTGTCCTCCAGACTATTATATGAAAGATAGTCATGATTACTTTTGTGATATTAAAATCAATATTTATGTATGTATGTATTTGTTTGATTGATTTAAAAACTGTCTGTGTCGGGTTTCCAAATAGCATCCAAAATTAAATCAGAGTCCAAGGCAAAGTATTCCTGAAAATTCCAATTTATTAATACAGTCATGTTGGCATATCTGGTGAAACCCAAATCTGAAGTCCTCTGGGCTTCACCACCCAGTTGAAAGTTCAAGTCCTTGCCCACACACCCACAAATCCATCACATCGTCCAATCTTCTATTGCCATGCCAGTAGAGTCTACCCATCTCCTTTTGTGCAGTTGCAGTGGTTCAGAGAGCAGTTAATATTAAGCTTGAATCTGTTGCTCTGGTGGTTGAAGCTGAAGTAGTCTTTGATAGGCAGGACATTGCAGCATATGATCTTGTGGACAATACTTAGATCATGTTTAAGGCGGCGTAGTTCTAAGCTTTCAAGACCCAGGATTGTAAGTCTAGTTTTGTAGGGAATTCTGTTTCGGGTAGAGGAGTGAAGGGCTCTTCTGGTGAAGTATCTTTGGACATTTTTGAGGGTGTTAATGTCAGAAATGTGGTATGGGTTCCAAACAGATGAGCTTTATTCTAGGATAGGTCTGGTGAAAGTTTTATCACTGACCATCTAATAGAAAAAGCCCATGATTTTCAAGATGAAACTGGTATTCACCAAACTGGTCTAGGAAAACAAGCACCGTGCTTGTAAATCTACTACAGCTTATGTAGACCTTTGATAGCAAAATACTGACTAGAGGCCAGAAATAAACCAGTAATTTAGTCTAGGATGGATACAGGAATCTTCTCTCTATTAATATTATGCTGGGGTGTTTTTTTATATGCATTCTTTGTGTTGCATAAAGCTTTAACACAAGTACAACAATGCTATCGTGGCAATTAATAGTTGCACTGACTCTTCCTAGCATGGCAGTACAAATGTCCTGGATTGACATTCCCTGAACAATCCTTGTGTTTATTGCTAAAACAGATTATTCCCATTCTTAATCACACATCCTCAATAGACTATATTAATTACTATTTGACAAGTAGGGTCAGATAACTTTTCTTGCCATAGAACTGGTAATTGTTGATTTAAGATCTACATAACGACATGTTATGAAAAAATGTTTGAATTCCTTTGGGGGGGAAATGTTTCTTAGTTATTTGGCTCTGTGTTCCAATCCACATTCTTACTAATATGGAAAAATATGAGTTAGTAGCTTCAAAATAAACTTGAAAATTCTTTTGGAGACAAAGCAAAAACAGGCTAGGAATTGTGATATGTTAGTACCATATACAGTGAATGATCATAATTTATTTTTATTTTTTATTTATTTATTCTTTGTCCAATATACAATACATATGAAAGAGAATAGACATTAAGTAATATATATAAAGATAGGAAGTAAAAAAGAAGAGAAGTAGACGGGAAGGAGAGAATATATATGATATAAGGGATAAGGAAAGACAATTGGACAGGGGACGATAGGCACATCGGTGCACTTATGTACACACTTTACTGGCCTCTTAGGAACCTGGAGAAGTCAATCATGGCGAGTCTAAGGGAGAAACGTTGGGTGTTGGGGGTTGACACTATTGAATCCGGTAAGGAGTTCCACGCTTCGACAACTCGATTGTTAAAGTCATATTTTTTACAGTCAAGTTTGGAGCGATTAATATTAAGTTTGAATCTGTTGCGTGCTCTTGTGTTGTTGCGGTTGAAGCTGAAGTAGTCGTTGACCGGAAGGACATTGCAGCGTATGATCTGGGCAATACTTAAATCGTGTTTTAGGCGCCGCAGTTCTAAGCTTTCAAGACCCAGGATAGTTAGTCTATTTTCGTAGGGTATTCTGTTTCAAGTGGAGGAGTGGAGGGCTCTTCTGGTGAAATATCTTTGGACGTTTTTGAGAGTGTTGATGTCTGAGATGTGGTGTGGGTTCCAGACATATGTATACCATAACACATGGATTCATTTTCCATTTTTGGAGGGGGTTCTTTTGAGTTTATCTTGACTCCTGGCAACTTCCTAAGAAAGTCTCTGGCTAGGATTTCTGAAATGGTTTGCCATTGCCTGTTTTTTGTGGCTGAGAGAAAATGACTGGCCCAAGGCCATGCAGTTGGTAATATGCCTAAGGCAAAATTAGCCTCCTGGTTTGTAACTTAATGCCTTACCTACTTCACCAGACTGCTTTTTCAATTTCCATTCTCTGCTGCAAATGATAAGGAATAAAAAAATATAACCGTATCTAGAATCTTAGATGTCACTGGCAATCTGTTAAGTGACAGTGCACTAGACAGTTAAATTTTGTTTCCCTGGACCAAACCATATATTAATATCTGGCTGTTGGGATAATGTACAAGGAAGGACTTCCCCTCCCCCATAAGCAAAAACTACGAGTTGAGCAATGAAAATTATTTCAATATTACAGTACAATATTTTAGCAAACCATCTCTTCTGATAACCTCCAATGACAAAAAAGTTTAGCATAGAAAAGGTAGATTGTGGGACAGATTGCAAAACCGTATACAATTCTCTGACATTCAAAATAGCCACAAGACAGGATCAAATCTATGACCAACCCCAGAATTTATAATGAAAGATCTTTTGTAAGAATGATAGTGAAGTAGGACTATTTCTTTGAAATGTCTTAGTATTTTGATATGTAAGGCCTTGGTTTTAATCGAGTTTTAACAATAAATGGTAACACTTCTGTTTGAAATCACATCAGACCTCTCATAATATATTTAATCATCAACTACCGGCACTTAACAAAAACCATACATTTTTATTAGGCAAGCACACAAATCAGTAAATGTAGTTCACACTTTCCAAGAGCCTATTGTTGCCGTGTAATTCCAAAATCCTGTTTGACAAGTTTGGTCTTAAACTCAGTGCTTGCCTAATCCAAATGTATGGTTTTTGTTGATTTGTGTGCATGTAAAATAAAGAAATCATTAGGTGGAATAACTTCATGGTCTTCAAACAGAATAGCATAGTGATTACAATTCAAACTAGGACAAAGGTAGAAAACCAGTCGTTGTGGACTTGTATTGTATACAGCTTTGACTTTTCCTTTTGAATTAAATAGCAAAATTTCCTGATTGTAGACTTTATGCTACAATAAAACTCTGTCCATCTGTGTGATGAAGGCTTTTCAGAACAAAACAAAACACATAATGAATTAAAATATGTCAATATTAAAAATAAAAAAAACTAAAATTAAACCAAAACTGAAACTCTTTCTCTCTTGTAGAAATGGCTATGACAAATTGACATGGCAATTTTCCTTATGGTTCTAGGAATTAGTTTATCAAATTTCTCTTTCAAAATCATAATTAAAAACATTGCAGAAGCAAATCAATTTTCTGAACCATGTAACCCTGTACCATAAGCTAGACTAGATGACCTAACTAATTAGTTATGGAAACACCCAACATCAGTTCTGGAAGGAAGAAGGGAAGAAGAGGCACTTTTCTGTTTGTGAACCATCAATGCACAGCAATCCTTGGAAATAGCCAAATATATGTACAGTCTTCAATTAAATTGGAAATCTTCATTTTTTTCTTTTTTCCACCTTAAAATCTTTTTCCAGTTATCCAAAGAACATTTTCCTCACCAGATTTATGATTTATTGTTTCTATAATAACTAGAAGTGAAAAGATCTAAGTTATATGAATTCAGGGATGAGTTCTTCCCGGTTCGGACTGGTTTGCCCAAACCGGTAGTGACTCACTAGTGACATCATAATGATGTCACTGAATTGGATCAGACAGTGCTGGCCTGTGGGTGTTGCCATCTTTTTTTAATTTAAAAAATGTGATCTCCCCCCTGTTTTTCTTCTGCACATAGGTAGAAGCCAAGTTGCCAATACTGTGCATCCACCGTTGGCTTGTTTTTGGCTTTTTGGCTTGTTTTTGGCAGGGAGGGGGAAACGCTTGCCTGACTGCTCCCTCCCTAAACAACCTCAGAAGTTTTCAAGCTTGTCTGGAGAGGCGTTTTTTTTAAAGAAAACCCTGCCACAAGAACTGGAACTGATGGTCTTCAGTAAGAAGCGTACCTGCTGGCCTGCTCCGCCCCATCCCCTGCCCCACCTGCTACCCAAATGGCACCCCATTGCGAACATCTCTCAGCCATTGTGTGCAGTAAATAGTAAAGAAAAACTTCTCGTAAGTGTGAGGCAACTTCTTGCACACACAAGAAGTGTGGGAGGTAACTTCTTGCACACGCAAGGGCTGGGACTTGTTCTGAGGCTCTGAGGAGCGAAACTTGTGCCCCCTCCGAATCCCAGTGAGGGAGGAGGTGATCATATCAACAGCTCAGTCTCCCACTCTGTTCAAGAGATCTCAGAGGATGATGTTTTGCCCAGCCTGGAAGTTGCTTCCGAAGCACAGAAAAGTGTTGTTTTTTCTCCTCCCCAGTGAGCGAAAAGCTGGCAGGCTGGCTGGGTCCAGCCCACAACCCTTTCTGGCCATGGCGCAGGAGTAGCCCAAGCCAAACAGAGGTGAGCTGGCTGTAGCTGAGCTACACAACCCAAGGAACAGTTGAATAGAATGGTGGGCAAGACCACAGAAAGCATTCATTTTCACGGGTTCTGTGTGTGTAGGGGACATGTGACTGAGGGAGAGGGCATTAGTGATGTCAAGTTGGCCACACCTACTCAGTCACATGACCATCAAATCATGACCACAAAATAAGCCATGCCCACAGAGTGGTAGTAAAATAATTTAGAACTCATCCCTTTGTGAATTCTTTACCCAGATAGATCATGCTTTAGATTTATTTCCTTCACTTCATTGTCATGGGGTTGGCTGAAGAAAGTTTGCATCTTTTATGGACATCCAGAACTCTCATTCATTCATTCATTCATTCATTCATTCATTCATTCATTCATTTATTTATTAGATTTGTATGCCGCATCCTCTAACAACTGTGTGAATGATAATATTTTGACTTATTTTTTTCCACCCTGATATTGGAAAAGGGCGTTTGCTGTATTCAACAATAAAGGTGGTTTATTAATTCTCTATTATATATATTTATTTTACTCAGCTAAATAAAATTTCACATTGACCACAATAAATCCTCTAATTTGCATGTATATTTTTACCCACAAATAACTTTTAGAAATAAAATGTCTGTGAATAAAGTTTAGAATAGAATAGAATAGAATAGAATTTTTATTGGCCAAGTGTGATTGGACACACAAGGAATTTGTTTTGGTGCATATGCTCTCAACGTACATAAAATAAAATATACATTTGTCAAGAATCATGTGGTACAACACTTAATGATTGTCATAGGGGTCAAATAAGCAATGAAGAAGCAATATTAATAAAAATCTTAGGATATACGCAACAAGTTACAGTCGTACAGTCAACATGGGAGGAAATGGGTGATAGGAATGATGAGAAAAACTAGTAGAATAGAATGCAGATTTAGTAGAAAGTCTGACAGTGTTGAGGGAATTATTTGTTTAGTAGAGTGATGGCGTTCGGGAAAAAACTGTTCTTATGTCTAGTTGTCTTGGTGTGCAGTGCTCTGTAGCGACGTTTTGAGGGTAGGAGTTGAAACAATTTGTGTCCAGGATGTGAGGGGTCAGTAAATATTTTACCCACCCTCTTTTTGACTCGTGCAGTATACAGGTCCTCAATGGAAGGCAGATTGGCAGCAATTGTTTTTTCTGCAATTCTGATTATCCTCTGAAGTCTGTGTCGGTCCTGTTGGGTTGCAGCACCAAACCAGACAGTTATAGAGGTGCAGATGACAGATTCAATGAATCCTCTGTAGAACTGAATCAACAGCTCCTTGGGCAGTTTGAGCTTCCAATTATCCAATTCATAAATATCCAATTATGAAATTAAACAGAAATTATTCAATATGCAATTACTGAAAACTCTAAATGAAGCTCCTATTTATATAATAATTCATTAGCACTTCTATACATACAGAATTTTTGCTATGGACATGATTTTCAATTTACCAGATGTAATATTATAATTATGGATCTATATTTAAAGCAGACATATGCTTATATGATGCTTATCTTGAAAGACTTACAAGTTTTAAATAATGTTGTGCCCATTATTATATTCTGCATCCATAGTGAAATATCATATCATATCTCATAAACCCCATTTCCCCCAAGATAAGGCACTCTCTGATAAGTCCAATTGGGCTTTTGGGTGCATGGCAATAAGGCCAAGTGCTTATTTCAGGGTTCAAAAAAAATATAAAATAGGGTCTTATTTTTGGGAAAACATGGTATCATATATCATCTCATCTCATATCCCAACAACACAATACAGTTTGTTTGTTTGTTTGTTTGTTTGTTTGAATTTGAATTTTAAAAAAACGAGAACAAGAATAAGAGAATAAAAATTATAATGACAGGGATGATAGACACGTAAGTGCACCTATGCATACCCCTCTATTAACATAACACAACACATAATAACATAAGGAGTTGATCATCCCAGAAATTTTAATAAAGTTATTCTACACCCTTTAAAGACTTCACTGAATAATTGAGAAGCAACAATTAATCACAACTTCAGTTCACATTATGGCTGCAAACTGCCCAATTAAGTTTTCCTCATTTCAATCAGCTGCAAGAAAATATATCAGCTTTGGAAAAAGAGTGGATGGGAGGGGGAATAATCACTGGAAAAACAAGTTATTTAACTGTTTATTTACTCGATTGGATATTAATCCTGGCAACATTGCATGAACTTTTATTGGCATCTCCCGCATGACCTCCATGTCTTGCTGAAACAAAGCAATCTGATTGAATTTCCATGGCAACCAACAACCCTCCCAATACTGTATCCAATTCAAAGAAGCTGATGACAGGAGGAAATTGTTGACAGGACATTCTGAATAGTTAGATTCCCTAATTTGTCCTACATTAAAAGCAATACTTATTTGATGCAATATTGGTTAAATATTTAGAAAGATAACTATGTTCCTTTTAGCTTTGCTCCAATACAAAATATATTTTGTGGATTAATTTTATACAGATGATGTAGAATATTATTTGTTCCTCAATTTGGCTTTATACAATAATCTTGTAGCACAAAGACTCACTGCTAGAACTGGTTGGGTAAAATTAATTACTAAGGATTTATTTCATGAATGCTAATATGGTCTATTTTAGGGTGAAATGAAAATCCAGATATTGTAATTTATTAATTACATGTTATGGTTTAGCATGTCATATGAATACTATCAAAGTTCAAAAATCACGATGGAACAAACATAATGCAATATAAAATATTAACCCAGAATAGATTTGATATATGCAGATTTCCACTGAATACAGAAGTAAATGGACTTGTCCCTAGATGAAGGCAGGAATTGTGAGAGACAGATTTTGCCTAGAATTGATATAGATCGGAGCAATCAAGTATTTGAATGGATTGCTTTACTTATTTAAGGTACCTAGCAACCTTATTTAAGGTACCTAGCAACAGCAAAGCTGAAATCAAATGGAATACATTGAACAATATAGTCATAATCTCTCTGAAATTATTTTTTAATGCTTTGGCTGTCGTTCTCAAGTTCCTTAACTACTAATTAGTACTGACTTCATCTTTTTTGTTTTAGGCCACTTCTAGTTTCCTATATGGAACTGGTACTGCACCCATACTCCCAATACTAAGAACCCTTTGTATGTGGATTGGGTTCAGCTGTATAATAGAAAAAGGTGCAGAGATCGTTTTCCAGCATTAATCTGGCACCTATGTCTGAGATTATTTCCCATTCACAAGAACTCTTGTGTCATCCTAATTCCTTTGCTCTTCCCCTCTTATTAAGGTAACCTTGAACAACACTTTTTAAGTAAGCAGTTTTTCATGGTGACATTACCGCCACCCCATCCTACCCCGCTCCTTGCTTCAAGAAATCAGGAAACTATCTACAGTCGTGGGAAAGGACAAGTGACATAACTCACAGGTTGCTAGCCAGTTCTTATGCTTTCCATCAGATAGAAGGGATCCTATGCAGCGTCAACTGAATATTGTGAAGGTAGAAGAGGGCACTTTCACCTAGCAAGGTGTTCAACTACTGAGGATTTGAAGTGTAAAGCTGAAGATTAAAGTGGAAGCACCCTTACTTTTTTTGCAATATTTGTTGCAGTGTAGCATGCATGTTAGAATAGGAATATATCATATTATATATATCTGGACCTCTAGCATAAAATGCTCTGCTTACCCTGATTCTATTACAGCCAGGATAGGATGGAATTAACTTGCTTAGTCTGTATTTCTGGTGAAATTTGCAACAGGAAGACAACTGACCATAAAAGGGTTCAATAAACATCTCACTGATAAACAAGTATACATCACTCCAAACAGGACTTTATATGATCAAAGGGGGAAATTTACATTGCCAGAAGCAAAACAGGATGAGACTGTGATAAAAGACTTTGACCATGGTAAACAGGAGATTGGTTGTGATAAGGCAGAAGGCTTCAGAGAAATTAGGTGTGAGAAACATTTGCTCAAAGGAAATTATTCAAGGAAATTGGTTTGTGATATCTGGGGAAAGGAAGGACTCAAAGATATGTCATGTTTGAAGTTATGTTATTGGATGTTTGTATATCACTTGACATGTACGTGTAATTATTCCCATCTGCATATGCTCCCAAATAAAAAGGGGTACACAGCTCAATACTGTGTCACATCACCCAGAGAGAAAATGTGTCCAAGTCTTCTTCTTTCTAGGATTGGCGTTCGTGAGTGGATTGGCTGGGTTGCTCTAAGTCCCTCTGAAGACATTGTCCTCCGCAGGGACTTTGCAGCACCTCAATATTTCCTTTCTTTATCCCTTTAATATAATATCTATTATATTCTACATCTAGCCTATTTTTTGGTAGGGGAGTGAGTGGGAGGATAGTGAAAAGGATACCACAAATCACCTATTCTCAGCCTGATATGTTTCAGCTATGTTGAACTATCCTGTCCAGATAGCATGACCACCTCCAGGAAAAGACTGTATAGACATAAAACAACAGGTGGGCTGATCTGCCAGGTATGAAACTTTGAAGTTCAAAGGGTGCATCTCAAAAAAGAAATGTGGTACTTGCTCTACTGTTCAATTCTTTGAGAAAAATAAAAATAAAAGAAAGACAAAAAAGGGATAATGGCTCGCTGTAGTTACTTTGCAAAAATCAGTGAACAAAAAATGGTGAAGTTATTAAAAATTAGAAGTCCCCTCAATGATACTGGATAGTGCAGCAAAGACAAGGGATCATCTGCTAATGAATAAGTCACAAGTCTGTTTATTCTCAGGGAAACTGAACATCAGTTTGAAAATGAAAAGATTTTGTTGACATAAATTCAGTTTGCATATAAAACATTTTCAGTAGATGTTTCACCTATACAAAGATGTGCAGATTTCGAATTCAGTAACAAGTGTGAAACCCTCTTTAATGTCTCTTAAATAAAATTACTTCAGTTTAATAGGATTTCTTCTGGGTAAACGCACATAGCTTTTCTGTCAAGTCATGTGCTATAGGTTGCAGTGCCTAGGAGTATTCAATAAAACTCACATCAGGCTACACACACACATATAGGATAGGTCTATAATTTGGGGTCAATTGGATTTAAAATATCTAAATCTAGGTTGCAATTTTACATACTATTTTCTTGGCATAAATCCCAGATCTGGCACTTAACCAAAATTACTTCTGACTATATAGTCATTAAATTGTACTTTGATGGTCAAATTATAGAATTTTCCTCTGTATTTCTGCCATGTCTTTCAATAATTTAACAGAGCAAATTAAGTATATGAAATGAGGGAAGAGAGCTACTATTTAAATGCAATAAAATTTATTTTAAAAAAATCAACAGTGTATTGAAAAAATATGTATTGTACTCTGTAATTTGAGCTCTGTGATATATTTTTTAGAACACAACTTTTAAGCTGATATTATTATTTTCATTATTTATTAGATTTGTATGCCACCCCTCTCCTTATGCTATCTCTGAAATAGACAAAATAAGCAAATACATTTCCATTTAGTGACTGACCTCAATTTTTGAATGAGGACCCCGCATGTAGCATTAGAAGGTAGAGCTCCATTACACTGGCACACATTCTGTCCAATCCACTGAAATATTGATTTTTGGACTGCATACATACAAAGTAAAATCAATGTCCAGTATATATAGCAGAGTAGCTACACTATAAAAGCCAATTCACCCACACTGTATATAAGTGTATGCTCAAAGATTGGAGTGGAAAGGATGGAACCAAAAGGAGGTACAGTGGTACCTCTACTTAAGAACTTAATTTGTTCTGTGACCAGGTTTAAGTAGAAAACTTTGTAAGTAGAAGCAGTTCTTCCCATAGGAATCAATGTAAAAGCAAATAATGCGTGCAAACTAATTAGGAAAGAAATAAAAGCTCAGAATTTGGGTGGGAGGAGGAGGAGGAGGAAGAGGAGGGCAGTTGCTGCTGAATGAAGTAGGTGAGGTGAGGGGAATCAAAGAAATCCAAAACTTTAAGGCTTAAAAATAAAAATAGAGGGACTCTGAGGCGGCAAAGAGGAGCACGCACCTCCCATACACCCAGTGCAAGGCTGCCTCCTATACACTGCAACAGAGAGAAAAACCCAGGCGAGCGAGAGGGGGGAACCTCCCACTCCTTTGACTAAAAGGCGGCTGCTGCTGCTACTTGCTGCCTCTTCCTTCCCATGCTGAAGGGCTCCCCTCTTCTCTCGCTCGCTCGCTTTTTAGACAGCGCCTTGCCTTCATGTAGTGACTCCTGGGTGAAACTAAGTTGATCCCCCTTTTGCCTTTCCGCGCCCAAATTCTCCAGGGGGCAACCTCACACCGGGGTCTGGATGTATGGGAGGCAGCGCGAGGGAGTCACCACAATGAAGTGGTTTATTCCCTCTCAAAGCGCCCAGAGAAAGGAAAATGCTTCGTTCACTCTGGACTGCGAAATCCTCCTTAAGTGCCACTGAAAAGCTCCTCTGGCAGCCCAGAAAAGCCCGAGATGGCCAGGATTAAAGGGGAAATGGCAAGAAACTGGCCAGGCCTTCATGCCACTCTCAAATTTCCTGGGAAATTTTTCCGGGCTCAGGTTCTTAAGTAGAAAATGGTTATTAAGAAGAGGCAAAAAAATCTTGAACACCTTGTTCTTATCTAGAAAAGTTCTTAAGTAGAGGTGTTCTTAAGTAGAGGTACCACTGTAGTTTGATAGAAACATGTAGCCACATGTTTCTATCAAAAGGAAAAGGAAGAAAGCTGTAGAAATCAAACAAAGCCCTTTAGATGGAAGAAATTTATTAACATGTAGTGAAAATGAAGACATTGAAGGAGAATAGGAACAATAGAGAAAACGCTAAACAGATAAAAATGAAATCTGAAGACATAAATATAATTATGCAAGAACACAGTAGACATCCAATACAAATGGCCTTCTTTACCAAGATTATTGTTAAAATACACATGCTGGAAGCTGCAATTAATTTATAATTAATTGTTATAATTTTATAACAATGAAATATTTTGAAAAACCAGTATTTTCAAATTGCATTGGCAAGAGCATTTTTAAAAAATTACAGAAACACATCTTCTAGGGCAGTGTTTCCCAACCTTTTTTGAGCCGCGGCACATTATTCATATTTTCAAAATCCTGGGGAACATTGACCGGGGGGGGGGCAGGCCCTAAAGAAAAGTTTGGACAAAAAAAAAATCTCTTCCTCCCTTTCACTCTATTTCTCCCTCTTTCTCTCTCTTCCTTCCTTCCCTTCTCTCTCTCTCTCTCCATCCCTCTTTCTTTCTTTCTTCCTCTCTTTTTTGCTCTCTTTCTCTCCCCCTCCTTCCCTTCCTCTCTGTCTTTCTCTCTCCCTTGCTCTCTCTCTCTATCTCTCTTGCTATCTCTTTCTTGCTTTTTTCTCTTTCTTGCTCTCTCTCTCTCTCTTTCACTGTCTCTTGCTATATGTCTCTCTCTCTCTCTCTCTCTCTGCCTCTCTTGCTATCTCTCTCTCTCTCTGTCTCTCTTTCTCTCTCTCTCTTTCTCTCTCTCTCTCTCTTGCTATGTCTCTCTTTCTTTCTCTCTCTCTGCCTCTCTTTCTCTCTCTCTTTCTCTGTCTCTCTTGCTATGTCTCTCTCTCTCTGTGTCTCTTTCTCTCTCTGCCTCTTGCTATGTCTCTCTCTCTCTCTCTGTCTCTCTTGCTATGTCTCTCTTTCTTTCTCTCTCTCTCTCTTTCTGTCTCTTTCTCTCTGTCTCTCTTGCTATCTCTTTCTCTCTCTCTCTCTGCCTCTCTTGTTATATATATATGGCTAGCTGATGAGGCCTAATAAGGCCGAAATGGGACCATCCTAGTCTCCCTTAATTTTAAAATTCCAGCTGAAAACATTTTAACACATACAGAATATAGTTGTCGGCTATAAATATATTAACTGCCTTGTAGTGGTCCTGGGTTGGGCCTAGAGGCAAAAAGGAGCTGTGACGTTCCTTAAATATACCAGGGTGATCCGACTTAAGAAAAACATATAGCCCCTCCCTGGTACAGAGCTGGAAGGATTCAGATCGAATAGCTCTAACTGCTAGTTCTCTGCTTTACAATGCAGAGTTCACCAGATCGAATCCCAGTAAAAGAAAGGGGTGTGGCTAGCTGATGAGGCCTAATAAGGCCGAAATGGGACCATCCTAGTCTCCCTTAATTTTAAAATTCCAGCTGAAAACATTTTAACACATACAGAATATAGTTGTCGGCTATAAATATATTAACTGCCTTGTAGTGGTCCTGGGTTGGGCCTAGAGGCAAAAAGGAGCTGTGACGTTCCTTAAATATACCAGGGTGATCCGACTTAAGAAAAACATATAGCCCCTCCCTGGTACAGAGCTGGAAGGATTCAGATCGAATAGCTCTAACTGCTAGTTCTCTGCTTTACAATGCAGAGTTCACCAGATCGAATCCCAGTAAAAGAAAGGGGTGTGGCTAGCTGATGAGGCCTAATAAGGCCGAAATGGGACCATCCTAGTCTCCCTTAATTTTAAAATTCCAGCTGAAAACATTTTAACATATATATATATATATATATATATATATATATATATATATATATATATATATCTTTTTCTTTCTCTCTCTTTCTCTCTCTGCCTCTCTTGCTATGTCTCTCTCTCTCTCTCTTTCTCTGCCTCTCTTGCTGTCTCTCTTTCTCTCTCCCTCTCTCTGTCTCTCTTGCTATGTCTCTCTCTCTCTCTCTCTGCCTCTCTTGCTATGTCTCTCTTTCTTTCTCTCTCTCTCTGCCTCTCTTGCTATGTCTCTCTTTCTTTCTCTCTCTCTCTTTCTCTCTCTCTCTCTCTCTTGCTATGTCTCTCTTTCTCTCTCTCTCTCTCTCTCTCTCTGCCTCTCTTGCTATGTCTCTCTTTCTCTCTCTCTCTCTCTCGGTTGACTGCGAGCGGGAGCCCTGACGGTGGCAGCTGGACATGCTGCTGGACGCCGTATATGCCAGCCCCGCAGCGCCAGCATGTATGGTGTCCAGCAGCACGTCCAACCGCCACCGTCGGTGCCTCCACCCTGGAGCTCCCTCTCGCTGCCACCATCTCCCTGCGACTGCCTGGGGGCGCTGCAGCCGGCACCCTCCCACCGCCAGTGCCCTCCCGCCGGGCCCCAAAGGACACTTACCGATGACGCCAGGGAAGCTCCAGCTGGGGAGGGCGCTGCTGGTGCCTCCGACCTGGAGCTCCCACTTGCAGCTGTCCCCCGGCTCCTGCCCGATGCCACGGTTTCTGGCGCTCTCCTGCTGGGCCCCAAAGAAGGAAGGCGGGAAAAAGGAGGTGCGAAGAATGAAGCTCTCCTTTTTCCCGCCTTCCTTCTTTGGAGCCCAGCAGGAGAGCGCTGGAAACAGCGGCATCGGGCAGGAGCCGGGGGACAGCTGCGAGTGGGAGCTCCAGGTCGGAAGCACCGGCACCGGCAGCGCCCCACCCAGCTGGAGCTTCTCTAGGAGCTTCGCGGCACACCTGACCGTGTGTCGCGGCACACTAGTGTGCCGTGGCACACTGGTTGGGAAACGCTGTTCTAGGGCACATGGTTATACAAATGAACTATCACAGATGAATGACATTAGCCATAAATATGAATATTAGACTTGCTGTCTTATTTATCATTTGTTCATTACTTCTGAATTTATATAAGAAACTAAATTATACTCCAGAACCAACTTCACTATTAGCTTATGTTCATTCTTATTCTCCCCCAGATAAACTGAAAAAGATAATTATGTATAGAAAAAAAAATCCATGTTTTTTCTATGCATTTAGATTCAAAGGAGCAGGGAATCATGTAATTAAATATAGTGACAATTATTGTGACTAACGGAAAAAAGAAATAATATAAGGTGTTTTTCATCAACAACTATTAGCCACAATAACGAATAAAATGTTATTTCCATATATACCAAGGTCAGCTCAGGGTGACATGTGGTATAAACATTCTGAGTAATTTGTTGTCCCTGGAAAAATAGACCCGAGGGCCATTAGTTAATTGTTTATACATGGGTGTCTGAGGGAGCTCGATCTCCTTTGCAATTTTTTCAAGTGGGTCCTGCCCTGAAGAAGGACATCAAGATGGATCCATCATTACTATTCTTATGATCTTAATCACAGTTATTTTAATTTGGGAAATTACAGTCATAAGAAAGAATCTGTAATTATCACACAGGAGTAGCCCTTTTCCTAGATTTATTTTTTTCTCATGGATAAAGATAGCTGTGCCTTTGTTGCTGCAATACTCAGGGAAGGGGAAAAAAAGAACTTGAAAAAGACTTGGATTCTCTGGATTCTCTTGGAATCCAGAGAATCTCTTGAATAACCAAACAATATTGTCCCACTTTCCTCCCTCTACCTGTCCATTTTACTATGCTAATGGCTGAAAAATATACTGCTCAAAAAAATAAAGGGAACACTCAAATAACACATCCTAGATCTGAATGAAATATTCTCATTGAATACTTTGTTCTGTACCAAGTTGAATGTGCCTAACAGCATGTGAACTTGATTGTCAATCAGTGTTGCTTCCTAAATGGACAGTTTGATTTCACAGAAGTTTGATTTACTTGGAGTTGTATTGTGTTGTTTAAGTGTTTCCTTTATTTTTTTGAGCAGTGTACATTGATCCTTTGAAAACTTGGAATATTGTTGCGTTTATATTTTTTCAGCTCAATGCAGCATACGCAATATTCCTTTCCTCATCTTTTAAAGCTGGGATGGCGCAGCAGGTAGAGTGCTGTACTGCAGGCCACTGAAGCTGACTGTAGATCTGAAGGTCAGCGGTTCAAATCTCATCACCGGCTCAAGGTTGACTCAGCTTTCCATCCTTCCGAGGTGGGTAAAATGAGGACCCGGCTTGTGGGGGCAATAGGCTGGCTCTGTTAAAAAGTGCTATTGCTAACATGTTGTAAGCCGCCCTGAGTCTAAGGAGAAGGGCGACATAAAAATTGAATAAATAAATAAAATAAATAATTGCCTACAAACATCTGAAGTTGGGTTGAGAGAAATTAACTCCAAGTCACCCAGTATATTTCCATAGCAGAGGGTACATGGCCTCTCTAGTTCTAGTCAAATGTTGTAGTAAGTACACACTATAAGCTTCTTTCACCTGTGGTTGCAGTGGTAGATGGAAAGCCTAATGTGAATAATAGCAGCTTAATGTGGACATCAAAATAGTGTGCCTAAACCGGTGCTTGTTTTTACACTAATTATGGGAGTTATTTGATTAATTCCATTTGATCGATAAGTTTCAAGGGTTTTTTTTCAATTCCCAAAACCAAATATTTTTTTTGTTCTCGAACATCAGAAGAGAATTTTAAACTGTTGTTCTAGAAAGATCAAGAGTATGTTTCAATCTAGGCAAAAAGCTAGGACCTTTTTCAGATAAAAACCAAGCCTTAGCAAAATTTATTTATTAATTTTTATTTATTTATTTATCCAATACACAATACATATTGAAGAGAATAGACATGTAGTAATATATATAAAGAAAAGTATAGAAGAAAAGATATAAAAATAGAGGACAAGATATATTAAAGGAAGAAAAGATAAAGGAGATAAAGGAGAGACAATTGGACAGGGGACAAAAGGCACACTAGTGCACTTATGTACGCCCCTTACTGACCTCTTAGGAACTTGGAGAGGTCAAATGAATCCAAAGTGGTTGAAAAATTAATTAGATGGATCTTGGTTAAGTTGTATCTGTTCTGATTCAACATTCTGATGTCACACAAAGGATACATTATGTCCGTGATGGCAAATCTATGGCACATATGCCTGAAATGGCATGCAAAGCCATGTCACCTGGCACGCATGACATCAGCCATTCCTCTTCTGGACTTCTGACGCATATGTGCACATGGTGATCAGTAGGTCTTTGTGTGTCTGGTGCCAAAAACTGGAAGAGCTGGTCTATGCGTATGCGTACTGAGCAGATGATTGGCATGGGCGCATGTGCAGCATGTGCACACACCAAAAACCAGAGGTAAATTTTTTGGTGCGTGCATGCCCACTGAGCAACTCTCTTCCTGATCACGCCCCAGACGAGGGCGTGCGAAGCATGTACCTAGTGCTTCCTTTTCGGCACTCGGTGCCACACACACATGCACTCAGGGGTGGGCCACCAATTTCAGCCCTCCTGGAATGAGCCAGAAGCATGCCCCTGAGTGCACCCGTGCCCGGTGCATGATTCTGCTTCTCTGCATGTGCAGAAACCAAATCTCGCGTGAAGACATGCACGTGTGCTATTTCTGGGGGGGGGGAGTTTGCTTCTGCGCATGCAGTAGGTAAGAGCTGCCTGTTGCGCCGCCAGCCCCCGCCGTGCTGCCAGCCACTGCCACGCCGCTTGCCCTTACTTCCCACTGCTTGCCCTGCCATGCTACTCCCACTCACTCCCCCACCGCTTGCCCTGTCGCGCCCCTCGCCCTTGCTTACCCCAACCCTTGCCCTGCCAAACTCCTTGCCCTTGTTCCCCCCTCCGCTTGCCCTGCCACACCCCTCGCCCTTGTTCCCCCTGCCACTCACTCTGCCACACCCCTCACCATAGTTCCAAGCTGAGCAGTGAGCAATCGCTCACTTAAAAATCATCATCAACTCAGAGTTTTCCAAACCTGCCCAGAAGCCGAGAGGGAAAGAGTGAGAGGGAAGGAGAGAGAGAGGAAGAGAGGAAGAGAGAGAAACAGATAGAAAAAAGAGAGGAAGGAAACGAGAAAGAAAAAGAATGGGAGTAAGGAAGAGAGAAAGAAAATCAAAATCTAGTTTGAAACTAGCTCAACTATTTAAGTGGCATTTTGATATTGATAGAGTTGCCCTATTATGAGCTCACTGTTATAGACACACAGTACAGTATTTTATTTTGAAATTCTCTGAGGCAAAACAGGGTGGGTTTTTTATTTGTTTGTTTGTTTATTTATTTATTTATTTATTATTTCTGTGCCGCCCAGTCTCGAAGGGACTGCCGCTCAGACACTATACTTTTCCGCCCCCCCAAAAAATTAGAGGGAACACTGCCCCTCGCCCGTTTACCTGGATCATCCCCTGTAGGGGCCATGGCACAGGGAGCAGGCCTGATGGCCCCAATTCTGGGCACGTGGCCTGTTCTGTGCTCTCCTGCGCCACAGGCATCTCACCTGCAGCCCGGGAGATCAAAGAGCAGGCCACGCGGCCAGAGCTGGGGCAGGCCGCTTTTGCTGTTGGCCCCAGCTTCTGCTCTAGCTGCAGCAGCCAAAATCTCTTTCTGGCAGCAAAAATTGCCGGTTTCTTTGGGTGTTTAGGTCAGGCCAGGCATGCATGGAAGCAAAAAACTGGTAACTTTTACCAGAATCAGGCCGGTTGTGCACGCCGGTTGTGCACGCCGGTTGTGCACGCCAGACAGGAATGGAGCAAGCCTACATTTATGGCCCACCCCTGCACGCACTCCATTTTTGGCACTTGGTGCTGAAAAGGTTCACTGCATAATGTGATTAAACAAGATAATATCTCAATATAAATATTTCATGGGCACTTTCAAAAGGGGCTATAAATAGATCCAGTTACTGTATTATAAAAATTAATTAAATCTATTTTAATTGTTATATTAAACATTGCACAAAACCTAATATTTCATTTACATTAAAATCCAATGAAGTTACAATGATTACTCATTCTTGTGCTGAACAATTTCCCTCTCCAACATATTAAAAATTACAATTGTTTAACAATACATGGAGCCACATGCATAATATTGGTTATTAATATGTGGTTCTGAAGGTTCAAGGTGAAACTTTTTATCATATAGGAATAAAAAGTGATTTGAAAATGTTGAAACATTAATATTAATATGTTAATAGAATTAGAGTATTGGAGTTACAATTATATGCATATGGAAGCAAACTTTCTATGAAATCTTGGCATAAAATGTACAATTTCAGGATGCCTTTTAGAAAGAACCAGTTCAACCAGAAAAGTAATCTTTCAAGCCCTGCCATAAAAATAGATCTGCTATGATGTTAGTTATGTGCATGTTAGTCAGTAAATGTGCATGGCATGAAACATGTTAAATACCCCAGAACATATAAAGAAACCATTATTTGCAGAAATTGTGTCCTATAAACAAGGAAGAGAGAGTGGCAAACTCACAACACCCTACTGAGAAAACATTAATAATTCAAGAAACAAGAATATTGCTACAGAACATTGAGTGCTAATTGGTTTACATTCTGCAGAGCTGTGTTCCGCTTAACTATAGTTTGTTAAATAAATAACTGGCTGAATTCAGATTATACTTAAACTACGATTTACAAACCACAGGAGCTTAGTTACACAATATACAATACCAAAACAAAACAAGCAACATTGTGAAGTAACACGTCTATTTAACTCTGTAATTGTTAGAGCAAACATATTTTATTGAACTAATAGAGTAAATTTGAATGAATTCTTTTTTTTTTAGCCAATCCATTTGCTTATTATTGCAGCAAGAAAGAAGTAGGTATTTTGGGGAGCATGTTAACTGCTTTCATTTTGCTCTTTTATATAATATTCAAAGAAAGAAAGAAAAACGATTGATCAAAACTTGGTATAGGAGTTTGACACCTGGTCACTTGGACTTTTTTTTCTCCTCTTCCTCCGGAGGTGGAACGTGTCTCCTCACTTCAGTGTGGTAGATCCACTTCTTCACTCCATCCACCTTTAGGGATGCAAAGGAGATAGAATTCACTTTGAAAGGTCCATTCCATCTGTGCTGAGAGGAATCATCTGACCATTTCAGAACAACCAAATCTCCAATCTTGTACGGATGCAGGGGGAAGTCAATCTCAGCTTCTTCTGGATTGCTGTACTGAGAAGCCATGGTGAGAAGATGTAAAATCTGTTCTCAGACAGAGGATTCTTTAAGCTTCCCTGTTCAGGGCCACACCTGGTAGCTTAGCTGGCTGGCTGGTTGCTTGCTGGCTGGAAAATATGGTTCTGGATTGTCCCCTGGCTGGTGGAGATCTTGTCAGGAGGCGTTTTCAGAAGAGAATGAATCAAACTTGAATGGATTCTTAACTGATGGCATATGCATCAAAGACAATTTCTTTGTGTGTCCAATCAAGAATTCTATTCTATTCTATTCTATTCTATTCTATTCTATTCTGATAATGTCACCAGAAATAGTCTACTAATTAACAATTACCATGCTTTTGTCTATTACAGTATACCTTGATATTTTAATTTGGGAGTTATAGCAAGTATTTCATTCAATATATGCATATCCTGTCCTCCCTACAGAAACTTAGAAATGTGTCCTCCCTGCTCGGCTACTTCCTTCTTTTTCTATACAATATCAGGAAGATTACAGTGAAGAAAAATCCAGTGCCTAGGTTAGTAAATGATTGCTAATTTACTTCCGGGGGCTTTCATACTTCACCCCTTGAGCCGCTATGGTTCTTGCCTATCACCATTTTCATTTCATTTCTATTTGCATGGAAAAGAATACAGTTAAATCTATATTGCGACCAGCAGTGGGTTGCTCCTGGTTTGGTCTGGCTCAGAGAACTGGTAACAGTGGCGGCATGAATCTCTATCCACTCACCTAGGATGCTTCTGCGCACCCACCTCTGTCGTCAGGCATGGGGGAATTGACACTTTCCCTCCCCCTAGGCTTATAAAATTTATGCATGGTATGCTAGTATGTATGATTGGTTTCTAAATTGGGGTTTTTAAATTAACTTAAATATTAGATTTGTTTACATTCTATTATTATTGCTGTGAGCCGCCCCAAGTCTGCGGAGAGGGGCGGCATACAAATCTAATAAATAAATAATAATAATAATAATAATAATAATAATAATAATAAATAAATGTGCAGAAGCAACGTATGTGAGTGCAAACATAAGCAAACCAGTAGCAATGGGATTTAGAACCCACTACTCATCTTGACTCTAGGAGCCAAGGATGAGATGAGAATTTTCACTCATGAGAGAACAGGCTGTCCCAAATTAGCAGACAGTGGACGTTCCATGATAAACAGCTATCCTTTGGTTTTGCACAAAACAGAAAAATCCACAAAAAAGTAACTGTGTGCTCTCACCATCATGCAATCTGATAGGATTGCTGGTGTGGAGAACTGATGCAAAACCTGTATAGAAGTTCCCTGAAATAAAGCAATTTGTTTTAGAAAAGCATATTGCTATTACATTCACCGTTTTTTAAATGCTTCATATGATTTTGATACACTAGTCTGATTTAATGTACACTCTGATCTCTGCAGACTGTTCTAGAATGTACAGTAAATAACCCACCTCTGGCTAACATGCAAGCTTATACGAGCATACTATGACATCTCTTCATTTTTATTCTTTGTCATATCTTCCAATTTTGATCAACTGTAAGAACATTTCTACCATCTTGTCTTATGGATTCCAATGGGACTTACCGGTATTTCCTGGTATTTGTACTTAGAACTTTTCAGAAGGCAAAGGTCTGGTTATTCTTTGAATACGTTTCACTTCTCATTCAAGAAGTTTTTTCAGCTCTGACTGGATGGTGGGGAACGGAAGGATTTATACTCCTTGCAGACAGCTGGACATCTGCATTATTTTATCGGGTTGTTAAGGTCACCTGGAGGTTTATCTGTGTCGTCAGGGTCACCTGAGTGATGCAAATTGGTGTGACGCCTTCTTGGAAAGGACTATAATAAATTGGAGATAGACGATGTTGTATCCCACACCCTTTGTTAAGAGGGCTGTTCAACCTTGACATAGATGGCCTCTTTCAAACCTATGGATTTCTGTCCAAAATGTGGATTTTGCTGTCTTCAGACAAGTGGCCTATGCCTTTTAAATGCAGATGGATTGCTGAATTTAGTTCTGATATGTTTTTCTCCTGTTATGCCATGTGCTAATGAAATACAGTGATACCTCATCTTACAAACCCCTCGCCATACAAACTTTTCGAGATACAAACCTGGGGTTTAAGATTTTTTTGCCTCTTCTTCCAAACTATTTTTATCTTACAAATTCAAGCCACCACCACTGGGATGCCCCGCCTCTGGATTTCTGTTGCCAGCGAAGCACCCATTTTTGCACTGCTGGGATTCCCCTGAGGCTCCCCTCCATGGGAAACACCACCTCCGGACTTCCGTGTTTTTGTGATGCTGCAGGGGAATCCCAGCAGCGCAAAAATGGGCGCATCGCTGGCAACAGAAGTCCGGAGGTGGGGTTTCCCAGCGAGGGGAGCCTCAACAAAATTGCAGCATCACAAAAACATGGAAGTCTGGAGGTGGGGTTTCCCATGGAGGGGAGCCTCAGGGGAATCCCAGCAGTGCAAAAACAGGCGCTTTGGTTGGCAAAAGGGGTGAGTTTTGGGCTTGCATGCATTAATAGCTTTTCCATTGATTCCTATTGGAAACATTGTCTCATCTTACAAATTTTTCACCTTACAAACCTCATCCCGGAACCAGTTAAGTTCGTAAGATGAGGTATCACTGTAGTTGTTTTATTTCCAAAAAGTACAGATCTGCACATGGCTTGCTGCATTATAATACATACATCATGTTACTCACTTTATGCATGGGTATTTTATCTTTGGGGTGGACAAGGTTCTGCCTTAGTGTATTCTTGGGTTTGAAGTGTGCACATATTATTTTGGCTGAAGATCCTCCTGAGCTTTTCTTAAACTCCTGCAACATATGGAATAATAACATAACATCTGTTATGGAGGAGCTTCTGTAGGGTCTTTGAGACATGATGAAGACCACTTGGGATAGCCACATATTCTGAAAGCTTTCTTGAAGGGTTTTCATTCTTTTTCTTTCCTATCTTAAGCTCGATGGTGTAGGTGTAGGATACTGATGACTCCCATTTTGTGTCCCAGTGGATGGTGGGAATTAAAAATGTAAATATTGATCTGTGTGGGTTTCCTATAAACTTCAATGTTAAGGCTTCTGTCTTCCTTAATGTATACTGCAGAGTCCAGGAAGAGTAGACTATTTTCCTTAACATCTTTCCATGTGAATTTGATGTAGCTGTCCACAGCATTGATACGTTTATTGAATGTTTCCAATTCTTGTGTTTTGATCTTGACCCAAATATTGTCCACTTACCTATACCAGCGAGTGGATAGAATTCCAGGGAAGGAGTCTAAAGCTTTGGTTCTACCTCTTCTATGAAAAGATTGGCCACAATGGGGACATAGGTGAACCCATGGTGCAGCTATGTTTCTGTCTATAGAAACTTTCATTGTATTTAAAATAACTACTGGTCAAGCAGAAGTCCAGCATGGCACATATGTGGTCTGGGCTGAGCCTAGTTCTGTCATTTAAGATGCTGTCTTGTAGCAATCTTTTTTCAATACCATGACAGCTTCAGTAGTTGGAAAGCAGGTGAAGAGAAAAGTCACATCACAGGAAACCAACCTTGCTAGCAAAGTCATCATTGTCTCGAATGAAACCAATTACTGTTGTATCATCTGCAAACTTCAATAGTTTAACAGAAGGATAATTCTGATGGTGGTTTGAGTGAGGAACTGGAATAACAAAAGGAACCAAGGCCTTGGAAAGCTGAAACTGTGACAATGCAAGCTTTGTTTTGTACTAGCATGTCTACTCATACTCATACACCAATATTAAGTGCACAGAGTATTTTAGAGCATGGTAACAAATCAGTTCTTAATACAAGTCTTCTATTAAATGAAGAAACATATGTTTATCAAGTTTTAAAAAATCAATCTGAAGACCTTTTAAATTATCTACTGAAATCTTGTCTTGATTATCTTACTTACTTGTCCCTTTTATTATTGTTATTATTAGTATTGCTTTGCATGTACATCAAGTGCTTCCATACTGGAGACAAATTCCTTGAAGTGTTTAATATTACTTGGCCAAATTGAGTATTCAATTCAACTTAAGTACCCAAACATAGTTAGTATAAATAAATTCTCACTTTAGTATGATACCAGCCATATTCACAATGCAGAAATGGTGGAGACATTTCAGTCCTTCAAGAGAGGCTAGTGGTTTTAACTAGAACATATGGAATTTGGTCCCAAATTTATAAATGCAATAAAAGCCATCTACTCTGTCCAATCAGCATATATTATTCTCAATGGGGACACATCGACAAAAATCTCTCTTTACAAGGGTACAAGACAAGGATGTCCACTGTCTCCTTTATTATTTATCTTAACCCTTGAAGTACTAACGAGAATTATCAGAGACAAGGAAGATATAAGGGGATTAAATTGTAAGAAAGAAACCTATAAGCTCCAAGCTTTCGCAGACGACCTGGTATTTATTTTAGAAGATCCTTTAGACTCAGGCCCCAAATTATTAGAAGTCCTGGAAGATTATGGTACAGTGGCAGGCCTCAAAATAAATAAAACTAAAACCCAAATTCTAACCAAAAATATGCGACAACCACAGAAAGATATATTATCAACTAAATTGGACATTCAAATAGCTACAAAAATTAAATACCTCGGCATCAATTTAACAAACAGAGTGTCTAGCTTAAAATCAAACAACTATGATACTCTAATAGACCAAATACAAGCAGACTTGTCAAAATGGAGGAACTTACAACTTTCCCTACTTGGGAGGATTGCAGCCATTAAACTGAATACATTACCCAAAATTCTGTTTTTATTTCAAACAATCCCCATACAATTAAAACAGGTTTTTTTTAATAATCTGGCTAAATTAACTAACAATTTCATTTGGCAAAACAAACGCCCCCGAATTCGACTGAAATATTTACAAGGTAAGAAAGAAGAGGGAGGACTGGCTCTTCCAATCTGGAAGGATTACTATATTGCCGCTTCCCTGGCATGGACAAGAGAGTGGATGAGTCTAACTAATACCAGACTTCTTAGCTTAGAAGGCCACGACCTCCATCTAGGGTGGCACTATTATCTCTGGGACGAAAAACCGACAACCCACAAATATTTCTCTAACCATTTGATAAGGAAATCACTAATCAACACTTGGAAAAAAATCAAAATTAAATTATATAAAGGAATCCCCACGTGGTACGCTCCGTTAGAAGCCTACGTACATCCAAATTTATACAAAAGAAACAACATAATAAGATATAATGACATTCTAAACTCAAATGGGACAATTAAAACAAGGCTAGAACTAGAAAATTTGGGCCAAAAAGTGGAATGGTGGGAATACCTCCAGATCCAATCTAAATACAACAAAGACAAAAAAATATCTGGGATAAGGAAAAATGCCCTTCTAGACAAGCTATGTATAGGCCCTCAAGAAAAGCTAATTAAAAATTTCTATTGTTACTTAACTTACAATGAATTGGACCACTTTAATACAAAAATTAACGTTAAGAAATGGAACTTGGACTTCAAAAACGAGATTAAAGAGGAGGAGTGGCAAACACTCTGGACTAGGAATTATAAATTGACTATCGCCACTTCCTATAAAGAAAACTTGATCAAAATGTATTACCGATGGCATATTACCCCAATCAAATTAACTAAATCAAATAACAAACTCTCTCCAAATTGTTGGAAATGCCATCGAGAATTGGGCACTTACTTCCACTTATGGTGGCAATGTACCAAAGCTAATTTATTTTGGAATAAGATCGGAATTTGGATCAATGAAATGTTAAATTTATCACTTGATAAAACTCCTGAATGCTTTCTATTGGGCATAATCAGACAAAATCTATCGAAATCCCAAGTACACCTAATCATTCATATAACAACCGCAGCTAGACTCACATATGCGCAGTGGTGGAAGAACGAAGAAGTACCCCTAAATGAAGTAATAATTAAAAAAATATTATACTGTGCAGAAATGTCAAAATTGACGTCACAAGTTAGAAATGAATCCTCGGCTACGTTTAACGAGTGTTGGGACCCTTTTTACAACTGGCTAGGAAGCAAAAACGAGAACAATAGGCTATAAGATTGTGATTTGTGACACTACTTCGAACTGATACAAATCTGGTATAAACTATTTCATTATCTCATAAAATAACACGAGACGTTATATATATTTAGATATGAAGATTTATTAATATCTGTTAACTTCTCCGCAATGTGTTTCTTTCAACTCTGGCATTGAACCCTTCTGATACAATCCTCGAAACATGGTAATGAGCACATACAATTGGACCCAATTTTCGTTCTCAATACAACTCCCCTGTTTACTCGCTGACACTTTTACCCGTTTTTGTCTATATGTTTTTCTCTTTTTTTTCTCTCTTTTTCTTTTTCTGTACTGATTGTTCTTATGTTTCGAATTGTACCATATGTTGTATTATATGATGTAAATGTTTTCATTTTAATAATAAAATAATTTATTTAAAAAAAAAAAAAAAAGAGAGGCTAGTGGTTTTAAGGGCAACTCATTGGGAGAGTCTGTTGATAATTTTGAGTTTTAGGGACTGGAGGAAATTACTGCCTGTACAGTATATTTCCTGCTACACAGTAGTTTCCCTAGTTGAGCTTGATGCTATGAATGGGCTGTCTTTGGATTTATATTGGGTGACTTTAATCTGCCTTCCTGGAATGAATCTAAGGCAAAAGTGGGCTTCAAAAATGTTAGCCACGGGTTCTCTGCCCGGTTGCTGGGTAAGCATGGCCATGGTGGGCATAGCCTAGTCAGCTTTCTGCACCATGGTGGGGGAGAGGACATTTTCACCTGGCCCGGACTCTAGAGCCTCTCTGAAGTCCAGAAACAGAAAGTCCAGAAACAGACCTTCTGGAACTTTTGAGAGGCCCATTTTTTACTCTCCGTGGACTCCAGAGGCTTTTCTTGAGCTTCTGGGAGGGCAAAAATCCCCCCGGGCTCCAGAGGCCCTCCGGAAGCCAGAAATGAGTCCATTTCCAGCCTTCCATAGCCTCCGTGAACCTCCATGCAAATCCTGCACTTACCTGGCATCCAAAATGGGTGTGTGGAAACTCCTGGGAAGGTTGGGGTGGGAGGGCCAGTCAGGAGTGGGATTTGGGAGTTTGTCAAACCATGCAGAATCTTTGCTAGAGGATCACCTGAACCTCGAGCAGCCAACTCCTGGTCTAAGACAGCTTAGGAGTTCATGATATAGGTCACACCATGGCAAACATAGTCCTGACCTACATTAGTGAACACACCAGCAGTCACACATAAATTCTCGTTTTTGTCTTGGGGCAGTGATGTGATCTTGTTCTGAAGGATGTTGTAAATCCTGGTCATGGTCAGTTCACATTCCTTGATGTTCCCTGTGGCTTCACACTATCACAGGGAGAACTTGCTTGATTCATCCATCACATATCCCTAATGGACCCCCTACTGAGTTCCATGTACAATTTGGGTTGTTTCTAAGGCTCTAATGCAGGGGTGGGCAATTAATTTTGCCATGTGGCCGCATGAGAAATTGGGTTGGTTTTAGAGGGCCAAACTAATATAATTAACTCAGTTCTACCCAATGCTGTAAATACCCACACCCTGGCCTGACCTAAACACCCAGACTCACTTTACAGACCCCTAATTGTTTGCTTTACGGCAACACGGTGCACCAGTCACTGGGCTGGAGTGTTTGCATGGTTTCTGTGCTTGGACGCTCTCAGTAGGAGGTCGGAGTCTACTCCAGTGCGAGGATGAAAGAGCTCACTGCGTCTCCCGGGACTCCTCCAGTTCCTGCTTTCCTCATGATTCATCAGGAAAGCAGGAACCGAAGGAGTCCTGGCAGACACTCTTTCATCTTTGCAGTGGAGCAGACCCTGACTTTCACAGATTGGTCACAGGACAGAGGGCGGGCCGGATGCGGCCTGCGGGCCGCCCCTTGCCCAGGTCTGCTCTAATGCATGCTTGAAATGATGGGTTGGTGGCAGCGTTCCCCGTAAGCTGCGCGTGAGCATGCGCGTGCCCCAAAATACCCCCCCGCACACCCTTTTTCACGGGCGCATGCTGCCCATCCCCCTGCCAGCCCACGGGGGAGGGGAGGCGCCGGCAGTAGAAGGGAAGGGAGCCGCGACCGCCCCTGCCTCCCCATGGTGCCTCCGGCCCCCTCGGCCTTTCGGCGCTGTCCCCGCCTGCCCGATCCGCCTCCTCTGCTCCTCCGCCGCCTCCTGCCTTGGGGCATGGCTCCTCCTGCACCAGGAACGCACGCCCTGCCCGTCTCACAGTCCCTTTGCCAAGAGCACTTTCATCCCGGGGTCTCAGCAAGAGGGTTGCAGGAGAGGCGGGGTAGGTGTTCTCACAGCGGAGGCCGGCGAAGGTGATATTCAATGTTGGGGGCGCGTGGGCGGTTGCGCACGCTCCCTATCCCCCTGCCAGCCCGCTCAGAACATTCAAAATAAGAAAAACCTTCACCAGCGAAGGCTTTTCTTATTTTGAATGTTCCGGGCAGGCTGGCAGGGGGATAGGGAGCGCGCGCGCCCCTGTCATTGAATATCACCTTCGCCGCCCTCCGCTGTGAGAAGAACGGAGAGAGAATGAGAGAGAGTGAGAGCAACAGACAGCAAGATAGAGAGAAAGTGAGAAAGAGAGAGAGAGAGAGAAAGGGGGGAGAGAAAGAGATAGCAAGAGAGAGAGAACAAGAGGGAGAAAGAGTGTGAGAAAGAAAACAAGAGAGAAAGAGTGAGAGAGAGAGAAAGCAAGAGAGAGAAAGAAAACAAGAGAGAGTGAGAAAAAGAGAGAGGGGGGGAGAGAGAGAGAGAGAGAGAAAGATGAGAAAGGAAGAGAGTGAGAGAGAGGAAGAAAGCAAGAGAGAGAGAGAGACAGAGAAAGCAAGAGAAAGAGAGAAGAGTGGAAGGAAGAGATAGAGAGAAATGATAGAAAAAGGGGAGAAAAAAAGAGAAATGAGAAAATGATTGAGGCAGAAAATGACAGGAAAGAGAGAGAAACAGAGAGATAAGTGACTCTTGATTTAAAGCATATGGTAAAAGCACTTAAATAATAACAGAGAGAAAAAACCCCAGCCCTTACCTGTTTTTATTAATAGTTATGTTTTTGGTTCTGCTCGTTGATTTAGTTTTAATAGTAATGGATTTTGGTTATTTATTTATTTATTTGTTTGTTTATTTATTTATTTATTTATATGCCGCCCAGTCTCAAGGGGACTGCCACTCAGACACTATACTTTTCCGCCCACACTGAAAAAAAACTAGAGGGAACATTGGTTGGTGGCCTTCAGTTGGACCGTATTTGTGTGAATTTGCTGTGTCTATAGATCCCAGAGTTCTTCGGTTTTCAAAGGAACCCCTGATAGTGTCCTACTGGAGGAAAGCAAAGAAAAATTCAATTAACTATAGATTAAAAACTTAATATTAACAGTTTAACCTCATGAAATCAGAACAAAAATGTCATGATTCTTCATTTTTATTGTATCTGCAGGTAGCCAGCCAGTGGTTCTCTTCAAAGTGACCTGATCATCTGGGGTAAGAATGGGCCTAATGGAACATTTGCAAGATTATGATGAAAACTATTGAAGACATCTATTGAATAAAGTCGCTCCGATTAATTTTGATTTGGATTCCGACAGCAGGTTTTTGGAAATGACAAAGACACAGTTTGTCTTGATGATCATCTAGAAGAGCTCAAGGCTGTTGACCCTAAAGAAATAGATGGAATCCTTGAAGTAAGTATGATCACATCTGTATTACAATTGGTTGGACTCAGGTGGTGATGAATGGAATCTTGCTGAGTGGTTCTAGTGACGTTTAAACCTATCATGAATAGAATCTTGATGAGTGGTTCTGCTGACCTTTAAACGGGTAGTTTACTCAATAAGTAATTACTTGGATCAATTCTACAGACAATGACATACAGTTTATCCTGTGTTTCTTTATGAGGAAGGTTACTGAGAAGGCAAAGGGCATTGTGACCTAGTGGTTAAGAAGCTGAGCTTTTTGACCAGAAGGTTGGCAGTTAGAGATCCAAGAGTACTGTGACCAGGTGAGCTCCCATTCTAGTCCTGAAGTTCGAAAACACGCAAAGGCAAATTATTATCTCTTTGATGGAAAGGTAACAATGCTGGATCCCTCGGCTAGGAAATGGAGCGGAGCACCAGCTCCTAAAGTCAGACACAACTGGACAGGTGAAACTTTTAACTTTTTTATTGAGAAGGTAGTCTGTTTTGGTAACAGAGGGTCCTGAAGGAAGCAGATTTTCTAGACGCTTTTCAGTTGGACTTAAGACTGAGATATAGTACCGAGACAGCATTGGTCACACATTTAGATGATCTGGAATGATGCATCTATCTACTCTCTTTGTGAACTTATAGAACACTACTATTTTACAAGTTTCACTGGCTTTTTGGATGCAATTCAGGGCGCTGGTTATCACCTGTAAAGCCATTCATTGCATAGTGTTTTATTATTTGCAGGACTGCCGGACTCTATATCTACCTGTCCCACAATATCCAACAAAATGGGCATGGTTTGGGCTCTTACTATAAAACAATGTCATCCAATAAGAGGCAGGAGTTCCTTCTCTGTGGCAGTGCCTGCCCTTTGAATGAACACGTTTGCTGAAATTTGGACAGTTCCCAATTTTTAAAAAACAGTTTAAAATCTTAGGACAGTGATGGCGAACCTATGGCATGGGTGCCATAGGTGGCACACGGAGCGATATCTGCTGGCATGCAAGCCATTGCCTTAGCTCAGCTCCAATGTGCATGTGTGCAGGTCAGCTGATTTTTGGCTCACGCAGAGGCTCTGGGAGGACATTTTTGGCTTCCAGAGAGCCTCCAGGGGGATGGAGGAGGGCATTTTTACCCTCTCCCAGCTCCAGGGAAGCCTTTGGAGCCTGGGGAGGGCCAAACACGAGCCTACTGGGCCCACTAGAAGTCAGGAAAAAGGTCAATTCCTGCCTCCAGAGGACCTCCGGGGAGCGGGAAAAGCTGTTTTCGCCGTCTCCAGGCATTGAATTATGGGTGTGGGCACTGGTGCATGTGCTCTTTCAGCACCCGAGGAAAAAAAGATTCACCATTCACCAATACTGGATGAATCTTTCTGGTAAATGGCTTTTGGAAGGAAAGTACAGGTTCAACTTATAACCACAATTAAGCCCAACATTTATATTGCTAAGTGAGAAATTTGTTAAGTGAGTTTTGTCCTGTTTTATGACTTTCCTTGACACACTTGTTAAGTGAATCAGTGCAGTTCTTAAATTAGTCACATGATTGTTAAGATGATCTGGTTTCCCCACTGTCAGAAGTTGATCACATGACTCTGGGACACAACTGTTGTGTGAGTCAATGGTTAAGCATCTGAATGAAATATCATGTGACCATGTGGATGCTGCAGTGGTCATAGTTGTGAAAAAATGTCATGTCACTTTTTTGTCCTAACGTCAAATGGTCACTAAATGAACTGTTGTAAGTTGATGACTACCTGTACATTCTGATCTTAGTACTTTTTTGTTGCTTCTCTCCACTTTTCTGTTTATTAGCTGTTTTGTTATGTGGTTTTAATCCAACGTTAGCTGCCTCGGATTGCAATTTGTGAATTGGGCATAAATTTTATAAATAATAAATAGCCTATCTTTACTGTTTGGTGGGTACTATCAAATATTAATCAGCACAGTAATTGGTACTGATTTTTCTTCTGAATTTTCTTTACATGCAATGGCATTATTTAGTTTCTTTAAACTTCCAGATATTATTCTGTATACCCTCTAATTTTCTATCTTCCTTTCTAACAAGGAAGATACACGGTAATATCTCTATCTACATTCAGTGCATCATTTTCTATAACCACAAGAATGTTGTGTCTGACCGGAAGTTAGATAAAATCCAGAAGTACATTGCACATGTCTTATTTTCTGTAAACATGTAAACAAGTACTGTAAGCAAACACAGCCAGACACACATAAATGTGGTTTTAAGGAATTGCTGATATTACCCAGCAGCAAACACATTGGGGAAGGAGGGATTGCTCATTTTTCTCTTACAAAAATTATAATATTTCTGCCATGATGAAACTTAAGAGTAGCAGAACTGCCAGCTAACCTTCCTGCCAAAGCTACCTTTTTAGATTTAGTATTGGAGGAGAAATGTATTGTTGACGATTTTTGCACTGTGTTATGTCATATTTTAACTGCAGTTTCTTTATTTATATGCCACCTTTATTATTTTTCTAAATATGGTAACTCAAGATGGGAAAAGTACCTAAAACTTTTTCCTCTCACTTTCCTCACAACAGTCATATTATGAGGTGGATTGAATTAAATGAGTGATTGGCTCAAAATGGCTCAAAATCACCCAGCTAGTTTTCATGTCCAAGGCAGGACATGAAGTTATGGATTTCCAATTTCTAGCTTGGTGCTTTAAGGGAAACTTGACTCTTTATCGAATAAAGAATAGTAAGTTCATATACCATGTTTTACAAATTGTAGCGAAGGATTCACAAAACACGTTAAGCAAAAGGTTAAACGAATGGTTTAACGCAATCTGGATATGAATCTGTAACTTTGTATGCTACACACACAATTGTCAAGAAGGAAACTTGGCTATGGGGAATTAAGAAAGGATCCTTTATTGTGGAAAATAGTTCTCAGCACAAATAGCAACCTGTGATCCATTCCTAGCGATCAGAATATACTGATTTCCTCTTAGACTACAGGTATACCTCAACTTACAACAATTCCTTTAGTGACCATTTGGAATTACAACGGCACTGAAAAAAGTGATTTATGATGATGTTTCACACTTATGACCATTGTAGTATTCCCATGATTATGTGATTTACATTCATATGCTTGACAACTGGTTCATGTTTACGATGATTGTAGTGCCACGGGGGTCACGTGATCCCCTTTGTGACCTTTTCACAAGCAAAGTCAATGAGGAAACCAGTTTCACTTATCAGTTATGGCTACTAACTTAACACCTATAGTGATTCACTTAATGGTGAGAAGAAAGGTCGCAAAATGGGGCAAAACTCACTTAACAACTATCTCAGCAACAGAAATTTTGAACTCAATTGTTGCTATAAGTCGAGGACTACCTGTATATACAGGTGTGGTATCTTGAAACTTAAGACATGGGGTTTCAAGTACAAACAAAGCATTGTAAATAAATAAAATGCTTAAGAATAAACTGTGCTGCATTCCAAAAAGTTGGAAAGATTAAAACTACACTCTGATGTATAAGGGAAAAGAAAACACATTTTCTAGGCTGACCTACAAAACTAACTCAGGATTTGCCTTATAAGCCACAGTGGGCTGATGTTGTGTAAGAGAGGCCTAAATCATAGTGTACTCAATGTCACATTCCTAAAATAGGTTATACTAAAATCTTCTGGCGTAGGGATATATCATCAGCACCTAGCCCAGTGATGGTGAACCTTTTTTTCCTCGGGTGCTGAAAGAGCATGCATGCGCACTATCACGCATGCATGAGTGCCCACACCCATAATGCAATACCTGGGGAGGGCGAAAACAGCTTCCCCCACCCCTGGAGGCCCTCTGAATGCTGTAAATGGATTGTTTCCCAACTTCTGGTGTGCCCAGTAGGCTCGTGTTTCGCCCTCCCCATGCTTCCCTACCTCCCTCTTTCCCCTGGAGGCTCTCTGGAAGCCAAAAATGCCCTCCCAGAGCCTCTGTGTGAGCCAAAAATCAGCTGGCTGGCACACACATGCATGTTAGAGCTGAGCTAGGGAAACGGCTTGCGTGCTAGCAGATATGGTTCCGTGTGCTACCTGTGGCACCTGTGCCATAGGTTCGCCATCACTGACCTAGCCCATGTGTGCACTTTCTGTAGTCATCTCAGCCAAGAAACTTCATAGGATGCTATATTTGTCAATCACTTTTTGAGCGTGCCCCTCAAAGTAGTGTCAGCGCCCCATCTAACACATGAGGTTCTACCAGTCAAGGGGAATTCTGCTGGCAGAGATTCTATGTATCAATGCAAAATTCTGGCAGAGATTCTATGTATCAATGCAAAATTAGCTACTGACAGTAGGGGAGCGTTTTTTATGTATTACAGTAGGCTCTAATTTTGAATTGATTTTGTGTTACCTACTTTTTTGGCCACTGCAGAACACTGCTAATACTTAAGCGGTTGTCCACCAAGACACCTAGATTCAGGGGTGGGCTGCTGCCTGGAACCGAGGGTGGAGGGAAATGCAGTGGGATAGCAAAAATGGAGCTCCACCCCAGAGCAGCCAATTTGCACTGAAAGATGTTGGAAGAAAATGCAGGATGCCCTGCATAAGCCACGCCCACAGTGTGGTAGTAAAAATTTTGGTAGCCCTTCACTGCCTAGATTCCACCTACGGTAGATTCCCAAATCCTGGCATAAGGTGACCTTTTTTTCTGGTACCTTGCTTCCATCTGTCTGGCCACTTGGGTTAGCTTGCTGCACCCACCGCCTCTCCGATTCCCTTCGCCCCAAAGTGAGTAGTTGCCTGCCATTTCCCCACCCTCATCATTCCAGCAGTGCTGCTTCTCCGATCCTCCCTGCAGGATCCCCAGGGCACCTTAAAGCGCGGACAGAGCCTTTTCGCTCTCCAGCCACCCACATCACGTCGTCCTTGCCTTCCCTCTCTCCCCCACCCGCCCCACCCGCCTTACCAGCCCTCCCGGTGGGACAGCGGAATAGCTGAAGGGGCGGGCGGAGCCTTCATAGCTCGCGCAGGTGCTGCCTCCCACTCGCACCTCATTCAGCCTTGATCGGGTCAGCGCGATCTCGGGGCTCCGGTTCCTGCACCGCCCCTTTCTTTCCACTGCCTATATGATAGATAAAAAAGATACGGTATACTCCTTGGCGCGGAGCAGCTACAGCAACCATGACCTCCGACCCTGCGCTCCGCCAGCCAATAAGAGCGCAGCTCGTCTCCAAACCCAAAATTTCCACGTCGGCAAAAGTCAAAATGGAGCGGAGCTCGCGGGAACCGGGCATTTGCGAGCAGGCAGACGGAGGAAGCAGAGCAACGGAGAGGGAGCGCGAAGGAGGAACGGGCAATGACGGCGAACGCGACGGCCGGAGGGGCACTCTGAGCTGCCGCTCCGTTGCCGTAGCAGCCACCGCTGTTGCAACCACGGATCGGAAGAAGAGGCTGCGGCACCGCTGCGAGAAGTCCGGACCGCGGCGGCTCCGCTACACATCACCCGCCGGGCTTTTCCTATTTCTCTTTCTGCAGGGAAAGGCGAGCGCTGCTGCAGCAGTTGGAGGAGGCACTGCACGGACCTGTTGCATTGGGCGTCTCGGTTGCCCCAGGTGCCAAGGAGGCGAAGTAGGTGAGTTCCTTGTCCTCCACCACCCACCACCCCCTATTGTACAGCGTGGTGGGCTTGCCTCCTGTGCCGATGCGTTTTTTGCAGGCGACGCTCCCATCGTCGCTTCGGCATGCTTAAGGTCATTTGGGATGGGGTTAGGAGCAAGTCGGTTCCTGGAGGTGAGGAAAGCCCCTTCTCTCCTTTACCTCTGGATCGCTATATAGAGAGAAGCAGGTGGGCTTCCTGTTTCTCGATTTGGTTGCCGGTTTTGCTTTCTAGAGTTAGTTTCGATTTTCGGAGCTTATAGTAGCGAGGAGAAAGAAGTCATAGGTGTTCTTCTTTAGGTGTTGCATACTTTTGTCCCCGTGGTGTATGCCTACGTGGCCTAATGGGATATTCCACATAATTACTACCTCCTTCTTGAAGCAAACTCTAGAGCATATGGGTGCTAGTTTTTGCTTCTATGGTGTGGTCAGTTACCAATGCGGAAATCTATCGTGGCATTTCATGTGGCAGCTGACTGGAACATACCTGAGCTTAAACCAAGCAGTCTTTTAGGAACCCAGCTGGGAATAATTGTCTGATTGCAATAGTTTGACTGCTTTTTGGGGGTCCAAAGGTGGATTACACATAAGTTGGAAACTGGGACTATTCAGATGCATTTTGCTTTCATTAAAAATATAAATAATATATACTCTCCCCCCCCCCCTTTATTTCTGTTGTAGTGGACAAGAAATGGATGCCTTGCCTTGCAGCTGATGAATCACCTTTAGTAGAAAAAGTTTTGGCTTCTGGAAAGAAAGTTCTGTGACACTTTGACTCTGATTTTAATAGTAGTCAGTGCACTACAGAACTTTCTCTTCAGGGGCTGCAGCAGCCAAGGGGTTAACACAGAGCTCCTGAAACTCAGGTGGACACGTCACTGCCAGCTGCTTTCAACAAAATAGGATGGAAAGGCTGAAATAAATTCTTATGGGAAAGTGGCACCTCTTTAGTGGCTATGTAAAAGCACTAGGTATATTCCTGTGTTTAAACAAAAACTTTGTTCTTTTGAAACTTGGCTTTTTAGTTTCTGGTATTTTAAATAGCACAGCATCTGGGTGTTATTTTCATGTCCTCTTTGATAGGAGTTTCAAAGAAACCGCTTGGCAAAATTTTGTAAATTGTTAATTTCAAGTAATACTAAAAAATTGAAATTTAATAATTGCCCTGAATTTATTTTACTTTTATTAAATTTGAAATTGTTATAGCATTGATTAGTTGTGTAATGGCTTGGGCAGATTTTGCAGCAATAAACCTACTTAGACATCTATTGGTGTACTTTATGATTCTGAATTAAATGATTGTGCTGCATTGCTTCTTAATTATTTCAAAACAAGCAATAGATTTTAACTTCTTAGTTATGAATACTATGAGGATTTTGAAAGCTCATATTTAATGTGTTGTGGGGGAAAATTATATTTAGCACCTAAGTTATTAGGCCAGCTCTTCCTGATTTTCTTCTTTTAATAAAAGCGGCCATAAATTAAAAAAATGATTGAGGTTTTTTTTTTTAAATGAATATTTATTTGAATCTGCTTTTATTATTTTTATAAATAACTCAAGGCAGCCAACATATCCAACAGACCCTCCTCGTCCTCTTCACAGCAATAACCCTGTGAGGTAAGTTGGGCTGAGAGAGAGTGACTGATCCAGGGTCCTCCAGCTGGCTTTCCTGCTGGAGGACTCGCAGTCATTCACTTTCTAGCCTGGTATCTTAATCACTACACCAGAGGCATCAAACTCAATTTCATTGAGGGCCACATCAGGGTTGGGTTTGACCTGGGGAGGGGGGCAGTTTGACATCACTCATGTTAAGGGCACCTGTAGTGGCCAAGTGCTAAGGCAGGACTTCCCTCAGTGCCTTCCTCCCACTCATTACCCTCCCTCCCTTCTTTCCTTTATTTCTTTTTCCTTCCCTCTTTCTTCTTCCTTCCCCTCTTTCCTTATTTTATCTTCCTTGCTCTCTTCCCATCTTTCTCTTGTCTTTCCTCTCTCCCTTTCTCCTTTCCTGTCCCATCTTGGACGCTTAAAGGCAAAAGAGAAACATTTATCCCTTTTAGTTTTAGTTTTTGGTTTTAGTTTAGTTTTTGGTTTGTTTTGCTAGCCCCCTGGTAGCAAAAACTGAGCTGCAGGGGTTACATGTGGCTCCCTAGCTCCCCTTTTTGGCCGCAACAGCCCCCCCATAGCCCATTTCCCCCCCTCCTGTGCTCTGGCAGAGAGAGAGCTGCAGGAGGCTATTGTGACTGAAAAGGGAGCCTGGGAGGGCCACACGTGGCCCTCCAAGGGTCCATTTTTGTAACGTGGGCCTGTCCTTTGCTGTTTTCAGGGTGATCCCATGGGGCAGATCTTAGCACCCTGGAGGCCAGATTCAGGCCTGGGCCTTGAGTTTGACACCTCTGCACTACACCAAACTGGTTCTCTGATTTAAACAAACAGTAACAAAAAAAAGATAGGCATAATTAATTCACATATAAAATTCAGTAGGTAGTTTGTTTATAAAAGCACTCTACTTTGATAAACACACAGTTGATACCAAATGAATTTGCACAAAGCATGCTTGGGAACAATACAGTTTTGAGATGGAAGGTACTATTTTGATCATATCTTTTGGTGAATATCTATGTAGCAAACACTCATGGCTTCCTATTGTGAGTGTGACAGGTGTTGCTTAAGTTAGATTCTTACAAAAGTGGTCATAGAGAAAAATTCACAAGGTACAATACAATATATCAGTCTTCAGTAATATAAAATAACAATCAGTGGTTGGTTGCTCTGCCCATCCGCATAAAATGCTTCTGTGCATGTCCGCTCACAATGTAATGTGAGATTTGCATTCAGCACCTACTTCTGCAGTTTATAGATTAATCAGTTCTCTAGCAAAATGTAAGTAAAGAATTTGGTACTATTTATGTTTTATTTGTGCATTCAATCCACCAAACACATTTTTTAAATGATCTGTTGAACATTTTTGCAATTTCATACCCGTTCTTAAATTCTTAAAAGTTTAGAAAAGTATGCTTTCATCTTGGGAAGGTAGTTTTCTTTAATAATTGAAACATGAAATCTGTGTCCAAATGTCTTTTGGAGTATAGTTTCTTTATCCCAGCAAGAGCATATAGATGCTGATCAACTGTGCAAACATGGTTCAGCCTTGTTCTAGTGTAGCAGTTGGTAGAATAAATGGCATTCATATGCTTGTTTCCCACAATATGTTTATTTTAGTGAGTCATGTGATATATAGTCCAGATTTAGACCACTTAAAGGAGCATTCTGATTAAATGTTAATAGCAGCAAGCTTTGGGATCATGAAGTAAACCTGCTTTTAAAAATGCACAATAATTCTAAAAAGTGAGGTAGTTTATAAATTCTGATGTGCCAATAATCCTACAAAATTGTTGGATAATAAATTTTAATATTTTGAGTTCTAGGGGACTTATTATTATTATTATTATTATTATTATTATTATTAATTAGATTTGTATGCCGCCCCTTTCCGTAGACTCGGGGCGGCTCACAACACAAATCTAATAATTTACAATTTAAAATTTAAAATAGTTAAGAAACTCCATTTTAAGCAGACATACCTACAAACATACCATACATAAATTATATGGGCCCAACTTACTTCAATAATGGCAAACCTTTTTTCCTCAGGTGCCAAAAGTGTGCATGCCCACACCCATAATTCAATGCCCCCCCTACACCTTGCACCCCTGCACATTCATGCAAGACCTCCCTTCCCCAATGTCTCCATTTTCCAACTTCTGATGGGTCCAGTAGGTCCATTTTTCACTCTCCCCAGGCTCCAGAGGTTTTCATGGAGCTTGGGGAGGGTGAAAGCAGACTTGCTTGTCCCTCTGGAGGCCTTCTGGAGGCTGACTTCCTGTGAGCCTGATAGACCCAGGCTGCAGAGGCTGAAAATGCCCTCCCAGAGCCTTCACACAAGCAAAAGTCAGCTGGACGGGGTGAAAGTGTGCACTGGAGCTGAGCTAGGACAATGGCTCACATTTTGGCAGATATGGCTCCATGTACCACCTGTGGCATGTTTGCCATAGATTCGCCATAATGGACTTACTTGGTCTAAATCTTTTATTTGGAATAAATCCAACATATGTCCAACAAGTTTCAGCACCTGCAGTTCATTTTGCTTTAGAATGACTTTCTTCCATCTAGTTTTTTAAGTCTTTAACATTATTTTTGCTTTGCTTATTTATCCAAATGTAATTACATTTAATTTGATATGTTATCAATTTCAGCAGGCCCTGTCTTACAGTGAGATTTGGCTACTCACTTTATTCATATAAATTTTAAAAAATGGCAATGTTTATATAATCTGTCAAATAATGAAAATATGTGATGCCCTTATTGTGCTTTGCAATAAACCTTCATGGTAAGTCATGGTTATTTGCAGACTGCAAATGAATGGGTGTGGCTGAAATAATTTTTTAAAACCCTTGATATTTTATTATGAAATAAGATATAGTGCTAATGATAGTTCCATTTTAGATAGCTCACTGCTCTTCTTATCCCAAATTGTATTGAGACTGGAACACTCAATTTGAAGATACTAAATTGAAAGGGTGCAACTTTACGTGTTATGCAATGCTAGATTTCAAATATTTAATTTTTTATCTCCAATCTCCATACTTAAATTCTAAAGTTAGGTTCAAAAGTGCAATAAGTAATATTTTTATTCATCATCGCCAGTGGTTTATTTTAATAGTCTCAGACTGCCTTTAAGAAACAAAAGCCTTCTGAAATTACTTGTGTACAATATATGCAAGAAGAAAAAAACACAAGGCTAACACAATAAAGGTTGCAACATCTCTTCTAAACTGTAGTGTATGATTAACCCTATTCCTATGGGACCATTAGCAGGCTAATAAGACTTGTTAGTGGAAACAGTAATTATTTTTAGATTACCAGTACCTTAACAGCAGCTTGATGAATTGTGAATGGGCAAAACATTCCATGTCTATCCACCTATAGAGTTTGAGTTCATACACACTAAACTGCAACTAGTTGGATTTCCATGTTATATACAATTATGAAACATAGCTTATTAAATCTAGCTAGATTTCATCAATGTACAAAGCCACAAAAACAACTAACTATATAATGTAATGAATCCAGTCTGCATTTTAATGGATGAGTTGGAAAGATACATAGTAATAAATATATTTCTTAGAAAAGGTGGAGCTTTGATATGAAATTAAGTTACGGTGGTTAAATACAATGGCTTATAAATAGGTCTGATATAGTTCTGGCATTACAATTTATTCTTGAAAAACACCAAGGAATAGTAGTTCTAGCTTAGAACTACGACGCCTAAAACACGATCTAAGTATTGCCCACAAAATCTTATGCTGCAACGTCCTGCCTGTCAATGACTACTTCAGCTTCAACCGCAACAACACAAGAGCACGCAACAAATTCAAACTTAATATTAATTGCTCCAAGCTTGACTGTAAAAAATATGACTTTAGCAATCGAGTTGTTGAAGCGTGGAACTCATTACCGGACTCAGTAGTGTCAACTCCTAACCCCCAACATTTCTCCCTTAGACTCTCCACGATTGACCTCTCCAGGTTCCTAAGAGGTCAGTAAGGGGCGTGCATAAGTGCACTAGCTTGCCTTTCATCCACTGTCCAATTGTTTCTCCTTATCTCATATATCATATATCTTTTCTTCCTTTCATATGTCTTCTCCTCTACTTTTATATCTTTTCTTTATATATAATACTTCATGTCTATCCTCTTCAATATGGGGGAACTAAAACACCTCCCCCTTGCCCATGTTGTGTTGTTGATTGATTGACTGTGTGTCTGTTTTTTATATATATATTGGGATTGTTTTAGGAAATTACTAATTTTAAATTGTAATTAGATTGGTGGGCATTGGATTTTTATTATGTACTGTTTTTTATTATTGTTGTGATCCGCCCCGAGTTTGCGGAGAGGGGCGGCATATAAATCCAATAAATCTAATCTAATCTAATATGTATTGGACAAAATAAATAAATAAAATAAATAAATAGTGCTACTAAATGTTCTGGATTGCCCACATATATCTGTTTTGTTCTAGTAAATGTATGCTAACTGATGCCATTTGAGGACTTACTTTGGAAAAGCCTGAAACACTTTGTTGCTGAAGGATTTTGAAATATGTTTTCATTTAAAATAAATGCAATTAAGATATGCAGGATCAGTGACATGATGTTAAAGAGCTACTTAAAAAAACATTAAGACACTTTTCTACATATTTGAAATGACTATTTACTGGACCATAAATATATATAAAACAAAGCATATTAGGGAAGTCTGTGTGAATCAGTGCTGTTTATACTTAGAAAGTTTAGATGATTGCAACATGTTGATAGAAGTTCTGATTTTGATTCATGAAATCTCAAATGAAGAAACCTAGGCACTTGAGTAATTGATTATTCTCTTAAAGACATACATATTTAGGAATACTACCTGAGGTGGTTTTCCTATCTTTAAAGGCAAGGGAGGTTTCCCTTACTGTGAACAAAGCATTCTATATACAGTACACTGTTCAAAAAAATAAAGGGAACACTCAAAGAACACATCCTAGATCTGAATGAATGAAATATTCTCATTGAATATTTTGTTCTGTACAAAGATTAATGTGCTGACAACATATGGAATTGATTGTTAATCAGTGTTGCTTCCTAAACAATGCTGTTGACTAAACAATGTCGTCTGGCGGGTCCCAGGGGAAGAGCCTTCTCTATGGCGGCCCCGACCCTCTGGAACCAGCTTCCCCCAGAGATTAGGATTGCCCCCACCCTCCTTGCCTTTCGTAAACTTCTTAAAACCCACCTCTGCCATCAGGCATGGGGAAACTAAGACATCTTCCCCAGGCCTATATAGTTTATGTATGGTATGTTGGGTGTATGACTTTTAAATTATGGGGTTTTAGATTTTTAAATATTAGATTTGTATTGTACATTGTTTTTTACTATTGCTGTGAGCTGCCCCGAGTCTACGGAGAGGGGTGGCATACACATTTAATAAATAATACTAATAATAATAATACTAATAATAATAATACATAAATAAATAATAAGTGGACAGTTTGATTTATATTGTGTTGTTTAAGTGTTCCCTTTATTTATTTTTGAGCAGTATAGATCTCATGGCATTTAAAGTGAGGAACTGGTTCATTTAGGATTCCTGTTAACCCCTAATTCTATCTTTCTATGTGTCATTTTCCTGAAATAAGAAGCACATGGTTTTAGTGAGAAGATTGATTCAATTTATTTAACCAAACAGTACTGTGCAGTAATTGTATTTTATAAGTGGAGACTTATTTTTTACGAATTGATTATCAAAGCAATACAAGAAAACAAGACAAAATTGTCTTGTTTTCACTTTAGCATCTTGGGTATCTTTTTAAAAAAAATCCTAGGTACTTTTCTTTTTAATTAAGAGAGGGTGTTTTTTTTTAAAAAAAAAAAGTTTAAATGTATATCTTTTTAGTAGCATTGCAAATAATCTAATGTGAAGTATTCAGCTGAAAAACAAAGATAAAAGAAAAATAAAAATATAATGATCAACTACTGTATGCAGTATCCCATTACACCAGTGTTTCTCAATTATTTTCTGTTATGCCCCCTCCTCCCCCCCAGGAAGAGGTAAACATTTCACATCCTCCCAACTCTCTGCTGGGACTATTGTTTGCAATATTCAGCATGTTTTCACTGAAAAACCTTAAGCAGCTTATCAGCGTGATTAGGGTTTAATGTGTTTAAATGATGTCTTAATTTATGTATTTATTTTATTTATTGTTAGAGTTGAAAGGGACCATGCAGGTCATCAAGTGCAACCCCCTGCCTGAGCAGGAATCCTAAAGCACCCCAGCCAAGTGGCAGTCCAATCTCCTCTTGAAAGTGTCCAGAGTTGGGGAGTTCACCACCTCCGCAGGCAGGTTGTTCCACTGGTTGATTGCTCTGACGGTCAGGAAGTTCTTCCTTACTTCTAGGTTGAATCTCTCCTTGGTCAGCTTCCAGCCGTTGTTCCTCGTCCGACCCTCTGGTGCTCTGGAGAATAGAGTGGCCCCCTCCTCTCTATGGCAACCCCTCATATAACTGTATACAGCTATCATGTCCCCTCTGGCCCTCCTTTTCTCTAGGCTATCCATGCCCAGTTCCTGCAATCTCTCTTCGTAAGTCTTGATTTCAAGTCCCCTAATCATTTTGATTGCTCTTTTCTGCACCTTCTCCAGAGTTTCAGTCTCTTTTGAAGTGTGGTGACCAGAACTGGATGCAGTACTCCAGATGTGGTCTGACCAGGGCGTAGTAGAGTGGTATTAATACTTCCCTGGCCTTGGAGTGTATCCCCCTGTTGATGCAGTTTAGGATGGTGTTGGCTTTTTTGGCCGCTGCTGCACATTGCTGGCTCATGTTTTGGCTTCATGCTGTCTGCTGCCAACATTTTTAGACACAGTAAACACACTGGTCTTTCCTCATCTCCCACCATAGTCACAGTGAAACCAAGCGCTACATATGCTTCGTCATATTTCCCCACCTTAGCTTTTGGGAGACTTACGTTTGTCTTATTATCTCCGTCACTCTCCTCCTTTCTTTTCATCCCTTTAAATATTTTTCCATGGTGACTCTTCAGAGTTTGTTATATGCACTTAATATCTCCTACTCTGTACTGTGTGCTATTGTTTGGTGCAAAAAAGCCACTACACCCTGTGCAGTAAAGGGCAGCCATTCACAGCCCTACTGGAAGCGCACACGCAGAGGACTTTTCACTACTTTCATTTCTGGCCATGTCTTTTCCTTAGAACAGTGAGACGATGCTGGAGGGAATGGGGGTAGGGAGAATGGGGGTGGCAAATGGTGTTTTTTCAGCATCTGCTTTTCCGGATCAGTTCGGGCACCTACCGGTGGTGAGCTGCTTCTCACGCATATTGAGGTTGCATGCAGAAGCCCTGTCAATGTCATTCACCACCCGCCCATGTCCCCCGAGTTGAGTTAAAGCTTCATTCTTCTCCTGCGATCATGGGTGGAAAGCGGGGGAAAGAACAACCCTCCTCCATCTGAGGCCACGGGAGAGGCTGCCTTGCAGGGAACTTCCAAGCTGACTTTCTGTATGCAGAGGGGGCTTTGCCAAGAGTTTTCACTTTGGGCGCTCAGCTTGGTTTGTGCTGCCTGGCAGCCAAGCCAAGTTGCTTTGCAACTGTGGAAGGGAAAGCAACTGAAAAGGGGTGCCTCTTCCCCAGCTCCGGCTGTGCAGCTGTGCTCTTTACCAAGCCTGGACCCAAAGTACCCCAGCCATGGCCTCGCTTTCTTGCGGCCTTCCTACTGCCTTGACTCGCTGAGGGCAGGGCTAACAGCGCCTCGCCGGTCTCCTTCCTGGACTCCTGCGGCTCCTTGGCAGGCAAGTGGGCCTGACGGGGAGGCAGGGCAGGGTGGCAAGCAACAGCATCTAATTCTTGGTCAGGTGCTGGCCGACCGGCGCCACCTAGGCAGGCAGGTAGCGGTGAAGTGCATGCAGGACCTGGGCCAGGCACCACATTGGGAGCTTCTCATGCTGGCTGGCGTTTGCTGCTGCCTGTCGCCCAACCCCATCCCGCCTGCCCCTCAGGCCCATTGGGCTGCCAAGGAGCCACAGGAGTCTGGGAAGGAGATTGGGCAGGAGACGCGCCAGCCGCCCTGCCTCCTCCTCGCCAACTGTTGGCACTTGAGACCTGCTTCATGGAGCCCAGCCTGGCCAGGCAACAACAGAAAATGGCCCTGGACCGGCTGGGCCCCCGGATGCTTCTCAGGCTATTGGGTGGCCCCCCGCTGAGCTCCGGGAGGCCAGACCCAGCGAATTGGTTGCAGCAGGAGAGTGCGAGGCAAATAGATGGAGTGCCTCTCTGCCAAGCGACATCCTCCCTCTGACACTTTTTCACAAGTAAGACCACCTCCCTCATTCCCTTGTGGTCTGCAACATCTTACCTGTGCAGAAGTGGGCGAGGAGGAGGGAGGATATCGCTCAACGAAGGGACACTGTCTGTTCCCCTCGCCCTCTGAACAGCAATAGGTTTGGCTTGGCCTCTAGTGCTGTGCTCCTGAAGGCCACGACTCACTTGGGGCAGCCGCAATCGCTGCTCTGAGAGATGCCTGTGGTGCAGGAGAGCACATCAGGCTGCGTGGCTAGAGTTCGGGGGGGCACTGATGCTGCTGGTTGGGGTGGCAAGATTTGGCTTCTGCACATTCATGTGCGCAGTGGGCGGTGATGGAGATGTGCCAGCAACTCCTGCCCCTGTGGGAAAATAAGCATGGTCCCCGGGGTCACATGCCCCCTGGAATCATCCAAGGCCCCCCAGGGGGCCCCAGCCCACTATTTGAGAAATACTGCATTTATTCCTCTGTCCTGTGACCAATGTAGCTGTAACTATATGTCAGTTTTTCAACTTTTGTATAATCCCTTTTCTCTTAAAATTAGATGCAAATATACTAAATGCAAGAAAATAAATTGGATTTAATTTACCATGTGTGGTAATAGTTTTTGAACCATCTGGTCATTACTTCAAATTGATCTTCCAAATTTCTTGGGCTTCATAGAAATATACCAGTAATGTGTTTTAGAATAAGATATTCTGAATAAATTGGTGAATTCTTTGGACATAATGTTTCCTATTCTTAGCTGGAAAGAAAAAAAAATCCTGCTTAAGAACATAAAGAATAACAACGACTCTTTATGGTTAGTTGGTTAGAGGCACTTTTCCAAAAAGGCCAGAAGGTTTTTTTTATACCAGTAACTGCTTCCTAAACAAACAGTTTAGTAGACAAAACTTGATCAACCACCTTTCTAATAAGTTTGTGAAACAAAGTACAGAATTATTTCTTCATCCTAAAACAATTCATTCATGCAGAACTGTATACTTCCTGCAGCTTTTATATATTATAAATTTGATCCTGTTTAATTCAATAGTGTTAAGTTTGGGATTAAACAATATTTTGAAAAACACATAAACAAATACTGAGATTTAAAGCAAGGTGATAAAATGCAACAACCACACAGAATTATATTTAGAAAAAATGATCGAGACCTCTTTAAAAAGGCATGCAAGTAGTAAGATAGCTTTCATAAGGAACATTTTCATACTTCATATAGTACTGCGAAACAGTACTGCGCAGAAGTCCTCAATTTACAACTGGTTACTCAGTGACATTCACCATTGCAGTGGACTCTCCAAAAGCCACTTACTCCAAGTTCTGAAGTTATAATATCTGCCTCCTTTTCCCTGCCCAAGGCACGCGACTGTATTTTGAGCATTCAGCAAGCCACTCCGAGTCTACAGAGAGGGGCGGCATACAAATTTAATAAATAATAATAAAAAATAATAAATAACTGGCCTGCATTTACAGCCATTTGCAGTAACCTGCAGTTATGTTTTTGCTGCTTACATTTTTCCAGAAACCAGAATCTACTTACGTTTACTTTTGGTTTCTGGAAAAAAACCTGCCCCATAACAAACATGGGTTTTCTTTACACTTAACTTAACAATCATTGCAAAAATGTTGTAAAATTGGGTCTAGTCACATAATGATTTGCTTTTGCGAGTCTTCAGAGGGGGCGGCATACAAATCTAATAAATTATTATTATTATTATTATTATTATTATTATTACTATTATTACTAGTACTATTATTACTAGTATTATTATTATTATTATTATTATTATTATTATTATTATTATTGAATGTCATAACTTATAACCATAATTGCCAGGCCCCATTACAATTGCAATTTGAGAAGTATCTTATCTTTCTTGGTGATCTCAATCTACTACTTATTAATTGGATTCTAAATGAATGTACAACGGAACCAATACATACAACCATGTACTATGCTGTTACAAATCTGGAGTTGAATCAACTAGTTACAAACAACACTAGATTCAACAACTGCCTTGATCGCATCTTCTGCAATAGTTTAAACTCAATCTATGGTCCACAAATAAATGTAACCACAACATGATTGACTTTTGTCTCAACCTATGTCCTTACAAAGATGATCATAATGACGGAATCCCAAAGTATAACTTTAGAAGAGCCAACTGTAATCTCATAATTGATGACCTCTCATCTCTTGATTGACAAACTGTGCTCACTGGAAAATGCTTAATGAAATAAAATAAATAAATAATAAATAAATAAAGCTCCTGTAGCAAGCCAGAAAAGATAATGGAAGATGCAGTGAAAGTGACTCTAAGATTCCACAATATTAATATTGATTAATCATGATGTAGACATTTGTGGAGTAGAATTTGTTTTATCTCATATATTATCAGTTATTAAAAGACAAAATGAGTGTGACATATTAAAAGATAACATGTCTATTCTTCCGAAAAGAAGATTCAGGTTGCTTTGAGAATCCTAGAAGTCAAACTCCTATTTAAACCATGTCTTGTAAAATTGCCTCATATGCCCTGTACCCTGAACACTTACTATAATTTTAGGCTTTCATTTAAACAGCCGTACTTGTCAACACTTAATTTATTATTCATTTTTTCCCCATTTCCTTCAATATTTATACTCTGCTATGCCAATTCTGGTCACCATGACATAAAAAAGATGCTGAAACCCTGGAAAGTATGTAGAGAAGAGAAACAAAGATGATTTTATTCATTAACTTTTTTAATTTTAATTTTTTGTCACATATGTATTGGTGGTATGCAAAGCTATAATATTTATATACAGTACATGATACTAGTAAAAGAGAAAGATTAGGACAGGGTAACGAAGGCACTCTGATGCACTTTATGACTTCTCAGGAATCGAGAAAGGTTAACAGTGGATAATCTAAGGGTAAAGTTTTGGGGGTTAGGTGATGGTACTACAAAATCTGGTAGTGAGTTCCATGCATCAACTACTGAGTTACTAAAGTCATATTTCCTGCAGTTGACTTTAAAGTGGTTTACTTTAAGTTTCTATCTGTTTTGCGCTCATGTGTTGTTGTAGTTGAAGCTGAAGTAGTCATTGACAGGAAGAACGTTGTAGCAGATGATTTTATGGGCTATGCTTAGGTTGTGTTTAAGATGATTTAGTTCTAAACTTTCTAAACCTAGGATTGTGAGTCTAGTTGTATAAGGTATTCTGTTGTGAATGGAGGAGTGGAGGGCCCTTCTAGTAAAGTACTTCTGGACATTTCTAGAATATTTATGTCCGAAATGTGATGTGGGTTCCAGACAGATGAGCTGTATTCAAGGATTGGTCTGGCAAAAGTATGATAACAGGGTCTGGAGCATGGATTTCTCCCAGTTTAGACTGCTTTGCCTGAAGTGGTAGCAACCCGCTGGTGACGTCACAATGATTTCACCACCTGGTTCAGTCAGTGCCGGTCTGTGGCTATTGCCATGTCTTTAAAAAATTTCTTTCCTGAGCATGCAGCACAGAAGCTGGGTTTCCAGCACTGGGCATGCAATTGCCATCTTGTTTTTGGCTTTAAAAAAAAAAAAAAATCATCCCCCCCCCCCAATTTTTAAATTTATTTTTTCTTTGGAACATGCACAGAAGTCAACTTTCCAGCCCTATGCACGTGGTCCCTATCTTGTTTTCAGCTTTTTTAAAAAATTGCATTTTAAATTTAATTTAGTTTCCCCCCCCCTCTGAACATGTGCAGAAACTGAGATTCTGAAGCTGTGCATGAGTTTGCCATTGGGTTTTTGGGTTTTTAAAAAATGGATTTTTCAGCACTGGGCATACACCCATGTAGCGCGGGAGAAAGTGAACCGCTAACCCCAAACCTTTCTGAACAGCAATAGAACAGTGGTGCATTGGGATGGAGACAACATTCTTTTCCGCTTTTCATAGACCCAATTTCCTCTTGCCTGTCAGCTTTTTAGATTGAACATGGACAGAGTAGTCTTCTGCTATAGTTTGTCTGGCAACATGGGGATTGATAGGTAATGCTTGAACTCAGCAATTAAGAGCATCCCTCTTGGTGTACGAATTTCCCTTTGCCCTTCTGCATTGCTGTTGTGGTTGTTGTTGTTCATTAAATATGAAACTCAGTCCAGTGAACATTTAAAAATGTATTAAAAATATCATTGACTGGCGTGATGGTTGATATGCGTTGTTGCCAGCATCTTAGGCATCAACCAGGTCTCTTCTTGAAATGTATAATGTTCAGAGTAGTACAGGTTTTTTGCAGTTCTGCTGGTATTATTGCAGGCAGATGCAATTTCTTGATTTCTTTTGTACAATGTTTGGACATGGTGCCAAATGTCCCAATGAGAATGGGTCCCACTGTTACATATTTCCTCCTCTCCTCCTCCTCCTCATTATTCCACATAATCAGACATATATTTAAACAGGATTTGGCTTTCTTTCCCAAAAATTGGATAGAACTTCCCAAGAATTTGGATAGGGAGATGTTGTTCTTTGATAGTGTTAAAGGCATCATTATAAGATGTAGTCCTTCCTCTTATTCCAACTTTCTCCCTTCTCCTTATTTTCTTCCCCCCCTTATTTCAACTTCCTTTGTTTCCTTCCTTCCTTCTTCCCTCCCTCCCCACTATTTCAACTTCCTTCCTTCTCCTTTTTCATGAGAGAAATGCTAGGTGGACTATTTCCCTGGATTTGGTCTCAGAAACCGTCTGTCAAGGTTCCAGGTAACATCCCAATTTAAATCCGAGTCCAAGTCAAGGCGTTCCTCAAAGTTCCAATTTATTTCCGGAGCCATCCTGGCACCCAAATCTGAGCTTCCCACCCAGTTGAATGTTCACATGCCTTGCCCCCCACCCATAAACTTATCACATTGCCCACTCAGGTTTTGCCAGCATGGCAACTCCTCCTTCCGCTTCCACCCAGGTGTCGACATAGGATGGCCTTGAACTTCTCGAAAGAATGCTTTGTGGTTGCACCTGCTCCCTCATGAAATCACCCTTCCCAAGTTCCCATAAACATCAGGCCTTCTGCAGATAGTGTGGTTAGTCGTACAGCAAACCACCCACTGCAAATAGACCTAATATTCAGGGTCCTTACTTACCTTTAGAGATATGGGGAGAAATGAGATCTGCAGCGGGGACACAAGAACCAAATCTCACTACAAATATTAAACATTGGGGAGATACTTCTTGGCAGGGCTGATTGCTGTCAGAGAAGATTGAGGCTTTAGAATTATCCTGACACCTTCCAAAGTCCACTGACATTGCAGCCCACAGTTTTGGGAGCGAGTCACAGAAATTCAGTTTAAAATGCATCAATTCAGCTGTCCCTCTAATTTTAAAAGGAATCTAATTTGGAGCAGACTTCCCATTTTTAGAACGGTAATAAATAGCATCAGTTGCCAAACTCTAGTTGAAGGTATTCATTTGTAAGTATTGGACAAAGATAGATAGATAGATAGATAGATAGATAGATAGATAAATAGATAGATAGATAGATAGATAGATAGATAGATAGATAGATAGATAGATAGATAGAGAAATAGATAGATGTAGATGTAGGCTGTTCCAAGCAAAGTTGCCTTTTGTAATTATTTTAATTGTTCTTTGCACAGTCACCCAGATGGATTTGGCAGTTTTAATTCACCAGTCAAGTCCTTTCCAAAGACTTAGGGTAGACATATGTGGATATTAGATGATTATTATACCATCATTATTATCTTGCATGTTAAATTTAGAAACTGGTTTTCTGTCATGCATACACTCCTAAAGCAGAGGTAGAAGTACACTCTAAATCTCTTTGTGGTCCCTGAGCAGATTCTGATTAAGTTTCCCCCATTCTTCAAACCAAACAAAAAATCTTAAATGCCCATTTCAGTTTTGCTGATGCTACAGTTCTTTGGGTTGTATTTCATACTTTGTACTGTGGGTAATTATATTTATTTTTATGTAGTGCTTTTGTGAAGATATAAAGTGCATCATGTTTTTATATATCAAATCCCAGGAATCTATTTTGAAAACCACATGAGTGGCTTACCAAAGTGTAAGTGTATCAGGAACCGGGTCAGGGTGGTGGTGGAGGAGAAATAAAGATTACAGCCAGTAATGGGCAGCCAAAAAATGTACTGCCACACTGTGGGTGTGGCTTATTTTGTGGGTGTGGCTTAATGGTCATGTGACTGGGTAGGGGTGGCTTGCTGGCCATGTAATCAGGTGGGAGTGGCTTGAACAATCATCGTCATTCAAGTGAACTGTTAAGTCCTTGACTTACAACCTTACCAGTGTCGCTTGCTAGGGTGACAATTTGTTCGTGTTTCCCACGCTCTCTTTCCTGGGTCACTCCCCCGGCTCAGACTGGGTAGCTAGGTGAATGGATGCTGCCAGAAGAGCAAATGCTGCGAGCGCCGCTTCCATCCACGCCTTCTGCTTGCACCTCAAGTGGGAGGTGGCCGCATGAAGCTGGAAGGGAGCCGAGCAGAAGAGAGGGAAGCTCATCCAAGGCCAGGAAGGAGGAAAGAGGAAAAAGGCAAGGAGCACAGACACAGCAGCAGGAGCAGGGGGGGAAAAGAGAGCCGAGCGGAGACCAGTAATCCAGGAAGTGACAGCCACCAATCAGCTGGAGCTGTTCATTTCGTCCTGCCTGCTGCCCACCCCTGATTACAGGAAACATCAAAGGCTGTTTCAGGGTGTATTCAAAGCAGGGGAAATGAAAGTATTACAAATAATTTGTTCTTATTTGTAACAGTCATAATTACTAAAGAAAGAGTTCTTAAATACACCCAAAACCACTATAGGCAGCCCTTTACTTACAAACATTAATTTAGTGTCAATTCAAAATTACAACAATATTGAAAAAAGTGACAGGACCGATTTTCACACTTACAACTGTTGCAGGGGTGGGTTCCTCCTATCTTGGACCAGATTGCCCAAACTGCTAGCGACCCACTGGTGACATCAGGATGGCATTACAGACCTGGTTTGGTTGGTGCTATTCTCTGGGTGTAGCCATATTTTTTTTCAGAATTTTTGACATTTTTTAAGTGTTTGGACCAGTGTTCCCTCTAATTTTTTTTTGAGGTGGGCGGAAAAGTATAGTGTCTGAGCGGCAGTCCCTTTGGGACTGGGCAGCACAGAAATATTAAATAAACAAACAAACAAACAAACAAACAAACAAACAAATAAAAAACCCACCCTGTTTTGCCTCAGAGAATTTCAAAATAACATACTGTACTGTGTGTCTATAAAAGTGAGCTCATAATAGGGCAACTCTATCAATATCAAAATGCCACTTAAATAGTTGAGCTAGTTTCAAACTAGATTTTGATGTTCTTTCTCTCTTCCTTACTCCCATTCTTTTTCTTTCTCTTTTCCTTCCTCTCTTTTTTCTATCTGTTTCTCTCTCTTCCTCTCTTCCTCTCTCTCTCCTTCCCTCTCACTCTTTCCCTCTCAGCTTCTGGGCAGGTTTGGAAAACTCTGAGTTGATGATGATTTTTAAGTGAGCGATTGCTCACTGCTCAGCTTAGAGGGAACTATGGTTTGGACATTGTTTCTTCTACCGCTATTTGAAAAAGGGCCCTCCTGCCCACTCTCCGGGTTTAAACTGACCTTTATTTCTTTGCATGAAGCACAGCTGATCAGCCCCTCCTCAGTGCTTCAGACCGATTCCAGCTACTGAGCATGCGTGGAAACCAAACTGCACAAGGTAATACATGCATGTGAATGGAGTGTGCGCAGGTGCACAAAATGTCACAATGTGAACTGGTGTTGAAGGAAAACGGAACCACCCCTGAAATGTTGTAGCAACATAAGTTGAACATTACCTGTAGTGGAACATTACCTGTAATGGAAAAACTGTCGTGGGTAAAATGAGGACCCGGATTGTGGGGGCAATAGCCTAGCTCTGTTAAAAAAGTGCTATTGCTAACATGTTGTAAGCCGCTCTGAGTCTAAGGAGAAGGGTGGCATAAAAATCAAATAAATAAATAAATAAATAAATAAATAAATAAATAAATAAATAAATAAATAAATAAATAAATAAATAAATAAATAAATAAATAAATAAATAAATAAATAAATAAATAAATAAATAAATAAATAAATAAATAAATAAATAAATCTTTGACCTATTCAATAAACCAGTGTTTCCCAACCTTTTTGGAGCCGCGGCACATTTTTCATATTTTCAAAATCCTGGGGAACATGGGGGGGGGGCGCTAAAAAAAGTTTGGACAAAAAAAATATCTCTTCCTCCCTTTCGCTCTATTTCTCTCTCCCTCCCTCTTTCTCTCTCTTCCTTCCTTTCTCTCTCCATCCCTCTTTCTTTCTCTCTTCCTTCCTTCCTCTCTTTCTGTCTCCTCCTTCCTCTCTTTCTGTCTCCTCCTTCCTCTCTCATCTCTTTCCTTCCTCTCCCTCCCTTTCTCTCTTTCCTTTCTCTCCCTTTCTGTTTATCCTTTCTATCTCTCACCCGTTCTCCCTCTTTCATTCCCTTTCTCTCCCTCCCTTTCTCTCTCATTCCTTTCTCTCCCTCTTTCCTTCCTATCTCTCTTTCTTTTTCTCCCTCCTTCATATCTTCTTTCTCTCCCCCTTCCTCCCTCTTTCCCTTTCCCCCCTCCCTTTCTCTTCCTTTTTCTCTATCCTTTCTACTTCTTACTCTTTCTTTCTCTCCCTCCTTCATTCAATTTTCTCTCCCTCCCTCCCTTCCTCCCTCTTTCCTTTCTCTCCCTCCCTCCCTTTCTCTTCCTTTTTCTCTATCCTTTCTACTTCTTACTCTTTCTTTCTCTCCCTCCTTCATTCAATTTTCTCTCCCCCCCTTCCTCCCTCTTTCCTTTCTCTCCCTCCCTTTCTCTTCCTTTTTCTCTATCCTTTCTACTTCTTACTCTTTCTTTCTCTCCCTCCTTCATTCAATTTTCTCTCCCACCTTCCTCCCTCTTTCCTTTCTCCCCCTCTTTCTCTTCCTTTATCTCTATCCTTTCTACTTCTTACTCTTTCTTTCTCTCCCTCCTTCATTCAATTTTCTCTCCCTCCCTTACTCTCTCTTTCCTTTCTCTCCCTCCCTTGTTCTCCCCTGGGGCTGCCTGTGCCTGCCCTGCACCACCCAACACGGACGGATAGACCCCGGTCGTCGGTTCGTCGCCCCCCACCCCCCCACGGAGGGAGATTGGGCTGGCGGGGGGCGGCGAATCCACCTCCCCAACCGCGCGGAGGGAAATCCGGTAGGCGGGCGGGTGGCCGCGGCTCCCTGTGCGCCCCTGGAAAAGCCTACAGGGCCACCTACAGGGAATGGTGCCCGGGGCCGCTTTAGCCGCCCCCCCGCCATCTCCCCGCGACTGCCTGCGCCGCCCCCCCCCCGCTCCCACCGCCAGTGCCCTCCCGCCGGGCCCCAAAGGACACTTGCCGATGACGACAGGGAAGCTTCAGCTGGGCGGGCGCTGCCGTGCCGGTGCCTCCGACCTCCCGGTTCCTGCTCGATGCCGCGGCCCAGCTGAAGCTTCCCTGTCGCCTGGGCGGGGCGCTGCGGTGCCTCTGAACTCTCCGCTCCTGCCCGATGCCGCGGTTTCTGGCGCTCTCCCGCGCGCCCCTGGAAAAGCCTACAGGGAACGGTGCCCGGGGCCGCTTTAGCCGCCCCCCCCCGCGACTGCCTGCGCGAAGAATGGAGCTCTCCTTCCTGCCTTCCTTCTTTGGGGCCCAGCAGGAGAGCGGCAAAAACCGCGGCATCGGGCAGGAGCGGAGAGTTCAGAGGCACCGCAGCGCCCCGCCCAGGCGGCACACCTGGCAATGTCTCGCGGCACACCAGTGTGCCGCGGCACACCGGTTGGGAAACGCTGCAATAAACTGAAAAACAAAAGCCAAGCACATGTTTATGTAATTGATTCCTAGTGAAGTATTTTTCACAGCCCTTTGTAGTTCTGTTCATAAAAGCCATATCCATTAAAAAAATCTCATTTATTACAATAGCAAGATGCACTGCTTGATAAAACAAAATAAGTCAATGTTAACTTGCACATATTTGATAGGATTCATAGGCTGAAAAATGTTGCTTAAATATGCTTTGTCAGGACTCAAGAATCCAATGAAATCCCAGGTCTAACAGAGGATCACTATTCTAACCCTTGTCTGTGATACAAGATTCACCGTGTTTGTGCAAAATTGTGAATACAGTGTTCCCTCGATTTTCGCGGGTTCGAACTTCGCGAAAAGTCTATACCACGGTTTTTCAAAAATATTAATTAAAAAATACTTTGTGGGGTTTTTTCCTATACCACGGTTTTTCCCACCCAATGACATCATATGTTATCGCCAAACTTTCGTCTGCTTTTAATAAATATTTTTAAAAATATACTTTAATAAATAAACATGGTGAATAATAATCTAAATGGTTGCTAAGGGAATGGAAAATTGCAATTTAGGGGTTTAAAGTGTTAAGGGAAGACTTGTGATACTGTTCATAGCCAAAAATAGTGTATTTACTTCCGCATCTCTACTTCGCGGAAATTCGACTTTCGCGGGCGGTCTTGGAACGCATCCCCCGCGAAAAGCGAGGGAACACTGTAATTGAGTTAAGTGACACCATCATCGTATAGTAGCAGACGTAGAGTTCATCAGTGTAATATAATCCCCTTAAGTTGAATTGCCCTCAGCCCAATTTATCTTAATTGAGAATGGCTGTTTGGCTGCCTTCAGCAGTGAACCTAGCTTAACAAACAAGCTTGAAATGGTTTTTTTTAAGGCGGATATAGCCTAATTTAGCACAGGCAGGTTTTAAGTGTTTTTGGAGGCTTGCAATTTTGGCTAAAATTCTCAAATCAATTGCTTGACTGACCTGTTTCACTTAAATAAAATAGCACATTCCTTAAGGCCATCCTGACAAAGACATAGATTTCATATGGGGACCTGGATTGTGGGGGCAATATGCTGGCTCTGTTAAAAAGTGCTATTGCTAACATGTTATAAGCTGCCCTGAGTCTAAGGAAAAGGGTGGCATAAAAAAAATCAAATGAATGAATGAATGAATAAATAAATAAATAAAAGATGAGCCTCATTATTAATTATATAATAGATGCCTGCAATTAAAAAATTGCAATTAAACAAAAAAAAAGGTAAACTGAAGTGGCATTGTACCCTTGTATAAAAAGAATGTGAGTTCTATGATATGTCAGAAATGAAATTAATATTGCTATATGTCTGTGCTCTGCTGGAATGGGATTCTTGATTTATCCCTCTTACAAAGTACTAGGATCCTGCAATATATTGCTATGGCTACAAGAAGGAATCAAAATTCCAAATTGTTAGTAAGTTAACATTAGTAAAAATATAGAAGCATGGTGAAAAGTTAACAATGTATTCTTCTTTACTATTGAAGGGGAAGAAGTCTGAGTTAAGGTAGGAGAGGGCATACCAGTGTACTCAATTACTGGCTAGTAGACATTTTTGTTCCTATGCTCAGATTATGCCCAGAAGTGACAAACTAATGGTTTTCTGTAAGCTCTGTAGTTTCACAGATATGTAGATATGTCTACTATTATACCATCCCAATGTCTGGATATGTCACAAAATAGTCTATATTAACTTCAGGGGTATTTTAAATTGGATTTGTGAGGACTGGAAAATGGAAGAACTCTTCATGTTGAAACTGTCTTTCTCTATTGAATATCATTAATTCTCAAAATGAGATTGGCATCGTAAAGTATATATGACAGTCTGCTGCAGGTGCCAGAAAAGCCAACGCAGTCCTAGGCTACATAAATAGAGGCAAAGAATCAAGATCATGTGAAGTATTAATACCATTTTATAATGCCTTGATAAGACCACATTTGGAATATTGCATCCAGTTTTTGTTGTCATGATAAAAAAAAGTTGTTGAAAAAGATTGCAGGGAAGAGTAGCAAAGATGATTAAGCTACTGAAGGCTAAAACATATGAAGAATAGTTTTAAGAATTGGGCATGTCTAGTTTAATGAAAAAAAGGGCTAGGGATGATAAGGTAGTAGTGTTCCAATATCTAAAAGGCTGCCACACAAGGCAACTGAAGAACTGAAGAAGCTTCTTAGATGAGAAGCAAAATGTCTTCAAGGAGAAAAAAAAAAGAACCCCCCCCCCCAAGAAAGTCCAACTGCCTTTTGGGGGAAAAACACCTTTGAAACAGAAGTGGATTCTAACTTATCTCACCGCCAGTTTGCTTCCTTCTGCTCTGTGTGGCTGTGTGCGCATTGCATGCTGCTTGGGTGCACATGTACTTTGCACACATGCACACATGCACAATGCCAAAAACTCAGCTTCTGTGCATGTGCAGAAGCAAAAACCAGCGTCTGTGCATGTGCAGAAGCAAAAATAAGATGGTGCCACCTACTGAGCTGCCAGTGACACCGCCATTGGTTTGTGGGGGCGTGGTCAATCTATGAGCGGGAGAAATTTCCTGGTACCAGTTCTATAGAACTGATGCGACCTGGGAGCAACCCATCTCTGTTTTGACACAACCATGACCTGGAACACTGAGAATCTCCATAGACATCTAGAACCAAGGAGTAATTTCCTGACAGTTAGAACAATTAATCAGTGGAACAACTTGTCTCCAGAAATTGTGAATGCTCCAACATTGGAAGTTTTTAAGAAGGGATTGGACACGCATTTGTCTGAAATGGCATAGGTTTTCCTGGTTGAGCAAGGATTGAACTAGCAGACCTCCAAGGTCCTTTTCAATTTTGTTATTCTGTTATTCTGACTATATATATGAACTATAAAGCCCTTCATGGCATCGGACCAGAATATCTCCAGGACCGCCTTCTGCCGCATGAATCCCAGCGACCAGTTAGGTCCTACATAGTTGGCCTTCTCCAGGTCCCGTTGACTAAACAATGTTGTCTGGCGGGACCCAGGGGAAGAGCCTTCTATGTGGCGGCCCCAACCCTCTGGAACCAGCTCCCCCCTGCAGATTAGGATTGCCTCCACCCACCTCTGCCATCAGGCATGGGGGAATTGAGACACTTCCCCCAGGCCTATATAGTTTATGTATGGTATGTTTGTGTGTATGTTTTGCTTTTAAATAAGGGTTTTTTAGATATTTTTAAATATTAGATTTGTTACTGTATATTGTTTTTATTATTGCTGTGAGCCGCCCTGAGTCTATGGAGAGGGGCGGCATACAAATCTAATAAATAAATAAATAAATAAATAAATAAATAAATAATAAACAAACAAACAAACAAACAAACATTGTTTTCTCAGTGATAGTAGAGATGTGCTTTTTAATTATTGTCTTCCAGAATATATTTTTACATTTTTTACTATGTTGTCTAAAGCTCTGGGATTTCCTAGTAGCCGTCTTTCAAAATAATACCCAAATCTTAACACCGCTTAGCTTTTTCAAGTAAAATAAAAGTTAATTAAATGTTGTAACAAGTAGGATTGTGAAAAACAACACAGAAGGCTACGGAAAAACTGAGCAACTTTCAGAACAGTCAAATTATCTATTTCTAGAAATGCATCTTCTGAAACAAAACACGAAGAGTGTTTTATACATGGGCATACACTAAAACAGATTCCTATGCTATTCTGATACCTCAAACTCAATTTTTGAAACTACTTAGGATGTCATTTCTGTAACACTGAAGTGTCTGAGCAAGTCCAAAAACAAACTAAGTAAGTCCAAAAGGAGCACACTTTTTCATATTATCAGCTCCAAAAGGAAAAAAACAACAACACCTTAATGTTTTACCCTCCAGATGTACTTGACTCCAGCCATTCAGACTCAGAGCAGACACCATTGTTCATATGGAAGTAACTATTTTGTTTATAATTTAGTAGAAAATCAAAACAGGAGAAGCTATGTGAATTTACAACTAAAATTTGCTAGATGAGTTTGGGTCCAATCTAACATAATGGCCTGAAATCCATTGAAATTATTTTAGCTTTCTATGTTAAGTCCTTAAAATGCCTTCTCTTGGCAATTGTTCTGGGGTTCTTTCCTTTTACTTTTAAGGAAGAAATCAAAACTTTGTGTGATACCTTCACCAAGCATCTTTTTAGAGGTGTTGGTGGGTAAATGTGTATGTGTGTGTATTTGAATAATTCATCCCATACACTGTGCACCTCCAATCAATAGGTCTATCCTAGTGATGGTGAACCTATGGCACAGGTGCCACAAGTGGTACATGGAGCCATATCTGCTGGCACGCAAGCTGTTGCCCTAGCTCAGCTCTAACATGCATGTTTGTGCCAGCCAGCTGATTTTTGGCTCACACAGAGGCTTTGGGCTGGAGTTTTTAGCTTCAAGAGAGCCTCCAAGGAGATGGGGGAGGGCATTCTTACCCTCCCTTGACTCCAGGGAAGACTTTGGAGCCTGAGGTGGGCGAAACGCAAGCCTACTGGGCCCACCAGAAATTGGGTAAAAGGCAATTTCTGCCCTCCAGAGGGCCGACGGAGGATGGGGGAAGTCTTCGGAGAGGGGCAGCATACAAATCTAATAAATTGAATTGAATTGAATTGTTTTCACCCTTCCGAGGCATTGAATTATGGGAGTGGGTACTTGCGCATGCATGGCAGCACACTTGCATGCTCTTTCAGCACCCAAGGGAAAAAAGGTTTGCCATCACTGGTCTATCCTCATCAAGAGGTCCATTCTGTTGGGGCTGGGCAACAGAGAGAGACCAAAAATTTGATTATGACTTCTTGACTAGCACTATCCAGAACAGATGATGATCAGCCATGGAGAAATTGTATACTGGAGTTATGGAACCAGATAATTTTATTAATTTATTTTAAGTATTTATATAGTTGCCTGTCTTATATCAACCTCTGGGTCAAGGGTGGATTCTAACTTACCTCCCAGCTGGTTCACCATCAGCTCCTGAGGAAGACAGAAATATTTGCTTGCCTCTTGTTTTCTCTTTTGGCATTCTTCCTGCAAATTGCTTCTGGGCATTTTGTCGACCATTGTAAGCTTCCAGATATCTCCAAGACTCTTTGCTCACACTTGATTTATTATTTCATGAATTTGTGCTAGTTGTTAATGAAGTTTAATTAACAGACAGTGTTCATCAAAAACTGTTTTACACTGTATTTGTGTTTGCCAACTACAGTGATCCCTCGATTATCGCGGGGGTTACGTTCCAAGACCTCCCGTGATAATCGATTTTCCGCGGTATAGTGGTGCGGAAGTAAAAACACCATCTGCGCATCCGCGCCCTCGCCCGCCGTTTGCCGTTTGCCCGCCCGCCCGCCGCTCGCCCGTTCATTCGCCGCTCGCCACTCGCCCATTCGCCGCTCACCCGCCCACTGCTCACCCGTTCACTCGCCGCTCACCCGCCGCTCGCCGTTCGCCCGCCCCGCCCGCCGCTCGCCCGTTCGCCACTCGCCTGTTCACTCGCCGCTCACCCGTTCGCCGCTCGCCTGCCCGCCTGCCGCTCGCCCGCCGTTTGCCATTCGCCACTCGCCGGCCGCTCGCCCGCCCGCCGCTCGCCCGTTCACTCACCGCCCGCCGCTCGCCCATTCACTCGCTGCTCGCCGCTCGCCCCGTTCGCCGCTTGCCCGCCCGCCCGCCGCTCACCCGTTCACTCGCCGCTCGCCACTCGCCCGCCGTTTGCCACTCACCCGCCCGCCGCTCGCCCGTTCACTCGCCACCCGCCACTCGCTGCTCGCCCGCCGTTGGATGGCCCGCCCGCCGCTCGCCCGAAAGAGTGAGAGAAAGAAAACAAGAGAGGGAAAGTGAGAAAAAGAGAGAGAGCAAGAGGGGGAGAGATAGAGAAAGAGAGAGAATGACAGGAAAGAAAGAGAAAGAGACAGAGAAGTGATTCTTGGTAATGACGTATGACGTCATCGGGTGGGAAAAACCGTGGAATAGAAAAAAAACCGTGGAGTATTTTTAAATTATTATTTTTTGAAAAACCGTGGTATAGCGTTTCGCAAAAATCGAGACCGCGAAAATCGAGGGATCACTGTACTAAGAAAGCTCAGTAGTAGTCTTTAATTTAGTAAACAAAGGTTTGAACAGAATTTGTGTGTGCTGCATTCTTTGTGGGCTATAGCTGGGGCAGAACAGCCTATTCCAAATGGCTGTAGATGGTCAACGTCTACATCGACAACAGAAGCAACCATCTGAGACTTGAGAAAGCTGTTCATGACATCTACCAGATGTCCTTGTATCAGATAATGGACCGCAGCTGACATCCTAGCATATGGAAGCATTATTGACCAATCTTTGAACAACACATGTGCTCATCTTGCCATTCAGTCTGGAAACACCAGCCTGAAGATGACGAGTGGGACCCAATGTACCCTCTAATTTTTTTTTTGGTGTGGGCGGAAAAGTATAGTGTCTGAGCGACAGTCCCTTTGGGACTGGGCGGCATAGAAGAATAAATAAATAAATAAATAATAAAAAAATAAAAAAATAAAAAAATGAATGAATGAATGAATGAATGAATGAATCAATCAATCAATCAATCAATCAGAAAAAAATTCCTTCTTTTTTATTAAAAGAAATTAATAATTTAAAAAACCCAAAATCCATTACTATTAAAACTAAATCAAACAGCAAAACCAAAAACATAACTATTAATAAAAACAGGTGAGGACTGGGGTTTTTTTCTGTTATTATGTAAGTGCTTTTACCATATGCTTTAAATCAAGAGTCACTTCTCTCTCTGTTTTTCTCTCTTTCCTGTCATTCTCTGCCTCAATCATTTTCTCATTTCTCTTTTCTCCCCTTTTTTTATCATTTCGCTCTATCTCTTCCTACCACTCTTCTCTCTCTCTCTTCCTTCCTCTCATCTCTCTCTTGCTTTCTCTCTCTCTTTCCCTCTCTCCCCCCTCTTTCTCTCTCTTTTTCTCACTTTCCCTCTCGTTTTCTTTCTCTCTCGCTCACTCTTTCTCTCTTGTTTTCTTTCTCACACTCTTTCTCTCTCTTGTTCTCTCTCTCTTGCTATCTCTTTCTCTCCCCCCTTTCTCTCTCTCTCTCTCTTTCTCACTTTCTATCTTGCTGTCTGTTGCTCTCACTGTCTCTCGTTCTCTCTCCGTTCTTCTCAGCGGAGGCCGGCGAAGGTGATATTCAATGTCGGGGGGCGCGGGCATTTGCGCATGCTCCAAATCCCCCTGCTAGCCCCCCGGAACATTCAAAATAAGAAAAGCCTCCGCCGGCGAAGGCTTTTCTTATTTTGAATATTCCGAGCGGGCTAGCAGGGAGATAGCGGGCTAGCAGGGAACGGTGGTGGGACCTCATCGAAACGTCGCCAGAAATTTCCAAATCCTACACGGGAAGAAACCCGAATATGCCAAGACCATCATACCTGTACCCGTGAAAATCTACGAATATATACATATACATATACATATACATATACATATACATATACATATACATATACATATACATATACATATACATATACATATACATATACATATACATATACATATACATATACATATACATATACATATACATATACATATACATATACATATACATATACATATACATATACATATACATATACATATACATATACATATACATATACATATACATATACATATACATATACATATACATATACATATACATATATATGTGCGTGTGTGTGTGTGTGTGTGTTTGTAGATTTTCACGAATATATACATGATGAAGGTTATAGAGGAGATACTCATAGTAAAATATATCTAAGAAAAAATAGAAAAGAAGATATAGGAATAGAACATATCAATGAAAGAATAGAAGAAGAGATATAGGAATAGATACAGGAATAGAAGAAAGGTATAGGAGATATAAGAGAGCAATAGGACAGGAGAGGGAAGGCACTCTAGTCTAGTGCACTTGTTCTCGCCCCTTACTGACCTCTTAGGAATCTGGATAGGTCAACCTACCAAGCATTCTGTGCTCCATATTGTAGCAAACATTTGTGTTAGAGCACAGATGAAACTAATTCCAAGTTTTCTTTTCACCAGTAAGGATATCACCAAAGAAGGAAAATGTCAAACTGTCAAAAAGAGAGAAAGCATCTTTGCTGGTTTAGTACATTCTGTTGGATTGTTTCTCAGTTCCTCTCCACTGGAAAAGAGGAAATCTATAAAATTGGATTCCTCCTTGTTGGGTGGCAAAAGATTTCTTTTCCTTCTTGTGAGGCTTTTTTAATCACAAAAAGTAGAATATGGATCTTCCATCTTAACAATGCAACCATAAGGACTAGAATCTATTTTGAAAACTAAATGCCTTCCTTTCCAAATTGGGCATGCTCACTGAAAGCTGATCAGTGACATCAAAAACTGCTGACACAGCCTGGAAGAGTCAACATTGGTATTTGCCTTTTCTACTGTTAGATTTGCAGCCAACAGAATTTATGGGTCACGTACAGGTCAATACACAGCAAGAATGCTCGTTCACAAAGTTTTGTCAAAGTATGAGGTGCTTTGGGTTTAGTACTGATTCTGTTTTCAGATAGACTTTAAAAAATTCAGACATGGAGTTTTCCATTGGGTAAAAAGGAAGTGTTTTGCGAAATCATCATGCAACAATGCTTCCTGGAAAAAGTTTTTTTGTGGGGGAACTTATCAAGTAACTAAGAATTTTGCTAAGTAAAGTAAGTATAATGTGGGGCTATTTTCCTTTCTACTTTTTAAAATTAAGTTTATCGTTATATAAAATACAAATAAAAATAAAGTTAATAGGGAAGTAGGAAGGGGAAAGAAAGGAAAAAGAAAAGTGCAGGGCAAAGGTAAAAAACAACATTGGTTTCCAAATAATGAATAAAATAAAATAATGAAGTTACAATCTCAACTTTTTCTTTTAAATAGTTAGCCATTTCTATAACAACAAGCTAATCTAAACAGCAAATCTTAAAGTTAAGGTGTCATTTTTTAAATTTTGAGTACAAAATCTATAACTAATTTCCAAGTAGAAACAAAACTAGGCATGCTATTTTTAAAAAAATGAAAATATTTATGATTGCCATGTTTGCTAACTCTTCCTTTGTGGGGATTGATATATCTTTCCATTTTTTTTCACTTCAAGAATTATCTTGCAGTCAACATATGCAATAACTGTTATGTACTTAGAAGCCGGGAAGTTTTCACTCCAGTCCAGCTGGGAAATTGAGCAGGGAAATTCTGATTGGTTCCTTTGCAGAAGGGCTCCCAATTTAAGCCCCTGCCAAAAGCAGACAGGGATTGATGTTTGCTCACTGTAACCAATAAAGAGCTGAAGTCACACTACCGGTCTCCTGCCTCTTCAGTATCAGAACTCAACAATAACAAAGTTCAGCAAAAATTTATTATGCTTGTGTGTTTTATAGGTGACATATAACACCTGAAGACTTAATAGAAAAAATAATGGATACATTAACAATTAAGATAGAATATTACAAATGTTGAAATACAGTAGGTTTCATTGTTGGTTGAAAAAATACATACATACATAGTCAACTAAAATAAATATTTGGATCTTAAAAGAAAAGAGGATCAGTTAAAAATCTAACAAGAGAGTTATCTAAGTAAAATCTGTGTACAATATAATGTATAAAATAACAGCAATGATGGTAATATAGATAGATCACTGCCATATATTGTCCAATGTTTTTAAATGTTTGCTCATGTATGTCTATGTCAAAATAGATGAAATTTTTTAAAAATAAAATAAATTTATTATGCTTGTGATAGAGAAATACCACAAGATCGATTCAGACCTTTAGCATTTTGGGGAAAAAATGATGGCTTTAATATAGATCAGTAAAGAGTGACTTCAGGATAAAACACTAATTAAAATGATGATTACCTTCTGATAGAAATCTTAATAAGGTAAAACTTCCTGAAGAAAACAGCGATAAGATTAGTCACCAATCCTAGCTGTTTAGTAAATTCATGGAGATTATTAACTTATTGACAGACATAATGAGAATCAGAAATAAAGTTTAACAGCACTAAAAGAAAATTGCTAAAATGTTAATAAAACTTCATTCAGTTTTGATCACAACAATGTAAAAAAATGTTGACTTTAGAAAGAGTGCAGAGAAGAGCAACAAAGATAATTAGACTAGAGGCTAAAACATATGAAAAATGGTTGCAGGAACTGGATATATGTACTGTATTTTAATTAAATGAAAGGAAGCACTAGAGGAGACATGATATCAGTCTTCTGATATCTCAGAGGTTGATGCAAAGTAAGAATAAAACCAAAGCATCTGGGGATGGAACAAGCAATGGGTAGAAATTACATAAAGAGGGAAGCAACTCAGAACTAAGAAATTTTTTTTCTAACAGTTAAAATAATTAATCATTGAAACAGTTTTCTTTCAGAAATTGTAAATGACGCAACACTGGAAGTTTTTAAGATGTTGGATAACCATGTGTCTGAAGAAGCATAGGGTTTCCTACCTAAGCAAAGGGTTGGACTAGAAGACCTCCAAGATTCTTTCCAACTTTTTTATTATTATAATAATAATAATAATAATAATAATAATAATAATAATAATAATAATTATTATTATTATTATTATTATTATTATTATTATTATTATTATATGACAGTATGCTAAATTCTCCATTCCAGAGAAAAATCATTCTGAAAAGCAATCTTTCCAGAAAGCAACTTTCCTTCATCTGTGAAAATGGCAGGAACATTTTTTCTAAGTTATAAATAATTGTAAATTAATCAATTGTAAAGCTGCAGAAATAGTTAATGAAGAAGTTTGGGTAAATGAAAAGTAATCTCTCCTACAAAACTTTCTAAAGTTATTTAAAAAAGACAAAACTGTCTAAAATTGAAATTAAAATTCAGATTTAGAGATAGGAAAAAAGATGTTAAGAAAATAATGCGAAATGTAACCATTCTATAAGGTAAATTTTTTACATGTATAACACAGTCACAGTCACATACGTAAGTAAGATTCTAAGGTGTTGGTTAAAGCAATTAAACTTAAGACCTTGCATAGTTAAAAATATCTATGAAAATATTCCATGAGGAAAAAAGAAAGGAACAGAATTCCATTTAAAAATTACAAAATTTTAAGATCTGCAAACAGAAGTAAAACTTCTTGTGACAAAAGTAAGTAAAAATAATGTCAATAGTTAAGATACTTTTGTTGCAATTCCAAACTGTAATATCACTGGAGAAGCTTGGCTAGCTTCCTGGAGGATTGAGATAAGATTACTGGAACATTTACTTTTAGTCCACAATAGAAATAATTGATTTAATAGAGAGGTTAAGTAATTTTAAGAAAGGAACCCAGTTAATAGTTCCCAGCAATTATTTTTTAATTGAACTGAATTAAAAAAAATTCTTTTGGTGTAACATTTAATCCATAGGGGAGAAGACTACATCAAATAAAGCTTCCAATTTAGCTAAAATACTAGTACAGTATAATTATATACAAGCTCTTGAGAATGAGTGATGCTAAAATCACTCACAGCTTAAGCCACATAGAGTAAGCATGCCTGGTGGCAAAGCTTTCCATTATAAGTAAGACTACTTTACCTTGTGGCAAAACTCTTCATTGATATCTCTCTGTGAGTTGAGAATTGTTTAAAACTACTGGTACTGGAAAAGTAAAATTTTGCCTATTCTTTCCCAAACTCTGAGTTTTAGGGTTCCACTTTCAGGAGACCAAGGACATTGCCTTTTTATCTCACTAACTAGATTCCTAAGCTGAGTATCAGAAATGAACCTGCCGATTCTCTGTGCTAAACTCTTAGGTTTATTTATTTATCTATCTATCTATCTATCTATCTATCTATCTATCTATCTATCTATCTATCTATCTATCTATCTATCTATCTATTTATTTATTTATTTACTTATTTATTATTTAGATTTGTATGCCACCCCTCTCCGAAGACTCGGGGCGGCTCACAACAAAATAGAATAAATCATAAATAATCCAAATAACATTAAAATATTTAAAGATTTAAAAGAACCCCATATACTAACAGACACACACACAAGCATACCATGTATAAATTGAACATGCCCGGGGGAGGTGTTTCAATTTCCCCATGCCTGACGGCAAAGGTGGGTTTTAAGGAGTTTACGGAAGGCAGGAAGAGTAGGGGCAGTTCTAATCTCTGGGGGGAGTTGGTTCCAGAGAGTCGGTGCCGCCACAGAAAAGGCTCTTCCCCTGGGGCCCGCCAACCGACATTGTTTAGTTGATGAAACCCGGAGAAGGCCCACTCTGTGAGACCTAATCGGTCGCTGGGATTCGTGCGGCAGGAGGCGGTCTCGGAGATATTCTGGTCCAGTGCCATGAAGGGCTTTAAAGGTCATAACCAACACTTTGAATTGTGACCGGAAATTGATCGGCAGCCAATGCAGGCTGCGGAGTGATGGTGAAACATGGGCATACCTAGGTAAGCCCATGACTGCTCTCGCAGCTGCATTCTGCACGATCTGAAGTTTCCGAACACTTTTCAAAGGTAGCCCCATGTAGAGAGGATTACAGTAGTCGAACTGCACATGAGATAAATTACTGCCCATACTTACCATGAAACGGGGTCCTCCTTAGAGGAGGAGGTGTTGTAATCTTAGGTTTATAAGCACTGAAATTTGGAATGGAATATTGCTGAAGAGTGATGTTTTAGCCCAAATGGGTGCTGTATAAAACCTTAATTCTTCCTCTATGAAGGGGCAGCAAAGTCCAGGCTGAGTAAGCATCCTGCAGAGTCCATGACCACGGGGAAAATAATTAACTTGATATACAGCATGAAGAAAACCTATAGCAAACTTCCATATAAGGAAATATATGCCTTACTCTCATTCCTTTAAACACACAATCCAGGAAAAGGCAAAGAATGGAGCTTCAGTTAATTACCTATAGGGAAGTCACAAGGAGATTGCCTTATATGGTGCAAGACTGAATGGTAGTTGGAGGATGGCTTAATGTATGTGGCGTTCGCAAATTGGTTATTCTGTACCACGTCAGGATAAGTGAAACACAATAAAAGGAGCAATCTTGATTTAACAGAGGTCATCTCATCGAGAAAACTTTCTCTCTGTTGCTTCATTCTGATGTGGCAATCATGGCACCCTGTGCCTTCCCAGAAGTCGACCCACTGAAGGAGGGCTGCATGCCTTCAAGGAGGTGCAACTTTGGTGTTTGTTCCAGACAAATGGTAAGAAGGATGAAGCCTCTGATGATGTCCTTGTTTGGGCGCCAGATGTAGAGATGTAGAAATCACAGACACGGAGACATAATTTCTAGAAAAATGTTTTGTCCAGGTTGGAAATATCTCCGTGGGATGAGAAGAGTTGTCTCATGTTGAGAAGCTCTCTGTCTCTCTGGACTTACACTTTATTATTTATAATTAGTTCTTTTGTGTACAAATATAAAACATTAACTCTTAGTTACAATGGAAATTTTAATTTGTCTCATATAGCAAGCAAAACATAATCCTGTCAGTAAGATGGCTAAAATAAACAGAACAGCATCTTAATTAGTTTAGACAATCAGAAGGATTTCAGTTACCTAAGGTCAATAAAAGTCTAAATAATTATTTTCTTAAGCTAATAAAAATGGATGAGTTGCTTCAACTAAGCACATAGGTTTTTAATCCAATCATTGCTGGTTTAACCTTTGCTCTTACAGTAATTTTTAGCCTAGATACATAGAGAGTGTAATTTTATAGATTTAAATAAATTCAGAATAATGAGATGCTTATTATTGACAAGATTGGTTTTCCATATCGTTGCAATTCTTACACTAATCAATTGTTGTAGTCGGAGATTATCTGTAGTATCATTTTCATTAGTCTGTCTTCAGGTAAATAGAAGTTTAATGACTTCCAATGTGAGCTCTTTTGTGAATAAACAAATCTCTTCTCCTAATAGCCAGTTGGCAACTCTAAATCTCTGCTAACAAATGCTCAATCTTGCACATTGGCATTCATTGGCGTGAATATTAAATACAAACTGGGATGAAATGATCTAAAGATGACCCACACTCTTTCAAGGACCTAGGAATACTCATTTCCAAAGATCTATTTTATTTATTTAGCTATTTGCCAAACATAGAATAGTAGTAATGTGTAAAAAGTAATGATAAAAGAGGACAATAGGACAGTAGGACAAGGACGTTAGGCATAGTGGTGCACTTATGCATGCACCTTACGGACCTCTTAGAAATGGGGAGAGGGCAACTTAGACAATCTAAGGTTAAAGATTTTAGGGTTTGGAGAAGAAACCAGAGAGTCAGGCATTGATCACTCTATTGCTGAAGTTGTATTTTCTGCAGTCCAGTTTGGAGCAGTTTACATTTAGTTTGAATCTATTATGTGCTTATGTATTGCTGTGGTTGAAGATGAAGTAGTCATTAACAGGAAGGACATTTTGGTATATGATTTTATGAACTACATTTAGATCAGATTGGAGGCGATGTAGTTGTAAATTGTCTAATCTCAGTATTTCAAGTCTGGTGGAGTGTTGCGAACCGAGGAGTGAAGGACTCTTCTAGTGAAATATTTCTCTCTCAGTTGTATTAATTTCTGGTATATCTGAGCCTCAGAGCTCACTGATACCTAAGCTTAGTACACAAGATTATCTACCATAACATCCTACCTGTTAACAACCACTTTAACTTCAACCACAATAACACAAGGGCTATCAATAGATACAAACTAAATGTAATCTGCTCCAAACTCGGCTGCAGATAATACAACTTCAGCAATAGAGTAGTAAATTTTTGGAACATTATACCTGATCCTCTTGTTAGTTTCTCTAACCCTCTTATCTTTTACCTTAAATTGTCTACCATGGTCCTTACACATTTTTTAAGAGGTCCCTAAGGGGGTATGCATAAGCACACCAACCTGCCTACTGTCCCCATTTCTATGTAATCGTTTTATATGTTCATGGCTATGTTTTGCTTATTTATATACATTTATTTATTTATTTATTATTTACTTATTTATATACATTTATTTGTGCCACTCTGAGTCTCCAAAGAGGGGCAACATATAAATCTAATTAATAACAACAACAACAACAACAATAATAATAATAATAATAATTTTTTCATGTATTGCTATGTCTATACTGATACTTGTTTTCTTGTACTTGTTGACAAAATACATACATACATACATACATGTATACATGCATACATACATACATACATAGGTGAACATCCATAAAATGGCCTCAAAATTCTAATTGTGTTTGTTGGTCTACATTTCCTCAATTAGCAATGTTCTCAGAATGGCTTTATATACTGTATATAGAAACCATTCTTATGGTTTCTCATGGGTGTGTTGGGCAGCTGATTTCATTTTTGATATTGTAAATGAGTAAATGTTTCAACAAGAACTGAACAAGTAACACACAAAAAATACCCTACACAGTGATTGATAACCTATAAACCTTGATAAGTGCTGCCTGTTTCAAAGGTTTGTGTATTAAGCGCTTTGGTTGATTGCTGCTTTAGGAAGAAATGGATGGAACTAGTCAACAATATGTGTAACCCTTATGAGAGCATGGTAAAGTACACACCTATTGTTAAATATCTTTCAAACCAAAAGGCCTATTGGTTGAAAACAAAGAATACAATGTAAAAGCTAAATCTAGATTATAATTCTAGAACAGGGGTGTTCTGCAGGGTGCTTAGTTCTGGCCCATACGGCTCACCAGGAAATAAGAAGGGACCAGTCCATGGTGTCTATCGCAGCTAAAACAGGCTGTGTGTGCCCCCACCTGTTCTGTCTGGGTTCCCCCAGACCTCAACACCAACTGGAAAAAACAGCCAGACACTCTGGTAAAAGCAAAAGTACTTTATAGCTGGAAAAAATAAACACAGAGGAAAACCTGTTCTTCCCAACAGACAGGCTATAATACTTTACAGCAGAGTCCTGATGTCCAGACAATACAGCAAGCTTCTTGCTGGCACACCCACCCCAAGGTTTCAGTAGTCAAAGGCACAAACCAGGATTCCAAGACGCCAAAGTTCACAGCCAGGTCCCAAGACTCTCAAAGATAAAACTCCACAAGCCAGGAAGGGTGGGTCTGCCTTTTAGCCTTTCCAAAGAGCACCACACCCAAACCCAGCTGTTGCCTCTTTAGTGCTGAAAGTACCTAGCCAATTGGTCCCTTCGCTGTGTAGCTCTTCTCTGTCGCAGATCAATTATGGCTTGTGCATTTTCCTCTAAGGAATCCAGGCTGCTTGCTGGGGAGAGCTCCCTCTGGGGGGACTCTGGCTGTCCTCCCTCTTCTTCAGCCTGGGATTCCTCCTCCTCGTCTGCCTGCACCTCCTGTTCCTCATCCTCTCCCTCTGAGCTGGAAACTGACAGAAGATCAGCCGTTCCCTGAGGGGCCTCAGACGGAACCACAACACCACCCCTCATTTTCATCCTCCATGGACTGCTGTAGCACTCTGACGGTGAAAACTGGGATGAAAAATGGGCCCAAAACAGGCCGAAAAACAGCCTCAAACAGGATGATCCTGCCTTCCTGCCACCCTTCCCTGGCCACCGGTCCAGAGAAGAAAACTACAATGCTGATCTGGACCTCGAAAAAAATCCAGTTTGACACTCCTGTTCTAGAACATTATGCAGAATATTGTACTGAGACTCCTAATTTAGAAAAGCTGCTCAAGATAACAAGGTCAGCCAAGGAAACAACAACAAAAAAAGGATCATTGAAGCAATCAATCCAGAGATCTCACTCATGATACAAATGATTACATTCAAATTATCAAAGTTCTGACACATTTTGTGAAGGCCTAACTTTTTAGAAAAGTCTTTAATGCTGGGATTATAGGAAGGAAAGGGAAGAAGAGGATGACCACCAATATAATGGATTCAATTGCAGCAATGATGGTGGAACTTTAGAAGACAAAGTACTGGATAGGTCCATAGAGAAAATTTATATGTGTAGTAGCAAAGGTGACACAGATACAATCAAGTCCCTATTGTGATCCTTGAAAACTGAGGGGGAGCAAAAGTGGGGGGGGGGGAAAGATTTTGGTTGTTTCTTCATACTTTTTGCCTTTAACATTGCATTGCAATACTGGGATAGACAGTTGAGTTTATCTATAAAGTGTTATTACTGTTGCACCACAGTTTGACATTCAAGATCGTCCATTGGATTAAAAAAAATAGAATTATAATACAGAGGTACCTCTACCTACAAAGCCTCTACTTACGAACTTTTCTAGTTAAGAACCAAGGGTTCAAGATTTTTTTGCCTCTTCTCAAGAACCATTTTCCATTTACAAACCCAAGCCTCTGAAACTGTAACCGGAAAAGGGAGGGAGAAGCCTCCGTGAGGCCTCTCTAGGAATCTCCTGGGAGGAAAAAAGGCCAGAAAAGGCAGAGAGAAGCCTCCATGGGGCCTCTCTAGGAATCTCCTGGGAGGAAACAGGGCCTCCACCCTTTCTGTGGTTTCCCCAATCGCACACATTATTTGCTTTTACATTTTCCTATAGGAAAAATTGATTCTTCTTACAAACGTTTCTACTTAAGAACCTGGTCATGGAATGAATTAAGTTCAGAAGTAGAGGTACCACTGTATAGGCTCTGAATACTGCCCTGCTTATATATATTTATAGATAAATCTCAGTCTAGGCACTTTAACAGTGTTTTTTTAAAATCCACTTTTTAATTAAACCATTTAATAGAAACTTTTATTCAGACTCAAGCACATACTATATACAACTTTTAATATAAACATTCCTCTGATCTCTGAATTATTTATTATGATTTTTTAAAAGTTTAATCGTTTGTTCTTATTGAATAGTGAATGGAAGAGGCAGACAGAAGTTACTTCAATAGAGCAGCTCTTTATTTGGCAATTATTTACAATTGCATACATGTGCATGCTCTGACCCATAATTCAATATCCCTCCATGCATCCCATCCTCCTGCGTATGCCCACATACCACCTATCCTGTCCCCACATGTTGTAAGCTGCCCTGAGTCTAAGGAGAAGGCCGTCATAAAAAAATATCAAATAAATAAATAACAACTTCCTGCTTCTCTGGTTCCCAACTTCTGATGGACCCAGTAGCCTATTTTTTGCCTTCCTAAGGCTTCAGAGGCTTCCCTGGATGAAAGGCCTCCAGAGGTCGAAAACACCCACCCAGAGCCTCCGCGCAAACCAAAAACCAGCTGGCTGGAGCACACATGTGAACTGGAGTTGAGCTAGGGCAATGGTTCGCATGCCAGCATATATGGCTCTGTATACCACAAGTGGCAAGTGTGCCATAGGTTTGCCATCACAGGGCTAACCAATCAGCATTCAGTGTTTTCCTTCCAGAATGGGGGACCTGACTGAAGGTTATGTGCTTCATTCTGAGAATGTAATCGTTCTTATTTCAATAATTCCCCATTTTGAGAGGTTTGAAGCCATAGCCACAAAAGCGCAGCTCACAACTCATCATGGTTGAAGAAACAACATTGCCAAAAAAATAGGGTGAAAGAGGACTTGCATATGTTAGTTTAAATAATGAGTTTCTCTCTCTCTCAAGATATCTAGAGCAGAGGTAGGTCACTTGAATCTCCAGACAAAATTTGGATATTCTCAAATGAAATTTATTCATAATTGAATTATACAAATACTCCAAGTAGCCAACCCATTTGGCTTTTTTCAGTATCAGCAACATATGACTCTTGTTGGTGGTTCAAGCTGCCTTCTGTACTAGTTCTACTTTCTGGATAGTTTTCAAGGTCAGGCTCGGGTAAAGAAGTATTTTACAATAACCTAAATGGAAAGTTACCAGAACAAGAGTCAGTGTGGCTGCATTCCTTTCCTCTTTGCAATGGTCATAGTTGGCATTCAATTTAAAGATGAGTCTTCAGTGAGAAAACTGCATTAAGGACGATTCCCCTACTATGCACTTAGTTTCTGAACATTGGAAGGTGTTTTCTTATTGTCTTTCCCTCCCTCTAGTGCTATTGTGGCTTCTTTAAATGGCAGGCAATAATATTGATGGTACTTTAACAGGCAGTGCTCTCTTCTTGATGTAGTCCTGCAGATATTTTAAAGCAGTGGCCCCCAACTTTACTTAGCACCAGAATTTTTCAGAAAAAAAAATGGAGCAGTGGGGATGGGGATGGTTTTGTGCGTATCTGAATACACAGATGAAACTTTGCTCACTTGCTCAGTTTGCATGGTCCTTTCCCTAACACGTCAATCTGTGGCCCAGGAGTTAGGGACCCATTTTAAAAACATGGATTGATTGATTGATTGATTGATTGATTTGTTTGTTTGTTTATTTATTTATTTATGTATTTATTTATTTATTGGACTTGTATGCCGCCCCTCTCCGAAGACTCGGGGCAGCTAACAGCAATAACAAGACAGCATACAATAATAATCCAATACTAAGAACAATTAAAAACCCATTATTATAAAAACCAAACATACATACAGACATACCATGCATAAAATTGTAAGGGCCTACGGGGAAAGAGTATCTCAATTCCCCCATGCCTGGCGGCAGAGGTGGGTTTTAAGTAGCTTACGAAAGGCAAGGAGGGTGGGGGCAATTCTAATCTCTGGGGGGAGTTGGTTCCAGAGGGCCGGGGCTGCCACAGAGAAGGCTCTTCCCCTGGGTCCCACCAAGCAGCATTGTTTGGTTGACGGGACCCGGAGAAGACCCACTCTGTGGGACCTAACTGGTCGCTGGGTTTTGTGCAGCAGAAGGCGGTCCCTGAGATAATCTGGTCTGGTGCTATGAAGGGCTTTATAGGTCATAACCAACACTTTGAATTGTGACCAGAAACTGTTCGGCAACCAATGCAGACTGCGGAGTGTTGGTGTAACATGGGCATATTTGGGAAAGCCCATGATTGCTCTCACAGCTGCATTCTGCACGATCTGAAGTTTCCGAACACTTTTCAAAGGTAGCCCCATGTAGAGAGCGTGATGATAGATGATGATAGAATGAAATATTGTATGATCTTTTAAAACATTCCCAATAGGTTTATTTCTATAAATTTACAAGTAGGAGTGAAATCTGTGTTTCAGTGATCTCCAATTTTCAGTTTGCCAAATTGAGCAGATTATTAAGACAAAAAAATACCAAAAGCTGTCATTCATAAAATCAATAGGTTTGCACTCGCCCTTACCCAGGTTCTTTTGTGCCAAACCTGGAGCAGAACTTAAATGAAAACAAATGCTAGCAATCATTTTATCTTCTAAAATTTGCATCTCTCTTTCCAAGAGCCATGCTTAGAAAGGGAATATTGGCAATGGAAGTGTAGCTAATGTAAAACTCTAGATTTCAGGAGGTTTTTTTGAATTATGGAATTATTAGGAAATAAAAATAATTGATGGTTACAATTCAGTAATTTATTATAGTTGTCTGCCTAGAAAACTGATGTGGGTGATAGTAAGCATCTTAAAGGGCCACAAGTGGCAGCATGGAGCAGTGTTTCCCAACCTTGGCAACTTGAAGATATAGTATTTGGACTTCAACTCCCTGAATTCCCCAGCCAGCGAATGCTGGCTGGGGAATTCTGGGAGTTGAAGTCCAGATATCTTCAAGTTGCCAAGGTTGGGAAACACTGGCATGGAGTAACTTACCCTGTTTGTACATCCATCATGGTGTTTTATACGACAGTGAAGTTATTCTAATAGTCAAAACCAAAAACTAAAATGTTTTCTTTTCTTTAGTTTCAAATATGGAGTTCAGAATTTTGTTTTCCAAATGAAAACAAAATTAGATAGATTATCCTACATTAACACAATGTACATGTGTTGCTCTGGCAGAAGATTTTCACATCATCTTTAAGAGGTATACCGGGAATTGAACACAGTAGACTACCATGACCGCTTTGGTGAAAATGATAAGTTAATACATATTGTGATATGATGAGTCCCTTTCCAAGTTTTTATATAATATCAAACAACACATGGTTTTATCAGCCATTAGATGCCATTTCTAAGATAAATATTTTGTTCTGCAGTATTGGTGGAATAGTCTAAACAAGGCTAGAAAGCAGTTCAAGTGTTTCCTTTACCTTAAAACTAATTTTGGGTAATTCTTTCATTATCACAGCACAGGTTTATTGTTGTGGGGACAAAACCAGAGGAGGGATGTATGTTGTATATATTCACTGCCTTGAGTTGTAAAACTAAAAGGAGGGATACAAATACACCATCAACAACAATTGTTCACTAAGGTATGAATAAACAAGAAATACATTTTTATAGAACATTTCTGTTTTGTATACTTTTGGTTTGTGAGTTAACTTTACAGCTATGCTATAAAAAGGTAGCCATGAGAATGACTATACTTGAGTTCACGTTTTGAGGGTTGTTCTGAATAGAATAAAAAATGGAGATTGATCAGTTTTGTGTTCACTGGGAGGCCTGCTCTATACTCTTCAAGTTACTTTTTAAAATATTAGATATGAGGACAATAATATCCCAGCGGCCGATAGGGTCCCACAGAGTTGGCCTTCTCTGGGTCCCGTCGACCAAACAATGTCATTTGGCGGGCCTCAGGGAAAGAGCCTTCTCTGTGGTGGCCCTGGCCCTCTGGAATCAACTCTCCCCAGAGATTAGAACGGCCCCCACCCTCCTTGTCTTTCGCAAATTACTCAAGACCCACCTTTGTCACCAGGCATGGGGGAGTTAGGATATTCCTTCCCCTAGGCCATTACAAGTTATGTATGGTATGTTTGTGTATATGTTTGGTTTTTATAATAAGGGTTTTTAGTTGTTTTATTAAATTGGATTGTTACATGTTGTTTTTTATCATTGTTGTTAGCTGCCCCGAGTCTGCAGAGAGGGGCAGCATACAAATCCAACAAATAATAATAATAATAATGTAGTTATTAATGTAAATTAAAATTTAAGTACAGTACTACCCTGGATAGTTTATTTTCTTAGTTATGAAAGTGAAAATTCCATCCTATTGATCTTGTATGTCAAAATGTTTTGGCCCATATCCAACACACATTAACAAATATTCCTAGAAAGATAGTAAAATATTAACATGCGTTTTGTATCATTCTTCTTGCACCAAATTTCTTTCTGTTTTTGTTCTATACTTAAGTATTTAGTGGCCTTCACTTTTCTATTTTTACTTATGCTATTTCCCCCCTCCCTTCTGGAACCAATTTGACATATGATTCTAATCTCAATGTCATGATCAAACAAAGGATGCCTTAAATGCTGCAAGCATTTGAGAATGAGATGAAAAAGTGGCTTGTTTTTGCAGTGGCAGAAGACGGCTTTTCCAAAGCAGAGATCTAAAAATACTATGAGTAGGAGGGAAATGTTGACAGGATTTGTGCAAACTGAAAAGCAAAACATCTAAATAAAATGTCTACAAATTTTGGGTTTAGAAGGTATTGTGGACTGAATATTGCTCAGGAATATCATAACCGCTTTTATGACAGTATATAAGGAAGCCCTTATATATTGTTAGTTCAGCCTGTAGGAAATTAATACTCACTTTTCCCCTAGAATATTTTTTTCCTACAAGTCCAAATTGGTCAACTAATGTTAGTAGCAATGAGAGTGATTCTTTTCCCCCATTGTTCACGTGCATTTGAATTTGTGCTCCTGGGCCATAGGAAATATCCCATGATCCCTTGCAAAATATTAACCTACTGCATCAGTATGACGTTTTCATCTTTACAGCATGGGTAAAAACGTGTTAGAACAGAAATTCAAGGATTGTGGCATATGTGGTAGCATACTGCCCTCTAGTGCATAATTAAAAGTATAACAGATATGTAAGCTCTAAGCAAATTATTCTGCCTTATTGCTGGCATACCTTCAAAGGAAACCAATTACTTATATAAATGATTTATCCTATTTTCCAGGCAGTTTTGTTAAATCAGGTTATTAATTTGCTTAATATTTATGTATTATCTCTATCCTGCCACAGCTTTTTATCAAAATATAGTCCTGTGTACACACAGTCTGTGTACAGTATATATATATACGGTAAACCTAAATAGAAAATACATAAAATATATAAGTAGAAAAAAAATATGCTAGAATAACTGTTGAACATTTGCAATTTATTGAGTGAACCACTCACTCACTCACAAATCAAAAGACTGGGAAGAATCATGGGGAAAAAATTTTTTTAGTGTTTCCTCAGCGTTTTCATCAGAACAGAATTCAGATATCTTCTAGAACATCAACATATGGTTAAAATATGGAAGTCTCATTGATACATTGAGAGGTAAATTCATAAAGTTCAAGGTTTCGGATTATATGTATGTGTTTTTATACAAAAAATGTGCTGTGCTGTGTCTTTAGTACAGTATTAATCTTTCAGGAGACAGCTACCAACTTACAGCAATATGTTTTTTTGTGAGCTATTTGTAATCAAAGAGAAATAATGCATTCATGAGAGGCACCTTTTCATGTAACTATGTGATGGGCACATAGCCTATATTTAAAAAATTGGCCAACTTATTATAAGGAAATGCTATCCATGCAAATTTATGTAAGGGATAAAGTAAAAAAAAAAAAAAAGTAAAAAGCTTTTTGTTTAATGGCTACAAGGATATATCCAAGATGGCTTTCTTGGCAATCTCACACTACACATTGTCCCCATTTTCTGGAAATTGTTTTCCTACCAGGCATGGGGGAACTAAGATACCCCCAGGCATATATAGTTTATGCATGGAATGATTGTGTTGCATGGTTTTAATGTTGGGTTTTAAATGTTTTTTTTAAATATTAGATTTGTTATACTGTGTTATTTTGTTGTGAACCGCCCCAAGTCCACGGAAAGGGGCGGCATACAAATCTAATAAATTGTAATTGTACCCAATCTGGTCTACAGACTTATTCAAGCAATAATCAGGTCTTACTAACACTTTTTGTCCACAGCATTAACTTCTATTTGCAGAAACTGCTTCTGTGCAGCTGTACAATGGCCAACTGTGGATAGTACTGTAAATTTCATATAATATTAGCTATGTAGTTCATGGGAGTCCAACAAATCCATTAAATATGATGTTGTCTGGAAAGTAAGGTTACAAGGCACGTAGCTCTTGTGGGAAATGTTTGTGGGGGAAGTTGGTATTACTATTTTGTAGTGGGAAGCCAGCGGAAGAGAACAAGCAGTGCCATGGTCAGTAGTTCATTGACTGGTATTGTGGTGAAGGTTGGAGATGAGTGTCCTCATAAGTGCAAAGTGTACGCTGTAATACGCTACCTGAATGCTAAGGACATGAACACTGCTGTGATGGATGCCCAAGCTGCTTACTGAAATGCACAAAATCGACAAGAGTCGGTGCCGCCTGAGAATTTCTTGACTGTTTCAAGATTGAAGGTGAAGATTTCAACAACTGTACAGTGACAGTGGATAAAACCTGGGCTTATCACCATACAGAGCAAACGTCCATCAATGCAATGGTGACGCACCCATTCTCCTTCAGCCAGAAAATTCAAAACTCAGCAATTGGCAAGAAAAATCTTGGGCACCCATTGAGCACAAATCTTGGCCACCCATCGCAGCAGCGTTCATACCCTTAGCATTCAGGTAGCATATGATAACACACACCTGGAGGGAAATGGAATAAGGACACTCATCTCTAGCCATCACCACTGTTAGTACATGGTACATACTGATATTTGGGATTGTCATGTATGTTAAACTGCCTATTGTAGTTTATACTTTTACAGTTGTAATATCACTTTAAGGACTTTGGCTGGCTAGCCATAAGAGGGCGCCAGTACTCTCTCCTGTGGATTATGCTGGATTGTTCATTCACCTTTTGCCTTTACCTTGAGGGGGGAGTGTATTTTGCATCGTGCTTGCTATGTGCGGTTTGTTGATGATTTCTGCTTTGTGCTTGTAGATATGTATATATGTAAATAATACTTATTCAGCATACTTAGTCTGTGTCGTTACTGGCTGTATCACACACCCACACTCTTCCTTAATCTCTGCTCAGCGTATGTCGAAGGTCTCATAGCCTAGCTTCACCGAGACATACCAACAACCACAATGCCAGTCGACGATCTACCAATCACTGGCACTGCTCATTCTCTCCCGCTGGTTTCCTGCTACACGATAGTAATACAACTTCCTCAGGGAACATTCCCCGCAAGATCTACGTGCCTTGTAACCTTACTTTCCAGATAAATCTTGTATATATCTTGATATTGGTGTTTTACTGTAGACTAACATGGCTACCTCTTGGTCTGTTAGTTTCTATCCATCAAATTTTATAAAACATTTTCAAAAATTCATCCCAATATTTACTGAATTATTTCTATATTCCCTCGTGTTTTATGTGAATTAGCATATTGCTGTTCTGGAGAAGGTGAGTGGTAATGTGCTAAGCAAACCATTGTGCCAGAAGGTGCATTTAAGCATGCTAGCTCTATGCAGTTTTTATTTTAAAACAGTTATTTTTAAAAAGAATGATGTTAAAACTTTAATAACTTGCAATAGCACAAATAGCTTCCCCTCACTTTACCTGTAAGCCAAATAGAATAGTCATGTAAGTTTAAAATTAATTCTTAAAAGGGAACATATTGCTAAGAAAGCATTGTCCAGAAAAGTAGTGTAGTATAACTTATAAAAGCTGATTTCTAAACTTAGGCTAAAATGCTTTTTTCCTTAAAGAAAGTGCCACTGCATGAATATTTTAATATCTTAAAAAACATTCAGAAAGGGCATTTTATTGTAAATGAAAAGAAGGGGTTTAAAAAAGCACTCTACTCTAATGGCGCTGACTATAAAGAAGGTGGGTTGAAATGTAGAGGCATAGCAATAAAGGCAACTGCTTTCGGTCTTTTTTCCTGCCCTGTCTTGAAGAATGATTCAAAAGCAACACAGTAGGTCCATAATGGGACTGCCAAGAACAGTGGTCAGGAAGTGTAGCATAAATCCAAAAACTTCTGCATCGATGACCTGCTTCTTCATTTCCAAACTGAATCCAAGAGATGACATTGACCTAGAAGAAACAATTACTAGGAACCAGGTAACTGAAAGAGTCCTTCTTCCTGAATTGGCCTATATATACTCTACAGCTGGACTTTTGTACTGATTTATAGTTCATTGGAATGGTCTGGTAGCTCTAATTTTGTCCTTGTCCCCAGTTACACTGGCCTTGCCTCATCTCTTGCCTATGGTTTATGCAGTTGTATCTAGGGGTGAAGTCCAGAAGGTTCTGACCAGTTCTGAAAAATCAGTAGCAAAAATTGAGTAGTTCGGAGAACCGGCAAATACCATCTCTGGCTGGCCCCAGAGTGAATTGGGAATGGAGATTTTGCAATATCCTTCCCCCAGGAGTGGAGAGGAAATGTGGATTTGTTGTATCCTTCCCTGGAGTGAGGTGGGAAAGGAGATTTTTGCACTATCCTTCCCCAGCCATGCCCACCAGGCTACGCCCACAGAACCAGTAGTAAAAAAAAAAATTGGATTTCATCACTGGTTGTATCTGTTGCTTTCTATACTACAGGGGGAAAAAAGCAAGCAAGTAAGCCAACAGTTACAAAATACAAAAGGTAGCAAGAAGATCTGATCAAAAATCTGTTTCTATTGTTACTGCCAGGATTAGGCACTGCTCAGGAACACTAATGGGAAAGAAGCTCAGTTCCTTAGATTTAGGGCATTTAGGGCTCTGGGAGGGTGCTTTTGGCTTCCAGAGAGCCTCCAGGGGGATGGGGGAGGGCATTTTTACCCTCCCCTAGCTCCGGGGAAATCTTTGGAGCCTGGGGAGGGCCAAACACGAGCCTATTGGGCCCACTAGAAGTCAGGAAACAGGCCATTTCTGGCCTCCAGTGGATCTCTGGAGGCAGGGGCTGTTTTTGCCATCCCCAGGAATTGAATTATGGGTCTGGGCACTCACACATGCATGATAGTGCATGCCCACGCTCTTTTGGCACCCAAAGGAAAAAAAGTTCACCATCACTCATTTAGGGTAAAAGAGAGAGTGGTAGAGATCCCTCTTGTTCTTTACTTCAGGAATGTTTAAGGGATGATGGAACAAAACAAAGTCTTATGACTATTTTTAATTAATTGATTATGTATATTGTCGGTGGATGTGTAATATATATATATACACAGTTAGTTATATTGCTATAACATCTCTCTCGCTTTCTCTCTACCTACCTACCTACCTACCTACCTACCTACCTAACTATCTATCTATCTATCTATCTATCTATCTATCTATCTATCTATCTATCTATCTATCTATCTATCTATCTATCAATGCTGGATTATATATAAAATAGAAATCTATATGTGTGCTGGATTATACATGGAATATAAATTCTATAAATATATAGAATAGAAATAATAGAAATCCAAACGAATAAATAAATATATCCCAAAGGTGCTTTTTGAGGAGGTAACTGGACTTTCTTGTTTTTTCTTTGAAGACATTTCTCTTCTCATCTAAAAAGCTTTCTCAGCTCTGACTGGATGGTCAGAGAAGAGCAGTCTACCTCTGACTGAATGGTCAACAGGAAAGTCCAATTGTGTCCTGAAAAAAGCATTTTTGGAATAACTATGGCCTGGATGACTGAGAATCTCTACAGTCTTTTGCTGCGTTGTATCGTTTTAAAATATTTTTAAGGTTTTATTGGTAGACTTTTCCTGAGGCTCTTTATTTATTATGTTACCTGTTAAGATTGGTATATCCTTGAGGTGCTAGTAGGGATTGCAAAGAGAGCAAAAAAAAAGGGGGGGGGGAGAACAGTGATTTAATGGTGTTTTTCATATAGTTCTCCCATAAGGAATGACGAACATACAGCAATTTTGGAGTAAATATACAGCAAGGAAGCATTTATGGTGATACTCCAAGAATAATAAATTCCTCTGTCAGTTGAATGAATACAAAGGTTGTGAGGTATATATTAGCTGTATTAACCAGATTGTCTACTCAGAGATTCTCTCTGCCACAGTGATTAGCTTTTTTATTACATAAATCCATGAGAGAGGGAGGGAAATAAATCAGATACAATCAATTGAATATATTTTTCCCCTCAATGTTTTTCTTTCTCTATTTGGCTGATCTTAATATCACATCTTAATAAAAAGCTTTTGAGGGGGGAAAACCCCCAGCTTCTTGGTATTTCTGAGTATAGGTAAGTTTCTACACTACTCTCTCCCCATAAATATATATATATATATATATATATATATATATATATATATATATATATATATATATATATATATATATAATATTATTACTAGGAAAGATGCTAAGATGAAAAAAATATAATTTTACTTACTTTTGAACCAAATGTAGGATTCTCCAAGCCTCTGCGCTATCAGTGGAGTGTTTTGTTCAGGGAGGCCTAATCATTACTTAGAATGAATCGGTTTGTTCAGAGAAGCATATGCAGCATCTATGCTTTTGGACCCTCACAAAAATGCTCTGTTCTTTTTAAAGTGTGTGCAATTTCCTGATGCAGGTACAAAGGGGACAGAACTTGTGTCCATTAATGCAGTGTTTCCCAACCTTGGCAACTTGAAGAGATCTGGACTTCAACTCCCAGAATTCCTCAGCCAGCCGTCTTTTGTAGACCTAGATTGTAAATCTTGGGAAGTAACAGGAGATGTTGTGCTGTCATCAGAATTGAAGTAAAATAAAACTATAACTTTAGTTATTTTCTGTACATGAAATGAAGATAGGATATCTTGTCTTCTACCTCAGGTGGCCATACATCCTAAAGTGTTGCCTGCCTTCTTTTGTTGGTGTTTGATGAGACTAGGAAATTTTGATGATCCATGGGAAGAGTAATTCGGGGCACTAGCAAACATAATAGCTAATTGTAAACAACAATAACAACAATAGATTACATTTCTAGAAGCAAGTAACTCTCTTTCTCTATTGCTTTTCTACCTCTTTCATACCAGAAGCAAAAGACATGGTAAAAATGGAATGGACAGTCTTTATGGCAATGTGAAGATGTACAGTATGTGCTTTATTACATGCAGATTCAATTTGTCAACTGCATCTCATATAGATTTTCAAATTCATAGGTTCAAACAATAAATGTTGTGTGCAGTGATGAAATCTACTTACCTTCCCTACTGGTTTGGAAGCACGTGCTTTGCTAACCCTAACCCTTCATGTCATCGGACCAGAATATCTCCAGGACCGCCTTCTGCCGCACGAATCCCAGTGACCAGTTAGGTCCCACAGAGTTGGCCTTCTCCGGGTCCCATTGACAAAACAATGTTGTCTGGAAGGACCCAAGGAAAGAGCCTTCTCTGTGGCGGCCCTGACCCTCTGGAATCAACTTCCCCTGGAGATCAGGATTGCCCTCACCCTACTTGCCTTTTGCAAACTCCTTAAAATCCACCTCTGTTGCCAGGCATGGGGAAATTGATTCCCCTGGACCGTTTCCATTTTACATATGGTTTGTATGAGATGTATGATTGTTTTTTATATTAAGGGTTTTAAATTGTTTTAACCATTGGATTTGTACTGTTTTGTTGTTGTGAGCCACTCCGAGTCTCCAGAGAGGGACGGCATACAAATTTAATAAATAATAATAATAATTTCATGCACTTGCTTTGCGTTTTGTGCACTCGCTTTGCATGTGCCTCCATTGTACTCAATTTTTAACCCCCTGAGGATGCACATGCACAAAGGGTTAAAAAGAAAATGGCGATGTCTGGGCGGGTGGGCGGAGCCTCATATGGCCACCGCTACCAATTTGACTCTAAATCAAAACATTTTTATTTGATTACACACAATTTACTCCTGCAGTCTTGAAAACTGAAGTCCCAGTCTCTTAATGATATAAATAAAGGGTGCAAAAATAAAAACAATTCATTGCCTTGGAGTAAAGCAGTCACTAGGCTGCTTTCAGAATCTAAGAGCCCAACAATGATTTTCTTTTCTAGATTATCAAGAAGCAGGAATGAATACATCAAGAAATGGGACCTTGCACTGATCTATTGTCTCCAGAGTGTTCAGTATAGGGGGGGAAAACCTATTTAGCAGAGCATATTCTTCTGAATATCTCTCTCTCTCTCTCTCTCTCTCTCTCTCTCTCTCTCTCTCTCTCTCTCTCTCTCTCTCTCTCTCATTATATATATATAATTAGTTCTTCATCTGCAATAATGTAGGCATATGTGAAAACATTTCTTCCACAAAAATGATGAAGTCACTTTAAGTTTGTTTAGACACAGTTGTACAACTTTTAGCAACAGGATATTGACATTGAATCACTTTTGTTTAGTTTTTAAAGCACCGGGAGACTTTGAATTCTTGTCCTGCCTTAGGCATGAAAGCCAGCTGGGAGACTTTGGGTCAGTCACTCAATCTCAATTTACAGGATTGTTGTGGGAAAAGAAGGGGAGGAAAGGGTGTTAGGTATATTTGCTGCCTTGAGTTATTTATAAAAAGTGGGATAAAAAGGTGAATACTTCCAGGGCTGTTGGAAGGTGTTTTTGAGAGGAAAATTAAGGCTTTAAAATCTTTCAGTTAAGGTTCAGTAAGACTTAATATCAATCATGAAACTTCACATATGCTTCAGCTAATAATAATCAGTTGCTGAAAGTCAGCCCTCTTCTGGTCATTTTATTGTTGCAACCTAGAACTCAGAAAATCTGTTGCTAGGAGGGTCAGGAGGCTTTTGTGTGTTGACACTGGTAATTATAGGCCACATTTATGCTAAGCTATAAAGTATGATTTTAAAAACCACATTGGATGTGTTTGCCCCAAATCAAACAAACCAGATTCCCTAGCTATCTCTCTAGCTTACATGGAAAGCTAAGCCAATAGTGTTTTGCTACGGCTGAGTTAAAAAGATTTCTATCCATTCTTGTGTCAAAAGACACAAGACACAGTCTCTATATTGTCATTCTCTATCTAGCTTCTAGTGACTTCCTCATTAAAGCTCCGCTGGTCACCTGACATCTTTCAGGTAGTCTATTGTACCAGTAAAGGGAGAATATTTATAACTCAGAGTTGAAATGAGGGGATCCTTGATGCTGTCTGAGTGTACTGTAGTTGTTTTCTTGTAGATTACTAGCATTAATATTGTTACCTACTTTAGGAAATGAAACATCTCCCAGAAAACAACCAAGCTCCAAGAGCTTCCAGGACTCCTCAGTATCTATTGTATTGTATCTCTTGGACAGTGTCAGAAAAGAGAGGGAGGGGGGGGAGGAAGAGACTACTTTAATATTACAGGTGACTCAAAACTGTCTCACATCTTCTCACAGCTATGAAATGAAAGCATCACAGAAAACAGATGTTGCCAGTGTTTGTATAACGTGTATGGTTATTTGTGTATAGTTAAAGCAAGTAGGGAAAAGCTAGATGCCTGCACCAAAAGTTTAGGGTATTAAGCTTCATATCTTATGTTATTTGTAGAGATCCTGATGGTAGAACAATTTTGGGTAGTGAATTTCATAGCTCTGCTACAGCTGTCCTTATTTATGAGGCAATCTTAGAATACTTATGTTACAATCTAGAGTGCTTTCTTTTTTTCCAGGAACCCCCCTGAGTCTTATTTTCAGCTAAGAATGGTGGTTAATTAAGATTTGCCAGCTGCTTGCGCTAATTAGCCCACATTAATACAACAGATTGTACATGCAGATTTATATTTCTCCTTTGTTTGAAGTTAAGCTTGCATATAATTTAAAATGGGAATTGCATTTTAATCTATATTACAAGGATTTGTTTTCAGGAAATTCATTCCAGCTTCTGCAACATTGCTTCCATGTTTTCTTAAATAATCTTAATTTTTAATATTTTTAATAATCTTAAATACTTCAAAGAAGGAAAAGGGTTCTTTATGTCATGAAAGAACCTAGGATGGATGTGCCTGTCATTATGCATTCAGCATTCCTTAGACTTACCCTGGCCCCCCCAAAAAAAGACAGAAATCCCTGCTGAATTCTAGTAATGTATCATATGTGCTAAGCCACTACATTTGAAATTGCAAAACAAAGCCTCACTATTAAAGTATCACTTACTTGTGTATTATTATTCTTTTGCATAACAACCCCCCCCCCCCCCCCAGTTCCTCTACTGAAAAGGTCTATTTTTAAGGTATGGATCTTAACTGCAAAAATAATGGTCTTCCTATTTTAGATCATCTTGCCCAATCACTTTACTGCTGTTCAGCATATCAAAGCTGCATTTAGCAGATGGCTGCTCAGTTTCTCTCAACCTCCAACCCCCAAAATTGATCATTTGATACTGTTTATGACAATCCAGCATTCTTACGAAGTTTCTTCTTATTTTTTTCTTAGGCTGTATTTTTCTACTAAGCCTAAATTTCACCTGCATACTCAAAATACTTACTTATGCATGATGTATTTCTTACTGCATTAATATCTGAGAAGTATGAAGAGATTATTTTTTCTGGCAAAAGGGGATTTTAAAAACACAGTTAGAGCTTCACATTCCTTGTATATTTCCAAAACAGACAAGAGCAATAAAAAACAGCTGCCAGGAAAGTATCGTTTTCTAATGAATAGGATGTTAAGATATTTCGCTTGGTTGAATTCACTCATTCACATATAAATGCATTCATCATGATTGAAGGTAAATGAATGAGTAAAGATATGATCTACTAGGTCCAACCACCTGAGTCCCCCTTGACTCCTGATAATCATTGGGGAAACTGGGTCATTAATAGATGCATAGCTCATCTATCCTGTTATTTGCTTATGGCCTGTTAAAAAAAGCCATAAGTGACTGGGTGACTGCAACTTGCTAAGACTTAAAATATAATCATAATCATAATAACTGGGTTCCCATGTTGAACTAATACCAAATAAACCTTCTTATAGCTTGGGATGGGATATAAATCTATACTCCCTATCTCAATTCATTGCTCTGGTTGTTGTTAGAGTACACTGGAAGACTGTTAAATGCTAACTTGAGTACAGCTAACCCAGAGGAAGGGGTGAAGTACAGTTAATAATTCCTAGCAAAATGGCAAGTGCTTCTACTAAATGACAATTAGGATAGCCTTCACCCCAAAATGTTGAAGGTTAGAAAATAATCAGTCAAATTTTTAAAAAGATTGAAAAGTATGGCTTTTAAAATATCAAAAGCTACAGATTCCTGTCCCAAGAAATGAATGAAAACGGCCCAGGCAGTCTCTGAACAAGTTAATAGCTAAGATGCTATTTGGTGGTTTAAGAAGAGTAGTGATAAGCCTAGATTTCTATTTTTCTCCTTTACTAGTCAGTATGAAAGAAGCCAATGAAGAAAAGCAGGCAAGCAAGATCTGAAAAAAATAGTCAGAAAGATGACTTAGCTCTTTGAGGAAATTCTGTGTATTTTCTCTTCTTCTGAAAATAAGGAAGTATTTATACTGCTGGTATTTTGCTTAGCTGGTACATATGCCCAAATAAAACTTACATCTCAGAAATGTCGACAGATGGTAATGTTAGCACCATTACTTTAATTCCCGTAACTTGTAATAATTCACTGATCAGTATACTGTACATCCTCCTAACTATAAATAATTTTAATAAACATTACGTAATAGTTACAAACAAAATAATAAATGTTGGTTGGGATATATAATTTTATTGCCTGAATAATATTTAGGAGAAACATGAACCTACTTCCACTTTTGAAAGGCACACCCAATTTTCTTTCTTTTCTCTTTTTCAGCATTTCAGCATTTTATGTATTTTCATTTCTTGCAAAGAAGATTGGATGATGGTGCTAGCTGCTTGATTTGCGCAATAGGAATTTCTTTTTTTAAAAATCTCATCTTGGATCAAATAGAAGGAGACATGGATAGAATCAATGGATAGCTAGTGCCCTCGTTTTCATTTTTATGCCCACTGTTTGGTAGGCATAGCCTTAGACTAAAATATTGTCAAGTTTGTTTTTACTATGCTGGATGTTTTATTTTTTAAAAACCGTTTTCACAATAATTATTGATAAAATAGTTAATTGTTTTAAAAATTGCGACCATGTAAATAAGCCAGCTTCATCTTTTCCCTTGTCTATCAACAGGTTCGACAGCAAAAAAATTAGGCTGCCATCTAATTTCAGCAATTGGCTTCGGTTGAACCCCTTTAAATCTGTGATTGTTGTATAGTCCTCAACTTGCAACAGTTAATTGAGTGACTGTTCAAAGTTACAATGGCACTGAAAAAAGTCACTTATTTTCATACTTAACTATTGTTGCAACATCCTGGTGGTTACATAATCAAAATTCAGCTTGGTTAACTAAGTCATATTTTATGATGGTTACTTTTTGCAAACTTTTGACAAAGTCAATGGGGAAGTCAAATTCACTTAACAACTGTGTTACTAACTTAACAACTACAGTGATTCACTTAACATTCACTTCAAAAGGGGTCATAAAAGGGAACAGAATTCTCTTAACAAGTGTTTCACTTAACGAAAGACATTTTGGGTTCAGTTGTGGTTGTAAATTGAAGACAATCTGCAATCTATAAATCACATGACCAGGGTAAATTTGGAAAGAACATCTTGTCCATTCTAGATTTTAGTTAGCATATGTTTTTAAAAATAAAGATTTGTTGGAAAAAATGTAATTGAAAAACCAGTATTTCTGATTCTGGAAAAGGTAGGTTCATATACATGTAAGCTTAAGTACTTTTCTATTACTTTTGCTCATTTTTGCGATTTTTGTTATGGATGCCAAGAAACAATGTAGTTTTCTTGCTTGGCCCTCCACCTTTCCAATTTTCCATTTCCTCTTTTGCTTGTTTAAATACCTGGTATCCCTGGACATGGAGGTACATTCTCTTCTGTGATTCTCAGTCAGACTTGAAGCCATGGGGCAGTCTTACTGAAAGCTTGCATTTTGAGTAAAAAGTTGGAGAGAGATGCACATTAGATAGCCCTTCTTACCCTTCTCCTGAACAGCTGAGAAATAGTTTGTCTTAGATATGCAACAAAGGAATCTGTAGCCTCCAAGATGTTGCTGAATTGCAACTACCAGCAGACCCATTCAGCCTAGGTTTACAAGGGTTGTTGGAAATATAGAACTAATGTGGTTCTTGAAATAAATCTTGTAGGTGCTGGGCTTTAAAATTGTCTCCCTCAATGGTCATGCTTGTTTCTTCTCAGTGTGCATCCACACATTCTATCACTCTACTCTGCCATTCAGTTTGAAGTCAGCCGTGCCTCAAGGAAATTTAATAGACCTGTAGAAGATTGCAAGCCAGGACTAGAATTTAATGTATGTGCATGTACACCTATGGTGTTTCTTAGTGAACTTCTAAAGTAGGTCTCAAAATACACTGCTAGTTCATTAAAAATGATTTATATTTTTATTTCTGCTTTTGTATGGTGTTGAAATGAATGTATTGAAGGACTAATCTTGCCTTTGTATGCCAATGCCTGATGATGGTATAACCTAGAAACTATTTATTTTTCTTCACCTCCCCAAACAGCAAACAACCTCCCTGGCATTTTTTAATCAGGGGGAACTTTGGCAAGGTTCATTTTTCTGAAAGGGTTGAACTCTTCAAGTCATATTAGAGCTATAGTGTTTCATTGACAGATCCCTGTACTTTCTTTGGCCGCAATGCAGGAATGGTTTCTCATTGCCTTTTTCAAGCATGGACTGTAGTACCAAATGCAAATGCCAGTGCAGTTGTCAGGCTTTAGGCAAAAGTGAGGAATGATGTTGTCTAGAGAGTCAATTCTATACTAAAGAAATAACTCAGCTTGCTGGATTCTTTCTCCCATGCAACTGTGCAAAGACTGGAAACATAAGACTCTGCATTGTAAACCATTGTATTACAAAGACTTGAAAGCAGCCAGTTGCAGTTATGGTAGGCATGTGTAAACACAGCTGTTCCTTGAGAGTGATTTTGTTCTGTTCTTATGGTCAAGCTTCAGTAATTTTCCTTTGGTCAAAGAAAAAAAAAGATTAAACAGAGTGTATCACATACAGTACTCTATTAACTCTGGGGTGAATGCTGACACTGTATCAGTATTTCCTAAATAATGTACAAAAAGCTGAGAATGGGGTTCCACAAACATCTTCACCAGCCTGAATGCTGGTGAAAAGCAGACATCACTTTTGACCACAGTGAGTGGTTCCATACCTACTGAAAGGCAAGGCAAGGTATAAATCTTGGACTTCTGTTCCAAATCCTCACATTAACTGGGAATATTTTTCCCCCAAAAGGTTTGTCTGTTAGAAGCTGAATGTTAGGAAGGAATCTTCACGTGGCCTTTTATCAGTCTGTTTAAGTGATCGGATTAAAAAATAACTAGAAAAAGGTAAATCCCATCATGTCATCACCTTCACAGAACCCCCCCTATTGGTGAGCTGCTGTTCCATTACCGCTGAAGTAGACCCAGAGACAGGGTTTGAGCAATCGGTACTTTTATTCAGCTCAGAGAATAAGTGACAGCTCAGCAAGGTAAAGTGACGATTCAGCGAGTACCGACTGGCTCTGCAGGGAGAAGCCGCTTCTTTTATACTTTTGCGGTTCCCGCCAAAGCGAGAGCCGGCCGCGTCTGAGCCAATCAGGAGCGACTTCCTGCTTGGGCTCAGACAGCGCTGGAAAAGAGGAACAAACTATTTACAGCGTTACAAGGTAGCCATTTCAGGATACAACACCCCTCCCCTCATAGTTGGACCCATCCATCAAGAAAGCCACGTGACGAAGTCGTCCAATCGGTGAGGCCTTCGAGACTCTCGCGCTGACCTGCGCAGTCCATTTTCTCCTTCGCCACTGACTGTGGAGGATGGCTCGCCGCTGTTCTCCCGGTGCGGCGGACTAGGCCTGGCGGGCCCAACGAAGGCCTCGGAGGACGAGGATGGCTCGGCGTCGCTGGATGGTTCCCCCTGGCCCGATAAGTCTCTCTGCGTGTTTCTTAGTTCGGGCAATGTATAAAAGTCTGTTGAGGGGGGAGAGTCCGAGTCAGCGGGTTGTTGTAATTGGTTTTCAGTTCGTTTCCGAATGTGGTCTATGTGTCGTTTCCACAAACGACCATCCTCCAGTTTAACAATATAAGTCTTGGGTGCATTTTGCTTAACAATAATTCCCTTCATCCAGTTTACATTTCCATCAAAGCATTTTACATATACATTTTGACCCAAATACATTTCTCTTTCTGGTTTTATGCACATTTGGTTATTATTCAAACAGAACCTTGGGTTTAACCTGTCTAGTGGTGACCTCAACTTTCTCCCCATCAATAACTCTGCAGGGCTTACATGTGTGTGCGAGTTAGGGGTAATGTGCTGGGTTAATAAGAATTGGTCCAAGTTCTGTTGCACATCTCCAGGGCCTGACCTGTGCAATGCCTCTTTTGCCACCCTTACGTAACGTTCTGCCAACCCGTTAGCCCAGGGCGAGTAAGGCGAGATGAGGGCATGTCTGACCCCCAGGCCATCTAGGAATAATTCGAATTGCCTGGCTGTTAGTTGTGGTCCATTGTCAGACACCAATAGATCAGGGCAACCATGGGATGCAAACAGTCTGCTCAATACCTTGATAGTGGCACTTGTGGTTATGTTGTTCATTGCTATTATTTCCAACCATTTGGAGAAAGCATCAACCACTATTAGGAAATACTGAGACCCCACTGGGCCAGCAAAATCAATGTGGATCCTAGACCAAGGGCCAGCAGGCTGTTCCCACTCAGCCGGAGTTGTTTTGGGGGGATTGGGCCTAGACTCTTGGCACGGGTCACACTTTGAAACCCAACTTTCAATATCAGCATCAAGCCCTGGCCACCATAAATGCCCCCTTGCTAGGCTCTTCATCCTGACAATCCCAGGATGGCCCACGTGTAACATTCTGAGTACCTTTTCCCTTAGGCGTTTGGGGATGATCACTCTATCCCCCCACAGCAAACAACCTTTTACATATGACAATTCAAGCCTTTTGTTCTTAAAATCACACAATTCAGGTTTAACAATATCATTTTGCCATCCCTTTAGAACACAGTTCACTACTTGTTTCAGGATTTGGTCTTGCTGCGTGTGTGCAGCTACCTCTTTTGCTGTGGTTAGTGGGTTTTCCTCGAGTTCTATCATTAGCACGTCTGTGGTTGGAACAGGGTCTTCTACCAAGTCTGCTATGGGGCATCTGCTGAGGCCGTCTGCATGATTGATTTCCTTCCCCCCCTTGTGGGTGAGCTCATACTGATACCCAGAGAGGAAAAGGGCCCATCTGATTAGTCTTGGAGACATAAAAGGTGGAGTGGGCTTGTTGGGGGCTAGCAGGCCTAGTAGGGGTTTGTGGTCAGTGACTAGCTCAAAATTTCTTCCAAAAATGTAATTGTGAAACTTCTTTACCCCTGCCACTAATGCCAGAGCCTCCTTGTCTAACTGGCTATAATTTCTCTCCGTGCTGGTCATGGTTCTTGAAAAAAATGCTATTGGGGCCTCTGTCTGATTAGGTAGAACGTGAGCTAGGACTCCTCCTATGCCGTACGGCGAAGCGTCGCACGTGAGCCTAATGGGTAGTGAGGCACTATATTGGACTACTACACTTTTAGAAGTTAGTAAATTTTTTATTTGAGCAAAGGCTTCACGTTCAATTTTCCCCCATGTCCAGCGGGCTTCCTTCTGGAGTAAACGATGGAGAGGCTCTGCTACTGTTGCCTTCTGCTTTAAAAAAACGGAATAAAAATTAAGGAGGCCCAAAAATGCTTGCAACTCACTCTTATCTCGTGGCTCTGGGGCTTCTCTAATTGCTCTCAGCTTCTCAGTTGTGGGGTGGATACCTTCCTTATCTATTTTATATCCTAGGAATTCAATACTGTTAGTTCCCCAGACACATTTATCAGGCTTGATTCGTAACCCTTTGTCCTGTAGCCTCTTAAGTACTTCCCTTATTCTTTTGTTCACTTGTTCCTGGTTTTCCCCTGCAATTAAGATGTCATCAAAATATGGGATGGCCCCATTTACCCCTGACAATAGGCGTTCCATGATGCTCTGGAATATCCCTGGGGCTATGCTCACCCCAAACTGTAACCTCGTGCATTTGAAAGCCCCCCTGTGCGTTACAATTGTTTGAGCGTTTGCTGTTTGTTCATCGACCGGAAGTTGCTGGTAAGCCTGCGCCAGGTCGATCTTTGCGAACCTTTTCCCCTCCCCCAGGGAGTGTAAGAGTTGTTGCACAACCGGAATGGGGTAGGGGTGGTGTTGGAGTGCCTTATTCAGGGTTGATTTGTAATCAGCGCAAACTCTTAAGGAGCCATCTGGCTTCAGGGGTGTCACTATGGGAGTTTCCCATGGCCCCTGTTCCACAGGGACCAAGATACCTTGACTAATGAGTTTGTCCAGCTGTAAGTCTAGCTTGGGGAGAAGCGGGAGGGGAACCCTGCGAGGTTTCAGTCTAACTGGTGGGACCTTGGGGTCAATAGAGAAAGATATGGGGGTTCCCTTATACAATCCTAAGGTGGGGCTGAACACTTCAGGGAATTCTTTCACAAAGTTAGGCATAATATCACAGTTTACATTACACACACCCGAAATTTCAATCCCCAACGGTTCCATCCATGCTAGCCCTAGCAAGGAGTGTTTGGCCCCCGTCACAATAAGCATGGGAAGGGTACATTTGACATTCTTAAATACAATAGGTACATTTGCAGTTCCCAGGACCGAGATTACCCCCCCTTGGAAGTCTCTGATCACCAAAGAGGTTTGAATTAGGTCAGCCTCAGACACATTAGGCATATATAGCTTAAATTTTTCCCAGGGCATGATGGTATATCTCGAACCCGTATCTAGCTCCATTGAGCAAGGCTGGTTATTTAGCAACAACGAGATAACAATTTTAGCCCCCTTTTTGGTTGCCGTGTTATTCACGGAATATTGAGAGTTACCTCTATTGTAGTCTCGGTTAGCGGTGGGGTAATTCCTTTGACCCGAGTTGCGGAACGGTCTCCTTTCTCGCGATTGGGGGGGGTGGTTTTGGGGTCGCTGGTATTGTTGTGTGGCAAAAGTTTCTTCTGGTGCCGTTGCCCTGCATGCGATGGCGATGTGGCCTCTCCGGTTGCAACGGCGGCAAGTGGTGTCGCGGAACGGGCATCGATGGCGCTGGTGATTTCCCCGGCAGCCCGCGCAGGGGGCTGGATGAGTAGCTCTAGGGTGTCTCGGTTGGTCTTGCAGGAGGAGGCAGTCGTCCCCGTTGCTAGTTAGCTGGCCGCGGACGTCTGTTCCCATGGCGCTGGGAGACTCGGCGTCGATTTTGGCAATGGTTTCTCGCCTTCCGTGCTCTTTTAATTCTCTTGCCGCTGCGTCGGCTGCTTCCGCGGTTTGCGCTAATTTGATTACGGTTTGTAGAGTCGGCTCATCTTCGGTGAGGAGTTTACTTCTCACTGTGTGGTTCTTCATGCCGAAAATCAAGGCGTCGGTGAGGCGAGCTTCCGGATCTTGAAACTTGCATTGAGCGAGTACCGTTCGAAGCCGCGTTGTGAATTGGCTTATCGACTCGGTTTCTCTCTGAGCCATCATGTGAAATTGATGCCGGTAAACCACGGCTGGTCTGGTTGGTTTAAAATGGCTCGCTAGTTTCTGTTGAAGGACGTCCCACGCTGTGGCTCTTGCTTGTTCTGGTTCGGTGAGAGTTTGGGCAAGTCTACGGATCTCTGCGCCGCAGTAGTTTAGAAAAATAGCCCGTCTGCGATCGGCTCCGGCGTCCTGCATTCCCGCCGCCTCGAGGAATATCTCGAAGGTGGCCATGTACTCGTCCCAAGTCATTTTCTCGGCATCGAAAAGTTCTGGAGCCTGGCCGATCTGGATTTTGTCCATGTTGCACGCGAAGTTCTTCCGTTCGTTCGTCGCCAGTGAAGTAGACCCAGAGACAGGGTTTGAGCAATCGGTACTTTTATTCAGCTCAGAGAATAAGTGACAGCTCAGCAAGGTAAAGTGACGATTCAGCGAGTACCGACTGGCTCTGCAGGGAGAAGCCGCTTCTTTTATACTTTTGCGGTTCCCGCCAAAGCGAGAGCCGGCCGCGTCTGAGCCAATCAGGAGCGACTTCCTGCTTGGGCTCAGACAGCGCTGGAAAAGAGGAACAAACTATTTACAGCGTTACAAGGTAGCCATTTCAGGATACAACAACCGCTTTGAAATATCTTCTTCATTACTGATTAGCATGCAAATGTCTGAAGATTAATGAGTGAAATTGAGATTACCAACCTAGAGCCTTAGACTAGTGTTTCTCAATCTTAGCAACTTTAATTGGCTGGGGAATTCTGGGAGTTAAAAGTCTAAACTTTTTAAAGTTTAAAGTTTTTAAAAGTTGAGAAACCCTGCCCTATTTTGGCATCTGGCAAGCTCCCTGCTCCATCTAACTGTTATGTAATTTATCCTGACACAAATCAACATCAGTGCTATGGACATTTAATATATTTGAGACTTGAAAAGTATACATTTTGCACACTTGGAAGTTTTGTAATGTCAAAGAGAATATTTCTAAGCAATTCTGCTCAAGTTTAAGATTAGATATACATACAGATAAAATTCAAAACTACTTATAACAACAAGTTTGCTTCATTTAACTTTGTGATTTTGAATTCACAACTTTTAATTATAATAACTTATTAAACGTTTACACCATCCGACTCTGGATTCGTGACAACAATCAAACAAAAGAACTATAAGAATATAACTCAAAGATAAGAATAAAAGCGCATTTTAAACTAATATTGCAGCAGTTTTTCTTCTTTACTCAAAGTTTCGAGACCAAGCTGGTAAGTTCTCATATAGTTGTAAAACACTCATCAATTTCTTCGCAAATTTTTATGTATTTTCAATTATAAACATAAAAGAATTGTGTACCATCATTCAGTGAATACAAAGATCAATCTAAATCCCGATCAATAAAAAAAATACTGCAGTACTAGCGTGTATCCAACCGTTGCCACGATTCTTTAAGACGGGACAACTTTTACAGTCTATTTCGAATGCATTCATGACTTGGAGTAAGCGAAATCTATCTTCCCCTCCCACTACGCCTCCTCCTCCTACTGTTCCTCCCCTCAGGAAAAAGGAGGAGGAAAAAGAGGCGAGGTTTTGCATGCATAATTAATGTAGTAAATTAACTCGGTTTATAAAGTTCCCGGATGGAAACTTCGAAGAGGAGGAGTATCGGCTCCACCAATAGGAACGCTTCGCTCACAGCTCAGTACATACAGTTGCTATTACGTCGGTTGAGATATCTAGTATACACCCCGGAAAGTGTCATTTCCGTTCCACCCCCTTTCTCTATTTGCATACGGCTTTTCAATTCGCTGCGCTTTCCCCGCTTCCGGGGTGTTTACCCGCGAGACGTTTCAAGTGGTGTCACGGCGTGAAGATCAGATTGCTACAACCCTTTGAAGGTTGAAACAACTGTGATTGGACAGTCTTTCAGAGGCCATATGATTGGCTAGGAGGGGGAACAAAACAGTGACCACCTCCTGAGTTCGACGACCAATCCGACTGCTCGACGTCATAAAATTATACTTATTCAATGAATATTGAAATCTAGTACTACAGTATATGCATATGCAATTATGGGTGGGGTTGGGGTTACGATTTCCTTCTGTGGTTCGGGAAGGAATTGCTGGATTATTTCACTTATTAAGCCTTGTTAAAATTGCACCCCCCGCCTCAGAATTTATTGTTTACCTCCAAAATGATTCCCTTATCTTCTAGTTTCGGTTATTACCATTTGGACTGAATTGAATTCGGATCCCATCCTTTCTTCATTTTCTGTAATTTAATCCCCATTTTTTGCAAAAAGACTAGGTGTCCGACAGATGGAAACGATCAGTCCCACTCCCTGCGGCTTTTCCTTGTAGGCAGACTTTCTAATCTTACCATCTTAATGAGCCGCACAACTCGAGAGGGTCTGTTTTCTACGGATCAAAGGGACATCGAAACATAAAACAGCAAAAACCCCGCCGGACTTCCTTTTTTACACTTGGGGTTATTAATGCTGTTACGTTCAATTCTCAAAGCGGGATGGCGAGGGAGACTACATTAAGGGGGTGAGGGTGGGGGGGAGAAGCTAGCTGGTCGTATAGAGGCGCTTAAAGGAAATGCTTTCTGCAGAGGCATCTATCTCTCCAAATACACTGTTCAGCACAAGTTAGTCGTCCTTTGCAGAACTGATCGTCCTGCTCTTCGCTCGGAGCTCGTAAAAACAACCAGATGGGGCTAAAACATTACAAGGTCCCATTACTTTAGGGTAGGCTCTAACAAAAACAACACCCGGTATTTGCAATGCTCGTCGGCCTCGTAAACCTGTTCATAAAAGGCATTTTGCGTGTTCAGCTCGTGGGGCGCTCTTAAGGGCCCTTTCTAAAGCTTTTTTGATTTATCCGATGCTTTAGACACGCCTTCAAAGAGTTAACTTGCGTATTATCTCGGTATTGCCTTTCAATATCCTGCTTGCGCGTCGGAGAAACAACAGGGACATGAAAGGGAGAGGAAATCGGTGAATTGTCTTCAGCTGCCGGAGCAATGCCTGTGGTCTCTTGACCCGGGGGCTGTTTTGGGTTTTAGTGGAAAAGCGCTTATTATTCGCAGACTTCCTCTCCTTCCCTGCCCCCCTTCCACTTCTCCCCGCTATTAAATCACACGTACCCTGTGGTCCATCATGAAGGAATATTAAACCACAGTTCCTGTCATCTTTATTGTACAACCGGGCTTTTCATATCGGTGGCAAACATTTAGGTTAATAAAACGGATACAGATATTGCCGGGATGGAAAACGGAGAACAAAATCTTGAGGTAAATAACGCCCCACTGAAGCCGAAGATCTACAGTTGACGAAATGTTTCTTTCATCATTGCCAAAGATTTGGTAAAAATTGGAAAACTTTCCCTTGATTTTAGCTCGGTGCAAAATCACAGCACCGTTTAAACTCGGACGCCTATTTTAGGACAAGCTTTATCTTCAATTATTTGCCAATCTGTATATAATTTGGTACTAGAAGATAGAAGAAATAAGGCATCCTTTTCTCTCCCCACCACCAACAGTGACATGTCTGCTGTTGAAAAAATATATAAATACAGTACATATTATATGTTATAAGAATATACACACACATCAAAATGTATGCAAGTCAATATGCCACGTCTAAAGTATTTTATTGACAGGAACATCCCCAAATTTAGAAGACCTAAATAATAGTTTTGTTTTTTTAAAATTTCTGACAGCTTGCATATTATTTTTCTTCCAGCCAACTTGTAGTATTCAAAGAAAGTATAAACTAGCTTTGTGACGACTTTTCTCTCCAGGTTGATGTGGGATGAGTCGGAGAGCACACAGATTCCATAGGAGTAGGTGCATCAAAAATTGGCACCAATTGCATGAAAAACCACAATGTTTCTCTGGTTATTTAAATATTGTAACTGCCAGATCTCACTAAGAAAACTGCAGTAAACAGTTATTTGAATATGTGTGTATGTGTGTATGTTATATGAATGAAGGGGAAAAGTAGACCATATTAGTTTAAAATTATACTTCAAATGTAGTTTTCCATAAGTGTTAAGATTGCTTTACACAAATATTTTCCATAAGTTCTGGCTTATTTGATTTTACTTCTGTTTTATTAATTGGCAAGATTGATGCAAACAGCTTTAAATTTATCCCTGATAATTTTTGTTTTGATATTTTAAATTCAGAAAAAAATACAAGAAACCTATATTTATTTAAACTGGAAGCAAATAGCATGGAATTCAATAGACATTATTAGAATGTCAGTGTGAAAACAATTTGCTTGTAAAATCTAAAACCAAAGAAATGAGTATTTAACTTTCAATCCTGTCTGATTCCCCAACTTTCCTGGGATTTCCTCAGGTTTGTCTAGTTTTCACTTTTAGAAGCTGCACTGCAATTTTGGTTCTTTCCCATTATTTGTTTATTTGTTTCAGCACATTTTTCCCAGCAAAGCCTACAAATATTTAATGAGTTCCTATACTGTGATTCTGGATTCTTTTGCCCATTACAGGATAGCAGCACTGAAATAAACAACAACATAACAAAAAATTCTTAGAAAATGGCTGGCAAGAACTCAAACTTTGTACAGACATTGTTGATAATGTACAGACATAGTTGATAGTATGAAATAATATTCTACTGGTTAAAATGTAATTAAGCTTTTCTCTCAAATAAACCATTTCTTTTTGATATCAATAATACTTATGGCTACTGCATAATTATCTAGCAGATATCTGGACACATCAACTTAAAATTAAATCTGTGTGAGCTCTATAGACCTTTTCCCAAGAAAATGAGCAGAGACCCTATCCAGTCTTTCTTAATCTTATTTTCATATAGGACTTTAAGAAGTCAAATATTTATTATGGTCAAAGAGCAACATAAGGAGAGTTCAAAATACAAAACATAAAAATCTATCAGAATTTGATATGATTCATATGGGATCTCAACTCCACTTGTACAATTTTAAAGGCACATAATACATGCATTCTAACTCAACTTTTTTGTGGGGGAAATTAAAAGCCACTTCAGCTGTTAAAGATTTATTATGGCATCAACTTTTTAGAGTAGCACTTTGCTCTCATAAAATAAAGGACAATAAATCTATTCTTTAAAGTGCCAGAAGTTCTCTAAGAGCAGAGTCTTATAAAATCATGATTTATAAAATTCCTTTAAATTTTCTTCAGAGGTCCCCATTTCGAGGGGACATCGTTATTTTGTTAGATGTGATTATAACAGATTTTAATGTTTAGTCCACCCTAAAACAGTAGACAGTAGCATAAAAAAGCTAAAGTACCTGTCTAGATATATATTAGAAGAAAATTGTTTTAGCCTGTCCATCGAAATTTGGAAGAACTTTCATATTTTATATAAATATACATACATTTTTCAATATGATGTGTCAAACCATAATTCTCCATACTTTACAGGAATCACCATCCAACTTATCTGGAATTTACCAAGTTGAAGAAAATTGGATAAGAAAGGTATTCTTTCTGGATATAGAGCATGAAGATTGTTGAACTAGCAGGAAAAACTGGGACACATGCTGATGAAATGCAGCAAAGAAAAAATGTCATTATCAGATACAAAATAATGTGGCATATTCAATTACATAGCAAACAAATAAATGTTTTTTTGCTGTTATGTTTATATTGTTTATTCTTACATATTTCCATTAAGCATTATTGGCCCAGAACACCAAAACCATTCAGGCATTTGATGTACTGATTTGTAGGTTACAAATCTTGTTCTACAATAAACCTGTTGGGTTTCAAGACATAAAATTATTTTTTTAAATGGTCCTATTGAGTTCAATTTAAAAAGGAATAAAAGCATTTCAATTTTAACTTTTGCACCTGTATATATTGTTTTTGTGGAAATCCATACAAATATTTGTGTGTGTGTGTGTGTGTGTGTGTATGTATAGAGAGGGAAATGTGTCAAAGCATTTTAAAATCGTGGAGGAACAAAGGCTTTTTTCTAGGTTCACTAATTGAAATGTAGTCTCAACTAAATGAGAATACAAATAGGATGGTATTTTTAGAGCCTACAGATAGGATGGTATTTTTAGAGCCATATATGTAATTTATGTATAGCTACGTGCCATAATAATTTGTTGAGGTTAAGTAGAACCATATTTGTAGGGGGGGAAAAGTGAAGATCATCATCTGCCTCTAGCAAAAGTTGAATCAAAATCAGCAAGTATTTTTCCACATTAATGTGATCAAAGCCAACGTCTAAAATCTAAAATTTGGAGCAAAATTCTTATTAATTTTTGAGGTTGATTTTTAAACATTCTTTTCAACCTTAGAAGTAAATTTCTTTAATGGGTGTTTCTTCCTAAGAATGTCAGAGTTGAAAATGCAGACTGTGGCTGATACAAAAATCTATTTCTTTTTCAGACACGTTGCAAATAATCTATTTTTTTTTTATTTCTAGGCCAGTTCAAAAATATAGAAATAGAATTAAAAATAATCTCCCTACAGCAATTTTCCCCACCCCACTATGAGAACCTTCCAATATTTGTTCACAAAGGGAAAATGGAAGTTATAAAATAATCATAAATGTAGCTAAGCAATATTACACTTTAACGTGAAGCAGAATTTCTAACCCCCGTTGTCCTGCATTTTGTTTAAAAAGTACGCCTTTTGAGGAGCTGTTATATTTGCACACAATGCTCCAGCTATTTCCCTTAAGAATAGCGAGAGAATAGATAAAATCAGACTCCTTAGAAGTGAAGCAAACAGGCAGGCAAGCTGGCGTCGGATCTCGGCTTCCCTTTTATAAACAAACAGGGTAACACGAGAAAGCGCTGAAAGGAGGGTTTCTTGGATTTATAGGAAGCCACCCCACCACGGAAAGATCCTTGCTTGCCAACATCCAAGTTCACGCTAAACCAATTTGAAATTTAGCTCCACAGCAGTGATATGTTTTTAAAAGGGCCGTGCATAATTCGACCCCGTTATGTTTATATATTCATTTTACGATCTCATTTTGGTTCCCAAGAAGCCCATTTCAACTACAAGCCACGGGGATTCTAACATCTCCTTCCTTTTTGCACGTTCTGGGGGAAAAAAACCCCGAACAATTGTCTCAAAACGGAATAATTTCTTCGTTCCCGACCCTCATTTGCCTCATCAATCTACAGTATACTGTACTACAAAACTCGCTGGCAGGATCCGAGAGATAGGGATTTAAAGCAGGGTGTAACGCAAGATGTCATCTGAGAAACCTGACGCGGCAGTTTACGATCGTTTGCTGCTTGCAAATCTTTTATTACGCGCGGGACCCTTTGCCAGACCGTACTTCGGCATAGGGTTTCCTTTAGTTGCATTTGGCGAGGGAGGCGTAGCTCATCGGTTACGGCTGCCGCTGTCCCTCGGCTGCCGAGGGAGATTAAATTGCTTGATTGATTGATGGGCTTCCCTCGCCCCAACCTGTCAAAGAGTAAAGCTTCACCCAATCGCCAATGGCAGAACGGGATGACAGGCGAGTCCATGAATGGGGTGGAGCCTATTTTGGTTTGTTGCCGGAAACATGCAGAAAAATGGGTGTTTTTAAAAAAAATGTGCGTGGGAAACTTGCATTACTACTATTATTTATAAGGCTCATTTAACCCAAACCGTCGTTGCTAGATTTCTGAGGCCTACCGTTTATTTGCTCACACTATTCAGATCTGATACTGCGCCCCCTCGCGTCGGTGAAGCGAGCCAAATATTTTCCCCGCGGTTAAAAGGTAAGCAAGCTTGCAGTAGGAAAACTTTCAGAAGGAAGCGGCGGAAAATGCAAACAGAATAGCCTGGGTGCGTTTTGAGCTACCGCAGTTCTTCTCCTTCCATTCGGTCAATCATTAGGTAAAGGTTTTCTGAATACCTGAACTCTTGATTCCGGTTTAATTTTCCTCAGCGGTGGTATGAGCCAATATGACATATAGTACACACAATTACCACGCTCTTGGCTTTCGCGCTAAAAGAATTCATCGGATTATTATTATTATTATTATTATTATTATTATTATTATTATTATTATTATTATTATTATTATTATTATTATTATTATTATTGCCAATCATCCTACAGTGTCGAGATCCGTTGGGAATAAATCAACTGAGAATAAACCTACGGGACTGCTGTGAGATTAACTTCTTATTGAGCGCAAAATGGTGTTGTAAATTCTAACGATTAAGTACCAAATAAATAGCCATTTTTGGTGAAGAATTTTCAGGACCAACTGGGTCACTTTCTCTTCTGAGTTACATCTCTGTAGATCTGGAAAAAAAGATGACCTAGGTCTTTAAATGCATAATGTTATTTCAAAAATAATTTTGGATCACTTTCTCGAATAAAGATTTAGCTGCGGGTTTAAGTGCTGGGTAATATCAAAATAATATAGAACTATGCTTATGTCCTTGAGGGTAAAGGACCTAAATTTGAGATTAGAAACAAGTAACCACTGGGTAGCTCTTCCAGAGGTCTGAAGGCCTGCTTATATCTTAAAAAAGACGCAAAGTAATATTTTCCCTGGTAGGATTGCCTTTGCTCAGGTCCAAACCAAGTCATCTGTTTCCACTGTATAGATACAGATCTCTGACTGTGAATTACGAACAATCTCTCAGGCTCCCTTTATCAGTCGGACGAGTGCTCGCTTTACAGCAACGTAGATCGGAAGATCAAATTTTAAGCTTATAAAAAGAAATGAAATACGAGCATCTAGAATCATAAGGAAACAGAATCCATCACAATGGCCATAAACCCTCCAGTTCGCCTGGATACATCCCCCTGTGTAATTTAGCACAAGGAAGAACAGTAACCGCCATTTGTACCTAGGAAAAGGAAGCTATAGATCTTGCTTTTAATAACTTCCCAACGTGTTACAAATAATAAAACACGTGCATAAATCATCGCAGGCCTTCCAGTTCGCACGACGGATTTACTTCTCCCACTGCAATTTTTTTGCAACGCGCTTCCACGGCAAACCCCGCCTCTCATTACTTTCTCCGCTCTGCTCAATGATTGGTCGCCTTCTCCCCAATGGGATGGCGTCAGGGAAGAGAGAGAGTGATTGACAGTTCCAGCTTTGGGCGGCGGCAATGCTTAGAGGCGAACGGAGGCGTTTTACGCTGAGTCAGTCAGATCAGGTCTGACCTCCGAAGGGGAAGCATGTATGGCGCATGCTCGTCGGGAAGCGTGCCTGTAGGTTGACGTCTCTAGTACAAAGCGATATCGGTGATAACCTGTATAATAATGCACGGCACGGGACAGAGTAGGTTTCTTCAAGGGATGGATTTAGCAGCTCACGCCAACTGGAAAAATGCACCCGGGCACCTTAAACACTGATTTAAAAAACCACACCAAAACATTTTGCATCTCCTCCCTGGGAATTTCCTTTATATTTCCACTACCTGAAAATAACCTGTTATGTATCGTGCATCGTGTATAAAAATTACACTCGCTAAACCCTCTGCAATATGGAAAGGGTTCCCTTGATCGTACTCAAAGAAGACAGCCTTCAGAAACTCGGTATCGCTTGGTAAAATATTTAGAAGCCTTATAATATGGTTACATCTTTACCCCGCCCAAAGGCTTCTCTTTTCCGCCGTATTTAAGCAATTTCTTCTTTTGTTTAAAAATGTGAATTTTAATTTTATTCGAAGATTTATTTTGTCTCAGCAAGAAAAATGTTAGTAACCCCTAAAAAAACCCGTTAGGGAGGGCTAAGACCCTCATCAACGATTCTCTTTTCCCCGAATGGTGGTAAAGAATCGGGAGAAATTTTCGAAGCGTTCACGTCGATACTTTTTCAATATGTTACAAAATGTTTGCAGCACATCACTCCTCAGTTCAACAATGGGACCAACGGACTGAAAACTAAATGAGCGTCTAATACTTTATTCCTCGCGTACAGGCATATGTGTCTATTTTTGCCAACTTTATTTTCCACCTACATTTGCCCATTGCCATTAATTTAAAATATTCGATTTCAGAATTACATTACTAGCGTTGATCATTTTTTAAAAAATTGTCCTGCTTTAGTAGAGTCTCCATCTATCCTCCGCCCTTTAGAACTTGGTAGCGCTGCGGTCCTCTTCTCCCGCTCCCCCCTCCCCCCGCGCCTTCGCTCCCTGTTTCAGCTGCATCCGCCGACTGGCAGACAGAACGTCAGTGAGGACCTATTATGCAAATTACCCATGATTGACGATCGTCAGAAAAACCAATTGCAAGCCTTCCTCTCAACCATTGGTGGACCCAGATAAGAACGAAAGAGATGACGTCTTATGTAGATTTGAACCAATCACAGTTAGACATGCAAATATTAAACGGGAGGGGCGAATACTTCCCACTATAAATACAGTATCTGCTTTTACTGCCACCCTGTGGCTACCAAAAGGAAGTCCTGTCGTTGCTTTCATAACTGATGAATAACCTCAAAGATGAAAATTGAACAAAAAGGAGTTTATTTTTCTAAACTTTTGCAGATTATTCTGAGAGAGTTACAGTTCTTAAATCCAGAGCTATTTTACCTTGTATTTTAATTATTATATAATAATATATTATATAAACAATTAAGTATTTAATTATATTATTTAATTACATTAAATATTTAATGTAAATCAATAACATTGAAAATGGTATAATGTTAACAATCTTGAATATGTCATGAATGTGTTGTGTAATGATAAAGATGTAATAACAATTGCAAGATTAATTGATATGTAAGGCTACAGATAATACATATTATCATTGAGACCATTATCTACTACATAGCTCCCAGTGACTGATAAGGACCCACAGAGTTGGTTTTCTCTCACCAGTGTCCCAATTTCTTTTGAAGAGCTTTGTGTTAGCTATTCCCTTTTCTACCACCAGATGGCAAGCTTTTAAAGAGCTGAGTAAAAATATTTTGTGCAAATATTGATGTAATTACACTTTTCTGTATTGTATTTGCTATGATTGACATTCTATCAGGGCTTTTTGTATTGAATCTAATTAATGTACTTATCTAAAAGTAATTTTGCATTATATTAATAGAAAATTTATTCCTGCAGCTAAATAAAAATTGATTAAAGCTGAAACAATTGCCCTTTGTTTATTTCAGTAGGCTATATTACTTTTAATAAGGTTCCTATAGTTTAACCTGGTCATATTTCTGTGTGTAAATTGCCTTGTTTCTACAGAATCTTGTGTATTTATTGATCTATGTTGTCTAATGTGGGAATTAAAGCCTTTTTCTACTTAAGATAATAACCCCACCATGGTAAGATTCCAAGATTATAAACTTTGAGACTGCACAGAGGTTTTTTTTTGGATGACATGGCATTCTATTTGACACTTGCATTCACATTGTTAAAGGTCTGAGTAAGGCTTCTCAGTGTCAGCTGGAAAACTTTTTCAATGCCTAAGAAAGAAAATTGCAGTGAAAATAATTAAAATGACAGTTTATATTTAGGAAAAAGCAGAGGGTTCAATTGTTTTTATAGGGACACATTGTTATGTTGGTGGAACAGCAATGGTGCTTTTTTCCCATAGAATAAAGAGCTCTACGCAAAGTGTACCTAAAGGACTATCTACCAGTTCTTAAGTCAAGCAGTTAAAATCAAGTCAAAGTAAATGCAGTTGTATTGTTCTCATTGATGATATCAGAGGAGCACAACTTCCTGAAAGTTTTAGGAACAAATTTTTAAAAATGATTTGCAATTCCCTTGGCCTTGTTTTCCTTCAGCCAAGATTCCCAAAACAATAACCAAACAAGAAGCCAGGCAGTGTATGGGTAGGTGCTTGGCATGACAGATTCAGTAATCTGTTAAGTGGACTGACTAGGAAATAGCAGGTGCTAAGAGAAACCGAGGAAGAATGGGTGATATCCTGCTAGTAATTCTTCTACACATGTGGTTTATCAATTGAAATATTTCTGAACACTGCTTTAGCGCTCTTTCAAAAGGATGCTAGACCCATCTTCAGATATAGTCCTTTAAGGCAGTGATTTTCAACCTCTTTTGAGCCGCGACACATTTTTTTACATTTACAAAATCCTGGGGCACACCACCAACCAAAATGACACAAAATGACACCCTAAGACACCCGTCTTCTCTTTTTCCATCCCTGTCTCCTCCCCCCTTGTGTGTGTGTGTGTGTGTACACACACTCTTGAATCATTTCCAAAAACAGGTGAGGGCTGTGGGTTTTCTCTCTTATTCTTTGGTTACTTTTTGTCATATGCTTTAAATCAAGAGTCACTTCTCTCTCTCTTTCCTCTCATTCTCTATCTCAATCATTTTCTCATTTCTCTTTTTTCCCTCCCCTTTTTGCTCATTTCTCTCTCTCTCCCTCTCCTTTTCTCTCTCTCTCTCTTGCTTTCTTTCTCTCTTTCTCTCTCTCTCTTTTCTTTCTCTCTCTTGCTTTCTCTCTCTCTTACTTTCTTTCTCTCTCTTTCTCTCTCTCTCTCATCAAAAAGTTGCGAGACCGGAACCTGAGCTTCCTTCTTTGCGGCACACCTGACCATGTCTCGCGGCACACTAGTGTGCCACGGCATACTGGTTGAAAAACACTGCTTTAAGGGGTGTTGGGTTGAAGTATCAGTAGAAGGGAACAATGAGTGAATGAATAATCTCAGTCCTTGACTGATATGGCAGAGGAATGTTAGCACTGGAAAAAAATAATCAAAGAGTTCCATTTTGATCTTGAGGCCAATGGTAGGCTGATACCCCCACCTCCTATATAAATTACAGTTCTTATCGGGATGTTAACATTTCAGGAAAAGTTTTTGGGAAATAGCTATGGTTATGTATTATAAAGTGGAGTCTTTATAGTCTCCCATGAATTCTGGCTGACATTATCCACAGCCAAATGGAGATTATGAAAGAGGAGATCTAGCCATCTTGAAAGTGTTGGGTTAAAAAAGGCTTGGATAAAGTATTTGTTTGGAAGAAGCTGAGCAAATCGAACTGATTTGCTTTTATGCAACTATTTACTCCTATATTATGAGGTTGATAAAGAGAAACAACTTCAATACCCCAAGCTGGGTCACAATATTCCCTTCTTTTGACTGCAGCTCTTGCAATTACAGTGATCTCTCATTTTTCACGAGGGATGTGTTCCAAGACCACCTGTGAAAAATGAATTTCCATGAAGTAGAGGAAATATATTTTTAAAATGTATTTAACTAGTATTTGGACTTTTAAAATCCACCCTATGCATTAAACAGTCATTTTATAATGTTTCTCAGGTGGAACTATATGTGATATCCTACCAATTTCTTTAATACAGTACAGTAGTACTGTAAAAGAATTTTATGAATTTTTAATGGATTTAAAATTTTCAATGGTTTTAATGGATTTAAGCCCCCTTTGAAAACCCATGAAGTAGCAAATCCGCAAAAGATGAACCGCGAAGTAGCGAGGGATTACTGTATTAATGTCTTTTCTCAACTTCCTTGTATATTAGTACTGAAAATAAAACTGAGTGTCAATATAATCAGTACACTTTCTCTAACAAATCCCATTGCATTTAGTGGCAGGGAAGTTGCTGTCTGTTTCTATGTCTATTGATGTTTATGTATTTATTAATATAGACTGAACAATGACAGCGATAAAGAGCATTAGCTTTCAAGATACTTTTTGGCTTCTGTAAGCCTTCAACAAGCCTCTGTGCATTGACTTACCGTTTGCTCATGAATTTAAAATTGAGAGCTTGATTTCAAAATCCAGCAGTGACTCAGAGACAAGGATACAAGCTAGATGTACAACAACATCAATCTGGGATTGCCACATTAGTGGAAGAAGAGGCTTTCTTTGGAGGTTTATTTAGACTTCTCCCTTATCCTCCGTTGCCACCATTTCTCCACTAGGTGGAGCCTGTCTCCTTTTCTATCTGATTTCTCACAATTCTTTTCTTTCCCCCCACTTTAGCTTTGTTGATGATCTCTTTAGCAGGCACAGGAAGCTCAAGAGAGCAGTTTCCCCCTTATAAACGCCTCGGATGTTTAAAAAAATCTTAAGAAGAGCCACCACAATTGGTATGGCTTGAACATCAATGGCAGAGACTTTGCATGGCCTTATTACTTCTCTTTCCCTTTAATGTTGGTTCATCCTCATTAAAAATCATTGCAGTTGGACAATGCATCCAGTTTTGGGAGAGGCTCCCCTTCCATCATAGTTCCCTCTAAGCTGAGCAGTGAGCAATCACTCACTTAAAAATCATCATCAACTCAGAGTTTTCCAAACCTGCCCAGAAGCCGAGAGGGAAAGAGTGAGAGGGAAGGAGAGAGAGAGGAAGAGAGGAAGAGAGAGAAACAGATAGAAAAAAGAGAGGAAGGAAAAGACAAAGAAAAAGAATGGGAGTAAGGAAGAGAGAAAGAAAATCAAAATCTAGTTTGAAACTAGCTCAACTATTTAAGTGGCATTTTGATATTGATAGAGTTGCCCTATTATGAGCTCACTGTTATAGACACACAGTACAGTATTTTATTTTGAAATTCTCTGAGGCAAAACAGGGTGGGTTTTTTATTTGTTTGTTTGTTTATTTATTTATTATTTCTGTGCCGCCCAGTCCCAAAGGGACTGCCGCTCAGACACTATACTTTTCCGCCCACCCCTCCAAAAAATTAGAGGGAACACTGCCTTCCATAGCAAATGTTAAGAAAGAAGGAAGGAAAAATGGAGTGAAAAGGCCAATTTATGAAGGGAACCTTCATTTCCAGTAGTTCAGGCAGAGGTGGGCTGCTAAGGTGGAACGATGATGTGGCACCCCTGTGTGTCCGTGCGTGATTTTGCCACCTGCCCAGGTGCAGTAGCAGGATTACGCTGGCCTCCGCTAGCACTCAGAGCCACGGGGATGAGCACACGTCACTGTTCCACCTTAGCAGCCCACCTCTGAGTTCAGGTATACTATGAAAAGCCAGATCTGCACTTTTCGAAATGCAATAGGGCAGCCACCTATGAGAAACACATTTGTTTTTCTAGGAAAAGAAGAGAGCAGCAGACTAAAAGCCAAAGATTTTTGTTTCTGTTTAGGCCACACTTCTAAAGATAGCCCTTCCTTAAAAAGAATACATTCCTATGGATGACTGTAGATCTGAAGGTCAGCAGTTCAAATCTCATCACCGGCTCAAGGTTGACTCAGCCTTCCATCCTTCCGAGGTGGGTAAAATGAGGACCCGGATTGTGGGGGCAATACACTGGCTCTGTTAAAAAGTGCTATTGCTAACATGTTGTAAGCCACCCTGAGTCTAAGGAGAAGGGCGGCATAAAAATTGAATAAACAAACAAACAAACAAACAAACAAATAAATAAATAAATAAATTTTATCCAGGAAGACAGAACACGTTTTCTTTATTCCCAGATAATGAAATAATCCAGTGGTGAAATCTAATTTTTTTAAATTACTGGTTCTCTCGGCATGGCTTGTTGGGTGTGATATGGCTTGTTGGGTGTGGCAGGGGAAGGATACTGCAAAATCTCCATTTGCTGGTTCTCTGAACTACTCAAAATTTCCACTACCGATTCTTCAGAAACTGTCATAACCTGCTGAATTTCACCCTGGTATGAATGCAGAACACTGTAAAGGTGAGCTAGTTACCAAGCAGCCAAAATGCTTGGAATTTTTGAACAGATTTCCAAATGTTTGCAATTTTGGAATCAAGTAATAATGCTGGAGAAATATTGTTCCAGCTGGGCTCAAGCAGGGAATTAGCCTGGATATGATATATAAACACAAATGGGTAAAGTCTGAGTTCCTCTCCCCAAGTACTTTTGAGCCTTATTTGGTCTTTCCCAGGCAAAAGCTTCTACTCTTGGAGGATTCTTGTATTATTGGCAGAAAATAATAAAGTAACTAATTTGAACTCTATATGTGTAGGTCTGGCTGTTCACACTGCGCATTTACTTCCCACACTTATCTTTTAAGCCCAATTGGAAGGTTACTAGAATGGCTACAGATCAGTAGTGGGTTCTAAAAAACTTTGCTACTGGCATGGGCATGTGGCGCTTCTGCACATGCACAGAAGCATCCTGGGTGGGCCTTCTGCAGCCAGTGCTACCAGTTCTAAGAACTGGTCTGAACTGGGAGCAACCCACTGCTGCTGCAGATCCTTAAGTAGAGCAGCATTGGATCAAAATGTGGTGGATGCTGTTTGGAACCATGAAGACAGATTGTGGTGAAAGTCCTGGCGGTAATTGTGCTTCAACTAGTTCAACAAAGGCAGAATGTCCGCCTCCAGTAATTCTGTTTACCTTGCACCATAAGTGGCCCCAATTGATCAGTCAGTTTTGCAGCATTACCAAGGGACTTGACCAGTAAAGATCTAGAAGAGAAGCAGAAAAGATGAGAACATTCATAGCTCAATGTGAATTGTTTGTGGGAACCCGAATGGTTTCCAACATTTGAGGAGGTGTTTTATGTTGGAACCATTAATGGAGTCAGCTGCTCAGTGAGTCCGCCTTCCAATATGTGGGAGTTGCTCTTCAACAAATAAGTACCTTTTGGGGAGAGGGATATGTTAGAATTTCTAACGGTTGCTAAGTGAACAAGCCATAAATGAGGACTCCCTATATGCAATCAGCTGCTCATAACTTGGAGACAGTAATCTCTGTATAGGGATGACTGCCTCTTTAGTGGAAATGACAACAATACCATTCTGAGTTGTGTTCTCAGTTCTATGTCCCATAGACTAAGCCCAACCACTGTTGTCTCAAGCCAGACCTGGATCCAGAGGAAGGGAAGGCAGAAGAAGTGCAAAAACTATAACTCATTTTTTTCTTGTTCACACCTGTTTGACAACTGATTTTCCATACTCTACAAGCAGTATCTGGACATCCTACTGCCAGAGATAGAGACCCAAATCTTCAAAGCTGTGCTGATGTATTTCTCTAGTGTATCTCCTATGCTCTCCATTCAGTTGAATGACATGACTGACCCTTGTGTGGACACTAGACTGCTCTGCCCATATCTAACTCACCACTGTCATCACCCTGCCTTCTCCTGATATAGACGTGGGACCACTGGGTAAACATTTGAGAACTATGTTGGTGTTATTCTTCAAGATGAGATAAAGCTAGACAGTGACCAATAGCTGGAGGTTACTGCTCCACATTCCAAATGCTGTAGGCAGTTTCTGGTGGAAGATGAGGATTAAGTTCTGTAAGCATTTGCTCTGTTGTGTTTAACTTAGGTCCAGGCAGAAAATAATACTTTGGAAGAAGTGGGCACTGGGTGCCTTTGCCGAGGTTCGAGAGTGGGAGAGATTATATGCTTCTGCAAGCAGTATTATGGATAGAGCAGGAAGACAGTGTGGCTCTAATGAGTTGTAGTGGCACAGTGGTTAGATGCAGTATTGCAGGCTAATTCTGCTAACTGCCATTGACTCAGCCTTCCATTATTCCGAGCTTGGTAAAATTAGGATTCAGGTTGTTGGAGGCAATAGGCTGACTCTATAACAGGAGTCCCCAAACGTTCACTGTCCCTCGGACTGTTGGAGGGCCGGACTATAAAAAAACCTATGAACAAATCCCTATGCACACTGCACATACCTTATTTTAAAGTAAAAAACAAAATGGAAACATACTATTTAGAGTGGTGGGGAAGAAGTCTGAAATTCATATATGTTTATGTTTTGTTTTTAATTTTCTTTTGTTAACATCTGATACAAGTTTTGTTAACATCTGATACAAGTTTTTCTTGGCTTATAGAAAAATGTATAAAGAAAGAAGCACTTTGGCATAATGGGTAATAAGTTATAAATGTAATTGGTGTTGTACTTTTTAAAGGAGGGAATTTAATTAAAAGAAAATGAAGGTAACTGGATGACAAAATTAGAAAAAAACTTTTGCAACTTTTTTGATGATTGATATTAGTTACCGCATTTTATTCATGGAAAATTAGATGTGCTCCTGTCACTCACCTGCGGGCCTGATAAATGGCCTCAGCAGGCCGCATGCGGCCCACAGGCCATAGTTTGGGGACCACTGCTCTATAAACTGTTTAGAAAGGCCTGTAAAGCAGTGTAAAATGGTATACAATTGAATATCTTAAATTTCCTACAATCTGTACTCATACCATCATATTCTACCTGTGTCTAACCAGAATAAAATGGATCTTCATGGATTTGTTTGGAAGATGCCTGGCTTTCCCCCATAGAATCTTAAATCAAATGAGGATAAAGGTACAATTGCTCAACATTGGACAGCTTGGATTTCTTTTGATCTTATTGGGCCATGGATTTGTTTTATATTTCAGAGGGGGGAGATGGATTATAACCCAGTAGCATTTGGCATTCCTGGTTCTTTTAGCTGATCCACAGCACTGTTTCTTAAAGTTAGAATTTTTAAGATGTGTAGATTTCAACTCCTAGACTATACCTAGAAACATGGAAACATAGAAGACTGACGGCAGAAAAAGACCTCATGGTCCATCTAGTCTGCCCTTATATTATTTCCTGTATTTTATCTTAGGATGGATATATGTTTATCCCAGGCATGTTTAAATTCAGTTATTGTGGATTTACCAACTACGTCTGCTGGAAGTTTGTTCCAAGGATCTACTACTCTTTCAGTGAAATAATATTTCCTCCCGTTGCTTTTGATCTTTCCCCCAACTAACTTCAGATTGTGTCCCCTTGTTCTTGTGTTCACTTTCGTATTAAAAACACTTCCCTCCTGAACCTTATTTAACCCTTTAACATATTTAAATGTTTCGATCATGTCCCCCCTTTTACTTCTGTCCTCCAGACTATACAGATTGAGTTCATTAAGTCTTTCCTGATACGTTTTATGCTTAAGACCTTCCACCATTCTTGTAGCCCGTCTTTGGACCCGTTCAATTTTGTCAATATCTTTTTGTAGGTGAGGTCTCCAGAACTGAACACAGTATTCCAAATGTGGTCTCACCAGTGCTCTATATAAGGGGATCACACTCTCCCTCTTCCTGCTTGTTATACCTCTAGCTATGCAGTCAAGCATCCTACTTGCTTTTCCTACTGCCCGACCACACTGCTCATATGTTTACCTGCCAACTAAATTTGAGAAACGCTGATCTACAGGCTTAGATAGTGCAGCAACCCTTAAGTCTCAAATTGATATAATGCCTTTGCTGCAAAAATGGCCACAAAGGAAGATGCCACTGTTGAAGTTTTTCAGGACTATTGATCGGGGATGTCCCCCCCTCCCTAGTTGATAACAAAGCTTCTAGCAGCCCATAGGTAGCAGCTTTCTTCAGCTGCTCCTAAAAAGACATCACAGAATGTGTCCTGACCCTTGTTCTTGGATCATCCGCTCTTTGGGAGAGGAAATTGTGTGAATTTGTTTTGATTTTGAAAAAGCAAGCAAGATGGAAAAAACAAGTAGGGGGAAATTACACACACCAAGTTTATGGGATATGTTTTCATTGGAGACTATAAAATAGGATCTAAACAAAGCCTCGGATGTAAACCACCAACATAGTCTCCCAGCTGTTAGGTCTCAACCTTCAAATTCGGCTGCTGCTTTTTTTCCCTTTCTTTCTTTCTCTCTCTCTCTGCAGTCTGCCCCCCCACCCCCAACCTCTTGTCCGTTTGCTCTGGCTTTCTCTGTGTTTGTCATTTCTGTCTAAATAAAGGCAGTTCCTTGGAGACAGTCAGGGCTGGAATTCATTCCCCCAGGAAAAGCCTGCGTCAGATGGTCTGTGAGGAGGAGAAGTTTGAAGGAGAAAGGTGGTTGAGGTTGCTGGAGGACTAAGAAAAAAAATCAGCTAAACAAAACCCTTGACACATCGATTGTTCACACCCATCTCTTTTGCTCTAGTAATTAAAAAAAAAGAAAAAAAAAGAAAAAGCCTAATTAAACCAGAAATGGAGAGTAGCCAATTATAAGACATCGATGCTGGAGAGAAATAATATTCTCACAGCCTAATCAGTCTATAGCGTATATAACTAGAAATTTGCAAAATCAGGGTGGGTACTGACAAATCTATTCTTGACCTCATTCTCCATCTGAGGAGTTTTCTTAGATGGTTTGTAGCTGTGGTTCTGTCCCAGATGATGTGAGATAAAACACTGTTCAATGCTTGATACTGTGAATAAATGAAATTTCTGGAGTTTGGAAGACATCTTTAATAATCATTTGTTTAACTACTTCAGTGTTTTCAGATTTTAAATGCCTCTAGGTTTGAACTTCCAAAATCAGATTTTTTTTCATTTAAATGTCAGTGTTTGAAATATACAATGCTACATTTCAGCTAAATCCTCTTACTTTCATTACTCTTAAAGTATTTCATTACTCTTAAAGTACAAGATATTTCACATAGAACTTCCTAAGTGTGATTCGCTATAGGTGTTTGCCAAAGCTGGATTATAAAACACACCAGAATCCTCAATCAGAATAAGCAATCCTCAACTACTTCTTTTAGTGTATTTCTTCAGACATGGTAGTTAGTGTTCCAATATCTAAGTGGCTGCCACAAAGAGGAGAGGGTCAACCTATTTTTCAAAGCATCTGAAGGCAGAACAATAAGCAATGGATAGAAACTAATCAAGGAAAGAAGCACCCTAGAACTAAAGTGAAATCTCCTGATAGAACAATGAAACATGATTGGATAGCTTGCCTCCAGAAGTTACTTATGGGTACTCATTTTAAAAGGAGAAACATCTCAAAGTAAGGCTGTCCTTCATAGAAGACTTAGAGATGGAAGATTTTGATGGAACGGTATAAATATTGACCACACTAAATATACATTTTCACATTGCAAAAAAAAAAAAATCTGTTCAATAAGGCATGGCATATACAATCACAATAAAAACAGTTCTGATCATATAATGTGGCTAGCTTTGCATACCTTTGACTTTTGTCTCTAGTTACAATGGCCAAAATGGATGAATAAAACTTACAATTATGGAAAAATGCATATTCTGTTGATACAAATAACGTGTAAACTGGAAATAGAGCTGTCTGAGTTACTGCACTCTAGAAGATACTGTATTGAAATCAAGAGTTTTAATTTTTTTTAACTTTTTAAAAAACATATTCACATCTGAGAATTTATATGCCATTCCAGTTGAATAATGTTGAAGTCTGAATATTATAATGTCAAGCAGGACAGGAAGATTTAGCTTCAATTGACCAATGTTTTGATAAAAAGGTATGCCTTATGCCTGTTTGGAAATCAAGCCATTCTATTTGGGATCTCTTTTAAATCAATTTATTGATATGTTGTGGATAATGGTGTGTGTGTGTGTGTGTGTGTGTGTGTGTGTGTGTGAGAGAGAGAGAGATAAAGAGAGAGAGATAGGAAAAATGAGAGAAACAAAATAAGATATGTTGAATGTTGTTCTTTTTCTCATTATGGCCAATATGATAGTATTCAAAGCTGCAGATGTTGAAAAACACTGACTTTTTTCAAGAGGCAAAGCATGAGCTGAGGAAGCTACTTTGGATGAGAAGCAAAACAGCTTCAAAGGAAAACCAGAAAGTCCAGTTGCTTCTGGAAGAAAGCACTTTTGGGACAACCATGACCTGGATGACTGATAATCTCTGTAGACACTGAAATACAGTGATCCCTCGAGTTTCGCGATCTTGATCTTCGCGAAACGCTATATCGCGATTTTTAAAAAAATATTAATTAAAAAAACCCCACTTCCGCGTTTGGCTTCAGGACTCAGCTGGGAAGCGGCGCGGCTGTTTTAAAAGGTCGCAGCCGGCCTGGGGGGCTTCCCAGCACCCCCCCGAACCCGGGTGGCTGGGCGAGCAGCGAGCGAAGGGCGGGTGGCCGGGCGAAGGGCGGGTGAGCGGCGAACGGCGGGCGAGTGGGTGCTGGGGGGGGCGGGGGCAGCCGACATTCAAAGCAATCTGTTGGCTTCCGCACTTTCGTCGCTCCCCACCTCCACCATCTGCGCATGCGCGGCCATGAAAAAAAAGGGCGCGCATGCGCAGATGGTGTTTTTACTTCCGCAACCCTACATTGCGAAAAATCGAGTATCGCGAGGGGTCTTGGAACGTAACCCTCGCGATACTCGAGGGATCACTGTACTCTAAATGTAGGACTGGGTCGCCATGTTTAAACTTGAGATCCAAACTACTCCAGCTACTCTCCTTTCTTGTGCAACTTGTCTGATTGTGTGGAAAATGATTATCTTGTTCACACTTCAGAACATGTAGAACACACTATACTTTCCACATTTCAGAGTGAAGGGTGACACTTACAAGGAAGGCTCATATTTTAAGCTTCTTATTGATTCTTATCAGCTACCTTGCAGGAAATCTGTCTTTTTGATCTGTTCATTTTGCATTCTATAACAAAATGTCCTTTTTTTTGTCTGGTGGCAATTTTATCTCCAGGACAGCAATCTTCCTCCCTCGGTCATGAATAATTTAATTACAGTGGTTGATAACACTCAATGTAATGTAGTCTTTCCCTGCAAATACAGTCACCATTTCAGCTACCCAGTGATTCCTATCCTTATCAACAAAAATCTTCTAATTACAAGGATGCTGTTGTGGGCAAATTTTATAATAATAATTTCTACTCCCCAACCCACTTCTGCCTAGATTACCATCTAGCAGCCCATTGTATCTCACTTTAGCCACGAGGGGGCAATATAAATCTAAACAGAGCTACAAAGAAGTGGGGGAGATGGTATAGCTTTGTAAGGGTGTTGTGACAGGCAGCTGCTAAGTTTTCCCTGTACTGTCTATTCATTTTTTCATATTTGTGTGACAGGTAAAGGGACAAAACTTGACTTCTTTTTAAAAGAGGCTCAGTTGATTATTGGTACATGCATAAAGTCATTTGATTGGGTCAGTTTAAGTTCATTCAGGCAAGGTTTGTGAAGGAAATACAGTGTGCTCTTTTGCAAGTTTTGCATTTTGTATTCAGCTTGTCTTTTGGGATCCACAAACATATCTCTACTAATTGGTAGGCATTATCCTTTATAAAAATAACTGCAGGTCAAAACTGTAGAATTTGGAAGCCTGATGGAATCGTTACTGCAAACAATTAAAAAGAGGTCCCAGTTGCATTATTCATCTCCTCCATGGATATTCTTTGTGATAAGGAGCTTATTCTATTTTAAATAATCATTTCAGCCTGTTGAAAGCAATATGACAAAAGTCTTAATTCAACTGGTTACTCAGCCATGTTGTAACATTTGGGCAGACTAGGAGAGGGATAAGGAAGAAAACAATGTATTGTTACAAGCAACATGGCTGAGATGTGAAGAAAAACAGTATCAAGAAAGGCCATTTCTCATTGGATTGTTATTTTTTAAAATATTAATTAACAGAACAAAACTTACAAATATATGTTATTAACACATTCCTGTTCACCTTTCTATGGTTATGTCATCCTCTTATTGCTTGGCTGCCAAAATCTTATTTTTAGAATAGGATTATGCCCGGATAGAATGAATGAATGAATGAACAAATGAACCATCCATCCATCCATCCATCCCAGTCTTGTGATGCAATATTAATCATAATTTTGTAGTTCCAGGCAATCAGATCGTGCAGAATGCAGCTGCGAGAGCAATCATTGGCTTCCCTAAATATGCCCATGTCACACCAACACTCTGCAGTCTGCATTGGTTGCCGATCAGTTTCCGGTCACAATTTAAAGTGTTGGTTATGACCTATAAAGCCCTTCATGGCACCGGGCCAGTTTATGTCAGCGACCAGTTAGGTCCCACAGAGTGGGCCTTCTCCGGGTCCCGTCAACTAAACAATGTCGGTTGGCGGGGCCCAGGGGAAGAGCCTTCTCTGTGGCAGCCCCGACCCTCTGGAACCAACTCCCCCCAGAGATTAGAATAGCCCCCACCCTCCTTGCCTTTGATAAGCTCCTCAAAACCCACCTCTGTCGTCAGGCATGGGGGAATTAAGACAATCTTTCCCCCTAGGCTTCTACAATTTATGCATGGTATGTTTGTATGTATGATTGGTTTTATAACAAGGGTTTTTTAGCTGTTGTAGTATTGGATTTTTACATTCTGTTTTTTGCCACTGTTGTTAGCCGCCCCGAGTCTACGGAGAGGGGCGGCATACAAATCCAATAAATAAATAAGTAAGTAAGTAAGTAAGTAAGTAAGTAAGTAAGTAAGTAAGTAAGTAAGTAAGTAAGTAAATAAATAAATAAATAAATAAATAAATAAAACTAAGTGACTGAGACAGCATTTCTTCCAATTCAGAATGAGGTATTTTCTAAGGATTATTGATATAATCCTTGGTTTTGATGTATTTTTCGTTCTTACGAGTTCTTTTTTTTTTCCCAAATAAATTTTTTATTGATTTTAAAGATTTACATAAAACAAACATATAACAGTGCACAGTGCATGTGCCCATCACCTAACAACACCCCCCCATCACCCCCACCACCCATACAAGAGGATTCAATTTTTTTTAAACTTATTTATCTATTAATCCTTGGCTCTTTCTTGATCAAGTATTACTGAAAGAGTGCTTGTAATTTATTTTTCATATTTACATCACAGATTCTACTTAACATATAATCTTTTACCTTATTCCATCGCACCATCAACTTCTCCAATTTATTCTCATCGAAATTATTTAATCTTATTTCCATAATTTCAAAATATATGTGATCCACCATATACCAGTACCAATTTTGTAATGTCCATTTTGTAGAATCTTTCCAACCTAATACCATCACCGCTTGAGCACTTTCCAATGCTGCGGTTTTAATTTCCCTAAATTCTCCTAGTTCCCTATATTTAATTAAAATTGCTATTTCTTTTGTGATAATCCAGTTAATGTTTTCCATTTTATTAATTTCATTCTGCACTACATTCCAGAATTTCTGAATTTCTGCACACTCCTAGATCAAAAAAACCCACAGTACCATTATTGCTATCATTATTATTTGTTACTAGCAGTAAATGCCACTTACTTAAATGCAGTTACTGTTATAATGATTTGAGGTTATCTTTGACTGATGCATTTCCATTTCCATTAACTCCAAAAATGAGCTGACCATAATCTAAATATTTTCCATTTGATAGGTCAAAGAGATTCTTTCTAAGGAAGTTCCATTTCATTTAGCATCAGTATCTCAGCAACATTCAGAATGGAGTCAAATATCTAAATGAGATTCAGCATTCTTTGTTCATGACCTTACTGGTTTAGCTATGGAGTGGAGAAAGCAAGGTCTCTCAAGTTTCAATACGAACTTTCTCACATTAGGTTTTGTTAGGATTGCCATTTATTTATACCTTTTTAGAAGGCAGCCTCAAAAGATTTTGTCCAATATGAGTTATATACTGTATGTGTGCCAATTTTCATTGCCCCCCAGAGGCGGAGTAAAGACCCTGAGACATATATTGTGGATTAAGGGTCATTTATTAATTATCATAAATTTAAATGACTTTAAATAAATTTAAATACGTAACTTTGAATATTTAATTCAAAACAGACTAAGGACCTGCAGAGCCAAACTAACGGGGCGGAAATTCCTACCATAACATTCCTTGGCAACATTGGGCAAGAACTCCTTGCTGAACCAGGTGGAGGTACCACCTTCACCTGGATCAAACCATGCCCCTTTTTCGTGTGGGAGGAATTCACCCTCCAATCCCCGGGGGAGATTGGATCCGGTGATTCCCATGGACATCCTCTCTCCGATCCCCGACGTTGCTCAAACCTCTAGTTCCTGGAGAGAGGCGGTCCATCACCCTTAAAGAATGCCCGAAAGGAGCATGCGCAGTTGCTTCTAATTGCCCATTTCCGCCCCCAACCTGCCAAACCCCAGTGACCAAAGTGAGGCCTGTTTAAAAAACTAAAAGCACCGCACCCCCTAACCAATCCAGTCCGCACTGTCAGTGTGGAATAGGCGAAAAAACGGCCGCCTCTAAAGGGGAGGCCGCAAAAAATTCCTATTCAGCCCCGAAGGCGACCTCCTTAGGACACACTGTTGATAGCGGAGGGTGGGCGGGTGTTCGCTGGCAAAAGCAATGGGGGGTCCCTTCCAGATCGCCCTTTAAATAGGGCGATCGGGACCCGGCAGGGCAAGCCGGCAGCGCTCTCTCATTGGCGCGCTGCCAGAAGCCGAACTTCCGGGTTCCGAATGAACCCGGAAGTGCTGAGCTCTGAAAAGAGCTAGCTCAGCGTCGCCCCCCACCCTGTAGGGAATTTCAGCCGGCAGCTTTAAAAAACTGCCGGCTGGGCATTTGCCCCCCAGAGGCGGAGTAAAGACGCTGAGACATATATTGTGGATTAAGGGTCATTTATTAATTATCATAAATTTAAATGACTTTAAATAAATTTAAAAACGTAACTTTGAATATTTAATTCAAAACAGACTAAGGACCTGCAGAGCCAAACTAACGGGGCGGAAATTCCTACCATAACATTCCTTGGCAACATTGGGCAAGAACTCCTTGCTGAACCAGGTGGAGGTACCACCTTCAGCTGGATCAAACCACGCCCCTTCGTCGTGTGGGAGGAATTCACCCTCCAATTCCCGAGGGAGATTGGATCCGGTGATTCCCATGGACATCCTCTCTCCAATCCCCGACGTTGCTCAAACCTCTAGTTCCTGGAGAGAGGCGGTCCATCACCCTTAAAGAATGCCCAAAAGGAGCATGCGCAGTTGCTTCTAATTGCCCATTTCCGCCCCCACCTGCCACGCAGGGGGGGGTCAGATCTCAATTTTGGCCCCCCCGACCCCCACCCAGCCTCCTAAACTGGTTCCTGGAGGCGCCTCTGCAGGTCCGACAGGAAAATGGCATTCCCCTCATCTGAGAGGTGAACGCCGTCAGCCCGGTAGAGCCAGGGGGTTCCAAATTTTATCAGGGGATGCTTCACTACACCCCCCCAACTCCCCCACCACCCTTCCAATGGCCTGGTTGACCCTTAACCTGGCCTTGTTCACAGCTTTAGGTGAGATAGCATTCCGCCAGACCAGTCTGGGGAGAATCTCAGACCACACTATGCGTGTGCCTGGATATGCAGTGGTGATGGCCTGCAGATCTTCGCGAGCCTGGATGCTCACCGCCAAGCCACTCAAAACACCAAGGTCATTGCGCCCGAGATGAATCACCAGCAACTCGGGGGCTCTCCCGGACCAACACTGCTCAGAAAACAGGGGGCAGAGCCCCTCCCTGCGCATTCCCCTGTGGCCCATCCAGACGACGTCCCTCATGGAGCCCAGGGAAAGCTGCGATCCGACAGGAGACCTCGCAGCAAAACAGCCGGCCCAAAAGCCAAACCACGGGCTGGAAAAACAGCAACGGCTGAAACAACAAACCAAACAATTAAAACGGCCAATACCCGGGTCCCTATCGGGGAAGCCTACGACTGGTATGGCCAAGCCTGCCTGTAACCCTAGCTAGCCCTGAACTCCAAAATTCCTTACCTGTCCTGCGGTATGCAGCCCGGGTGCTTGGAGCTATTGACGGCCCAATGGCCCGATCTGCCTCCTGCCTCCCTGGTTCTGTAGCCCCGCCAGGCTCCCTAAGATCCCTACCAATTCCTGCTGCCTCCCATTCGGCTGGCCACGGTGAATGGCGCCACCTTCCTCCTAGCATCACCCCAAAGCCAAGGAAACCCGAGGCATCGGAGTGCAATGGCAAGTCTGCTTGGAGAAGCAAATCTTGCTGCCAGAAGGAAATCCCGTTAAATCAGGCCAGGAATGTCTGCCATACCCGCAAGTCTTCTCTGGCCCCTGCATTGAGCTGCACACGATGATGGGGCGAGCTTAATCCCTGCATGGGGGAATACAGTCTGCGTAAAAACGCCCTACCGGGAGCAATTACCCGGCATGCGAAGTTAAGCAGCCCTGTGAGCTCCTGAAGCTGTTAGAGGGTTACCTTTTTACGGGGTGAATAGGCCGATATTCCCCATGGGCTTTCTTGGGCACCACCCAGGGGGGGACCCTCCTATTAGGCACGGGGGGGGGAAGGGGCCCAGGACCCTTCCTTTGTCTACCTCTTTCTTAATCTTAGCTCTAACTAAATCGTCATTACCCAAAACTGACTTCAAATTCTTTGACATAAGGCCTTACGTGGACCCCGATAAGGGATACTAAAGCCTTCATAAAAGCCCCAAAGGATAGCAGCCGCCCTCTCTGGCGGGTGGTACCCTTGCAGGAGTTCGGCCAAGCGCTCAAGCTTGACCGGACTGGGGCCCTTGCGTCGCAGGAACGGATGGCTTACTTTTGTCCCTGTTTCCACTGGGACGTGTGCACATGTGGGTGGCATGGGAACCCCCACACTTACCGCAAGCATGCCGGAACTTACAAGAGGAGCGTGCACAAGAGCCCTTGGCACTGTACTCAAAACAAAGCTGGGTGGTTCGAACACCCTGCCCCGCAGCAGCGCGGGGTGCAGCCGGCTCCTCCTCCATTAAATGACTGCTATCGGTCCGCTGACCCGACCCGCTCTTATGGGTCGCCTGAAACCATAGGTCGGGCACTTCCCGATCCCAGGGGAGAGAAGGGTCAAAAGCCACCCTCATCCGGAATGCCTCATCGTAGTTCTGCCAGGCATCCCCCTTGACCTCGAAGTATGCCATGGCAATGAGGTCAATGTATTTAAGTAGCGCCGTAGCCCTACCCGGTTCCTTTTGTATTATAACGGTGGCATACGTCAAAAAGGCGTACAGCCAAGACCTGAAACTTCTGGGGACCTTGACCTTTTTGGCCTCATCGGTCCGAGTTTCCTCATCCCTCTCCTTCTTGGGAACCTCCCTATTTAACAGGGTATAGAGGTCGATATATTCTCCCCTCCAAATCTTATCCCTAATCGAGGGGTGCAAATGATATCCCAAGGGGGTTGATGGAAGGCCTACAGGCACCGCCCCCATGGCAGCAGCCATGGGGTCAGTCGAGGTGGCCACACTGTTACTGGCCGTCCCTGCCACAGAAAAGGCCGCCGCAAGGGAAGAAAAACCCGGCACTGTCACCGTCCCAGCTACCCCAACAGGAGCTACCTGAGGCCCTCCACTGCCAGTCATGTTGAGCGATGACCCGGTTAGCCCCGAAGATCCGGGCAATGGTTGGAGCCACTGTGTATTAGAAATACTACCCTGGCTCCCCCCCGCGGTGAACCCTGTGTTCACCATTGGCGCCCCGGCCGGGACCAAAGCCGGTTGCACGGTCGCACCCCAAACTTGGGAGCATACCGTAGGCGTGCTGGACCCCAAAGGGGGAGCCATGCCAGCTGGCCCCACCGGGGGGGTTACGGTGGATAACCCCCGTACAACCGGTGTGGGTGCAATGGATACTGACTCACCCCTGCCATCCAATAGGGCCCCGAGGGCCCCGGCCGCCGTACTGGCATCCTGTACCCTCGGGTCGCTCTGGTCTGGAGCTGGATCTTGCGCATCCCCGCTGGCAGGAGGGGCTCCCAACGCTGCCGAGGGCCTGGATCCGCTGTGTGCCCCGAAGGAGGCTTCCCAGTGGGCGTCCATCCGGTCCAGGCGATCTAGTAAAGCGGAAAAAGATTGAGCCGAGATAATGGGTTCAGGGCCTGGGGTGGCATGGCTGACAGAAGAGGGTTGCGCACGAGGGGTAGGAACTATCTCCCCCGCCTCCCTAGCCCATAATGAAGGGACCCTCGCCCTCTGAGGGCGAGGACCCAGGGGGCCCTGGGTAGGGGCACGCCTCTTGGGAGCCAGGCAGACAATCCCTCTAAAATCCCAGGGGTAAAGTTAAGATCGTAGGCCCAAATCAGGCCTGCTCACCCCCAGCCACCCGGAAGGGAGGTCTTGGGGTTCAGGAAACCCTGGGACACTGTTAACAGGGAAAAAACCTGGATGCCCCCACAACCCAGGCCAAGACACCCGAACGGGGGGGCCCCTGGGACCAGATTGCACCACTAGGTGCAGTACTTGATCCCACTACCCTGCACTAAGGCCACCCTTGCTTCGAAGTGCCCAAATCCCTTTGTCCCAAAACAAGAGGCTTATCTTCCTTTAGCCCTTACCAGCCCACCTTAGTAAAACAACCCCCCCTGTGGAGAATTTGGGGGGGGCAGGGGGGGAGTGGTGTGTGTGTGCGTGTGGGAGGGGGGTTTAAACTCCCCTTAATTGGGGGGGGGAGAGGCCTGCCCGCTAACCCCCAACGCAAACAAAATCCCGTTCCTAAAATGACATTTATTTTTATTTTCTATTTTTACAAAATTAAATTAATTTAGCTGAGCTAATCAATTAAAGACTTAATTAAATATTAATTATTAATTAAATATTAATTAAATAATTAATTAATCGAGAATTAACTCCACAAAATGTCCCAAATTAATATTAATATTAAATATTAATTAAATTAAATATTAATTAAATAATTAATCAATTAACTAAAGCCGGGCGGGGATTGAGAAGGTGATGTGTGTGTGGGGGGGTTTAAACTCCCCCTAAGGGGAGAGGCGATGTTGCTAATCCCCGACGCAAACAAAATCCTAAATGAATTTTATTCTTATTGTTCTATTTTTTATTTTAAAATTTATTTACTTTGACCAATTAATAAATTAAAGAATCAGAGGCCGAAGGCCTCTGACTGCACAAAATTGCCTACCGAGTGAGGCCCTTATGCCTCGCTACACTCTACACCCCCACCCGTCCAGAGAGTAGGCTACCCTACCCTCTCGCTCCCAATTTAAACAAGTAAAGAAAAAGGAAGAGTCAGAGACCCGTAAGCCCCTGACCCGACAAGCCTGGAACGCCACGTGGTCCAATCGAGCGAGCAGCAACGTCTGGTCGCTTCTCCGCCGTTCGCTGGCAAAAGCAATTGGGGGGGGGGGGGTCCCTTCCAGATCGCCCTTTAAATAGGGCGATTGGGACCCGGCAGGGCAAGCCGACAGCGCGCTCTCATTGGCGCGCTGCCAGAAGCCGAACTTCCGGGTTCCGAATGAACCCGGAAGTGCTGAGCTCTGAAAAGAGCTAGCTCATCGTCGCCCCCCGCCCTGTAGGGAATTTCAGCCGGCAGCTTTAAAAAACTGCCGGCTGGGCATTTGTTGAAGAAAACATTATCAGACAGCTTTTGGACTGCCCAGAATTAAGATGAAGCAGGGGGATAAATGAGTATCTATTCCAGTCTTTATAGAGTATATTTCTCATTCTCTGTGACTACTGAGCCAGAAATGATGCAGAGATTACCCATCATTGCTGCAGAATCAGTCTTTGAAGGCCAAGTTTGAGAATGCTGTGAAGATTTTCAGACTTTCAAAGGAAAGAAAATTGTGACATTGTTTCTGCCTGGGGTTCTACCATTTAAGAATGCAGGCGAGGGAAATTATTTTCAAATATTTATAATTTTTTTAAAAAAAATACCATCCTCTTCTGATGTGAACATTTTATTTATTATTTATTCTGTAAGGAAAAGCTTATCTGAACATAAACATTTTCTTCACTGGAGGAAAAAAACAAGAACATGCAGCTGAATATACAGGATTGTTGTTAGGTGGATAGGTGAAAAATATTAGGCAGTCAAGTCTCTTATAGGATCAAGCTGCTAATAATATGAAATAGAAAGACACTTTTGGCCACTACCATATTTTTTGGAGTATATGATGCACTGGAGTATAAGACACACCTTAGTTTTGGGGGAGGAAAATAGGGAAAAGAATCTGTTTATCAGATATTCATCAGGCTAGCACTTCCTTACTCTGGTCAGCTTTAGCACATTATCCCTGGTTAGGGCTTTAAAAAAACTTCATTCAGAGAGTAACAATGAAAGAGCTTGCAAGGGGGTTAGAGCTGGGAACATCATTAGCATCTGGTTAGGGCTGGAAAGAAACCTGCAACAGCTTAGGGCTTGGAAAACATTCTTTGCAAAGAGTAACAATGAAAAAACTTGCAAGCCGATAAGAGCTTGGGAACATTGTTAACACCTGGTTAGGGATAGAAAGAAACATTTGGAGCAAGAACAATGAAAAAAAACCCTGCAAAGACTTAGGGCTTGGAAAACATTCTTTGCAGACAGTAACAATGAAAGAACCTGCAAGATCGTTAGCACCTAATCAGGGCTGGGGAAAAAGCTTCGGGAAAAAAGCTACATTCAGAGTATAAGATGCACCTGAATTTTCAGCCTCTTTTAGGGAGGAAAAAGGTGTGTCTTATACTCTGAAAAATACAGTATATTTTTCTGGGTCAGAAAATGTTGTCCAGGAATAAACCTAAGGAGAACAGGCCATAATCTAGCTTTTGCAGGAACTCTTGAGAACATCTAAATAAGATTCCCTAACCAGAGACCAGGCAATTCTTTCTCCTTCAACATGCATGTGGAAGGATCTGCTGCTAAACATGTACTGATTCTTTCCCATGACCAAATTTGTAGACTTCAAGCAGTCATTGAAGTCAGTTTCCAATGATCCCCAACCCAGACACCCACGTCTGCGTTTATTTTAACAATACCACTTTCTTCTAATTTTGGAGACGTTTCTGCATACCTACACAATCCTTTTAAATTGAATGGAATTTATTCCAGACAAGTTTTATCAAGTAGGAATGTAGACTCAAGATGGAATTTTATAACTGCTTACTTTAGGTTGGTCAACATGTTGGAAGAGCATGCACTTAAAAATTATAAGAATTAATGTTTTCTATGGGTAGGATTGCAGAAAGTGGGACAGAGATCTGACAAAGATTACAGGAAAAAATGAGGTTGTAATATTCACTATTTTCTGCTGGGACTTGGAATTCTTCCATTTCTTACGATGCAAAGTTTTATGCACCAGGTTTTCTTTTCTTTATGTTGTGTTGTAAGAATTTACATCAATGTTGAGAGGTTTTCACAGAAAATACAATAAAAAATTATATTCCTCTGGGCAAAATCTCTCTCCCTAGAAGAGGGATATTGAATTCTTTCTGCTTTACCTGCATATAATAATTGTAATCACTGTGACCCATTTCTCAGAGAAATAAGAATTAAACAGTGTTGATTGTTTACATTTGTCAATAAGGAAAAAAATTCTGAGCAGTTATATTTAAAAAAAAAGATATAATATTGTTATGTTTTCAACAAGGAGGAACTAACATTACTTATTTTAACGGTCGGAGAAATATTCTGAACTTAATCACATATGTTTGCCTGAATGGAATTTTTAAACAATGCAGGGAAATTGATTTGGAGCAATCTCAGATATAGCATGCCAGAGAGATTATGAACTCCTGTGAAAATATTTGTCAATCTGTTATTAATTCTCATAGAAATGACCAGTTGTTGTGCGCAGTCCTATCTTCTGCTTGTGGGCCTAAAAAATAGTTTCAGTAATGAACATGAGATTTATGCTATAAGAGTAAGAAATAAGTTTGACTTCAGAAGATGTATTTATGAGTAGACATGCATAAAATTGTAGTACTCATGGATTTATTCCCAATAAAGCATGCATAAATTTATATTTTCTATTCAAAATAATTTTGGTGGAAATAAAAAATAGCTATGAATCCTAACATGATTCTGAATAACATGTACAATCAACTGAAATTATTTTTAGTAACTACATAGATGATTCTTCTCAGTTTAATTCATAAAATGTTTGCTAAAGATGAAGTATTGTAAATTTAAATTCCAACAGCTTACCAATATAAAAGCAACTGCACTGCATTCAGGTAATTTTAATTCACACATTTTTAAAAACTTCAAATATATGCAAAAGCTATTATTATTATTATTATTATTATTATTATTATTATTATTATTATGATGTCAATACAACACAGCTAACGAGATCACTATTCTGGATTTTGTATTTCATCACTAGTCGGGCGCTTCCCAAGCACCTAGGACTGCGTGATGTAGCGGCGAATTATGTTTGCCGATCCCAGTAAAGCGGCCTTTTGCAATTGACAGATGGAGATTTTGTCAATTCCGATGGTTTTCAAATGTACTCTTTGCTGATCACAGTTTTCACATGACCATGCTTGATATTATCCAGTTGCAAGATGCCGAAGTATCTGTAGGTTTCTGGCTGGTGACACTTGATGGTTTGACCATTTGGCATTTCAATGACCTCACCTTCAGTGATTTCCCCCTTTTTCAGTGCCACTGTGGCACATTTATACAGGCCAAACTCCATGCTGATGTCATTGCTGAAGATTTGCACAGTGTTGGTTAGTGAGGGAGACAGTTATCCCACTAAATAGAGTGCTGGTGAGACCACATTTGGAATACTGTGTTCAGTTCTGGCGATCTCATCTACAAAAAGATATTGATAAAATTGAACGGGTCCAAAGAGGGGCTACAAAAATGGTGGAAGGTCTTAAGCATAAAACTTATCAGGAAAGACTTCATGAATTCAATCTGTATAGTCTGGAGGACAGAAGGGAAAGGGGGGACATGATCAAAACATTTAAATATGTTAAAGGGTTAAATAAGGTCCTGGAGGGAAGTGTTTTCAATAGGATAGTGAACACAAGAACAAGGGGGCACAATCTGAGGTTAGTTGGGGGAAAGATTAGAAGTAATGTTAGAAAATATTTTTTTACTGAAAGAGTAGTAGATTCTTGGAACAAACTTCCAGCAGACGTGGTCGGTAAATCCACAGTAACTGAATTTAAACATGCCTGGGATAAACATACTGTATATCCATCCTAAGATAAAATACAAGAAATAGTATAAGGGCAGACTAGATGGACCATGAGGTCTTTTTCTGCAGTCAATCTTCTATGTTTCTATGTTTATCGCTCAACCGCCCCAGGCCTGTCAACAAAGCCCTGTTTTTAAAGTCTTTTGAAAGGCTTTATCATTTAAGTTCATGAAAATGGAATGTTGCTGATCCTCAAAGTATGGGTCTAGAGTTTTTCTTTCAGTAAGACATAAAAGCATGCCACTTTTGCTCCAACTATAGCATACTTAGTCTGTAACTAAGAGTACCAAGTTCTTTGAAACCAAGATGTTTTCAATAGCTAGCAAAGACACATAGAAAGAGGATAAAAGGTCTGAGATTTGAATAGAGACTTGACATTTGATTCGAAGGCAGTTGCCATTCTCATTTGAGATGGCTGTTGTCTTAAACACACACACACACAGAGAAAACAAAGAAATGGCAAATGTAAAGCCAACAGAGACAGATGCTACTGCCTTTACTAGCCCCACAGAACTTCATCTACGCACCTTTTTGAGAGCAACTTGCCTGCTGCTACATGTTAAATTTTGGGGCAGATCTGTTGGAAAATGTTTTTAGTTGTTGCTGTTGAATCAGTTAATCCCACTGCAACAATATAGCCAAGAAGGCTTCAAGAGTTGTAAACCTAATCCTACATAGCTTCTGCTCTGGCAATCAGAGTTTACAAAACTTTTGCCAGACCCATCCTCGAATACAGCTCATCTGTTTGGAACCCATATCGCATCTCAGACATTAATACCCTTGAAAATGTCCAAAGATACTTCACCAGAAGAGCCCTTCACTCCTCCACGTGAAATAGAATACCCTATGAGACTAGACTTTCAATCCTGGGCCTAGAAAGTTTAGAACTAAGATGCCTTAAACAAGATCTAAGTATTGCCCACAAGATCATATGCTGCAACGTCCTGCCTGTCGGCGACTACTTCAGCTTCAACTACAACAACACAAGAGCACACAACAGATTTAAACTTAATATTAACTGCTCAAAACTTGACTGTAAAAAATATGACTTCAGTAACCGAGTTGTCGAAGCATGGAACTCATTACCGGACTCCATAGTGTCATCCCCAAACCCCCAACACTTTACCCTTAGATTATCTATGGTTGACCTATCCAGATTCCTAAGAGGTCAGTAAGGGGCGAGTACAAGTGCACTAGAGTGCCTTCCGTCCCCTGTCCTATTGCTCTCCTATATCTCCTACACCTTTCCTCTATTCCTATATCTCTTCTTCTATTCTTTCATTGATATATTCTATTCCTATATCTTCTTTTCTATTATTTCTTAGATATATTTTACTATGATTATCTCCTCTATAACCTTCATCATGTACTGTATTTCACTATGTGTATATTGATATATACCCACTAAAACCCTCATTGTGTATTGGACAAAATAAAAAATAAATAAAATAAATAAATTAATTAATTAATCACACTGTTTTAGGGGAGAATAAATGGCTTGAAAAGTGAGGTCAATTGGGGGGGGGGGGAAGGAAATTTAAATAAGTGTTTTGTATGCTGAATTTTATTCATCCATCCATCTATCCATTCATTCATTCATCCCTTAATTCATTGTTTATTTATTTATTTGTTTGTTTGTTTATTTTTACCCCTGCCTATTTTCTCTGTGCTTTAAAAAGAAAACATAGAAAACTTCCTAGACATCATTGATAATTACCCTGTCATTTTATCTGTCTGTTGATCCATCAATACATCGATCCTTTTCCCCACTTTTTGGGAGGCTTGCGGGAAAATGGGAAGTGGGATTTTCCTGCTTATCATCAATTCCTGAAGCTCGTCACAGATGCAGGGAAAGATGGCAGGCAGGAAAATCCCCCTCCCCATTTTCCTGCCATTCGTAACGACAAACATAATACGAACAAGGGAAGGGAGATGCCAGGTGAAGCGTCCCTTGATGTGAGTGATATTGAGTTGGCCCTGCCCTCCTGGTCACATGACCCCCACCAAGCTATGCCCACCAGGCCACGCCCACAGAACCAGTAGGGAAAAAAATTGAATTTATCCACTGGTGTATATGTATACATATACATATAAATAATAATAATAATAATAATAATAATAATAATAATAATAATAATTTAGATTTGTATGCCGCCCCTCTCCACAGACTCGGGGCGGCTCACAGCAGTTATAAAACAGTATACAATGACAAATCTAATATTAAGTCTAAAATAACAATTTTACATTAAAAACCTAAAAAAACCCTTATATAAAAACATACACACAAACGGCAGAGGTGGGTTTTAAGAAGTTTACAAAAGGCAAGGAGGGTGGGGGCAGTCCTGGTCTCTGGGGGGAGCTGGTTCCAGAGGGTTGGGGCCGCCACAGAGAGGGCTCTTCCCCTGGGTCCCGCCAGCCAACGTTTAGTCGACAGGACCTGGAGAAGGCCAACTCTGTGGGACCTAACCGGCCGCTGGGATTTGTGCGGCAGAAGCCGGTCTCGCAGATATTCTGGTCCCGTGCCATGAAGGGCTTTATAGGTCATAACCAACACTTTGAATTGTGTCCAGAAACCGATCAGCAACCAATGCAGACTGCGGAGTGTTGGTGTAACATGGGCATATCTAGGTAAGCCCATGATTGCTCTCGCAGCTGCATTCTGCACGATCTGAAGTTTTTGAACACTCTTCAAAGGTAGCCCCATGTAGAGAGCGTTACAGTAGTCGAGCCCCGAGGTGATGAGGGCATGAGTGACTGTGAGCAGTGACTCCCGGTCCAGATAGGGCCGCAACTGGTGCACCAGGCGAACCTGGGCAAACGCCCCCCTCGCCACAGCTGAAAGATGTTTCTCAAATGTGAGCTGTGGATTGAGGAGGATGCCCAAGTTGCGGACCCTCTCTGAGGGGGTCAATAATTCCCCCCCAGGATGATGGACAGACAGGTAGAATTGTCCTTGGGAGGCAAAACCCACAGCCACTCCGTCTTATCAGGGTTGAGTTTGAATCTGTTGACACCCATCCAGATCCCAACAGCCTCCAGCCACCGGCACATCACTTCCACTGCTTCATTGACTGGACATGGGGTGGAGATGTACAGCTGGGTATCATCGGCATACTGATGATACCTCACCCCATGCCCTTGGATGATCTCACCCAGCGGTTTCATGTAGATGTTAAATAGTAGGGGGGAGAGGACTGACCCCTGAGGCACCCCACAAGGGAGAGAGACCTAGAGGTCGACCCCTGACCCCCCACTAACACCGACTGCAACCAACCGGAGAGGTAGGAGGAGAACTACTGAAGAACAGTGCCTCCCACTCCCAACCCCTCCAGCCGGCACAGAAGGATACCATGGTCGATGGTATCGAAAGCCGCTGAGAGGTCAAGAAACACCAGGACAGAGGATAAACCCCTGTCCTGGGCCCGCCAGAGATCATCCATCAACGAGACCAAAATATAATTTTGTGGCTCCTTTCATACATGGCCTCACTTACCATGTCACATGAAATTTTATGCATTTCATAAAATATTAAGCCATGAAGTATATGTATAATAAATAATAATTTTATTAGCCTTTAAATACTATAAAATTCTTTGTTATTCCTTGATTCTCATATTAATACTATGATCCTGATTCAAGATCCAAAGCATTTATAGGATATTTATAGGAAAAACATATATAGTATTTTTATTTATAGGAAAAAATAGTGAACTGATCATGGCAGAATAAAGATTGGGGATTGATTGGCTCTTCGTGATTCGTCTCTGCACAAGGGGAGCATTTGAGGTTACCTACAAATGCTCCAGACTGCTGTTATCCTGCAAGGAGACTGCCAGATTGTAGTACTGTATTTTATCTGGTGGGTTTACAATTCTGGGTGACAAGGGATTAACCCATTTTTCTTAATTTGTGATTGTGCCATTTGAAAGGATACTAAGTTTACGTATTTCCTTTCAAATTACATTTGGAAATTACTTGTTAAATGTTCAGCTATTAAGAATCTTTGCATCAATAGGTTTTACAGCAACAAGAGAGTTTAACTGCCAATACAACACTTTTTTCTCTTTGGAATAATGGTTGATACTATTAAATTATGAACAGACTAAAGGTCCAGATAAATTTGAAATAAGATTTTAAATTAATTATAAAAAAATCCTTCCCATGGAAAAATGCTTTTGTTTGTTTCTTTTAAAACAACTAGGTGTTTTAAAAATTGGACATTAGAGGAAATTAAAGATAAAATTAAAGATAAAATTAAAGATAAAATTAAAGATAAAATTAAAGATAAAATTAAAGATAAAATTAAAGATAAAATTAAAGATAAAATTAAAGATAAAATTAAAGTTTAACAATACATAAAATTAAAATTACAGATTGATGCAAAATATTGTAACTTTGAATGTATTAAGGATAACTTCAATAAAGTTATCTAACAGAAACATCTGCACCAATGGATAGTGTCTAAATATGTTATGAAAGAGAAACACATTTTACCTGATAACTTCAATATTGAATTGTAAGTGGATTTACAAATGTCAGGCTACAAGAATAACATAGAAAAAGTTAAACTGGACATATAAGAGAAACTGGCTCATGTTTTAATAAACAAAAAGAATATATAAACATTAAACTAATGGCATGTACTGGATAATTCTTCTATAAGGGAATTACAAAGGAGGCTTTTAAAATCTGAAGAATTTTGTGCGATGCAACAAAGAAAAAACTGAAAAGAAATCAAACTCTACAAATATTAATCTTCAATCTTTAACTTTTATAAAATAAACCAACTTTATATTTCTTTCTTTTGCTTTTAGAAATCTAAAGTTGGTTTATTTGATAAAGATTAAAATAGGTACTGTGTGTTGTTATTTCTGGTAGCTCTTAATGGACTATTGCTAATATCAGGACTGAAATTTGTAATTTTATGGATTTATTTATAGATAAAAATGGAATATGGGAGGAAGATAACAGTCCTTGTATTTCAAGAATAGGAATAAGTTAATCCATATTTATACTTGTGGTGAAGGATGGAATCTTTTGCTCTTTTCCTTTATTCTTACTTTTTAATTTTTCTTTCTTTTCTGCACCTTCTACTCTTTCTCTTTCTATATTTTTAGCTTATATTAGTTTTTATTCCCAGTTATAATTTTTAATAAAATTGCTATTAGAAAAGGGTATTTGATCTCAGTACTTTTAGAGAATAACTTTCTATAAGATCCATCAGCTCTTTTTTCAAAAGGCACAAACATCATCTTAATCAAATTTCAACCCTGGCAACTTTAAGCTAGGTGGACTTCAACTCCCAGAATTCTGCAGCTAGCATGGGAGTTGAAATTGACACATCTTAAAGCTCCTAACATTGTGAGACATTGCCTAAAGATTTTTGAAAGCTCATTAAGGTCTCCACTCTACTACAAGTTTGAGGAGACTCCTGGTCATTTTGTGAGTTCCTTCTGAACAGCGAATGCCTACCAAAATGTTTACTACCGCACTGTGACCATGGCTTATGCAGGACGCCCTGCATTTTATTTCAACATTTTCACTGCAAATTGGGTGCTCTGGAGTGGAGCTCCATTTTCATTACCCCACTGTGTTCCTCCCCATCCAGGCAGTAGCCCACCCTTGCTTCTGAGGGTACACATGTGACATATTTGGGTAATGCATAGGCTTATTGGCAGATAAAGGTGTCTATAAATTTATAGCAGTTACTTTACTATATGTTCTGCCGGTGTGTTTCAACCGCCCGTAATTACAGGGTAATTAGTCCAGGAAGACACACACCACACGTTAAAAGGAAAACCCAAAAGTTTTTATAAACAGAAAAACAAACAGTTCCCTTTTTAAATGTCAAAGGGATTTTCTAGTACACACAAGGCACAGGTTAAATGCAAATCCAATTGCTCACCCAATAACTGGGAAACCGAGTTCAATTCTAAAGTCCAGAGAGTCCACACACAATCTTGAACAGCACAAAAATCACGATCTTGATGAAACAATGAATTGGATAAATTGCCATGAGGCTAAAACACCAGGTTGCACTTTTATCTCTAGAACTAATTACAGCAGCCCCACCCAACCACAGGTGGCCTCATTTTCTCTTGTAATAATCCTTCAGTTGTTGTCTCCTATGCATCACTCTACGCATGCATGGATGCATCATTAATTCTTGTTCAGAATCCAAGGATGATACAGATGATTGATCTCCTCCTGGGCTGTCTGCCAAACTCCCCTCTTCCCTGTCACTCACACTTCCTTGGTCAGAGGAGGCTTCGTCGGCAGATTCCATCGGGAGCAAAACAGGCTTGCGGCATGTAGATGTTTTCCCTACATTCACCTGCACATTCCTTGGGGCAGGAGCTGGGCCAGAGCTAACCACAACACTATAGAGTTACTTTTCATTACAGTTAGCTATTTTAATGGAGCATCATTTCAAGGCATTGTGGGAGAGTTTAGGTGAGGAAAAGCTATGCAGAATAGAATTTGGACAAGAGATGGGTTGATCTACCACCAGATTGGATATCAGGATTTGTAGGCCCTATCAAATCTTTGGTATGGACCTTTGCAGGTAGTTCATTGTTAGATTCAGAAAGCAATTCTCCCTTGAATGACTTAACACTCTTGGGTTTAGAGAGCAGGGGGTATCAACCCATGGCATTGGAACAGCATGTAGCTCTTTCGTCCCTCTGCTGCAGTTCCTTGTTGCTGGTCGGCTCCACAATTGATAGTGCTTTCAGTTAGGACAGGTAGAGGAAAAATGATGCACTGCTAGGAGGAGACTTTATGGTCGGGGAACTAGACTTTCAATCAATAGAGGGAAAAGGATGCCGCACTAAGAGGAGACTATGATGGGGGAATCAGACTTCTAATCAGCTCCAGAATTGAATGGAAGCTTCCAGTTAGGAGCTTTGTAGCTCTTTGAGTGGTTGCTGACATCTGGTATAGAGTTATGTTTGTCCTAGTTTCTTTACATGCCGAGACAGGCCATTTTAGCTTTTCTCCCATATTCCCATATAACATGGAATATTGCCCAGGAATACTGATTTTAAGGAATTAAGTCTTGCCAGCCAGGAAATAGAACAGAAATACTGAGCAGAAGTAACAGAATATGCACAGTAAGGACACGGAAAGAAACAGGAGCTATAGAAAAACAAATGTAATTTTCTTTTAATGAAATGTCACCCTTGGAGTTTTTATGTTTTTTGAGAGATATTTCCTAATTATGAATGCAATTGAACAATGATGGGTAGATGCAAAAGTAAGTCAGCTGGTTTCCTGCCTGAAGTGGTTTGTTTTTTTCCTCTCTGTTAAATGAAATCCTTTTAGGATTTCAACATGGATAGCCATATGATCAAGGCTTACATGTGTTATTGCTTATAGAAATATGTTAATTACTCCTGGAAGTTCCCCATCATGTTTTACATCTTATGCAAAAGCAGGTGTTTTTTTAACAAAGATCCTTTGAAGTGGATTTATTAAAAGGGAGGCTCTTTGATGTAGTTCTTTGATGTGAGCACGACCAAAAAGAAGAACTCTTTAGGACCAAAGGTTTTAATGATATATCTCCTCTGGTCAAAGTTGTTTAGCCACCAGTCATTAACTTTTTGCTCCACAAGTACAGTATTCTATCTAAAGTCTGCTCCTTAAAATGCTGGGATGCATTATCAAGAATAACTTTTACTAGTCCTAGAATTCAGTTTTTTTTAAAGTACTTTTATCTGTTACAGAGTATCAGTGGAAGATTACCTCTTGCCAGTTGATAGTTTATTTCTTTCCTGACAGGATTCTTAGTGTAAAAGGGATTTTATTTATTTAAAAATTAATGTAATTTCAAAAATATCAAGAGGGATATTTTTTTACTTATCATGAGACCATACAGTAGACTTTCATGAGCTCAATGCCACTTCTTTTCATATCTAATATAAGGATTACTGTATATACATACATATATTGGCAGACACAGAAGGGCTTCACACAGGAAGAAAATCAACTATTTATTCTTTTATTTTCTCATTGAAACTGTGAAAGATTTGTGGTTTGGGTACCTCCCTTACATTTCAAACAGAGGAGATGGAAAAAAGGTTGTTCGACTCCAACTTGACTTTCCCTCTCTTTGTGATTCTTGGCATGGTGTCAATGGCTCAGCCATTTCACTTCTGCCCTCTGGTCTCAAGCCAGCCCCGTGGCCTTGCATTCTCCAAGGTGCTGACAGAAAGTTTTTTGGCCGTACCAAAGATTTTATGTCAGATGTCAAGATACACAGCTTGATAAACATGTCTGCCTCTGGCGATTGGCAGCATTCTTCTGGAAAAGAAAACAAAAAATGTTCTGGGTAAATAAGAAAAGTGGTATGAATAGCATAAAATAACATGGCTTTGAGGTGTGCTTGGATTGCTGGGTTTTTAGTTTTGTTTAAAGGTTGCAGAGGTTGCTTAGTTAAAAAATAAAAAACAACTACGCACCCTCTCACCACAGTCTTCCCCCTATTTTCTCGCCTTTCTTCTTGCCTTCTTTGGGAAACTTCACGGAACCTGGAGTCAGTAATTTTAGAGGTAACAAATGATTGCTTTCCAGGAAAACATACATGTAAATTTCTGTTTGAAATACTGATTGGCTCAAGTCTATTTTAAATTTTAAGTATCAGAAGAAGGAGATATCTTGAAATAGATTGCCAGTAAATGTTTGTATCTGAGTAGGAAACTCAGCCGTTACAATGCAGGGGAAATGTTGTACTTAAATAAATGGTTATGGATTCTCATACTCTACTATGTGATTTTCCTTAAAGGTGCTTGAGTATTCTTGCTGGAGGCCCACCTAAGAAAGCCCAGTTGTTATGGCCCAGAGGTGGATCTCTTGTCTCACAATAAGGAGGTTGTGAGTTCAATCCTAGGTAGAGGTAGATGTAGGATCTCCTACTCCTTCGTTTTAGTCTAGATGACCTGCAAGGTCCCTTCAAAATTGGTTAAATACTGCATATTCTTTTTTTTAGCGCTACAGGCCTATGTACTTTTTGCTTGAGGCAGAGAGCCAAAGAAATGCTAGAGCAAGAGTAAATGCTGAACTGGTTATAATCCATTTCTTCTTCCATTTATGGGAGGAAACAAATAGTTGGTTGATTTGTTTTCATTTGCTGAGCAAAATTTACAAGTTACTAATATGCAGTCCAATCTTGGATGGGTTGGGCGGCTTCCAATAGGAAAGACTTTTTTGAATCTCAGTTGCCTTTGTTCTACAGATGCTAGCCTAAATGCTAAAAGAACTTTTAGGATTATTCTGCAATAAATTTAATAGACTGGGATGGAAACTATAAATCCCTGTGATCATCTCATTTTAGAAAAGGGTCCAATTTACTTTTGGAATTTCACCACCAAATAGATGGAGAGGGGTTTAAGTAGACAATTTGTTCAGGGGGAAGAAAAATTGTCAGTTTCCCAAGCTGTGATTCTCCTTAGCAATGAAAATATATTGACTGAATAAAATATTGCTCCCCTACGAATGAACAAACTAAGAAACTAAGAAACAACTAAGAAACTAAGAAACTAAGGAACTAAAAAACTAAAAAACTATGAAACAAACAAACAAACAAACAAACAAACAAAACAAATCTCCCATGATGTCTTTCTTGGATTTAATTGAAGAATGGGAAATCAATGAGAAATGTCTGGTTGATAAGATTGTTCTGAGATTTAATTGTAACATCAGAAACATGAAGAAAATGATTTGGGGAAGAAAAAGGTATTAATCCTTGGTCATATCATAACTAAATAAGAACAAGAACAAGAATCCTCTTTGCCTATGAATCCCCCACCCCAAATACATTTTTATTGAAATAAGACAATGCCAATTCAATTGCCTCCATTGGAAACTGATAGAAGCAAATACAAGACAACCCTTTCATCTAGCACAGTTTTCAATACTGCACTATCCTTTGAATGGAGGTTATTTTATCAGTGGGGCCTGGAGCAATTACTCTCTTGCTTCCTTTCTGAAAAAGTCTTTCACTTTTGTTCAGACCCAGTAAGTTTTCCATACATTTTTAACATCCCTTTATGTGTGTATGTCTGCTTATAAATGTAAATAATTATTTCCAGATACTAAGGAATAAGGAAAATATCCACTCTACTACCATTTCTATCAGTTCCTTATTGTATATGATCTTTTTAAATTTGACCATTGGAAACCTGGGTGCAACAACAGGTCATTTGTCAAAATAGTGAGTAAGGAGGCTATGGGAATTTTTACTCGCAGGTAAGCAGTGTAATGTGAAAAATGTTATTGTAGTGTAAAGAATGTTCCTCCCCATCTTTTGCTGTGAAAGGAGTAGGTCACTGTGTCACATAAGTGTTCCTTTCCAAGTTGAAACACAGGGCAGACTGCAGAAGACAAGTTCCATTTCTAAGTGCTGACGGGAGTTGTCCCTTAGGTGCCATCACCTATGTCTAAAAAGAGCCCAGCATTTAACCAAACAGTGTGGTTCCCTTGGCAAATGGTGGGAATGATGCCTTTCCTGGATTTCTAAATGGATCCTCTGTGCAGCCTCGCTGCTTCCTTTTCCTCTCAGCTGATTTCAGATCACAACCATTGCCATTTGGACAGGAATAATGAATGGGCTAAGTGTCGGTTGTTGGCTTCTGAGCCGCCAAGGGCAGGAAGGCCTGTCTGTTTCACTTTCTGCCTAACCTACTGAGGCATTTCACTTCCCGAGTCAATAGTGATCCTGTAATGCTAACAAAAGGCCCCCATTGATCACTGCCCTTTGGTAATTATAGCCAGCGTGAGGTTGTCCCTCACAGCCAGTTGACATCTTTTGACAATTTAAACGTGGGTATTTTAAAAAAATGCAAACCCTCGAAGAAACAGACAGAGCTCCTAGTAATAAAAATTGCTTGTGAATGTTAAGACAAATTCAATCTTTTCAGTGAGGTACCTAAGGACTTTCGAATCATAATCTATTTTAAAACCATAAAGTTTACTAACTCCTGATCAACTATTAAACTATTTCCTCAGAGGCTGAAACCAGTTCCCAAAAGCAACTGTCTCTGTCCCTCAAATCTTCAACAGCAACTTGACAGTACTAAACAAGTATTTTTCCTCCTGTCCTCTTTTCTCTCAATAGACTGGTGGTGGTGCTAGGCCACGAAAAATGCCAGGTTCCCATCCTCATTCTGCCCTTCCCATATTTGCTTTTTTCAAGAAAAAGGAAATGGAAGAAGAGGAAGAGGAAGAAAAGGAAGTACAGTATGCTAAAGAAAATGAAAATATAATTAGTCATCATGTTAGATCCTTGCAAGAATGAAGGACTGCAAACTTGGAGTAAGTAACGGTTCTTTTTATTAGAACAGAAGGTAACGGTTTACAGAATGAAACAAGACAACAACAAAACATGGCCGTGCCTGGCAGCTATATATCACCCGGGCTGCCAAGCTCAGCCAACCAATCAACTTATCGTATTTTCCCACCCCAGGAATATGGGGCGGGTACAAGGCCTAACTGTCCTCTGGACACAACAATCATGCAGAAAAAAAATCAAAGCTTCCATTCAGAGCAACTAATGCAAATAAGAAGATGTTGCAGTTCCTAAATCCCAAGAGCCAGGAGGTGGGATGGAGTGTGAAATTCTTGTCAAAGAGAATAGATTTGCACACCAATTCTTTTTGCAACATTTGAGCAGGAACCAAACTATAATTAATCAGTTCAATCTCTTAAGGCCCTTACTGGTCCCTGACTGGGGATAACAGAAATGGGTAAGTGGGCAGTACTGAACACCCAGCCATGCAATTCTTGGTGGCAGAAAAAAACAACAACCCCTGACTTTAATCTTGATTGCTTGCAAAAATAAATAAGTCTAAAACGAGAGGCAGGGGTTGGGGGAGAAGAAAACACAAAAAGTCATGCTCATGTTCCTGTGTTTAAGGAAATGTATTTGTTTTGGACAGTTGTCCTGAAACCAGCAACCACAGGATCCAAATCAAGCAACTTGCAGTAACCTCGAGCTCCACTTTAGAAATTTCAAACCCAATAACAGATCCAAAGCCATCTTCCAACGCTTCAGGTAGGTGTTGCGGCCATAGATACGCAACAGAATTCACTGTTGTTGACCCTGGGGCCATCCATCACTCCTGCCTTGTTCTATTTATCAACCAGCAGTGGGAGTAGCCATTTAAAAAACCCCTTTTCAGTGTTTTTGGCATTTGGGAAAATTTGGGGATGGGTAAAAAATAACAGTTCCTTTAAATCACTGCTTTTTTATGCAGTCCATTGTGCTTTTCTTTTGGGAGCTGTGTAAAGGACAGCAGAAAATAATTGTGATACTGAATTTCAGTAGTATGACCCAGAAGCTTCTAAACAGGTTCAGAGGCTGGATGCAACCAGCAGGTCATTTCTGGCTTATGTCACCTACATATATGAACCCTGAGAACAATAATATTTGGACTAATATTAGATGGCTTCCTCTGCCATTGAAATGTCCCATATGGTTTTGACTTTGAATGGCAGCTTGCTACCACAGTGGTTGGCACTGCTTGTAATTCTTTTCCTTTTTTATGAGGAACAGAGCAAATATTTGTAACATGTCCTCTCGGGTCTTAAGCACCAGCAGTTTCTTGTATGTTGAATATAGCCAGTATTTCCCAACATCAGCACCAGTGTTCCCTCTAATTTTTTTGGGGGGTGGGCGGAAAAGTATAGTGTCTGAGCGGCAGTCCCTTCGGGACTGGGCGGCACTCTTTCCCTCTCGGCTTCTGGGCAGGTTTGAAAAACTCTGAGTTGATGATGATTTTTAAGTGAGCCATTGCTCACTGCTCAGCTTAGAGGGAACTATGATCAGCACTGGCTGGGGAATTCTGGGAGCTGAAGTCCATACATCTTAAAGTTGCTGACATTGAGAAATACAGATACTATGATTTAAAATGTTTCTTCATAACCTTTATGATTTGGTCAGATCTGTTACTGAGGTAGCTGTAATTGTATACAGTATTTTAGTACATGTTAGTTGTTATGTTTTGCATGCTGTTACGAAGAGAGATCCCTGATTGGATCAGACACAGATCCCTGATTGGATCAGACACAGATCCCTGATTGGATCAGACACAGCCAATAGGAGCCTGCAGGCTGACCAATAGGAAGCCTGCATAGACGACCAATCAGGAGCTTCAGCACGAGGACTTGAAACAATGTCACCAATCCCAGCGCTGGCAACAAAGTATATAAGTGTGGGTTTTTGCCAGGGTTTCTCAATCTCTCGCTAGATTCTTTCCAGCCTGCGAGCTGGGCTCTCTGGATGCTCCTGCTGATCAAATAAAGAGCTGTTGTCACTTTCCTTTTGCCTCTGCCTCTGATTTAACATTAGTATTTTGCCAAATCTGGCTTTCAATTTCCCTGTTTTCTTCCTTTGTCAAAGGGACTTGTGGGTTTTTAAAAAAAAGAATCTCAATGCCAAGTATTAATTTGCAAAGGAATAGTTTTGTCTTTTCTTTAGAGAAAGAAAACAAAGCATGGACATTTTTACTGAATTGTAGGCTAATGTTTTCCAATGTTGAAAGCTTCCAGATGTGAGGACATCAATTCCCAGAATTCCTCAGCCAGCATGCAATTGCTGAGAATTCCAGGAACTGAACCTCATGGATATGGTTGGCCAAAGTTGTGAATCACTGTTGTAGTTTATTAGTGAAATGATTATGATTATCCAATAAAACATAGGATATAGAAGTATATTCTATATCTCAGGAAAGTTAAAGTATTTTTGGATTCTATCAATGATAATCAGTTCAAAGTAAAATAAAAACTACAACTTTTCCATTTTTGGTACAGTATTTGTGTTTACCTTGTTGGCTAAGATATGATGAGTTTCTCTACATGACACAGATTTCAATATGCTTTAACCTAGTATCTGTCAATCTTGGCAACTTTAAGAGGTGTGGACTTCAATTTCCAGAATTCTAGATTCAGCCATAGGGTCTATGCAATATCCATGATAGTGCTGTTCCACATATGTGTTCATCTGTGGTATAGTTTCTATTTCATTACATTGTCAGTTTTCAAATAAAATAAAAGACAAGTTGAAGCTTCCTTACTGAAATGCATTGTGGTCAACCCTTTTAGTAATAAATTTGATTACAGCTTTTGGGAGTCGGCCTTTGAAATTCTGAACGTCAAATGAAGTCACATCTGGTGTACAGAACATTTCTCTGGAGATATCTTTCTTTTCAACCTACAGTTTAAACTTTTCAAACATACTGATTTATTTACTACTTAAAAGTAACACTCTTTGATATGTGCTCTCTCTCTCTGTGTAGACAAGTGAAACAAATAAACTGAAAATACTACCTTTAAATGGTAAATTAATCAGCTAAAGATTTAACTAATTAATTGGCAGGAGACCTCCATTCATTTTCAGGGATGATCATAAGAATTAAAAACATAGATGGGTCTGTTTTTCTCCCTGGGATGTTGTGGAAATAAATATTAAGATACATCATGGCCTGACAAAGCTTTTCTTTGTGAAATGTATTCCTCCAATAGTTTCCAAATACTCATTAATGTTGCAATTCTATATGTTTAATTTGGGATATATCCCAATAATTTCATTTGATTATAAGTTAACAAACACGCATAGAATTACAATGCTGCTATGATTTTGGTAATGCATATTTTATGTGATTGCTTTTAAAAAGTTTTTAAAATTCTGCCTTTATTATTTTTGCAAATAACTGACACAAATAGCAAATGCACAATGCGTCCATTCCCTATTTTCCCCACCATCACAACAAAATTAATTGAGCTGTGAGAGAATGATTGGCCTGAAGTCACCCAGCTGGGTTTTACACCTAAGACAGAACTAGAACTCACAGTCTTCTCATTTCTAGCCTCGATCTTTAATCACTAGACTAACATGGCTCTCTAACTAGTTGCTTTTCTAATTATACCATTAATCTTGTGGGTTTCTGTTAGGTCCAAGGAATGTGTAGCAATAACACTCAGATTTATATACTGTTTTCCAGTTCTTTTGTAGCCCTCTCTAAGTGGTTTATTGAGTCAACATATTGCCCCCAGCAATCTGGATCCTCATTTTACTGACCTTGGAAGGATGCAAGGCTGAGGCAACCTTGAGTCTGGTGGGATTTGAACTGCCAAATTGCAGGTGCCCAACAGTCAGCAAAAGTAGCCAGCAGTACTACACTGTAACCACCGCACCACTGAGGATCATTGTACGTTCAGTATTTTAAATAACTTTAAAGTAAAATGATATTTTAGCAATAGCACATAGATTTATATGTCTAGAGGCTCTATAGGCTTCTCTAAGCAGTTTAGGAAGTCAACATATTGCCCCTAACAATCTAGGTCCTCATTTTACCAATCTCAGAAGATGGAAGGCTGAGTCAACCTTGAGCTGAGGAGAATGGAACCCTTCGCAGTCAACAGAATTAGCCTGCAATACTACATTTTAACCACTGTGCCACAACAGCTTTGTAAATATAATATTAACAATTCTGATCCAGCATTGAATATATAACTTTAAAGTCTGTTTATCACGTTCATCCTATACCTTTGCATTCTTCATTTATTAGTCTGTCTGGACAATATTCTCCATGGTCAATTAATATTTGGCAATAACCTCCAATAGAATTTATGTTTATTTTATTTTTTACTTTATATTTAAAGTATTCTGATATGATTTACAGATTTAAAAATACTCAGGATGGCTTGTAGATTAAAATAAAAGAAAGAACGTCAAAAGAGAACTTAAACAGTTAATGATACGAAGACAGTTAAAACTGAGTGTAAACTCTAGTACTGTATGTACGAACAAAATTTCTTGCAACAATTTTTAAAAGGCAAAACAATTTTTCTTTATGTATGAAGAGTGTTGGTCCTAGGACACTTACTTGAGGGTCACCACTGTTGACAGGAGCAGGATTTGATATGTCACTTCCTATTTTGACCACTAGACAATGTTAGACAGGACTGTGGTTATACAATCATGTAGAGGTCCAGAGATGCCATAGAATATTTTATTTCACAAGTAGTTTTTCGTATAATACTGAATCAAATGCTTTACAAAAGTCTATGTAAATTGCATCTATTGTTTTATGCACTAAGATGACACACATTCTTAGTGCAATGCTGGCTGAAGATTATATATGAGCATTTTATGCCGCTGTTGTATTGCTACTTTAAAAGCCTGCATATCTGTTGGTGGAACATCTTGTCAAGGCACTTGCGGGAACAAGAAGTCAGGACAAGCACTGCAAAGAAGAGTTAAGCATGGTCCTTGATCCCGAATGATTGCTTTCCAGTTCATATTTCAAAATTATGGTGCAGATGTTAGACTGGAGATTCCAACCCTTTCATCAGAGAGTTTCTCTCTTATTTCTTAGTCTTCCACACATAATTGCTAAGGGTAAAAAGGGATCAACCAGGACATGAAGAGAAATCTGGCTTCAATTCAATTGGTTTTTTGCTAGCCCAAAATAGTAGCTTAGATTTAATTAGTCTGAAACATAGGAGATTATCTCTGCCCATGGATGTAACAGAGCAATCTCGTACATCTCTGCTCAGAGACAAAAATGTATGCAGGGAAGATACTGCCTGAAGTCAAGAGGTTGCAGTAGCCATCTTGCCTTTTATACATTTCTGCTCTGCAAATACTCTTGCTCAGAAACATTTATTTATTTATTAGATTTGCATGCCGCTCCTCTCCGGAGACTCGGAGCAGTTCACAACAAAAAACACAGTACAAATCCAATGTTTATTTATTTATTTTATTTATTTATTTATTGGATTTGTATGCCACCCCTCTCCGCAGACTCGAGGAGGCTAACAACAATGATAAAAACAGCATGTAGAAATCCAATTAATAAAACAACTAAAAACCCTTATAATAAAACCAAACATACACACAAACATACCATGCATAACTTGTAATGGCCTAGGGGGAAGGAATATCTTAACTCCCCCATGCCTCCCCCAATAGTTAAAAAGCAATTTAAAACCCTTAATATAAAAACAGTCATACATCCCAGACAAAAACCATGCATGAAGCAGGAACGGCCCGGGGGAATCAATTTCCCCATGCCTGATGGCAGAGGTGGGTTTTAAGGAGTTTGTGAAAGGCAAGCAGAATGGGGGCGGTCCTAAGTGGCGTACATAAGTGCACTAGTGTGCCTTTCGTCCCCTGTCCAATTGTCTTTCCTTTATCTCATATATATATTTTCTTCCTTTCATATATCTTCTCCTCTATTTTATATTTTTCTTTATATATATTACCTCTTGTCTATTCTCTTCTATATGTATTGCATATTGGACTAAATAAATAAATAAATAAATAAATAAATAAATAAATAAATAAATAATAAATAAATAAATAAATAAATAAATAAATAAATAAATAAATAAATAAATAAATAAATAATATCCAGGGGGAGTTGATTCCAGAGAGTCGGGAACGCCACAGAGAAGGCTCTTCCCCTGGGTCCCGCCAGATGACATTGTTTCATCGACGGGACTCGGAGAAAGCCTTCTCTGTGGGACCTAACCAGTCGCTGGGATTCATGCGGTAGAAGGCGGTCCCGTAGAACCAAACCAGCAGGGTTTTCTAGAAGAGGATGATGTCATCAGCATCCCTTTTTGAGTTCATCAGCTAGTCATACCCTCATTGGGATTTGAACTTATAGCCTTTGCCTTGTAAGGTAGGGAATTAACCTCTAGGCTACCGTATCCAATCCCTTCAGCTCTGTACCAGGGAAGGGTTACATGTTTTTTTGTGTCGAATCACCCTGGTATATTGAAGGAGCATCACACCTTCCTTTTTGCCTATTGGCCCAATTCAGGGCCATTTCCAAGGCAGTTAATTTATTCATACTATATTCAAAGTATACTCTCTATGTGTCATATGTTTTTGCTGAATTTGAAAATTAAGGGAGACTAGGATAGATCTATTTTGGCCTTATTCTGGCCTGATCAGCTAGCAAGGAAGAAGCTACAGGATCAAATCCCAGTAAGGGTATGGCTAGCTCATGAGGCCAGAACAAGGCTGAAATAGTGGTATCCTAGTCTTCCTTAATTTTAAAAAATTCAGCAAAAACATTTGATACATACAGAATATAGTTTGTCGGCTATGAATAAATTAACTGCCTTGAAATGGCCCTGGGTTGGGCCTAGAGGCAAAAGGAACTGTGATGCTCCTTCAATATACCAGGATGATTTGACAGAAAAACATATAGCCCCTCCCAGCTAAAGCTAAAGGGATCAGATCCTGTAGCCTAGAGGTTAATTCTCTGCCTTATAAGGCAGAAGCTACTGGATCAAATCCCAATAAGGGTATGACTAGCTGAACTCTGCTCCTGTTGACTACATGGGCTTGTCCATGTAGTGTATTTTTCTGGGAACAATACAAATATTGTTACTATCTTGTAGGATATATTTATTTACCTTTTTAGTCTAGTCTGTTTTTCTGTGGTCCTCTATGCAAGTATTTTCTATGTGTAACCTGCTTAGTCTTTTTCATCCAAGTTCTGGTAGGTCTGTTATAGATCCACTCCTTCGAGGAGCAAAGCATTTATTTCAACTTTCCATTGGCTGGTCTGATTAGATGGTTCAGCCTAAGCTTTTTAGGATTATAGTAAATATATCAGTACGATGGCTATTATTTCAGGATTGCTGAGTGCTCTCCATATTTCTGTCTTGCTTCTGTAACTTGATGGCAGGAGTAGACCCCTGGAGGGACATATATCCAAGCAAGAATGGGGTCTCCACTTCACCAATCCAGACTCAGAGGTGCCAGTTCAATTCTATGACAGTGGAGAACTGACATAGTTTCTGATTTATGTCTTTGGTATTTCTTAAAACTTGATTTATTTTATCTCTCAGTTTCATTTCCTGCATTAATGAGTGTGGAAAGCTTTAATTTTTAAACCAGCAAGGTTTCCATGCTGATTTACTCTGTGCTTTTGCAGCTTTTCATTGATAGCTACACTATAAATCTTTGAATTAACTAGGGAGTTTATTGTTATGGTTATTATTGCTTGAGTGTGTAACATTTGGAATAACTGTACACCAATTTGGCCATGATGGTGTAGTCACATCAGATTGGGGCACCTTTATAGAAGGATAGCAGTTCTTGTTGAGTCAAATAGGAAAAAGAAAGAAAGAAAGAAAGATATAAGTTACAAAAGAATAAACTATCATAGAGTGATGAGAGAGATTTTAATATCATTTCATGCTGCAAATTCATCTTTCAAGCATGAAAGAGCAGGTGGCAAGATATCTTGAAGATGTAAGAGCAGATGGCAGCCATGGCTGGAAGGATTTTCATAGAACAACAATTTATTTTGTGTCAATTGCACCTATTTCTGCACCAGGTCATTCATACATTTCTATCAAACCTTTGTGGTAAACCAGGACAGGAAAGTCAGTGCATATCCCAAGAATATTAGAATTTTATTGATACAAACTATAATAATGGAACCTTTAAAACCTGGCAGTGTTTCTCTTTCCTTTCTTCTTATAGAAAAAGACACTCAAGGGAAGATATCTTCCCCTTTTCTGGGCTAAGATATCTTACTAGAGGCTGCTATGTTCTTATTCAATGCTACCTCTACATTATTCCATACTTGGTCATTTCTTTTTGGACTGTTGCCATGCATTCTATATGGTGCTTCCCTTGAAGACCATATAGAAGCTGAAATTGATCCAGAATATAAACACTGTGAGTTATTACAGGCATACCTTGGTATGCTTAATGGTATGGTATAATGTTTTTAATAAAAGTTTTTTTTAATTTTTTCAACATTAAAATCATATACAACACCACAAATACCTTCAATACAAATCAATAAACATACATTATCTCATAAATGTAATGAGCTAATTTAAATTCAAATCTTACTTTTTATTCTTCAGTTTGTCTCAATTTTTCCTTTTTCCACTCCCCTCTTATTCTACATCTTTACTATTTACTTTCTTATAACTTCTTTCCCTTTTTCTAGTACCAACTCTAGTACCTTTCTAATATTTTTCTCCCTTTCTGACTCTTCTACTCTCCCCTTTTCTCTCCTTCCTTTCTACTTCCTTTTACTCCTTCTAAATCTTTCCCTGAGTGAATATTTCTATTTGTATTACATAGCAGACTGAAAAGCTTCCCTTAATTTATCCACTTTGTTATAATTCGTATTTCTTAAATTCATATCTATTTTACTATGTCTTTACTTTATTTGTCTAATGCTGCCTCCTTGACATTTGGGTTGTACAAATTATTTTCTCATTTCCTTTCATCCCATTCATATTAAATTAGGTAATTAAATTTCTATTTATATGCTTTTTCCAACTATTTGTAAAATTTCACCCATACTTTGTAAAATTCCGAGTCTCCTTTGTCTTTAATTTCCATTGTCAGTCTATTCATTTCTGCACAGTTTATTATCTTCTTAAGTACTTCTCTCTCAGTTGGTATTATATTCAATTTCCAATTTTGAGCAAACACTATTCTGGCAGTTGTTACTACATGCACAATTAGATAAATTTCTTCTTTGTTGAATTTCTCTGGCAATATGCTGAGTAAAAATAAGTTTAAGTTCAATACTTTGTTTCAGCAGCCTCTCAATTCATATTTTAATTTCAGTCCAATTTTTTTTTAGCTTTGGTGCATGTCCACTATATATGATAAAAAGAGCCAGGTATCTGATTACATTTCCAACATTTCATAGATTTGTCTTTAAACATTTTTGCTATCTTTTTGGGGACACATGTCAACTATAAAACATATTATACATAATTTCTTTATATGCTGTTGCCATAGTCATTTTATAGTTTCTTTCCCAAAGTTGCTGCCACTTATCTAATTCTATTGTGTGTCCAATGTATCTCATCCATGGTATGGTAAATGAAACACTATTATTACATGAATTGCATTGGTTTTGTATAAGCTTCTGAGTACAACTTAGATAGCTGGTTGTGTCTATAAAGCCATTCATGGCACAGTGTTAGAGTATTTGCAGGATTGTCTCTCTCCAACTATTTCTTCCTGTCCTATAGGAGCTGGCATGCTTGGGTTTCATCTAGAGGAGTGCTATTAAATTCCTGGCCCATGTGCTGGATATGTCATGTGCTGGCCATGCCCCATTTAGCGAAGGGGAAAAAAGCCCAATATGTCATGTAATGCTACTGTGATGCCATGAGTTTGACATCCTTGATCTAGAGAGACCTTGGAAGTGTGCCTTCTTTGTCACAAATTGCAGACATAATAAAATCATCATCATCATCACCATCATCATCATCATCCATCATCAACATCATGATCACTTATTGTAGCATATTGACCCAATCGGGCTTCTATAAAGCAGTACCGATGTGGCTTTTCCTCCCTCAGGCCCTGGAATAGTAGATTGGTGAGATCTACCCATGTATGCCACATTGTACTCTGTGATTTTATTCTATTTCTTTTTAGTTAAAGATATTCTGTGCAAATAGAAATAGCAAATAAATAAATAATATTGTGCCAAGGAAGTAGGGGACAAGCAGCATCTTTTCCTTGTATGATAGACGCAGGCGTCAAAGACTTGTCACTCAAGCAACTGATAGGTAACTTGTGCTACAGTCTTAGGAAAAGGAGAATTTTTGATATGATTGCATTCCCTGGAAATTAACTAGTCAGCTTTCTGGTATGCTGTCAGATTCTGAAGATTCTGTGGTATCAGTTGAGGGATGTGTTATGTTTTAAAGAAATAAGCAGTAAAATCGCTGATTGGTTAAAACGCGGCTTAGCTTAAATGAACCGCCAAAAATAAACTGCTGTCTGGAAATGTTTCCCGCCTAAATAGAAATGTATAAATAGGGCAACGGATTAGCCGTTGCCCTTGTTGGGAGTTGATTGTTGTGGAGAGCGTTTCAGAAGACTAAGATGAATAAAGAACCACGTTGAATTGAAATAGTCTCCTAGCACTGATTTAACAGGATGCATAAGAAACCTCTGAGGTTGGAGGCTTTATACCAGCAGTGGGTTGCTCCCGGTTTGGTCCAGTTCTGCAAACCGGTAGAAGCCGGGGCGGGAGGCTCCACTCACCCACTTGGGACTCTTCTGCGCATGCACAACCCATTATATTGGCAACCTTCAGTCATGAAAGACTATCGTATTGTGCTCTGGAAAGAATTCCTAGAACAGTACCTAGTATGGCTAAAAAGGCCAATCCGAGAGTGGCAATTTTTCCCCACACTTTTCCATTCTGTTAATATCTATTCCCAAGGCCTTTAAATTTTCCTTACAGATATACTTATATCATAGTTGTGGTCTTCTTCTGGTGTGCTTTCCAGTAAACGGCTACCCAAATTTTTCTACCACACTGTTGGCATGGCTCATGCAGGATGCTCTGCATTTTCTTTCAACATCTTTCAGTGCAAATTGGGTGCTCTGGGGTGGAGCTCCATTTTCGCTACCCCACTGCATTCACCCCCATCTGGGCAGCAGCCCACACCTGGTGCTTTCCCTGCACTAGTTCACCATGCAGGAGATCTTTTAGAATCTGCCCATCATCCATTCTCACAATATGCCCCAGCCAGTGAAGACGTCACTGTTTCAATAGTGTGTACATGCTAGAAATTCCAGCACGTTTCATTGTGCTATTTGGAACTTTGTGATGCCAGGTGATGTCAAGGATACTTTGGAGAAGTGCATACGGAAGGTATTCAACTTTCTTTCTTGCTGTGCATAAAGGGTCCAAGACCCGTTGCAATACAAGAGTGTGCTCAGGACACAGGCTCTATAAACCTGGATCTTTGCATGTTCTGTCAGCTTCTCATTAAGCTATGTTCTCTTTCTGAGTCTAGAGAATGTGGTGGCCACTTTACCAATACCTTTATTCAGCTCAGTATCTAGAGAGAGAGTGTTGGTGATGGTTGAGCCAAGATACACAAAGTCATGGATGACCTCCAATTCTTGTGCAAAGATTGTAATATAGGGAAAGGTCAATCCTGACCCATGACTTGCATTTTTTCCAGGCTGATTGCTAATCCAAAATCTTGGCAGGCCTTACTAAAACAGTCAATGAGCCATTGAAGGTCTTCAGCAGAATAAGCAGTAATGGCAGCATTGTCAGTGAAGAGGAAATCCCGTAAGCATTTCAGCTGGACTTTATACTTTGCTCTCAATCTAGAGAGGCTAAAGAGTTTTCCATCTGATCTGGTCCAGAGAAAAACTCCATTTGTTACAGTTCCAAAAGCATGCTTCAGCATGACAGCAAAAAAAATCCCGGATAGAGTTGGCACAAGAACGCACCTCTGTTTCACTCCACTTTGAATGTCAAAGGAATCTGATGATAAGCTGTTAAGTCTGTAAAAAGAAATTCTGTAAAAATACTGTCTCTGTAAATTTTAAATGTGAATAAATCAAGGTCGCGTCTGATTGATTAAGACGCACGGCCGTTTCTTTTAGGCGCGAGCCTTTAAAGTATAAATAGAGCTGCTTTTGACACTGACAGCTCAGACGCGTTCCTGGCTGGAGTCACTTGTTACGAGCTGAATAAACGGAACCGTCTTTACCATTTCTGACTGGTCTGATTCATTTCACTGGCGACGAGAGAACGAAGAATCCACGTGTCAAGAATGAACAACCTCCAGATCGGCCGGGCTCCCGACTACTTCGACCCCGAAAAGTCATCATGGGACGCCTACATGGCAAAATTCGAGATTTTCCTCGAAGCGGCAGGAATGGGAGAAGCCGAAGCCGACAGGAAGCGGGCGATTTTCTTAAATTATTGCGGGACTGAAATCTTCGACCTCGTTCAAACGCTGACCGACCCGCTCCCGGCTAAAACCGTTCCTTGGGACGACCTCCAAACAAGACTCGCCAATCATTTCAAACCAACGAAACCTGCCGTAGTCTACAGACACCAATTTTCCAGAATGACACAACGTGAGTCGAAATCCATAAACCAATTCGCCACGCGACTTCGCACGGTACTGTCAAAGTGCAAATTTGACAACCCGGAAGCTCGCCTCACCGACGCTCTTATTTTTGGGATGAAAAACGCCGCAGTCCGAAATAAAATACTAACAGAAGATGAGCCAACGCTTCAATCTGTCATCAAGCTGGCTCAAACTGCCGAAGTAGCTGACGCGGCCGCAAAAGAACTAAAGGAACACGAAAAAAAAGAAACCGTTTCAAAAATCTCCGTTGCTGTCTCCCACGCCGAGGCACCAGATGACCTCAGTCCAGCTGCCACGGACGACGACACCTGTCTCCTGCTGCCATCTGACCAAGCCAGACAGCCCAGATACCAACGACCATCCAACCCTTGCCCCGGATGCCGAGGGAACCACGCAAGACAACGCTGCCCTTTCCGCGACGCCATTTGCCGCCGCTGCAACCGGCGCGGACACATCGCAGAGGCATGCAGAGCACCCCTTCCCGAGGAGTCCTTCTCTGCACCCCGCCAACCAAGATTCAACAATCAGGCACAACAACCGCGAGACAACAAATTTTCCAGAGGCTTCAACCGCAGAAACTACTCCACCACTAACCGTGACTACTCACGAGGTAACGCACAAACTTACGTAAATTGCGCAAATACAAAAAAGGGGAGCAAAATTGTTATCTCGTTACATTTAAATGGCAAACCCTGTAATTTGGAATTAGACACAGGGTCAAAGTACTCTATTATGCCTTGGGACAAATTTAAAATGTACATGCCAAATTTTCTTAAATCTGATTTAATGCAATCAACTCTGGTTATAAGGGATTTTCAGGGAAATGTTATACCTGTATTGGGGAAAGTAGATGTGCCTGTCCAATTTAAGAAATGTAAATGTTCTCTTCCATTGGTTGTGGTTGAGGGAGCTAAACACTCCCTCCTTGGGTTAACATGGATGTCTCCTCTAGGCATTGAAATATTGGGAATTTGTAATATTAATGCTGATAATGATGTTCCTGACTTTGTTCAAGAATTTCCTGAGGTTTTCAGCCCTACATTGGGCACATATAATGGGCCCCCTATTTCTTTTTCTCTAGACCCCAAGGTTCCCCCTGTCAGACTTAAGCCTCGCAGGGTTCCTTTACCACTCCTCCCCAAATTGGACATCCAACTGGATAAACTTATAGCTCAGGGCATTCTAGTCCCGGTGGAACAAGGGCCATGGGAAACCCCTATAGTCACACCGCTTAAACCTGATGGCTCCTTAAGGGTCTGTGCAGATTACAAAGCAACGATAAACAAAGCCCTCCAACACCACCCATATCCAATTCCGGTAGTCCAACAGCTCTTGCACTCACTGGGGGAGGGAAGGGTCTTCTCTAAGATCGACCTCGCACAGGCATATCAACAGCTCCCGGTCGATGAGCCCACATCCCTGGCACAGACCATAGTTACTCATAGGGGTGCTTTCAGATGCACCCGCTTACAATTTGGGGTCAGCATAGCCCCAGGCATTTTCCAAAGCCTAATGGAGCGCTTACTGGCAGGCATAAAAGGAACCACCCCATATTTTGATGATATTCTTATCTCAGGGGACGACCAGTCACAATTAAATGAAAGAATTAGAGAAGTATTGTCCAGGCTACAATCCAGGGGTTTGAGAGTAAAAGCAGACAAATGTGTATGGGGAGCCAAAAGCATCGAATTCCTGGGTTACAGAATAGACGGCGAGGGAATCCACCCCACAACAGAAAAATTAAAAGCCATAACAGAAGCACCCGAGCCAAATAATAAGACGGAACTCCAAGCATTCTTGGGCCTTCTTAATTTTTATTCTATCTTTCTAAAACAGAAGGCAACGGCAGCAGAACCTCTACACCGGCTGCTGCAGAAGGGAATTCTCTGGACCTGGGGCACACCTGAGCGCGAAGCTTTTTGCAAAATAAAATAATTATTGACATCTAAAAGCGTAGTGGTTCAATACAGCTCAATTTTGCCCATAAGGCTTACATGTGACGCTTCGGCTTATGGGGTAGGCGGAGTATTAGCTCATATAATGCCCAACAAAACAGAAGCCCCAATCGCTTTTTTCTCCAGGACATTGTCCATGGCCGAAAGAAATTATAGCCAATTGGACAAAGAGGCATTGGCCCTAGTCTCCAGCGTGAAGAAATTTCACAACTACCTGTGTGGGAGGAGTTTTGAACTTATTACAGATCACAAACCCCTATTGGGTCTACTGGCTTCTAACAAGCCAACTCCTCCTTTCATGTCCCCCAGATTGATTAGGTGGGTGCTATTTTTATCAGGATACCAATATGAGTTAAACCACAAAGGGGGAAAAGCAATAAACCATGCAGATGGACTAAGTAGATGCCCCATGCCTGAATTAGTTAAAGATCCAACCCCGGCAGAAGACATATTGCTATTAGACTTGGAGGAAAATCCTCTGACCACAGCCAAAGAGGTGGCTGAACACACCAAAAGGGACCCAACATTGTTAAAGGTTATTAACTGTATACAAAAGGGTTGGATAGGAGATCCTGAGGAAGCAGGACTAACAGATTTTAAATCAAAAAGGTTGGAATTGTCTTATATGAAGGGGTGTATTTTGTAGGGTGACAGGGTAGTCATTCCTAACAGTTTAAAACAAAAAGTGCTATGTATGCTACATGAGGGCCACCCAGGTATTGTAAGAATGAAGGGTTTGGCCAGAGGACACTTGTGGTGGCCAGGCCTAGACTCAGACATCGAGCACTGGGTAGCAAACTGTGACCCTTGCCAGGAGTCACGTCCCAATCCACCCAAAACAACACCGGTTGAATGGGAGAAATCCACTGGGCCATGGTCACGCATACACATCGATTTTGCGGGCCCTATTGGATCCCAAAATTTTTTGATTGTAGTAGATGCTTTCTCCAGATGGGTAGAAATAATAGCCATGCAAAACATCACTACTTGTGCCACTATAAAGGCTTTGTATCACTTGTTTGCCACTCATGGGTGTCCAGACATCCTGGTTTCTGATAATGGGCCACAATTGACTGCCAGACAATTTGAATGTTTTCTCAGTAATTTGGGGGTCAGACACGCCCTCACATCTCCTTATTCGCCATGGGTTAATGGTCTGGCAGAACGTTATGTTCGGGTGGCCAAAGAGGCACTGCGCAGGGCAGGCCCGGGGGAATTACAACACAATTTGGATAAATTCCTATTAATGCAACATATCACCCCAAATTCCATCACTAATAAAAGCCCTGCAGAAATTCTATTGGGTCGAAAAATAAGGTCCCCTCTGGACAGGTTGCACCCCCATTATTGTACAACAAATTATAATGATGTAACATGTAAAATACCTGAAAGAAGTATGTACCTGGGGCAGAATGTATTTGCAAAAATTTTTGATGGGGGTTTAAATTGGCTTAAAGGCAAAATAATCCAGCAAACAGCTCCTAAAACATATTTTGTTCTACTAGAGGATGGCCGCACATGGAAGCGGCACATAGATCACTTGCGGGGGCGTTTAACACCTGACGATGATCAAACCGCTAACAAACATTCTTCCCCCCAAGCAGACTCTCACACAGAGCCTGAACTTTTTGATTGTTTAATGGACTCACCACGGCCAGGATTATCCAACAACGACTCCGAGCCGTCCTCCTCGTCTGGAACCGGTGCAACGCCATCATATCCTCAGCCGCAGGCCGGAGCCCCAACTCGGGCCCAGCCGCGGACAAGAGACAGCAACGAGCCATCCTCCTCCGTTGAGTTCACAGACACAAATGATCTGCGCAGGTCTGAGCGACTTTCACGCAGGCCAAGCAGACTGGAGGATTACATCACATGGCTCACTGATTGACAGTTGCGCTCAACCAATGAGGGAGGGGTGTTAAGTCTGTAAAAAGAAATTCTGTAAAAATACTGTCTCTGTAAATTTTAAATGTGAATAAATCAAGGTCGCGTCTGATTGGTTAAGACGCACGGCCGTTTCTTTTAGGCGCGAGCCTTTAAAGTATAAATAGAGCTGCTTTTGACACTGACAGCTCAGACGCGTTCCTGGCTGGAGTCACTTGTTACGAGCTGAATAAACGGAACCGTCTTTACCATTTCTGACTGGTCTGATTCATTTCATAAGCCATCAAAAATTACTGTGCCATTCATTTCCTCATGAAAGGACCTGATGATATTGAGGAGCTGGGGTGAACAACTGATCTTGGGGAGGATTTTAAATAGGCCATCCCTACTAACCAGGTCAGAAGGTTTCATAAGAACTACAAACGCGACAAAAAGTGGCTGTCTTTGATCTCTGCATTTCTCCTGCAGCTGTCTAAGTGAAAATACCATACAGGTAGTGGCCCTGTTGTCTCGGAATCCACACTGTAATTTTGGATAGACTCTGCAAGTACCTGGAGTCTCTTCAATATGACACGAGCAAGCAACTCCCCTACCACACTAAGAAGAGAAATGCTGCAGTAGTTGTTAACAGTCACCCAGTCACCTTTATTCTTATCTAGTGTGATGATATTTGCATCCTTCATGTCCTGCAGTATTCCACCTTCCCTCCAATAGATACAGAAGATTGCATGCGGTTCTGTGGGAAGGATCTCCGGGATATCTCCGGGACCGCCTTCTGCCGCACGAATCCCAGTGACCAGTTAGGTCCCACAGAGTTGGCCTTCTCCGGGTCCCGTCAATTAAACAGTGTCATTTGGCGGGACCCAGGGGAAGAGCCTTCTCTGTGACGGCCCTGACCCTTTGGAACCAACTCCCCCCAGATATCAGAGTTGCCCCCACCCTCCTTGCCTTTCGTAAGCTCCTTAAAACCCACTTCTGTCATCAGGCATGGGGGAATTGAGACTTTCCCTCCCCCTAGGCTTATAAAATTTATGCATGGTATGTCAGTATGTATGATTGGTTTCTAAATTGGGGTTTTTAAATTAACTTAAATATTAGATTTGTTTACATTGTATTATTATTGCTGTTAGCTGCCCCGAGTCTGCGGAGAGGGGCGGCATACAAATCTGATTAATAAATACAAATCTGATTAATAAATCTCCTTGCAGCACTTCAAAATTTCGGCAGGGATATTATCTTTCCCGGGTTCCTTGCCTGAGGTGAGGGAATCCAGAGCTATATTTAGTTCCTCTAAGGTTGGCTCATTGTCAAGCTCCTCCAAGACAGGCAGGCACTCAATGTCGATCAAAGCCTCATCAGCTATCACATTTTCTCTAGAATATAACTCAGCGTGGTGCCTACCATCTGCTGCGTTTAGTCCCAGATAACCTCACCTGTAGCAGATGTCAAAGGGTCAGATTTCTTCTGTGTTGGTTCTAAGCCCTGCTTGGTGCCATCATACTTCCCCTTGATATTACCTATGTCAGCTGCTATCTGGATTCAAGAGCTGCAACTAATAATCATTTGCACATCTCCTGGAAGCCTGTTGGACTTTGTTACAAGCAGCTCAGAAAACCTGTAGATTGCGCCCATTGGAGCAGGCTTTATATGCAATCACTGTTCTCCTTTTTTCCTTGATGGCTGGTCCTTTCAGTGGGCTTCAAACCAATCTGCTGTCTTTTTGATCTTCTTACCAAATACTGGCAGGGTGTTGTTATAGACAGCATTCTTGAAATATTCCCATCTTTTGGACGTGTTTGCTTCAGCCAGGCCTGAAAGTGTTTCCTGTAATGCATGTGCAAATTTCTCCACTTTGCCTTGGTTGCAGGTCTTGTTGATGTCAATTCATGGTTTTCCTTCCTTCTTCGAATGATGCAATCTCTTTGTTGGCAGTTTTATTCTGCTGCACACCAAGGAGTGGTCTGTATCACAGTCAGCACCCTGAGAGCTACATGTGATCGTAATACTGGGAAGATTAGAATGCCTAGTCAGTATCAAGTCGAACTGGTGCCAGTGCCTCAATCTTGGATGCCTCCAAAAGACTCTGTGTTTTGTTTTGAAGAATGTATTGCTAACACATAAACTGTAGTATCAGCAAAACTCCAACAGGCATTGACCATTTTCATTCATCTTCCCAATGCCAAACTTACCTAAACAGGCCAAGAACTATAATTGTGTCTGACTCTGGCATTAAAATCTCCAAGGATAAAAAGTCTTTCTCAGGGATTTTTTAATAGTGGTGACCAGATCATCGTAAAATTGGTTTTTAGAGTCTACTGATGATGATAATGTTGGTGCATATGTGCTAATAAGAGTGACTGGTCCTGCTAGAGAGTGAATTTTATTTTATTTTATTTATTTATTTATCAGATTTGTATGTCGCCCCTCTCCGTAGACTCGGGGCGGCTAACAACAATAATAAGACAATATAGACAAATCTAATATTTAAGTTAATTAAAAAAAACCCAATTTAAGAAACCAATCATACATACAGACATACCATGCATAAATTTTATAAGCCTAGGGGGAAGGGAAAGTCTCAATTCTCCCATGCCTGACGACAGAGGTGGGTTTTAAGGCAAGGAGGGTGGGGGCCATTCTGATATCTGGGGGAAGTTGGTTCCAAAGGGTCGGGGCCACCACAGAGAAGGCTCTTCCCCTGGGTCCCGCCAAATGACATTGTTTAGTTGACGGGACCTGGAGAAGGTCAACTCTGTGAGACCTAACTGGTCGCTGGGATTCGTGCAGCAGAAGGCGGTCCTGGAAATATTTTGATCCGATGCCATGAAGGGCTTTATAGGTCATAACCAACACTTTGAATTGTGACCGGATTTGTAAGGACAGAATCCTCTCATTCCCGATGGCAGGTGGAGTGATGAATCCTAGTAGGATGTGTTTGACTATAAAGCCCACCCTGTGTTCCAAAGCCATTACTGATTTATACTAATCTGAATTTACTTTTTATTAAGTGGTACAAGATTACCAAATATCTGTGTGACAGCAAAATCATATGGAAGACACTAACCTCTGCTGCCATCTAATACACATCTGGACTTTGCATCTCAGCTATTTGCTTATTTATCAGATTTATATAGGCCTCAATCTCAAGACCAATACTGGATGGTATACAGTAAAACAAAACAAGGAAGAAAATAGCCATTAAAATAATTACAACACAAATATAAATAAGATCACATTTGCACACAGAACACAAAACAGAATCTTGTGAGCTCTCCAGGCCTGTTGGCAAAAATCACATTTAAGGGATTTCCAGGCATGTCTAATCTTGGAGCAGATGATGTCTGAAAGGTGAATGCCAAGGCAGAAAAGATATGTTAACCCTGCACACATTATGTCTTTTAGTGGCTTTATTTTATTTAAAGCTACGGCTTCTTTTCAGTGAATAAAGTCAGAATCTATTGCCTGCTAAGCTGAATTTATTAAGTACTGTATGAATATTAGCTGTTTCCATCAATTGGGTGAGGGGGAGCCACAAGGCAAGCCAGCTCGTTTGCTGCTTAGCAACTTAAAGGCTTAGCATGATAGGCACATTGGCCCAGAATCAAACAATCTTTTCTGAAATCTAGTCAGTTGTCAAGCGAGGCTTTCTTTCTAGCTTTAGTGTGCTTTCATTGGAGGCATACTTTTTCTGTAAGCATGGCAGCTCCCGTCCTAGCAATGTCACTAATAGTGAATGCTCAATACTGATCTTTTGTGAATTTGCTGAACCACTTTTGCAACTTCCTGAGGCAGGGAATCCCAGGAGTTAATTAGATATGGTGTGAAGAAGAGATTCCTTTTGTTTGTCCTGAGCCAAGTGCCAATCATTTTTCTCTCCCAGTCCACAGTCCATGGACTCTCCCTGTCTGTGGGAATTTGCAACGTTCTGAGTTGTGGCTTTTAAACCCATGATGATAGAAGCCAGTATTTCCTGAGGCTTAACCAACAGCTTTGGCCTGCTTGAGCCAGACAGGTTACATTTGTTTAATTTAGAACAATTTTTTTATGGGTTTGTCTCCAGCAAGGGAGGCACCATGCATTCCATTGCTTCCTGCAAATATGTTTAGATTCTTTGTCAAGGAGAAATCAGAATTTATGGCTCAAATGTACAGTCAGGAGTTATACTGCTCTGGTAGAGGCTATAAAGCATCGCATTTAAACAAAACATGCATTCCTGCAAACCAACTTTGCAAATATCCGGCCTGTGTAGAGAAGACAATTTCTTCCTTCTAGGGACATTGGCTTTTGGCCTTAGACATTTATTTAGTTTTTTCAGGCATTTCTAAGTATGTTTTTTTTTTAACAAGAACAAAAACAAGTTCAAAACAATGTACCATAAAGTAGATTAACAACAAAAACACTGCTATATTAAATCATTCAGGTGTCTTTCCCTTCTATCAGAAAAGGTAGGCAGAAAAAGATAGGCTTCCTATGTGTTCATGGCCACCTACAAGCAATATGAAGACTATGATCTGCCATAGTGGATAAGAACATTAGAACATAGTGTCCCCAGGGAAGTTCATAAATAGGGCAGGGACAGGAGAGATACATTATTCAAATCATGCATAGTATAGAAAAGACAGATAGCTTTCTCTTGCTGTTTCGCAACATTAGAACTCTGGGTCATCCATTGAAGTTAAATACAAAAAGATTCATGCTAGATAAAAGGCAGTGCTTTTTCATATAGTAGTCAACTGTGGAATTTTCTTTCCATCCAATGCAGTGGAGCTATCAATTTAGTTGTTATTTTTTTTTAAAGGAACTACACATTCACAAAAAATCTGGCTGTCAACAGCTATTAGTCTTGATGATTCTAGGTTACTTTCCAAATCATTAGGTTATTTAAGTGCTAAGCTAAACTAGGAGATGCTGGGGAACAAGAATGAAAGCATTTTATGAGACAGAGAATGCTAACCTGGATAATGGTCTGATCTAGCTATTTATTTTTTTCATTTGTAATAATCCGCTACTGTCACAGAATAGGGTTGTTCATCATATGGGTGGTGAGTGTTGATTCTTCTGTTGCTAAAACATGGGGAACTGAACACATGGCAATAGAACAGAAGTGGCCTATTTACAGTATCTCAGTTCCTTGCACTTAAATACTGATAAATAACTCCTCTTTGCAAGGGCAAATAGCATGTTAGCATGATGGCATGCTCAGCTGTGTTGTGTGGATGTTATGGTACAATTGAAGTTAATGTAGACTTTAAATATCTTCATGTTAAATGTGCTATATTGAGAAAATGGAATAGATATAAACCCAGATTGTCCTCCAAAACACCTGTAAGTGTAAGCATTTTGTAGACAAGAAACAACAAGGCATAGGTAAATGGTTAACGTATTGTGAAATACTATCATTTTATCAAGGACATGTGAAATAAAATCAATAGAATAACTGGTGACATATTTGTCATTTTTTTACTTACAATTATCAGAAGGATATAAAGTAGACAAGAGAATTCATGATATTGAGCAATGTAAGAGAATTTGAAATGATTATGTGCAAATGAACATATATAAATGCCAAAATGTGTAATTTTTTATTGAAATTTGAAACAGAAGAAGAAAAGATAAAATAATGCATGACAAAGCAATCTAAAATGTTTGATTATAATGAAAATAGAACAATGAAAAATTTGTGACTGAAAGAACCACATATTTATACTACAAAAATGTATGTGGAATGAATAAAGATACTATAAATTTGACCAACAAGAAGGGAATATTTTATCATGCTTGGTGGATTCATAACATTTTTTGGATTCTTCAAATACATACAGAGATTTAGAGGATTTTAAAGATTAACATTCAGTTGAAACCAGGCCTCTACTTATGAATGATAGAAAAACAGTTGGAAAAGAGGCCAGAACATGTTTTTACAAGAGCAATAAGATTATTGTATACGAAAAGAAAGAAAGATATGGAAATACAATAGAAGAATGGTTGATGAAGATGGCAGAATTTGCTGAAATAGCTCAATTGACATGTATGATTAGAGAAAAGACAATATTGACATTTACTGGTGACTGGAAAACCTTTGAGGACTTTATATATATATATATAAATAAAATGAACTTATAATTTATGTTTTTGTTAATTAGGCAGGATATATTGTATATAAAAATGATTGTGATATAACTTTAGAGAGAGATTAACATATAATTTATTTTAATAATTTCTGTGAAGATTGGAATTGGATCTTTATATCTTCCATTATATCTTTTTTTTGGTACTTTTTTCTTGCTGCACTTTCAGTTTTTTTATACTTTTCTTTTTCTACTCTTTGATTACTTTTTAGTTTATATTAATTATTTTTATTGTTGTTAAGTGTGTGTGTGTGTGTGTGTGTGTGTGTGTGTGGTGTTTGTCTATGGAGATAAGCTCTTGCAATCTTCCTGAATTTTGTTGGATGGCAGATCAGGAGAGACTGCAAAACCTCTCTAGGGACAGAGTTAATTCAGTTGGATCTAGATAAAATAATATCTTACTTCTTTGGGTGCCTGAGAAGGAATTTGTCCTCAGTGTGATGATGGGATTTAACTTTCCTGAGTTATAAGCAGTGGTGGGATTTAAATAATTTAACAACTGGTTCTCTGCCCTAATGACTGTTCTGTCTGGGTTCCCCCAGACGTCAACACCAACTAAAAAGAGTATCCAGACACGCTGGTAAAAAGCAAAGTCATTTTATATCTTTGAAAACAAACACAGATAACAAAAACTGTTCTTACAAACTGGAATGCTATGAAGCTTCACAGAAGAGTCACGATGGCCAGACAATACAACAGACTTCTTGCTGGCACACACACCACTGTAGATAATAAAACCCACGCCTCCCCCAAGTTTTCAGCCTTCGAGGCCACAAGCCAGAATCAGAGACGCCAAGGATCGAAGCAAGGTCACAGGACTCCCAAAAGATAACTCTCCACAATACAGGAAGGGCGGGCCTGCCTTTTCAACCTTTCTGAGGAGAACCACACCCAAACCCAGCTGTTGCCTATTAGGGATGGAAATACCTGGCTAATTGTCCCCTTCGTTGTGCTGCCCTTCTCTGCCTCTTATCTATGATGGCTTGTGCGTTCTCATCTAATGACTCCAGGCTACTTGCTGGGGAGAGCTCCCCCCCGGGGGTCTCAGGCTGTTCTCCCTCCTCCTCATCCTGACATTCCTCTTCCCCGTCTGCCTGGTCCTCCTCCTCCTCCTGTTCCTCGTCCTCCCCCTCTGAGCATGGAGCTGGCAGAGTTCCAGCCGTTCCCTGAGGAGCCTCAGGCTGAATCACAACAATGACTAGCTGGGTGGCCATGAGTAGATGGTCAAGTAACTGGGTGGTCATGTAGAAAAAAACCCTTTCCTATCATTTGCTGGAGATCTCATGAGTTAATCTGGGAATTTCTATGAGCAAATTCTAATTAAAGTTGGAACCCTTTATTTGAAGTCTGCTGGATATTGTAAATGCTTTTGCAAAATGGTGACTCGAAAGACTTGCCATAGATAAGTTTACAAAGCATCTATTTCAAATAACATTTCTTGATCATGTATTCTTACTTGCCCTCTTGCATGGTACCACTGTATTTTGGATTCAAATGCAAAATATATATATTTTGGAGAGCATAAAGAAAGGAATGCTTGCACCTGTTGCAATTCTTTAAGGCAGCTGTATTCACTCTACCCAGTGAATGTGTAGGATGTGGTAGTATGCATGTGAATGTTTGATTTTTAACTGTTTAGCTTTTTAGGATAATTTTTAAATTAATTATTTATATTAGAATAGAATAGAATAGAATTTTTTATTGGCCAATTGTGATTGGACACACAAGGAATTTGTCTTGGTGCATATGCTCTCAGCGTACATAAAAGAAAAAGATACATTTATCAAGAATCATGTGGTACAACACTTAATAATTGTCATAGGGCCAAATAAGCAATGAAGAAACAATCAATATTAATAAAAATCTTAGGATACAAGCAACAAGTTACAGTCGTAACATTACAGTCATTAATTGGATTAGAAGTGTTTTATATTTTTTATTTTTATTGAAATGTTGTAAGCCGCCCCGAGTCCATGAAGAGTGGCGGCATATAAGTCCAACAAAGAAATAAATAAATTTCCCCCCTGGGATTGCGCAGCTGACTTTTTTCCCCAGAAGAAGCCATATTTTGTTTAAAGAATTGCAGACAAATGCATCCCTGTCCATAGCAATGCACAATCCTATGCTTACAATTTTTTTTTTTTTGCTTTTTCAAGGCGGGTGGAAGCACTTCTAAACAAAACACTGGCTGCAGATAGCTCCCTTTTTCACATTGAAGAAAAGTTCAGAAATGGCTCAGTGAGTTAACAACTGACTGACTGATTTTATTTATTTATTTAATTTATTTATTGGATTTGTATGCCGCCCCTCTCCGGAGATTTTGGGCCAGTTGTTCCCTTTTGCAGCCTAGCCTACCTCACTGCACTATGATGGGGCAAATAGGAGGAGAAGGAGAGTTATTTGGAATGTTTGCTGCTTATAAAAATAACAATAGAATATAAACAAAGAAAAAAATGATTGTGGGCAGTTGCAGGCAAGGAAGGCTGGGCTGCAGGGGACCGTGTGGGAGGCAGCTAGGCGAGAAGCAAATGAAGACTCACCAGGCAGAGATCTAGTTCCTTAGTATGATCCTTAATTACCTTTAATATAGGAAATAAATAAATACAGTGTTCCTTCAATTTTCGCGGGGGATGCGTTCCAAGACCGCCCGCGAAAGTTGAATTTCCGCGAAGTAAATCCAATAAACCTAAATACGCTATTTTGGCTAGGAACAGTATCACAAGCCTTCCATTAACACTTTAAACCCCTAAATTACAATTTCCCATTCCCTTAGCAACCATTTAGATTATTACTCACCATGTTTATTTATTAAAGTTTATTAAAAAAAATTATTAAAGGCGGATGAAAGTTTGGCGATGAAATATGACATCATCGGGTGGGAAAAACCGTGGTATAGGGGAAAAAAATGCAAAGCATTTTTTAATGCTGTCTATCATTTGTCCTTTTTGTGACTGTTCATATAATGTGACTTAATCAACTGAAAAAGAGTCCAAGCACCTATTTGAGAACTTGGCCAGTAAGCCACTCCCACCCAGTCACATGACTTTTAAGCCATTCCCGGTCACATGATTGTCAAACCACTCCCACCTGAACCTAGGGCCGGCAAGCCACCCCTACCTGGTCCCATGACCATCAAGCCACACCAACAGTGTGGCAGTAAAAAAATTGGCAGCCCATCACTGCTTGAGCTCGGCGGCGGTGCGGCGGCAGTGTGGGTGGTGGAGGGAAATCCGGCGGCCCGAGCAGCAAGGAAAAGCTCGGCGGGGTTTTCCTTTGGTTTCTGCGTGGCTCGGTGTGGTGCCGTGAAAATGGCTGAGGGGAACCCGAAGCAGCAGCGGTGGCTGAGTGAAGTCCCTGGTTACCTTCTCTCTGGTGCACGTTTCCTCATCGCCAGATGTTAAATCCTTGCTGGAATGAAGGACTGCAATCTTGTAGTAAGTAACGGTTCTTTATTAAACAAGAAGTAACGGTTTACAGAACTAAACAAGACAAACATGGCCGTGCCTGGCAGCTATATATATACCGGGCTGCCAGGCTGAGCCAAACAATCACCTTGCAGTATTTTCCCGCCCAAGGAATATGGGGCGGGTACAAGGCCTAACTGTCCTCTGGACACTACAGCTGTGACTCTAGTATTGACCAAGGCAGGTGAGGCAGATAAGGAGCGACAAGGAAAGGCGGAATGGGCGGGGCTAGCCAGTGGTACAATTAGCCGGTTCTCCAAACTGTGCAAAAACTTAACCTGTTTGTCTGAACTGGTCCAAACTGGCTGAAGCTCAGCTCTGGTTGTAAGTAGTCAGCCAGTGTGCGCATGTGTATCTCTGGCAAATTTGTTTTTTTAAATTTTGCAATAAAAGTGAAGTAGACCCAGAGACAGGGTTTGGAGCAATCGGTACTTTTATTCAGCTCAGAGAACAAGTGACAGCTCAGCAAGGTGAAGTGACAATTCAGCGAGTACCGACTGGCTCTGCCTGGAGAAACCGCTCCTTTTATATATTTGCGGTTCCCGCCAAAGCTAGAGCCGGCCGCGTCTGAGCCAATCAGGAGCGACTTCCTGCTTGGGCTCAGACAGCGCTGAAAGAGGAACAAACTATTTACAGAGTTACAAGGTAGCCATTACAGGATACAACACCCCTCCCCTCATAGTTGGACACATCCATCAAGAGAGCCATGTGACAAAGTCGTCCAATCGGTGGGGCCTCTGAGGAGCTCGCGCTGACCTGCGCAGTTCAATTTCTCCTTCGCCACCGACTGTGGAGGATGGCTCGCCGCTGTTCTCCCGGTGTGGCGGACTTGGCCTGGCGGGCCCAACGAAGGCTTCGGAGGACGAGGATGGTTCGGCGTCGCTGGATGGTTCCCCCTGGCCCGATAAGTCTCTTTGCGTGTCTCTTATTTCGGGCAATGTACTAAAGTCTGTTGAAGGGGGAGAGTCCATGTCAGCGGTTTGTGGCAATTGATTTTCTGTTCGCTTCCGAATGTGGTCTATGTGTCGTTTCCACAAACGACCATCCTCTAGTTTAACAACATAGGTCTTAGGTGCATTTTGCTTAACAATAATTCCCTTCATCCAGTTTACATTTCCATCAAAACTTTTTACATATACATTTTGTCCCAAATACATTTCTCTTTCAGGTTTTGTACACATTTGGTTATTATTAACACAGAACCTTGGGTTTAACCTGTCTAGGGGTGACCTCAACTTCCTTCCCATCAATAACTCTGCAGGGCTTACATGTGTGTGCGAGTTAGGGGTAATGTGTTGGGTGAGTAAGAATTGGTCCAAGTTCTGTTGCACATCCCCAGGGCCTGACCTGCGCAATGCCTCCTTTGCCACCCGTACGTAACGTTCTGCCAATCCGTTAGCCCAGGGCGAATAAGGCGAGATGAGGGCATGCCTGACCCCTAGGCCATCTAGGAACAATTCGAATTGCCTGGCTGTTAGCTGTGGCCCATTGTCAGACACTAAGAGATCTGGGCAACCATGGGATGCAAACAGTCTGCTCAATACCTTGATAGTGGCACTTGTGGTTATGTTGTTCATTGCTATTATTTCCAACCATTTGGAGAAGGCATCAACCACTATTAAAAAATACTGAGACCCCACTGGGCCAGCAAAATCAATGTGGATTCTAGACCAAGGACCAGCAGGCTGTTCCCACTCAGCCGGAGTTGTTTTGGGGGGACTGGGCCGTGACTCTTGGCACGGATCACACTTTGAAACCCAACTTTCAATATCAGCATCCAGCCCTGGCCACCATAAATGCCCCCTTGCCAGGCTCTTCATCCTGACAATCCCGGGATGACCCACATGTAACATTTTGAGTACCTTTCCCCTTAGGCTTTTGGGGATGATCACTCTATCCCCCCACAGCAAACAACCTTTTACATACGATAACTCAAGTCTTTTGTTTTTAAAATCACACAATTCAGGTTTCACAACATCATTTTGCCATCCCTTTAGAACACAGTTCACCACTTGTTTAAGGATTTGATCTTGCTGCGTGTGTGCAGCTACCTCTTTTGCTGTGGTTAGTGGGTTTTCCTCGAGTTCTATCATTAACACATCTGTGGAAGGAACAGGGTCTTCCACTAAGTCTGCTATGGGGCATCTGCTGAGGCCGTCTGCATGATTGATTTCCTTCCCCCCCTTGTGGGTGAGCTCATACTGATACCCTGAGAGGAAAAGAGCCCATCTGATTAGTCTTGGAGACATAAAAGGTGGAGTGGGCTTGTTGGGGGCTAGCAGGCCTAGTAGGGGTTTGTGGTCAGTGACTAGCTCAAAGCTTCTTCCAAAAATGTAATTGTGAAACTTCTTTACCCCTGCCACTAATGCTAGAGCCTCCTTGTCTAACTGGCTATAATTCCTCTCTGTGCTGGTCATGGTTCTTGAAAAAAATGCTATTGGGGCCTCTGTCTTATTAGGGAGAACGTGAGCTAGGACTCCTCCTATGCCGTACGGCGAAGCGTCGCACGTGAGTCTAATGGGTAGTGAAGCACTATATTGGACTACTACACTTTTAGAAGTTAATAAATTTTTTATTTGAGAAAAAGCTTCACGTTCAGTTTTCCCCCATGTCCAGCGGGCTTCCTTCTGGAGTAAACGATGGAGAGGCTCTGCTACTGTTGCCTTCTGCTTTAAAAAAACGGAATAAAAATTAAGGAGGCCCAAAAATGCCTGCAACTCATTCTTATCTCGTGGCTCTGGGGCTTCTCTAATTGCTCTCAGCTTCTCTGTTGTGGGGTGGATACCTTCCTTATCTATTTTATATCCTAGGAATTCTATACTGTTGGTTCCCCAGACACATTTATCAGGCTTGATTCTTAAACCTTTGTTCTGTAACCTCTTAAGTACTTCCCTTATTCTTTTGTTTACTTGTTCCTGGTTTTCCCCTGCAATTAAGATGTCATCAAAGTATGGAATGGCCCCATTTACCCCTGACAATAGGCGTTCCATAATGCTCTGGAATATTCCTGGGGCTATGCTTACCCCAAACTGTAACCTCGTGCATTTGAAAGCCCCCCTGTGCGTTACAATTGTTTGGGCGTTTGCTGTTTGTTCATCGACCGGAAGTTGCTGGTAAGCTTGCGCCAGGTCGATCTTTGCGAACCTTTTCCCCTCCCCCAGGGAGTGTAGCAGTTGTTGCACAACCGGGATGGGGTAGGGGTGGTGTTGGAGTGCCTTGTTCAGGGTCGATTTGTAATCAGCGCAAACTCTTAAAGAGCCATCTGGCTTCAGAGGGGTAACTATGGGAGTTTCCCATGGCCCCTGTTCTACAGGGACCAAAATACCTTGGCTAATGAGTTTGTCCAGCTGTATGTCTAGTTTGGGGAGGAGCGGCAGGGGGACCCTGCGAGGTTTTAGTCTGATCGGTGGGACCTTGGGGTCAATAGAGAAAGATATAGGGGGGCCCTTATACAATCCCAATGTGGGGCTGAACACTTCGGGGAACTCTTTTACAAAGTTAGGCATATCATAACAGTTTACATTACACACACCCGAAATCTCGATCCCCAGTGGTTCCATCCATGCTAAACCCAGAAGAGAGTGCTTGGCCCCTGTTACAATAAGCATGGGAAGGGTACATTTAACATTCTTGAATGCGATAGGTACATTTGCTGTTCCCAAGACCGAGATTACTCCCCCCTGAAAGTCTCTAATCACCAAAGAGGTTTGATTTAGGTCAGCCTTAGATACATTAGGCATATACAGTTTAAATTTTTCCCAGGGCATGATGGTATATCTAGAGCCCGTATCCAGCTCCATTGAGCACGGTTGGTTATTGAGTAACAGTGATATAACAATTTTAGCCCCTTTTTTGGTTGCCGTGTTATTCACGGAAAATTGAGAGTTACCTCTATAGTAGTCGCGGTTAGCGGTTGAGTAGTTCCTTTGACCCGCGTTGCGGAATGGTCTCCTTTCTCGCGATTGGGGGGTCTGGTTTGGAGGTCGCTGGTATTGTGGTGTGGCAAATGTTTCCTCTGGCGCTGTTGCTCTGCATGCGATGGCGATGTGGCCTCTCCGGTTGCAACGGCGGCATGTAGCGTCTCGGAAGGGGCATCGATGGCGCTGGTGATTTCCCCGGCAGCCCGCGCAGGGTGCTGGGTGAGTAGCTCTCAGGTGTCTCGGCTGGTCTTGCACCAGGAGGCAGTTGTCTCCGCTGGGACTTTGTTGGCTGAGGTTGTCTGTTTCCACGGCGCTGGGAGACGCGGAGTCGATTTTTGCAATGATTTCTCGCCTTCCGTGCTCTTTCAATTCTATCGCCGCTGCGTCGGCTGCTTCTGCGGTTTGCGCCAGTTTAATCACGGTTTGTAGAGTCGGCTCTTCTTCGATGAGGAGTTTATTTCTCACCGTGTTGCTTTTCATGCCGAAAACCAAGGCGTCGGTGAGGCGAGCTTCCGGGTCTTTAAACTTGCATTGAGCAAGTACTGTTCGCAGCCGCGTTGTAAACTGGCTGATCGACTCGGTTTCCCTCTGAGCCATCATGTGGAATTGATGCCGAAAAACCATGGCTGGTTTGGTCGGCTTGAAGTGGCTCGCCAGTTTTTGTTGTAGGACGTCCCACGCTGTGGCTCTTGCTTGTTCCGGTTCGGTGAGAGTTTGGGCAAGTCTGCGGATTTCTGCGCCGCAGTAGTTAAGGAAAATAGCCCGTCTGCGATCGGCTTCGGTGTCCTGCATTCCCGCCGCCTCGAGGAAGATCTCGAAGGTGGCCATGTACTCGTCCCATGTCGATTTCTCGGGATCGAAGAGTTCCGGAGCCTGGCCGATCTGGATTTTGTCCATGTTGCACGCGAAGTTTCTTCCGTCCGTTCGTCGCCAGTGAAGTAGACCCAGAGACAGGGTTTGGAGCAATCGGTACTTTTATTCAGCTCAGAGAACAAGTGACAGCTCAGCAAGGTGAAGTGACAATTCAGCGAGTACCGACTGGCTCTGCCTGGAGAAACCGCTCCTTTTATATATTTGCGGTTCCCGCCAAAGCTAGAGCCGGCCGCGTCTGAGCCAATCAGGAGCGACTTCCTGCTTGGGCTCAGACAGCGCTGAAAGAGGAACAAACTATTTACAGAGTTACAAGGTAGCCATTACAGGATACAACAAAAAGTTTCTTAGACACTGACTCTTAATTTACCTGTTTCCTTTACATAAGAGTGTACCTTTTGCAACTGCTGATTTTACAAGCAATAAAAACTGACCACACTTCGTAGTTCTTTTGGGTCTATTGGGTAATAAAATCTACACTTCACCCACAGGCACTGTCAGCCCAGGTTCTCATCTCTTGTAGTTATATAAAATGACACCACAATCTTTGGTCAGGCTTTTGCATTGAGGGAATTATATTACCAATCTCTCGTAAAAGGACCGTTAGGTGGTAGGAGTAATAAAAGAAATCATGTATGACGTTCAATCTTTATTTAAGTGTAACTCCAAGCATGTGCGTCAAGGCACAAGAAAATAGTGGCTGGGTGTTTTATTGTTGTTTTTTGTTTTGGGTTTTTTTTTGGCAAAGTATATTCACATTTATATTCAGGTAACTGAGAAGCAATTCCTGCAACTCTGGGTTGTTGATTACATTTATTTATTTATTTATTATTTGGATTTGTATGCCGCCCCTCTCCGAAGACATGCAAATAGGAACTTGTGTTTTTCTGGGAATGGGGGGGGGGATCACAATGGAGGTGGTGAACAGATTAACAACAGACCCCCACCTGCCCCTCTCCCTCCCTCCTGCTCCCATTCTCTGCATCTTCTAATTGGGCCACAGTGTTTGGTTTTTCCTTTTTTACCATATTTTTTGAAGTATAAGACACATGTTCCCACCTCCCGAGGAGGCTGAAAATTTGGGTGTGTCCTATACGCTGAATATACTTTTGACTGGTATGGGAATCCTACCATTCAGATTCATTGGATGGCTCCTATCTTCAAAAAATATGAAAGAACAATATTATACAAATCTTTTTTTCTTTTGACCATTTTTTCCTAAATGAAAAAGGCCTGAAGAAAGTTAGCACCCACCCACTTGCTAGAAGAATGAAATATTCCAGGAAATATTCAAAAAGGAGAATATTATATTTCCTGAAGGAGAAAAGGATAAACATATTTTTAAAGACAAAGCATCTCCCCATAACTCCTTGCCCGCCCTTCAGCTCCAGGGTAATGGGATTAAGATATGGCCCTGAGGACATGATAGGATTAGCCCTCTACCCCCCATCTATCAGCAAGGTTCACTTCATTGCAAAATTGCCTGGGGACATTACATCAGCCCATAGTTCAACCAAACTTAGCTTGGATAAACTCCTAGGATTTGCACTTGAGCTCTACAGCAATCAATGAAATACCTTCCCTTACACAGGAACAGGAAGCTCTAGGTCAGGGCCAATTCATGTGGTCAACTAGCCAGAATCACATGTGCTTGGTGGTTCTGCTTCACCATTAAACCATTCTTCAAAGTAGCTTCCATGTTTCCATTGTCTTTCTCCCCGCTTGGAACTGAACCCAGATGGATATTTCTTCCTACAGGCCCAAATATTTAAAAGTTCCTTCTATGAGTTCCTGATAACACTGATGATATTTTTTCTGCAACTTTTCTAGTGCTACAATATATATTGGGTGAAATAGTATTCATATTTAGCTTGAAATATGGACAATTGGTTTGCTATTCAGAAGTGTGATGGAAAGATGCTATCTGATCTAGTGGGACATCAATGCAGAACATAAATGCAGGTTAATATAATTAATATAATTAGAGTTAATTAATTGAAGTAGCAATATGCAACTTTTACAATATTCTAATTTTTTATTATTTAAAAAAGAATTAAGACGCATGTTAATTTCTTAGTTGATGATTGGGTGAAGTATTCACCACCTGTTTAATTTATATTTCCATAACTAAAAGAGTAAAAGGCTTATATTGTTAACGGAATATGAGATTTGAGAAGCAAGTTTGGAGCTGTTTGAGGTGGGCATCATATGGAGGAATAGGAATATGTTGCTATCCTTTCCCCCTCAGCACAATTTATAGCTATTGGTCTAATTCTTTTTAAAAAAAAAAATCAGTGTGGGTTGCTTTCCATCACATTGAGTGACAGTTCCACAGAGAAAGCAGAAAAAGAACTTTCTCTAGATTTCAACTGATAAGGAATTATTTTCTTATGCCTGAATGACTGAAAGTAGATGGAAACAGTTTATCTCTGGGTAAATTAATGATATATTTTTTCTGAGCATTAGAGGTTTTTGTTTATTTCTTCTTTTCCTTTTTGTTGAGCTCTCAAAGATGCAATCATATTTTAAGGTAGGTTGAATTTCCTATAACAGTTGTAAGTATGCTGATGTTGATGTTTTCAGCCAGCTAGCCAGCTGTGGCCCCTTATAGGAAATGCCATCTGATCCATCATGTCTCTTAAGATTCAGTTTTGCCTTACTTAAATCTAACCTTGACAAAGCATGTCTAAGCAACCTCCTAAATCTGCTGCATTCCTTTGTTTAGCTCCAAGCCCCTTATTTGAAGCATTCTTGAGTGGTCCGTAATCTTTCCAAAGTTAAAATAATGCTTTTCTTCCCCTCTTGATGACAACACTGGTTTTGCTGTGGGTAAAATCTAATACATTGTCACCAGCTATTCTGTCAATAGCATAGGCAGATGACCTCAGAGGAACAGTGCCAACCTGGTATTTATTGGCTACTTTAAGCTGGTCCAGTTATGCCCATTCCTCTTCAATCCTTAGCAGAGCTTTTCTGTTCTAAGTGGCAATTTTTTTCAATCAGCTCACTTGCTTCTAGATCTCTACATTGATCTTCAGTTTAGAGATCTGAATACAAACTAACAAGAGATGATTGGTCATGGTGCTAGAATAGAAGCAGAATAGAAAGTGAGAGATCTCTTTCTATAGGTTTCATGGTTCGAATCTCCCCAAGCCTGACAGATGTTATTAATCTCCTGTGTCCCAAAGGTGTCTGATTGTCAGTTGATATAAGCTGTTAGTTGGCCTCCCTTTGAATGTACCTTTGCAAAACATTTTGAAGTACCAGGATGGATTTTGACACATGCTAAACCCAGTGGTTTAGCCATTTGTCAAAACTTGCCTCCCTTCAGTCTGAGTTTATGTTAAGTCAAGAAGCTGATAAATGTTTTTCCCTGTCTGGTGGTATTTTGTGAGAGTGAAGGAAAACCCAGCTATGAAACCCACCAATTCCTGTCTTAAGCATATACTATATGTTTTGACTAACGTCAGCAATACATTCAAGTGGCAAAACAGGCATAACCCTAGGGACTGCAGATTTTATGCTGATATAGATTTCTGCTTGATTAAGGATGGAGAGCAGTTTAATTTTGCTGTGAGGAAAAAGTCCTCAGACTCCTGTGGCCATTGCCTATATACAGCCCTCATTAGCTGTTTTGCTCATCTGTCATTTGATTAGGTAGAGAGACACACTTGGGGAATGAGGTTGGATTATTATATATTAAAGCTTTGCAAATCATCTACAATTAGAGAAATAAACTGTAGAAGATTCAGGATTGAAGAACAGGGTGTAAGAAGCAGCATTAGAAAACAGGTATTAGTGGAAGCAGTGATAAACACATTGGGAAAAAGAATCTGAACTCCAAATATGAACCGAATAATCAAATTATCACAGATAATCCCCACTCGGTTAAAGACCTCGGTGTACTAACAACAAAAGATTTAAGTGTCAAAGCCCACTGCAACAACATAGCCAAGAAGGCTTCAAGAGTTGTAAACCTAATCCTACGTAGCTTCTGCTCTGGCAATCTCACACTACTTACCAGAGCTTACAAAACGTTTGCCAGACCCATCCTCGAATATAGCTCATCCGTTTGGAACCCATATCACATCTCAGACATCAACACCCTTGAAAATGTCCAAAGATACTTCACCAGAAGAGTCCTTCACTCCTCCACTCGAAACAGAATACCCTACGAGACTAGACTTTCAATTTATTTATTTATTCAATTTTTATGCCGCCATTCTCCTTAGACTCAGGGCGGCTTACAACATGTTAGCAATAGCACTTTTTAATAGAGCTAGGCTATTGCCCCCACAATCTGGGTCCTCATTTTACCCACCTCGGAAGGATGGAAGGCTGAGTCAACCTTGAGCCGGTGATGAGATTTGAACTGCTGACCTTCAGATCTACAGTCAGCTTCAGTGGCCTGCAGTACAGCACTAGAAAACTTAGAACTAAGACGCCTTAAACAAGATCTAAGTATTGCCCACAAGATCATATGCTGCAACGTCCTGCCTGTCGGTGACTACTTCAGCTTCAACCACAACAACACAAGAGCACACAATCACAACTTAATATTAACCGCTCCAAACCTGACTGTAAAAAATATGACTTCAGTAACCGAGTTGTCGAAGCGTGGAACTCATTACCGGACTCGGTAGTGTCATCCCCAAACCCCTAACACTTTACCCTTAGATTATCCACGGTTGACCTATCCAGATTCCTAAGTGGTCAGTAAGGGGCGAGTACAAGTGCACTAGAGTGCCTTCTGTCCCCTGTCCTATTGCTCTCCTATATCTCCTATACCTTTCTTCTATTCCTATATATCTTCCTCTATTCTTTCATTTATATGTTCTATTACTATATCTTCTTTTCTATTCTTTCTTAGATATATTTTACTATGAGTATCTCCTCTATAACCTTCATCATGTATTTTACTATGTGTGTATAAATATATATATACCCCCTAAAACCCTCATTGTGTATTGGACAAAATAAATAAATAAATAAAATAAACAATAAACAATAAATATTATATTTATTTATGGATCTTGTATGCTGCCCAACTTGTTAAAAGTGACTCCAAGTGACTTACACACATGCAATTAAAATATACCATAAAACATTCGAATAATAAATACGGGCCTTAAATTAAAACTCACTTAGGATAAAACTGGTGCAGAAGAGGAGGAGGCAGTGTGCTTGGAAATATTGAATGAAATTATAGAAAAGTATAATTTATAGAAATATGTGCAGTGTGCATAGGGATTTTTTCATAGTTTTTTTTAAATAATCCGTCCCTCCAACAGTCAGAGGGACAGTGAACTGGCCCCTTGTGTAAAAAGTTGGGGGACCCCTGGCCTAGACCCAAGCCATGAAGGGCTTTAACAATCAACACCTTGATGTGGACCCAGAAGCAAACTGACAGTCAGTGCAGTTTGTGGAAGAATGGTACAACATGGTCCATCATAGGGCTCCCAAGAATTGTCCAAGCAGTTGCACTCAGCACCAGCTGAGGCTTCCAGAGATTCTTCAAGGGGAGCTTCATGTAAATCAATCTCAGGTAAATGAGTAAGAATCACAAATAGCTTCAGAATATTCACAAGATTATGGTGAAGAAAAGAGCAAGGAGTTTTTGTTGGATGGAAAAAGGAGAAAGAATGCTTCCAGAAAATAGAAAGTAGCAAAAATCTTTTCTTTTCCTTAATGAATGTGATATGTGGCATGTTTAACTATATACTAATGCGTAATCTCAGCTGCTGGCTTCTGTCCCATCAGTACTAAATTAAATTAAATGGATTTCTCCTCCTGTATTCAAAGTTCAAAATGTTCCAAGCCATGCATGCCCCTGGCTGGTTATGACCTCATTAACTTCTCAGAGTACTTCCTCCTATCTTAGGAGAAAGTGCCAGTAGGTAACCCAGACACCAGCACTCTTATATGGGAAGAAGCATTGGAGTTCTCAAATTTGTCTAAGAACAAACTTAGAAAATTAACAACAGGATTTGAACATTTGGATAGGCTTGGTACCATGTTGGGAATTGTCTGTAGCAGGAGAATCTAAGCTATATATTTGTACAGAATCCAAGGAGTAAATTGTACATATGTTGACCTAGCAGGGCAAAACCCGTCTGTAAGGATGGAAAGGGAACAGTGTTACAATGTAATAAATATTGACAATCCAGTAAAAACATGCACATTTTATAGGCTGGTGTTAGGAAATACATTGGTTTTATTGGATTAAGTTCTTATTTCAGTAAAGCCACCACAACTGGCTTGTCTGTGGCCTATAATTATAATTAGTTAGATGTCATTTTGCTGGCACCATTGGGATGGGTTACCTCTCTAATCTCAAATTAAGTCAAGCTGACGGAGCTGCAGTAGATTTAGTGCAGCTATTAGAAACAGTCGGATCAACATACAAATGCCTCCTAGAAGTGACCCTCGCTCTGAGAAAGCTCAGTTTTTAATAAATCCATCTAGAACTGCTCTTTGTGCAGAAAAACCTTTCACCAACAATGTTTCCTTGTGGTAAAGTCTTAATGTGTAAAAAGAGACTATGAGAGTGTTCCCTGTGTTTGAATCATATCCTGAGACAGATCTTAGTTCTTATTTTAGTCTTATTTCTTAGAAAATATATATGCATATATATATATATATATATATATATATATATATATATATATATATATATATATATATATATATGGCTAGCTGATGAGGCCAAAATAAGGCTGAAATAGATCTATCCTAGTCTCCCTTAATTTTCAAATTCAGCAAAAAAATGTGACACACACACACACACACACACATATATGTGTGTGTGTGTGTGTTTTCGTACATTTTCATGGATATATGTATGTAGATTGTTCTGAGTTCAGGTTTTGCCCCATGTAATATTTTGAATGTCTATGCGATGTTTCGATGAAATCACATTCACCATCATCAGGCTGAAGTTGTAAGCTTCGTGCTGCTGTAAATATAGTTATTTGTGTGGCTTTCCCAAGCTCCATTTCCACTGACAGAGGATTGCAGGAGGCTATAAAAGCTGAAAACAGAGCTCAGGATCCCATTTTTGCTGGCAGAGTGCTCACGTCCCCGATATGAGTGATATTGATCAGGCCATGCCCACCTTGGGCACACCCACCCCAGTCCCCCAAAGTTAAACACAACCTTGGTGCCGCCCTCAATAAAATCTAGTTTGACACCCCTGATTTAGAAGATTATCTGGTGTGTATCCAGTTTAAAGATCAGCAGAGTTATAAGAAGAAGCTTGAAAAGTTCCATTAGCAGTAGTTGGTCAATTGATTAATAATCAAGCCAAATGTGACCTGTTCAGTCTTCTTTAAGTCTCCATCAAGTTATAGTAACTTTCTAAGTGGATTTACAGCATTATAAAATAGCAAATGCATTTTTATGCAAGGTTGTATTTTACTTTTACCAAATGCTCAGTTATGAATAAGTGGCCATCTTGCTGCCAAAGGAAATAAATTAAATTAGATGAGTTGTGGTGGTCTAGGTTGACTTTCTTGAAAATGTATATCTCAGACACAGCTTTGGAGATTGCAGTTCCATATCAGTTGTGATACATATATTTGGAAATGTTGTGTTCCACTGTCAGGAATATAATCACACTATATTTTTAATCAAGGTTAACTAGGAGGAAAAGTTCCATTGAAACATTCATTTTTACAACTTTGCCCATGTCAAAGTTCTTATCAGAAAGTTGGGCATATGTTTGTCACAATATTTCATATATTGACTTTTGGAATTATAGCTCCAATATCCAAGCTGTGTGTATACATGTGTGTGATGGGAATTAAGGTTCCCCACTTTCTGTACAACAACTCTCCTGATCTGATTTCTTACTGGAATGGGAGGGGATTACTTTTTACTGGGAATTCTGACAATTGCAGTTCCAGCATACTGGGAGTTTGCTTTGTTGGGAAAAGCTATTTTATGGCATTTCATTCTTAAAATGAATAAATTCTACACCTGTGTGGATCACAAGCTGTTGAGTTTCGATACTGAAGAGACAGGAGACTGGTGGAGTGACTTCAGCTCTTTATTAGGTTATAGGGTGTAACTTTCAGCAACAATATCCAAAAGGCAGGGGTTTTTAATAGGGAGCCAATCCGGCAGGGAACCAATCAGAATTTTCCTAGTGTTGAGGGAAATTAAACTTGTGTAAGGGCTCTACAACATTGCCTTTACTTTTCAGGAACATGCTGTAAAAATTAAGTAGCCCTAGATATGCTTGAAGCTCTGTCTTGTTGGTGGGTATCAGAGCCTCTCTAATGGCTCTGAGTTTGTCCTTAGTGGAGTGCAGGCTGGAACCATCAATCTGGTACCCCAGGAATTCTACTTCTGAGACTACTACCTGGCATTTGCTTGCCTTGCCTTGCAGTCCTGCAGCTTGTAGCACTTCTTGCAGTCTTCCCATTAATTGATTAATGTCTTTGGTGATGATGAGTACATCATCAAAATAGGGTACAACGTCAGATGCTTTGTTTAAAACTCGCTTCATTATTCCTTGAAAAATCTCTGGGGCTACACTAATGCCAAATTGGGGCCTGTTCCATTTAAAGGCTCTGTGGTGGGTAAATATTGTTTGAGCCTCCACAGTCTCACAATCAATAGAAAGTTGCTGCTACACCTGCGTGAGGTCCAGTTTTGCAAAGATGGTGCCTGGGCCTAGTATGTGTAATAAGTATTGGACTACAGGTACTGGGTAGGCACTTTGCTGCAGTGCCTTGTTCAATGTGCACTTATAGTCAGCACATATGCATACAGACCCATCACTCTTTAGTATGGGGGTTTCCCACTTTGCATGATTGACTAGTTCTAAGATTCCTTGCTCTATTAGCTTATCTAACTCCTTGTTGATCAATGGCTTTAATGCAAAGGGGCTCAACCTTGATAGCTGAACCTGGGGGTCTAAACTAAAAGAAATAGGGATGCCCACATACTTGCCCAGAATTGGGTTGAATGCATCCTGGAATTCCCACAGCAGGTCCTCGCAGCCCTCTGTAATTGTCACCTTTATTGTCTTGTTATCTCTGATCACTTTCATGCGTAAGGTCCTGAACCAGTCTCAGCCCAACACACTAGGGATGTGGTTGTGGGCAATGGTCAGTGGCAGGCTAGCTTCTTGGTCATCGTATTGCACAAGAACTTTTTTGGTTTTCAAAATCGGAATTCAATTGCCTTGGCAATCTGCAATTCTCACCGGCTGCATCCTTATGAGGTTAGGCATGGCTCTCTTGGCAGTTTCCTAGAACACGATCATGATTGACAACCTGGTATCTATTAACATCTCACAGGGAGACCCCTCCACAGCTACAGTAATGCAGATGGGGTGAACTATTCTCATTTCTCACCTAGTTTACTCTGACATAGTTAACATCAGATTGTGGGGTGTACTCACTGGCCTGCTGGTTTTGGCCTCTGTCATCACACTGTGGCTCCTGAATGTAGTTGTTTTGCCATGGTTCCCAGGAGTAGTTATTTCGGCTGGTGCCTCTTTAGGGAAAAGGGGGCATCTTGCATACTCAAGCCATATGGCTGAGTTTTCCATAAATTGCATCACAAAATTGGCATGTTGCTCGGAATGCTGCCCTCCAGAGCTGTGGCACCCAATGCCTCCAGATCTTCTTAATTCACCTTTGTGTTTTGAAAGGTTTTTTTCCTGGTTCTACATGTTCTGGTGGCTCAGCACCAGATTGTAATTTTGTGCACTTCAGCATTCATCTTACTAGAGGCCAGAACGATTTCACAGTGGAGGGCTTTGGCAATCTGGTTTGAACTTTCGGCCACCCTGGTCTCATCTAACATGGTTTTCAGAGTCAAGCCAGCCCTGGATAGTAACTCCTTTTGTAAGCTTATGTCTCAAATGCCTCGAAACCCAGTAATGCATCTCCCAGGAAAGCATTAAATCGGCAGTAGGTTGCCACTAAAGGCTGTCTCATAATCATATATGCTCTCTCCTTCCTGCTGTACTCTCTCTCTGAATTTGTAGCAGCTGACCACCTTTAAAGGAGCTGGGTTGAAATGGTTCTGCAGGCACTCCTTTAAAACCACCCAGGCAATTGTGTTGGCGTTCTCAGATTTAGATAAGTCTACTGCTTTCTCAACAATCTTCAGACCGCAGTGGCTTAAGAACATTGCTCTTGTTTGATTGACTGGGATGTCCTGGAAGTTATTGGCTTCCAGGAAACAATCGAACCTGGCCATGTAATTTTCCCAGGTTTCTCCAGCTTAGTTGAAAGGTGAAAGTGAATGTATGAATGAATGAATGAATGAAGACACTGTAACTTCTGTTTCGGTCTTTCTCTTTGTTCTTTGTTCTGCTTTTGAATCTGGCACCTCGTGTTCTCACTTCCTTCTGGCTGGGCTGGATTCCTTTGTTTTGGTTTTTTAAAGCTCTTCAGTATCCCACCTGTGACGCCAATGTTGAGTTCCAATACTGAAGACACAGGAGACTGGTGGTGACTTCAGCTCTTTATTAGGGTATAGGGAGTAACTTCCAGCAGCAGTATACAAAAGGCAGGGGGTTTATATAGGGAGCCAATCCGGAAGGGAACCAATCAGAATTTTCCTACTCCACTTCCCTGTTGGATAAGAGTGAAAATTTCCCAGCTTCTTCAGGGCACAACACAATCAATCTGTGTTGTTGAGTTAACATAGTGAAATAGCATTGCAAAAGCACAAAGGCAATTTAGCATGCTGTTAACGACTTGTGTAGAAAAGCATGTATTTGCAAGATCATTAATAATAAGCAAAGAAATTTACCCATAGATTAATCTTAATGTGACTTTTTAAAAGTTTAACCATCTCTGCAAAAGCATCAAATATACAGTTTCAGTTCACGGGTGGGTTTATCTTACCTTCCCTATTGGTTCGGAAGTGCACTGGTCACAATGGAAGTGTGCACATCACATCTGGGTACTGACCCTCTGCACATGTGCAGAAGCCTTTGTACATGCACAGAGAGTTCATTGCCAACTGCTTTCAAGCAACCCCAACCGAGGAACCAGTCCGCGGGTATGACAAGCCAGCCATCACTACTGGTTTGGTGAATAGGGCCAAATTTCTGCCACCAGCTTGCATGAACCAGTCTGAACCAGCAGCAACCCACCACTGCTTCAGTTTCTTATGTACCAAATTTTATTGGTGCATAAGAAACTGAAACAGTGGTGGGTTGCTGAAAATTACAACCTGTCCAATTAGGAACATTCATCTGTTTCCTGGAATGAACATAAAATATTTATTTGAGTCAACACAGAATACGAGAGAAAAGGCTAGAAATATGGGTCAAGCTGGCAGAGCTTTATTTTATTTATTTTATTTATTTTATTTATTTTATTTATTTTATTTATTTTATTTATTTTATTTATTTTATTTATTTATTTTATTTATTTTATTTATTTTATTTATTTTATTTATTTTATTTATTTTATTTATTTTATTTATTTATTTAATTTATTTATTTATTTTATTTTATTTATTTTATTTATTTTATTTATTTTATTTATTTTATTTATTTTATTTATTTTATTTATTTTATTTATTTTATTTATTTTATTTATTTTATTTATTTTATTTATTTTATTTATTTTATTTATTTTATTTATTTTATTTATTTTAATTTATTTATTCATTTATTCATTCATTCATTTATTTATTCATTTATTTATTTATTTATTTATTTATTAGATTTGTATGCCGCCCCTCTCCGTGGACTTTTGGCTTTCCTTAGCAATTTTGATGTGATGCAAGGTGTATTTTAAAAACCCTTTAATCTTGTCTATCCATAACTTATTACATGATGTAATAAAACCCTTCTCGGGCAGGCAACAGCAAACTTTTCTATTAATAACAAAACTACTAAATGACATCTATACGTAACCCAAGATTTGGAGACATTCTGTGAACTCCCTAACAAAATTAGGATCTCCTGGAATTATCACCCATGAATTTTCTTCTTTGCAGGCTGCAGAAAGAATTGTGGCAAAAATACTGCCTTCATGTTTCCAGCAATGGGGAAACTTCAGGGTGAGGGATTAACAAGTCTGCCTTTTAATTGTAGTGAACAGTTTTCCAACGGCTGTCCAATTATAGTGCTTTGAAAAAGAGATATTAATAGCTTACAGCATTATTCAGTCAATAAATATCCTGATGTGTACTCTTTCTTATTTCCATCTTACTAAAACAACATTTGAAGAGATATAATACAGTCAGAAATCTTGCTTATGGTTTGAGGGTATTTCCTTACTTCTTACACTGCCTCCACTGATTTTCCAAAATACGCAAATGCCATCTGAATGAATGCCATGTATAAAAACCAGTAACAAAACCCAGTAGGGTTTGCATTGTATCATGATACCACTGTATCATAAAACAATGATGGTACACTGACTTTGTTTGTTTGTTTGTTTAGCCACCCATCTTGCCACAGGCAACTCTGGGCAACTTACAAGACTGAAAGTCATAAAACCATTGTGTTGAGTTGTTACAGATTGAGTTTGTTTTCAGAAATTTAGATGATTACATAGTAAATCTTTGTAAAAATATTTCATTTTGCCCCAGGTTTCTAGATTTATTTCCATTCTCCAATTCAATCTCTTTTTTATCCAGAGTTTCATGGCAGTTATTCCCATCAGGAGGCTACAATGAATGGCCTGGAAAATAGCGGTTGAGAGGGAAGCTTAATCAGAAAAAAGTACTGAAAAGCTGGAAAAGCTTCAAGACATTTCTGAATAAACACATTCATTTGGAGCTGATGCCTCCTCCTGTTCCTCCTCAGTCCTTAAGGAATGAAATAGTGGCTCAGAAAAGACCCAAGAAAGATTTATAGAGAGAGTGAATAACAAATTAAAGTTTTTTAAAGCTCCTATAAAGTTGAGATTCTTCAGAATTTTATTGAGAAAGATTTCAATACCTATTTCACAAAGGATCTTTTATAAAACTAATATATCTGCCATCAAACTTTGAATGCTTGCAGAATATTTTGAAATGAAGATGTAGATATAGATTCCCATATTCCCATCTTGGTGATATTTTGGATCATGTTTTAAATCAGATCTTAATTTTTGGATTAAATGAGCAGTGCTTTTATCTATACCTTCCAATATACAGTAATCCAGGTAATAAAGTACATCACTTAAAATTTGGCAGTCTTCTATTTCAAGGACTGTTTATTGCTTTGTATTAGTTTATCTCAAATATAGTCCTTCTAGGAATAAGTTCAGATCAAGGTTACTGAAAGCATCTATTTTTCATTTTTTACTAGAGTGGTTTGCAGAATGAACATGCATCTTGCCTGCTGCATGAACTTTATATTTTATGGATAAAGAGACATAAACATTACAGTGCCTTCAAATGTATATCTCTCTGAACCAATGCTAGGAGGAAACCACTAGGCAGGATCCATGTTTGGGAGACTAGAATGGCCCCAATTTTTCCATAAGACCCTAAAAACCTGATTATGTTCCTGAGCCCAGGGTACAGAATTGTGAAGGGATCTGTTTCCTAGTTTTATTGTGAACTGGTGAAGAGTCTCGTCTGCTGTATAGATATTTATTTTGGATGTTTTTATTGTTTTAGCATTTTAATTGAAATACATTTTTAAATTGTCCAGAGTCATTGACTGAAATGAGTAGCTGTAGAAATTGAGTAAGTAATAAAGTAAGTAAGGTGGACAACAGAAAGAAAGGAGTTCTGTTGCATCTAAATGGAGTCTTTTGGAGGTTAGAGGCTAGTGGCCACATATAGCAGCAAATTGGTAAGTCTGAATAAACTGGCAAAATTAATAAAGATCTTATGAATGGTTGCTTTAGCTGTGGTTAACCTACTATTGCGTAGCTTCTTCTTTGATAATGTTGATCTTTTAACCAGAGCATATAAAACATTTACTAGACCAGTTCTTGAATACAGCTCATCTATCTGCAAGCCACACTACATATCAGACATAAATACAATGGAGAATGTCCAGAGATATTTAATGAGAACAGTAGTACATTCCTCTGAAACAGAATACCCGATGCCCCCAGTTTTGAAATTTGGGGCTTAGAAAATTTAGAAGCACACTGCCTTTGATCTGACCTAAGTGTAGCACACAAAATTATCTGCTACAATGTCCTACCTGTCAATGACTACTTCAGTTTCAACTGCAGCAATACACAAGCTCGCAATAGACACAAACTTAATGTAAACCACTCCAAACTTGTGGAAGAGCACAGCGAACCGCGTGGCCGGAGCTTAGGGGACGCTGTTGCTGCTGGCTGGGGCGGCGAGATTCGGCTGCTGTACATGTGCATAAGCCAAATCTTGCATGCACAGCACATGAACGGCCAGCAGTGATGGAGATGCGCTCGCAGCTCCATTTCTGGTGGTGGTGCCTGTTGCCCATCCCTGACTGGCTACCATTGATCTCATCCCATTCCTAAAGGGTCTGTAAGGGGTATGTATAAGTGCAGCAATGTGACTACAGTACCTGTCCTAATGTCCCCATGTATTCGTAAAATATGGGGTATTCATAACCATGCTTGTATTTCTTATATATTCACAATCCTCTTTATACTTTGTCTGTAATCATATACACGCTTGAAAGTAAGTAAGTAAGTAAGTAAGTAAGTAAGTAAGTAAGTAAGTAAGTAAGTAAGTAAGTAAGTAAGTAAGTAAGTAAGTAAATAAATAAATAAATAAATACATGGCTTTGATTTGTAAACCAGCAGCTGTAGCTGTTTCAGGATAAGTGTAGTTTGGCCACAGAGAACATTGCATTGGTCTCTTATATCTCAGTGACATTTTTATGATGTTCTTATGTGGGACTGCTTTGATGCATGGCCAAGACAGTAAAGCTAGTGGAAAATGTGCTAATCAAACTTTTATTAATACAGCTACCCACAGCAGAAGAACAACTTTATCAAACTGGCTGTTGATTTGCTTCTAAGCCATGCTAAAGGTTTTGATATTAACTTTGTAGGTGCCAGGATACCCAAAGGTTTATTTGCTCCCATGTACACTTTCTCAACCATAGCAATTGCCCAGAATCTGAATTAAGTTTGCATCAAATTGAAGAATACTCATTTTTTTACATTTGTGATATCTATTGTGCAGGAAAAAAAAATCCTTCCAGACTCAAAGCATCCACCACTATTTGATAAGATTATATGCCAGCATCGGTACAAATTTATTTATGTAATAGTTTGAATTTCCAGATTAGCACAAACCAGCAGATGAATACATTTCTTTTCTTCTATCTTATCATATAAGCTTCAGCGAACTCACCGAGACTTGCTTTGAAAAGACTATATAACAGTGATGGTGAAACTTTTTTTCCTCGGGTGCCGAAAGTGCATGCATGCGTGCACTATTGTGAATACGTGAGTGCCCACACCCAGGGAGAAAACGGCCTTCCTTGTCCCTCAGAGACCCTCCGGAATCAGAAATAGAATAGAATAGAATAGAATTTTATTGGCCAAGTGTGATTGGACACACAAGGAATTTGTCTTGGTGCATATGCTCTCAGCATAAATAAAATAAAATATACATTTGTCAAGAATCATGTGGCATGACACTTAATGATTGTCATAGGGGTCAAATAAGCAATGAAGAAGCAATATTAATTGTTGTGGTTAGTTCTGGCCCAGCTCCTGCCCCAAGGACTGTGGATGTGGGGGAGACATCCACATGCTGCAGGCCTGTTTTGCCCCCAGTGGAATCTGCTGATGAAGGCTCCTCTGACCAAGAAGACATGAGTGACAGGGAGGAGGAGAGTGTGGCAGACAGCTCAGAAGGAGATCAATTATCTAGCTCCTCCTTGGATTCAGAACAAGAGTTAATGATACAGCCATGCATGCGGAGAGCGATGCGTGGGCAACAACAACTGAGAGATTATTATCAAAGAAAATGAGTCCACCTGTGGTTGGGTGGGGCTGTGGTAATTAGTGAGGCTGCTATAAATAGCAGCCTGTGGGTTTGGCCATTGTGGAAGATTATCTGATCGTTGTGTTTCGTGACTGCTTTACTGACTTTGACCTTTTGTGTGCTGATTTTTCCCCACTTTGAAACTAAACCAGAGCAAAGTGTGTTTCACTTTGTGAAAGAGGAAGGACTGTGAATTGCCTCACAGCTGCAAGTTAAGTATCACAGAACTGATCAGGGACTTGTACAAATTACCAGTTTGTTTGGAGACAAGTGCTCTTTGCTATACCAAAAGAGGGCTTAGTTTAAGTGACTTTTCTTTATAAAGAACATTGTTTTGAATTTTCAAACGTGTGTGTGTCTGAAATTTGTACCTGTGAATTTTTGGGAGAAGTTTACTAGAGAGCCCGACAGAACAATTAATAAAAATCTTAGGATACAAGCAACATGTTACAGACATACAATCAACATGGGAGGAAATGGGTGATAGGAATGATGAGAAAAACTAGTAAAATAGAAGTGCAGATTTAGTAGAAAGTCTGACAGTGTTGAGGGAATTATTTGTTTAGTAGAGTGACGGCATTCGGAAAAAAGAGCATTTCATCGAGGCAGCCTTTGTCAGCGCCATCTTTTTTTGTTGTTGGCCCATTTGTTGACTTCCGGGAGGCCCAGTAGACCCATTTTTGCCCTTTCCAGGCTCCAGAAACTTCCCTGGAGCATGGGGGTGGGGTGGGGGTGGGGAAACGCTCCAACCCCACTCCCTGGAGACTCTCCAGAAGCTGAAAGGCTTCCTCCCATAGCCTCTGTGCAAGTCAAAAATCAGGTGGCTGGCACACACATGCATGCTGGAACTGAATTAGGGCAATGGCTCAAGTGCCAGCAGCTATGGCTTCCTGTGCCACTGTGGCACACATGCCATATGTTCGCAATCACTGCTATATAAGTTATCACTGTAACCAAATAAATGGAGATGTAACCATGTATTCACTGAAAGAAACAATAGCCATCAAATTAATTAAAGATTGTGTGGTATCCAATGTTGTATTATATGCTTCGGTGGCCAGATATTATCTTTATATTAACAGAAACAAGGCTGCTATTTTGTGAAATATTCCAAGATTCTCCCATTTCATGATAATTTTTAGAAAGCTAGTAAAAATGTGGTTCTTCCAAAAAGCCACATATAGATGATTGATTTACCTAGTCACTTAGAAGCTACAGTAATATCAATCTATATACCCCACTTTTGATACTGACTCTGAATTAAGTCTTAGAAAATTTCCAAATATATGTGGAGATATATTACCACCAGGATTTTTTAAAAATTAGATTGCAATGGAACATTATTGAAGAAAAATAACCGTTTAATTTTTAATTCCTTTTTAAAGTAGAGAGATGTCTCTGAATTTGAAGTGCTTTAAAAATACAAACTTTATTTTCTTTTTATGTATCAGAATTTGGCTCTGGGATCATTTGAAGTGATATAATGAAGTATTCTCTTTTAAAATTTTTATCAGCCCTTCATTGTCTTATGAAAGATTGTAAAAAATCTAGTTATTTGGGAAGGCCCAAGGAATTCAGAGTGATTTTCTTTCCTACATGGTAGGAATGATGTAATTGGAGTTTGGCTATATATTATATTTGCTGTTAATTTTACTGGTAGTTATTGAATATTGGATATAGTGTTGGTTGTATATCAGTCCTATACAACCATCCTAAAGTGGCATAAAAGTCAATCATCCTAAAGTGGCATATAGGTTTTAGAAAATAAATATATAATTGATTGTTTGGTTAAAAATTAAAGAATGAAACTTCCTTGACATCCTTGATTTATACGCATTAAGGCATAAATTATATCCTGAGACATATATTCAATGGGTATAAACAGGCAATTTTTTAATCTTATCAAAGGTAATAAAAAGGTAATAAAAGGGAAGCCAAACTTCAAATTAATACTGAAATAAAATTAGATTTGCCTGCCTCTAATTTGGTTAATTAAAATATTATTCTACTCAATTTGAAGGTACAGTTTCTATTCAAATTAATTTAATAGGTCTTTTGATTGGCAGCCCATTCCAATTGAAAGTTAAGAAGGTTAAGAAACAAAAAAACCTGTCAAATTCAACCACAACAACAACAAAAAAAATCAGAACTAAAGAGGATATAGACCATCTGTTTAGTTTGCGGTGGTCTATAGTTTGATGTAAAATATACATTCTTAAGCTCTGTTAGAAGTTAATGTGTCCTGTATAAACTGTTCCCAATCCTTTTTCATTCTACCATGCTGGATGGAAGTTTTAAAGAAGCAGGGAGGGATTATTTCAAGTCTCATATTCATTCAGTTATGTCCTTTCTGTAGGAAATCCATTTTGCACTATCCCAGGCAGGCTATTTGTGCAACTTGGTGTATGTAGCTAGGAAATCCTTTGCACAACTTCATGTTGTATCAAGTTGTGACCTTTCCTGCTTCCTTAGAATCTCATCTGGATTAGTGCAATAACCTCTATGTGGAACTACCCTGGAAGAGTATTCAGAAATTACAAATGGTACAGAATGGTGCAGTGACCTAGACAGTGGTTGCCAAGTTGTAAATTGCCGGACTGCAGTAATGTAGGAACATGGCTCGTTTTCTATCGTCCGATGCATCGTTTAAGTTGCTTGCCTGGAGAAATATGCGGAATTTGGACATGTAAGCCATCTATGTATCTTCATCTGGGTTGAAGAAGGGCAATGCATGCGGCATTGCTGAAGCCATCTCTGGAACGCAGAGGCTCGAACCCCTCGTCGCCACTGTTAAATCAGAGGCTGGAGGCTGAGGAAGGTTAACAGCTCTTTATTGGCAATCAGGAACAGTTGAAGTGACCAGCTCGCAGGTAGGAAGTGACTGCGAGCTACCGGCTAAAGCCGCACCTTATATACCTTGCTGGCGCGGGGAAAACAGCAGGGAGTTCCTCTTTTTTAAACTTTCGCGCCACGGTTTCCCTTGGCCGCGACTTAAGCCAATCAGCTATTACCTTTATTCAAAAGTACAGACATAATAGTTACTAACCCACCAGCAGTCCTGGGTGAAGGGAACAGGAGAAGGAATGAAAAGGCATTAGCCAGCATAATCCTGCATTTGGAGGACAGACACATTGATACACATAATGGGTCTGCGAAAGAGTGCTGGGTGGCTTTATACAGTGTCTACGTTAAAGAGACTGCAAGCAGCAAAATGTTGCTGACAAAGAGACAGTATAAAGAACAACTGAAACTGGGGAGAGCATGTCCACATATCTGCAGGCTATGAGAAAGACATTCCTAGAATTAGAGGAAAGAAGAATGATGTTTACTGACGCACACAGAATGATGTTTACTGGTGCTCAATTCATTAGACACTTCATGGGAAATTCTTGTGAGTAACCTAGAGTCTAGGCAAGAGAGGGACTTAACCATCATATATTTGACTGACCGATTGCTACAGGAAGAACAGAAATGACTGGAGACATTACTAGGAAGGGGATAAGATAATTGCCCCGGAAGCTGAGTAAAGACTCTGAGACATTTTGTGGATTAAATAAGGGTCATTTTATTAAATTAACATAAATTTAAATAACATAACTTAAATACATAAATTTAAATATTTAAATTCAAACATAACTAAGGACCTGCAGAGGCCAAAACTAACGGGGCGGAAATTCCTACCAGAAACTTCCTTGGCAACATTGGGCAAAAACTCCTTGCTGAACCAGGTGAAGGTAGCCACCTTCACCTGGATCCAAGCCACGCCCCTTCATCATATGGGAGGAGTTCACCCTCCAATCCCCGTGGGAAATTGGATCCGGTGATTCCCATGGACATCCTCTCTCCAATCCCCGACGTTGTTCCAACCTCTAGTTCCCGGAGAGAGGCGGTCCATCACCCTTTAAAGGATGCCCAAAGGAGCATGTGCAGTCTCTTCTAATTGCCCATTTCCACCCCTAACCTGCCAAACCCCAGTGACCAAAGGGAGGCCTATACTGACATCAAAGTGCACCGCACCCCCTAACCAATCCAGTCCGCACCGTCAGTGTGGAATAGGCGAAAAAACGGCCGCCTCTAAAGGGGAGGCTGCAAAAAATTCCTATTTGGCCCCGAGGCGACCTCCTTAGGACACACTGTTAATAGCGGAGGGTGGGTGGGTGTTTGCTTCAGCAGCCAGGAAAACCAAGGAGGAGGTCCTATTCGGATCGCCCTTAAATAGGATGATCCAGGACTTCCCCCTGTGACCAGCAGGCCGTGCACCGACCTGGCGCGCTGCCAGAAGCCAAATTTCCGGGTTCCTTTGGAACCCGGAAGTTCGGAGCTCAGCAGAGCTGCTGGCAGCGTCCCCCTGCTCCAGCGGCAATTTCAGCCGGCGGTTTAAGCCGCCGGTCGTGCATTACTCAGGCTAGGCCAACAAATGCAACATCCAAGATGCTAGCAGAGGAGCTAAGACTGTTTACATGGTGAAACATTGCTTCACATGTGGTTCTACAGAGCATCTCCAGAGACACTGACTTGAGAGGAGAAACAGAGAAACAGTGAGATAAAGGTTCAGAGTTCCCATGAGGAGTGGTCCTTCATAATCATATTCTAGGCCATTGCCAGGGACTCTGCTGAATTGTGTATAAGTGAATCTGCTTAACCCCAAGCACCCTCTGAAACTCTTCTGGATCCATTAGGCATCTGGGATGGAGCCACCTAATCGGTGGTTTAGATAGTCAGGAGTATGAATTACTGTTTTTTGGAGGACAATACATGTCAAGGAAAGGTGGAATGATTTGTGTATGAGGTATTAAGCAGGATAATCTATATATGAGAAGCAAGAGAAATATTATGTGCTCATGAATGCTCCAACCAGCACAGGAGCCCAACGTGAGTGATGTCGAGCTGGCCACATCCACCCTGGCTCACCAAAGTCAAATACAACCCTGATGCTGCCCTCAGTGAAATTGAGTTTGACACCCCTGTCCTAGATGTACTTTAGTTCGACTTCCCTACTTCTAGTCCAGCACCTTAACTACTACAATACCCCGGTTGATCTATCTGAGGCCCTAAGCCTCATGTGGCTACTGAGCCCCTTCTATAGGCTGTCTGAAGTCTGCTTAGATTATTCTGCCATTTCTCAGGTTCCTGTTATTTGCCTTTGTTCACACGTTGTATGATGGCAGAGCTAAGTCGTATAAGGATAAAAAGTATCCTGGATATAATTCAGAAATATAATGGAACACAGACAAAGACAGAATGAAAGAATCTTGCAGCATTCCACAACAGAGGAAGTAGGACATATTGTCCTTCCTTAGCAATGGCAACTGTAATCAGGAACTTTTATTTAAGCAATGTGGTAATAAGACACCACATTATGTAACTTGTTTCACTTATAGCAGGAGTTGCAGCAGTTCCAATGGCTGTTGTGAGGCAAATCCTGTGTGGTTGCAGTATCCGGAGTCCACACGATAGCCATTTGCAACTGTTCACTGGTCTTCCCCATTAACTTTGCTTATCAAAAAACTGGGAGTGAAAGTCACAAATAGTGATCACTTGACTATCGAGATAGCCACAGATGTGAGGACCTGTTGTAAGTCCCTCTTGTTCAAAAGGTTGCTGAACAAATGCTGCTGAACAAAGTCCATAAGCAAGAACGATTTGTATTCCTGACTAAAACTGGTTTTGAAGATAAGAGCAGAACCATCCTTTCCTGAATTCTCAGCTCCTTAAAATATTCCAGGATGTTATCATTCACAGCGATATAAAAAAAATTGGTTTAGAGATCTAAGAACACAATTAAAGATAGGTTACTTCCTCTCTGTCCCCAATATCATCCAGCAGGGTAATCAATATATCTTCAAGCCATGAATTGATTTTAGTCAGATTAAAATAGATCCAGAAAACAAGATTCCTCTATGTGCACTCAGACATTTTCTGATTTGTTTCATTTTTTTTTTAACAAACTAAATGGAAAATGCTACAAAGAAGTTGTACAAATTTGATGGAAAATATAATTTTGCCATGTGAATGTGATATGTCCATAAGAAGAACCGACAAAAAGTTATTGTGTCCTTGAAAATGGGGTTGTCCTGTCACTGCTTTCTCAATCAGATGTTTGAAACATGACAGATTTGACTCCAGCCAAAACACTCATTCTAAACAATAACCAGAGTTAATTTAAAGAAAGGAATACCATGCCTGCAAATCCTAAGCTATTCCTACTTCTGAAAGTTACCCATTCAGCAGAAAATCAGTTAAAATCTAAATATTATGTATGAAAACGGAAAGGGTTTTTTGGGGATGGCGGTGGTGGAGGGCGTTGATAGGCAGATATCTCAGAGATCTATCTGTCAGACATTTCTGAAAGGAAAATAGCTGCTTTTTAGAACTTAGCAAATATGTCTGTTTTTCATTCCAGCCAAACAAGGTGCTACTTGTACATTTATGATAAGCAATTTTCTATGTGGGAGAAAGAAAGGAAAAATCTGCCTGATTCTGTAATCAACAGGCATTTAATGCAGAAGAATTAACACTTGAACAGATATTTAGAATCTTCAACCAGAGACAAGGTGACTAGCATGAATTCCCATAGATTAAAAAAAATCCCCAATTTTTTTCAGCATTATTAGAAAAAACAGCTTCCCATAAAACTGATTTAGGATCAGGAGTGTTTAAAGAGGCAAGAGCACAGCCACTTGATAAATGCTTAAATTGCTTTCTAAAACAAGCCCTTTCTCCTCATTTATCCAAAGAACACGAAAAAAGCAGCTTCTTGATTTAAAAGTCTGTTCAAGTTAAAATATGCAAATATTTATGACTAAGGGTCATGATTTAGTCTTGCAGTCATTTTAAATTGCATCAGATGTAAACTTGAGAGTCAAGTTCTGCAAAAGGATATTTTTAAAATTTGGTTTATTTTTTTCAAACTGATTTGAAAAGGCTACAAAGAAATTGGATATTTTTGTGGAAAAAATGCAGTTTGTGCCACCCTATTGCATTGTAACCATAAGAAGAAAAGATAAATAGTGTTAGGGATTAATTGTTCTTATTTCATGTTTGGTGCCATAATAACACATGGAGTAATGTAAAGCCTGGAAAAAGGAGCTACCAAATGGAATAGTAATAGCAATAGCACCTAGATTTATATACCGCTTCATAGTGCTTTACAGCCCTATCTAAGTTGTTTACAGAACCAGTGCGAAGCAATCTATGAAAACTATACAGTGTTCCCTCAATTTTCGCGGGGGATGCGTTCCGAGACCGCCCACGAAAGTTGAATTTCCACGAAGTAGAGATGCAAAAGTAAATACACTATTTTTGGCTATGAACAGTATCACAAGCCTTCCGTTAACACTTTAAACCCCTAAATTACATTTTCCCATTCACTTAGCAACCATTTAGATTATTACTCACCATGTTTATTTATTAAAGTTTATTAAAAAAAATTATTAAAGGCGGATGAAAGTTTGGCGATGACATATGACGTCAGTGGGCAGGAAAAAACATGGTATAGGAGAAAAAAATGCAAAGTATTTTTTAATTAATATTTTTGAAAAACCGTGGTATAGATGTTTCACGAAGTTCGAACCTGCGAAAATCGAGGGAACACTGTATTCTGAAAAGTAGGAAGGTGAAAACAAGAAAGAATGAGAACCATATCCAGAACTATAATAGTAATAGCATTTAGACTTATATGGTGCTTCCACAGCCCTCTCCAAGCAGTTTACAGAATCAGCATACTGCCTCCAACAATCTGGATCCTCATTTTACCCACTTCGGAAAGATGAAAGGCTGAGTCAATCTTGAGACGGTGGTGAGATTTGAACTGCAGAACTACAGCTAGCTGAAGTAGTGCTGCACTCTAACCACTACCCCACCCTGACTCTGAATGTGTCTGAATATAATAAATTCAATTTAAATTTTAAATTGAATCAACATTCATTGTCGTGAAATACAATTAACATTATTAATTGCTAAATTAACATGATTGATTTCTGTGTATTTAGGAATTTCTGTGTACATGTATTTAGGTAGATTCTTGTCCCTCTTGCCAGGAATCCAAAGCTGTTCCCTCAGTAGCCCCACTTCAGGAATGAGAAACCCCCATTCACATTGATTTCACAGGACCAGTAAAAGGGCTAACTGTCAGCCAGGACTTTTGTTGAGTTATTGAACTATAATACAATAAAGGGCTGTTTGTTAGCAAATTCTACAGTGTCTAGCCTCTTCTATAGATGACTCAAGAGAATGAACACCATTTTGTCCTTTGTGAGGCAATAAAATCATCTGGTTGATCTTGATAACATTGATATGAAATGATAAACATATGCCCTCTACTTCTTTTCTAAGTATTAAATGAGATTTTAAATGGCCTAGGTGCTATTCAGTTTTTTCCCCGTCAGCTGAACATTTTCAGTATCAATGGGAAGTTGCTATTCACCTCCATACTTCTGAGTTGTCAGATTTGTGTGTGTGTAAGGGGCAGGGGGGATGATTTGGCCACATACAGATATCCTTTTAGTTCTGGAAAAAGGCATCAATTCACAGTCATAAATTACATTCATAAATATTTAGTGAATCCTGTGAGCGTGTATGTTTTTAATGAAGTGGAGAAAAACCTGGGCTTGATGCAATGCAGCACTCCTAAAAGAAAGTAATTCATATTTTGGAGAAGAAGAAAACCATTTTTACTTGTACAAAATCACCTTCACACACCAAAGCATGTTGGGTTCTTTATAAACAAACCTATCCTATATAGGAATACAGAAAGAACTCTGCTAGATCAGTTCAAAATTTTCTCTGTTCTCACAGCAGCCAACCAAAGTTGTATGGGAAACCCAGAGAGTGTATTTTCACTCTAATATATTTCATATATGTCCTCCAGCAGTGGGGATTGAGAGACATATTGGCCACTATGGAATTCATGCAATATTTGTTTTCATGATTAATAGTCATCAGTTTTTATCAGTTTTTTTTAAAGCTTTTTGGCCACCACAGCATTTTGCAATGAACATGAACTCTTCTTCCACTTTCTCTCTTTGACGAAAAGCATTATTACACACAATAGAACATTTAATTAAAGACTTTGGGGCTATGTTCTGATAAGCTATGAATGGAATACGGAAGGATTTGCAGCTATGTGTACAAATTTATTGCATACTGCATAATAAATTGACTTAGTTGTGGTCATAGTGCCCAACTGTACAATATAATCATAAGTAGAAGTCATGAATAAAGTAATTACTGCCTAATTGAAAGTATTTATTTATTTTACAATTATATAGTATATGCACAATCATAAAATTAATCAATTTTGTATATTATTTACATAATATTAAAAGTACTTAAGCCAATTACAGTATATTTAAGATACTGTAATAAAAAATTCTTGCCTGTACAGTAATCTATAATGGTAATAGTTATAGATAAGGCTCCTTGGGAACAGCATTCCATGATTGGATAGATACAAATAAAATTTCACTTTCTGTGATTTGCATATAACTCTCCGGAAATATAAGAAGCTGTTTGATAGGGGTTTCTGTGAATGATAAATATACGACAAATGTTGTTTGGAGTAAATTAAGTGATGTATAAGAATCAACCATGTAAGAGACCATGTACACCAAATGTAAATTCCATTTACAATTCTATCTTCCTACACTTTCTAATTAATTAATCTTAGAAGCTTCTAGATAAAGTTTCAAGAAATAATGTATGAAACGTTAGAGAAGAGTCTGAATGATAATGTCTTTTGTTTGTAAACATCTTGTTTTCCTCCCGCTGTTATATCTTTTTCCTTACCACAGAAAAATCTACGAAAAGATAGAATTCTTATACAATATATATTTGAGTGGTAAGAACTGCTAACCTTGAAGTTTTTAGGACATTACTTTCCTATACAATGGCTGTTATATGAATCCTGAGAAAGCATTATCTTCTAATATATTCTATGATTAAATAAACATAGAATAATACCCACAAAAAAGTAGAACAGGGTAATTTGTTGCAAATTTGTGGCAAGAAAGAAGTGTTAGAATTTGTCTAAGACAGAAAGAAAAATAATAATATGGAAACTGTGTATAATTATAAGTAAGGGGGGATGGAGTCTTCTGAATGCTATTTACAAAAGAATATGGAAAACAAGTGTGATCAATTTTCATGGGGACCATATAAACTTCCCGCATTGCCTCAGGTAAGAGTTAAAACTCACAGCCCAGTGAAAACAATCATGTCTATTTCTTGAGTCACATAGCTATTTTGCTCAGAGCCTTGTATTATTTTCAGATGTCCATGCCTCAGATGCTGGGAGCCATGGAATTGATGCACAACATCAGATTATATTACAAATGCAAGGGTTTAAAGAAGCCCAGAAACTCACCCCCCTGCTTTTTTTTTCATTCCCATGAAGTCCATGACAAATGACATGCCTTCTACTCAAAAGACCTGTCACTTAAATTACTGCTTTGTAAACAGGAATGCAGCATGTTTGGCAACCACAAAAGCATGAAGCTGACCGAGGAGAACCATGGAGAATAAAATTAACTGAAGTTCATTTTCTTTCATGTAAGTGTTGCTGGAGGCGAAGATAAGTTGAGTACAACCCCCTCTTCAGACTGCAGGTACAAAAGCCAGCTAGTCAGGAAGTCAGCAGACTAGGTGGCCATGTGGTACCTACGGCCATCCTCTAATGTTTCATTGCTGCTTGGCCTGAAATTGCCTCACTGCCCATTCAAATGAATGTTAGAGGAGAAGCATCCAAAGTTTTAGTTCTTTAAAACAATCATGTATTTTCCTGGGCTCAGGCAACTGATTTCCTTCAAGGGGATGAATAAGAAAACCTTACATCTTGAAGTTGCCCCTGGGTGGGGTCTAAATAAAAGGGATAATTTAATTTTAATGTTTGGGGCATGGCTAGTTTAATGAAAAGGAGGACTAGGGGAGGCATGATAGCGGTGTTCCAATATCTCAGGGGTTGCTACAAAGAAGAAGGAGTCAACCTATTCTCCAAAGCACTTGAGCAGGGCTCCCCAAACTTTTTACACAGGGGGGCAGTTCACTGTCCCTCAGACTGTTGGAGGGCCGAAGTATAAAAAAAACCTGTGAACAAATCCCTATGCACAATGCACATACTTTATTTAAAGAAAAAAACAAAATGGGAACAAATATAATATTTAAAATAAAGAAGTAATAAAGTAATTTATACTTCTTTATTAACAAGTAAATTTAAACTTAAATCAACAAATTCCCTTCATTTCTCCTTCCTTCCTTCCCTCCCTCCTTCCTCTCCACTTCTCTCTTTCCTCTCCATTTTTTCCTTCTCTCTCATGTTTCATTTTCCTCTCCCTCATTCTTTCCCTCCATCATTTTCTCATTTATCTCTTCCTCTTTTTCTCTCTCTCTCTTTCCATCTCTCCCTCTTCCTTTCTCTCTCCCTCTCTCTCCCTCAGCCCCCCTCTCTCTTTCTCTCTGTCCCTCTCTTTCTCTCTTTCTCTTTCTCTCACTCACTCTCTTTCTATCTCTCTCTCTTTGTATCTCTCACTCTTTCTCTCCCTCTCTCTCTATCTCTCCCTCTTTCTTTCTCTCTCTTTCTCTCTCTCCCCCTTCTTTTCTCTCTCCCCCTTTCGCTCTCCCTTTCTATCTCTCTCTTTATCTCTCTCTCTCTTTCTTTCTCTCTCTCTCACTCTCTTTCTATCTCTCACTCTTTCTTTCTTTCTCTCTCTCTCCCTCTCTTTCTATCTCTCCCTCTCTCTTTCTCTCCCTCTTTCTTTCTCTCTCTCTCCCTTTCTCTGTCCTTCTCTCTCTCTCTCTTTCTTTCTCTCTGTCCCTCTTTCTCTCTCTTGCTTTCTTTCTCTCTCACACTCTCTTTCTATCTCTCTCTCTTTCTCTCCCTCTTCCTTTCTCTCTCTCTCTTTCTCTCTGTCCCCCCTCTCTTTCTTGCTTTCTTTCTCTCTTGCTTTCTCTCACTCTCTTTCTCTCTGTCCCCCTCTCTCTCCAGAAATGGCTTTCTCTCTCTCTCTATCCAAGTACAGGTAGTCCCTGGGTTACATGGTCCCCGAGTTACGATGTTTCATTGTTACGATAACCCGGGGACAGCAGCGGAGCTCAGAGGCTACAGCAATGCAGTGCGGAGAAGGACCGACTGTTGGTCCCTGCCGCCGCCACCGCTGCCGCCTCCATTCAAGCAAAGGGATCTCTGCGGTGGGTGGCGGCGGCGGCTTCAAAAACCAACATCCGATCCTTCTTGGCGCTGGGTTGCTGCAGCCTCTGCAGCTGCCCACTGCGGAGATCCCTTCACCCGAACGGAGGCGGCAGTGAAGGGATATCCACGGTGGACGGTGGCAGAGGCTTCAAAAACCAACAGCCGGTCCTTCTTGGTGCTGCGTTGCTGCAGCCTCCGAGGCTGCCCACCGAGGCGATCTCTTCACCCAAATGGAGGCGGCAGTAGCCTCGGAGGCTGCAGCAACACAGTGCTGAGAAGGACCATCTGTTGGCCCCTTGAGGTCGCCGCTACTGCCTCCATTCGGGCGAATTCGGGAAGTTACTGAATCTCCTGTCCACTCACCACAGAGGAGGAGGTGGGGAGGAGGAGGTGAGCTGAGCTTCCTTCCACTTCCTTGGAAGTGGCAGGTGAGCTTTGCAGCTTTGCAGCTTTGCCTCCAAGGAAGTAGAACGAAGCTCAGCTCGAGGGCGGGCTTAGAGCAGCAGCAGCAGCTACCGCCGCCTACTCCACCCTGTGCTTCGGCCGCACCGGGGCCAAGTAAGAGATTCAGGAGCTTATTATATAGACCGCTAAAATCTCGTATGCTGCCACGGGCCAGATAAATGGCCTCAGCGGGCCGCATCCGGCCCATGGGCCATAGTTTGGGGACCGCTGCACTTGAGGGTAGAACAGGAAGCAATGAGTGGACGCTGAACAAGGAGAGAAGCATTTTAGAACTAAGGAAAAAGTTCCTGACAGTTAGAACAATTAATCAGTGGAACAGCTTACCTCCAGAAGTGGTGAATGCGCCAACACTGAATGTTTTTAAGAAGGTGTTGGATAACCATCTGTCTGAAGTAGTATGGGGTTTCCTGCCTAAGCAGAGGGTTGGACTAGAAGACCTCCAAGATAAAGACAGTATCATTGGGACATGTCAGAATAAAAGAGAATGCCAATGTTGCTGGGGAAAGCGCGCGCGCTTGGGGAATCCCTAGCTCCGCTCCCCAGCTGGGGAGCGGAGCTAGGGATTCCCCAAGCGCGCGCGCTTTCCCCAGCAACGCGTGCGCGGTCCGGACTCCCTAGCTCGGCTCCCCAGCTGGGGAGCGGAGCTAGGGATTCCCCAAGCGCGCGCGCTTTCCCCAGCAACGCGCGGGCGGTCGGGACTCCCTAGCTCGGCTCCCCAGCTGGGAAGCGGAGCTAGGGATTCCCCAAGCGCGCGCGCTTTCCCCAGCAACGCGCGCGCGGTCCGGACTCCCTAGCTGGGCTCCCCAGCTGGGAAGCGGCCCCAGCAACAGCGTGGGCGGGCGGGCGGTGCCCGCGCGCTTGGGGACATCGCAGCTCGCTCCCCAGCTGGGGAGCCGAGCTAGGGAGTCCCGACCGCGCGCGCGTTGCTGGGGAAAGCGCGCGCGCTTGGGGAATCCCTAGCTCGGCTCCCCAGCTGGGGAGCGGAGCTAGGGATTCCCCAAGCGCGCGCGCTTTCCCCAGCAACGCGCGGGCGGTCGGGACTCCCTAGCTCGGCTCCCCAGCTGGGAAGCGGCCCCAGCAACAGCGTGAGCAATGGGGTGGGCGGGCGCGAGCAACGGGGTGGGCGGGCGAAGGGCGGGCGGCAGTGGAAGCAAAAACACCATCTGCGCAAGCGCAGATGGTGTTTTTACTTCCGCACCGCTACTTCGCTAAAAATCGATCATCGCGTGGGGTCCTGGAACGGAACCCTCGCGATGATCGAGGGTTCACTGTATTCTAGTTTGGAAGAGGCACCTATAATTCTAATTTGTTTTCTTAATTTCTTTTTATTTTATACAACTTAAAATTTAAAGCACTTTTAGGTTGGTTAACTAATAATTTTTTCAAAGAAACTATATTCAAATAGAGTTTCCAAAATTTTCCTTACTAATTGCCTAATTCACACTGCAAATATATTCTTAATTGTTGTCAGGCATTGCGATCACAAAAATTTCCAGCTCTCAGATATGATCTGAGGATTGTCTATCCTGATAAATTTTGAAGTATCCCAGGTGTTAATGTTTCAGGTAGCATCCAAACTAAATCAGAATTTAAGTCAAAGTATTTCTCAAAGTTTCAATTTATTTCCAGAGTCATCCTGGCACCTACACTGGGAAACCAAAATCTGAGTTTTCCACCCAGTTGAAAGTTCATATCCCATGTCTCCCACCCACAAATTTGTCACATTGCCCACACAGATTGTGCCAGTGTGGCAAATCCTCCTTCCGCTTCTGCCATGTGGTGGGCATAGGATGGCTTTGAATCACTCAAAAGAATGCTTTGTGGCAGCATCTACTCCCATGAAAATCACTCAAGTTCCAATAAATATCAGGCCTTCTATAGATAGTGTGGCAAACCATTAATTTATTACCAACTTCTGCACTGGCTTGACAGGCAGCCTCCCCTCAAGAAATAAGCATATCCTGCAGTGGAGAGAGAGAGATCACAAAGGATTAATTGGTTTAACCACCCCTCCCTCCTCCAGGGGGACCCTTGGGCTTATCTGTATATTTGTCATGGAATTGTTTAACTAATCTGTCTCACTTTTCAACTTTTTACCCAGGGGGATTCAAACAATGGGTACCCCTACCAATGAATGAGTTATTGTAATTGGCCTCTAAAACTTGTGAGTCTAAGATATTTTTCACCTTATAATGTGTCTCCCCCTGTGTTGTACATACTCCTGGTCAGTTGGAGGATGATGAAGAACTTGAGGCCTCGGATACAGATAGTGTTTATGAATTAGTGGTGGGCCCGGAGTTACAGGTAGTAGAACAGGTGGGAGGCCAGCCACAGGATGTTGCTTTGAGTTCAGAATCTAGCGAGGAAGAATCAGACGTTTGCTGGGTCAATTCTAAATTCAGAAGGGTCCAAAAACTTAAGGAACAGGTGTTTGGAAGAAGATATTAAGGGGAGGAATAGGTTAAATACTGGAGTGATGTATTTGGTACGTCAGGGGGTCAGTGGGGAAGAAGGGTGGAGTTTCAATGTTGTAGGGCTAAAATGAAAGGTGTTTCCGTTCAGCTCCCAAGCAAGCAAATGCATTCTGTGTTATTTTACAGTATTTTCTGCTGTTTTTGAATCATGCTGTGAGTACATAAATCTTGTTAAACAGAGGAGGCTGGGAGGAATGTATGAGGAATGCAATTAAGAAAGATAACGGGAGGAAGAGGAATGTGCTAGTATGAACTGTATTTTGAATACGGAAGAGAAGAGAAGAAAGATGGAGTTTCTTTGTTTATGAAATACTACATTTAGTAAGAGTTATTTGTAATAGCTAAAGTTCTACCAGAAACCAGAACACCCTGTATTACAAGGGGGAAGGCAGTGGTAGGGTTTGTGGCCTTAATTCAGATATTTTCAACAGTTTAGTAAACTGTAAATATTTTCAACAGTTTAGTAAACTGCAGTAGAACACTGGGTAGATTTTGTACTGCCCCCACCCTCCTTGCCTTCCGCAAGAGTCTTAAGACTCACTTATGTCGCTAGGCCTGGGGCAATTAGATCTTGCCCCCCTGACCAACAAATGTGATGCATGGTGTGATTGGATTGTCTGATTGAGTAATATATAAGGGTTTTAGCTTAGGTATTATTTTAAGGTATTAGATTTGTTTTTGTATGCTTTGTTTCTATATTTATTCTGTGAGCCGCCCTGAGTTGTTGGAGAAAGATGGCATACAAATCTAAATAATAATAATAATAATAATAATAATAATAATAATAATAATAATAATAATAATAATATTTTCCCCTAATATTCTGGGCAATGCAAGGTGACTGGGTTAATTATTTTGATTATTGGGAAGGGCCCCAAGAATTTTGGTACTAGCTTTTTGCTGCGCAATCTCAATTGGATATTTTTTGTGAATAGGAAAACTTTACCTCCCACTCAGAAAATGGGTTGGAGCGATCGGTACTTGTCACTTTGCTTCTTGTAGGCTTCAGCAGCATTGGTCAGCACCTTCTTGGTGTTTCCCATCCTTTCTTTAAGGTTTCCATCTATTCAGCCAGGGACATGGAAGTGGGTGCTTCTGTGATTAGTTCCCGCATGGGAATGAACTTTTGGCCACTGGTGACTTGGAAAAGTGTCAGCCCAGTGCTGCTGTGAATGGTGTTGTTATACGCTACTTCTGCAAATGGTAGCAGCTCCACCCAGTCATCTTATTGGTAATCTATATAACAACGGATGTACTGCTCCACCATCATGTTGGCCCATTCCACCACACCATTGGTACTCAAATGGAAAACTGAGCTAAGTTCTTGCATTGATCCAATCACTCATATGAAGTTCTCTCCAAAACGTGGCGGTGAATATCTCATAGATATGATCCTCTTGGGCATCTCAGGGAAGCAGTAGATGTGCTTGATGAACAACTTTGCTAAGTATATGGCTGATGACAATCCAGAACAAATGACAAAATTGGCTTACTTGGAGAACAAGCTGACGACCGTCCAGATCACAGCCCTTGCTGTCCAGAAATTGATTGTGATCTCTTCCCAGGGTTTACTGGGCTCAGTTACCTGCTGTAGGAGTTTGGATGGTTTCCTGGCCTAGCTCAGTTCCTCATGTAGCCCTTAACCTATTATTTCATTTTTGGCCACCAAAACTGTCTCCATGTCAAGTAGAGCTTTTTCAGAAACTCAAAGTGTCCTCCCAGCTTGGCGTCATGACTTCGCTGAAGCACCTGCAATCTGAGGCTGGCAGGAATGTATAACTCAGACCACTTCCACACCAACCATTCTCTCATGGTTAGGATATCCTTGTTATCATTAAGCCAGGAATCGCTAAGCAGTGCTGCCATAAATTTCTCAGTCCACTCTCCCTGGTCTTGGCCACTCAACTGTTGGGTCTGGTCTCTGAGGAGGACAGGAGCTATCAGTTCCCTCTTTGAGGGGGAAATGCCTGTTTCTTCTTCTGGTGAGGTGGGAATCATGGAGTGAAACTTTTCTTCTCTTTGACTGTCGTACTGCGGCTTCCTGGACAACACACAACCAATATCTTCTTCCCTGCAGCAATGTGCTTCAGTTCAAATTTGAATCACATAAAGTACTATGCCTATTGCACTTGGTTGGGTAAAAGTTTCCTAGGGGCCTTCAGTGCCTTGAAGTTCTTATGGTCTGTCCATACTTCAAAAGGAATCTTTGCCCCTCCTAGGAATTACTTCCAGGTTAGCAGCACCCAATGAACAGCAAAGGGTTCTTTCTCCCTCTCCTCTTGGTTGCTGTCAGTTTTTTGGAGATGTAAGCACATGACAGGAATTGGCCTTCTCTATTCTTTTGCAACAGCACCGCTGCCCCAGCCACATCACCAGCGTCCAACTGAATGATGAATCCATCCCACGTTCAGCTGATTGGCTGGTTTAGCTTTGCTTTGGTGGGTGTCAGGCCTGTTTTTAGCAGCTCCATCAGCAGCAGAACTACTTCAGCAAAGGCTGGGATGAATTGCCTATAGAAGTGTGTGGAACCTAAGAAACTTTGCAGTTGCTTGCGAATGCATGGGGACTGCCAATCGAGTATTGCTCTCACTTTCCCTGGGTCCATCTTAATCCCATCCTTGGAGATACGGTATTCCAAATAGTCCAATGAAGTCTTGTGGAACTTGCATTTGGAAAGTTTTAGTGGCTAGGAGTTTTTTCAAGACTTGTCACACCATCTTCATGTGCTCTTCTAGTATCTCATTAAAGATGAGGATATCATCTAAATAGACGAGCATCCCCTTATGCAAGTGGGGTAGAGCAGTGATGGCCTGCTACCAGAACAGAAAGGTGCTATGTTCCTGTAGTGACTTTCAGGATATGTGAGTAGCTGTAAAATTTTGTGTGAAGTCTTGTCTGAGTGAGATTTCAGCAACTTTTGCCGATTTTTTGCTTCTGCATAGGGCAAATCCTCCTTCCGCTTCTGCCCATGTGGTGGGCATAGAACGGCCTTGAACCTCTCAAAAATGTTTTGTGGCTGTATATGCTCCCTCATGAAAATCACTCCTCCCAAGTTCTCATAAATATTAGGCCTTCCATAAATAGTGTGCAAGCTGTTAATTTATCACCAACTTCTGCATGGGCTTGACACCAGGAGGGGATGCTGAAAGTTGGAATTGAGGATAAGAAAAGGGAATCAGAAACTCCCCAAGTGTTCTTATTTATGATTCTACAAGTGTTTTAGATCAGCTTTTTTCCCAGTTAAGAAGAAATATTAGGCCAGTATTTCTCAAACTTAATAATTTAAAGGTGTGTGTGGACTCTAACTCCTGCATCTTAAAGTTGCTAAGGTTGATAAACACAGCTTTGGATCATTCACTTCACATTTGGGGATTAACGATTACCCAAGCTGTTTTTAGGCAATTTTAAGTTTGGGATATTAAACTGCTTTAGTCCTGTGAAATAGACGAGAGACATATTTTTGAAAGAAGAAACTTATGTACAATGTACATCAATAGCCTCAGTCCCTCAACTACATTTATGATGCTATGATTGCTTCAAATATCTAGCAAACTGGCATGATGGAATGCAATCATTTCCTGATCCTTCAGAAGACTTGGAGAACTGATCTCTCTAATAAAAACATTGCCAGTCATGTCTGACTCTAGAGGGCGATTCTCATTTCCGACTTACAGCTGAAGTATTGTCTGAAAATACATCTGTGGTCATGTGGCTGGCATGACTATATTCTGAAGGTGAATCTATTTACTGTATCTGCATTTGCATGGTTTTGAATTGTGAGGTTGGCAAGAGCTGGGAGCAAGTATAATAAAAGTTCACTCCCTCATGTGGTACTTAGGTCTTTAACTCCCAATTTTCCTGTCGACAAGCCCAGTGTCTTAACATTATGCTTGATTGCCCCACTCTGCAGGTCCTTCTAATACTAATAGTTATTTTTCCACATTCCTTTCCACTGCCAGCCTTGGTGGCACAGTGTTAGAGTGCAATACTGCAAGCTATTTCTATTGTTCACCATCTTCCTGCAGTTTGGCAGATCGAATCTCAGTAGGCTCAAGGTTGACCCATCCTTCCATCTTTCCAATGTCAGTAAAATGAGCACCCTGATTGTTGGGTGTTGCAGCATAGCAAATTATGTTAGAATAGGATTGTATTAAAAATCTGGACCTCTAGCATAAAAAATACTCTGCTTGACCCTGATTCTATAAAACCAGGACAGGAGGACCCTAACCCGCCTAATCTGCATTCCTGGCAATCACAACAGGGAAACAAAAGGGCTCATATAAAACATCTCACAATAAACATCTCACAAAGTTTTCACCACTCCAGACAGGACGTTATAGGATCAAAGGGGGGAATTTACATTGCCTAAGGCATACAACAGCACGACATGGTGATTAAGGAAGATTAGCAAGATAAGGAAGGAGACTTCAGAGAAATTAGGTGTGAAAAACATCTGCTCTTAGGAAGTTTCTAGGAAATTGGTTCTTGATATCTATGGGAAAAGAAGAACTCAAAAGATACGTTTGAAGTTGTATTGTTGGATGTATCGTTTGACATGTATATGTAATTATACTCCATTTCCTTATGTTCCTAAATAAAAAGGGGTACGTGACTCTACACCATGTCACTTCACCCAGAGAGAGAATGTGTCCAGGTTCTTCTTTCTAGGATTAGCGTTCGTGGGTGACCCCACACGGCTGGGTTGCACTTAGCCCCTTTTGAAGACATTGCTTTCATTAGGGACTCAGCAGCATCCACAGTTGGGAGGCCATATTCTTACTCTCTGTAAACTGCTTAGAGAGGGCTGTCAAGCATTGTGAAACGGTATATAAATCTAAATGCTATTGCTAATACTATTGCTATTTTTTTTCACAAAACATAATTTTTAAAAGGTGAATTATAGGGGAGAGTACAGGCACTCCTCATCTGGTTACCACAATTGGGATTGGCTGTTTAACTGTTAAACAAAGCTAAATGAAAATGTGGCTGTGATTTTCAACTTACTTAAATTTTCCTAAGCTTTCCAGACTAGTGAAGGTTACAAACATAAACATGGTTTGTGAAATTACTTTTTCATCATTGTTCTAAATGTGAATGATTGCTAAATGAATAAGTAGCTAAATGAATACTATATGTTAATAAATGTTAATCAGGGAATTTTTGCATTGTGTTTTGCTGCCAGTGGAAGAAAGATAAAACAAATACCGAATCAATTTCTGATCTGCTCCCTTATATGTTGTTGATCATATGAATACAAGGAACATATTTTAATTTCAATGTTCAAATTTTTATTCTAAAATAAACCAATCAGAGAACCTGTAGCCTTTTAAATGTTATTGAATTGTGATTTTCAGCATTTTTCTGGCTCAAATTATCATGAATTATAGTTCTATCTATTACTATTTTAAAATGTCTAATATTTTAAAATAGAGTAGGAATGTGAAAGATGACCGAATCTGAAGTAGATAATTGCTCAGAACCAAAGGAACAATTGCCATTTTCCTACTGTCAAGTACCCATAAAATAGTTGTCTTATTGGAATTCCCAGTGCAATTTCCTCCAAAATATTGCCCAATAGTTGGATTGGGGCTAAGATAATCAGATTCAGTGGCAATTAATTAAAACAGCTGAGAAAAACACTCCCTCCCCCATAAATACTTTGTTTTCAGGTATATATGGATGAGAGAGAGTCACACAAAAGAAAAATATTAATCTTGACTGTGAAAGGAAGTTCTGACTCACTTTATATATTTCTTTTTCATAAGAGTTGTGGAAAAACATTGCAGATGATGTCATAGCAGCTGCTGATTGCCTGACGGACAGCTTCCGCAGCGCAACATGAGGCCCTGTGGTGTTCATGTCAAGAAGATTGGCAGTTGAATGACACCAATGAGAGCTGGTCTGTATTCCCTCTGGGAATGCTGCCCTAATTGATAGACGGAATGCAAGGAGAAAGGCTGTCTTTGAACCTGAAAAGGATCAGCGTTCTCTCCCTCCCTTTCTTTTCAGCTTATGCCCCCACTTTTCACAGTTCTCTTTTCTATTTCTTCCTTCCTTCTTTCTTCTTTATTTAAAAAATGAGACGGGGGAGAGGAGAGAGGGCAAAAGTGAGGCATTTTGTTCTGCAGCAGTTACTGAACTTAATGGAATTGAATGTCTTCCCTCCCCCCTTGCAATCTGTCAGTCAAAAGACTGAACTGCGGGGCTGCTAAATGAAGTCCTTTCAGAGTCAGATGGGGGAGAGACATGTCAGTCATTCAACAGACCCTGTTGTGTTTTAATCTGTCAGAGGGGTGATAGGGGAGAGCAGTCGGGCAGAGCCAGGGCACATTCCCAGCAGCAGCGAAGGGGCCCAGATAAAACCAGGTGCCAAAACCAAAAAACCCAAAAAAACCCTCAACCACCACAAACATTTGCAATGGAGAACCCTCCAGGCACTCAGCTTTGCAATCAAGTGACAGGCATTTGAGCAAAAGCTTTCCTTGGAACTATCCAGAATATAAAGCTGGATTGTAAATTTGGGATTTAACTAGGTAAATTATGGATTTTAGATTAAAATGTTGTTTGATGTTTAAAATGTCCTTTCCATACAGACCTTAACAATCTGAAAATAGGAATCCATGAGATGAAATGCAAGCTATGAAGGTTGATATGTCAATTTTTAGTTTCTCATAGGAGTTAACATTGCAATAGCAGCATTTTTGTTGTTGTTGCTGGAATTCTTTTTCCTATTCTCTAATTCAGAATTAGGTAACTTTTTTACTGATCAAGGGCCTTATTTGATAATTTTATTTCCCTAAAACATGTAATATGTTAAAACAAGAGTCCTAATAAAGCTTTTAATCTCTAATCTTATAGACAAACCACACCATCGATTCTCAGTGGAAAAAATGTGGCACAGAGTCTTTTGAATATATTTATTTATTTATTTTATTCATTTATTGGATTTGTATGCCGCCCCTCTCCGCAGACTCGGGGCGGCTAACAACAGTAACAAAATAGTATAATCCAATACTAAAAACAGTTAAAACCCATTATATAAAAACGAATCATACATACAGACATACCAATGCAAAAAAATTTAAAGGCCTAGGGGGAAAGTGTATCTCAGTTCCCCCATGCCTGGCGGCAGAGGTGGGTTTTAAGCAGCTTACGAAAGGCAAGGAGGGTGGGGGCAATTCTAATTTCTGGGGGGAGTTGGTTCCAGAGGGCCGGGGCCGCCACAGAGAAGGCTCTTCCCCTGGGTCCCGCCAAGCGACATTGTTTGGTTGACGGGACCCGGAGAAGACCCACTCTGTGGGACCTAACTGGTCACTGGGATTCGTGCATATAAACATATAGGGACTAAGGCGCTGTATCTGATTAGCAGTTTATTAGAGCTATGACAGAATTTAATATGACAGAATTTAAGACTATGACAGAATTTAATATTTAAAAGCCAGAATTAATTTTAAGTACTGTTTGTTAAACTAGTCATAGAAGTCATAGTTCATACATAAAGCTAAGAATAAATCATATTTTATAAATTGCTCTGTTTACACATTGCCGATATATATTTAGTAGTCATCATGATTGACTATAATAGTTATCAAACACTAAGTCCCAACCAGACACATTATGTAATGAAAACTCTCTATGTAAAATCAGTCACTCTTTGTCGTTATGAATATGAGTATTCTTTTAATAATACAGGAAGGATTTTGCAAAAATCTATCAATTAATTTATAAGTTATTTACATATACACACCAGGAATGGGTTCCACTTACCTTCACCACTGGTTCACATTGCAATGTTTCACACATGCACGTTCACAAGTATAAACCCAGTGGGAGTGGGTTGGGAGGGCCCTTTGTCAAGCAGCAACAGAGGGAAAAAAACTCCAAAACAGCAAAAAATTTGGAAAAAAGTCCAAGAAAACAAGGGTGACGGACCGGCACCAACCGAACCAGATCCATGATGCCATCATGACATCACCAGCTAGCGGATTGCTACTGCTTCAGGTGATCCGGTACGAACAGTCAGGAACCTGACCCCGCACGAATCCCAGCGACCGATTAGGTCCCACAGAGTGGGTCTCCTCCGGGTCCCGTCAACTAAACAATGTCGGTTGGCGGGCCCCAGGGGGAGAGCCTTCTCTGTGGCGGCACCGACTCTCTGGAACCAACTCCCCCCGGAGATCAGAACTGCCTCTACTCTTCCTGCCTTCCGTAAACTTCTCAAAACCCACCTTTGCCGTCAGGCATGGGGAAACTGAACATCTCCCCCTGGGCCCGCTGAATTTATGCATGGTATGCTTGTGTGTGTGTATGTTAGTATAGGGTTTTTTAAAAACTTTTAATATTTTAATTAATTGGATTATGTATTGGATTGTTTTTTCACTTGTTGTGAGCCGCCCCGAGTCTTCGGAGAGGGGCGGCATACAAATCCAAATAATAAATAAATAAATAAATAAATAAATAAACCTACCCCAATACACCCCAACAACAATGTTATTCATCTTCATGGATTTCTTCCCAACACCAAGCCAAGCCCAAAAACTATACTTTGGACTTATGATATGCTCTAAGATGTTGTGCTATTGTGATGAATAAGAAATGCTTGTTTTTGATTAAGATATTCTTGCAACTGTCTGGATAACCCCTAAAAGATGTTGGGCTTTGGAATAATTTCTTCTGAAAGCCACTTTTTTGGGTTTTAATTCTCATGTGATAAGCATAGTGCATCAAGACAACATAGAAATCATGGGGAATAAATGAGCAACCCTGATTTAAAATAAAGTCTAGGACCAGACCTATTTGAAATACTGGAAGGTGAGTGTGGAAGAGAGTCTCACTTAATCTTCCCCCATAAAATTTGCCATCATTTTTCAAACTTCAGTTACATCCTGAGTTAATACATTTGGCAAAAACATTTTTACACTGAGTGGGTTTATCCATTTCTTACAATTCTCTCTCCCCCTTCCTAAAGAGTCAGCTTGATCTAATGTCCGTGAAAAATCAATGGAAGCCATCTCTTTGTTTTCAGGGACTGCTTTGATTGAGCTTTGGTATAAGTAAAACGTCTGTTCTGTCCATATGGTGCACTATGGAAAATCAAAGGACTCCCTCCACTTGTCGCTTACTGGGTGCAATTATAATATTCACATAATTTGCCTCCCAAGCAGAGTGCAGGAAAAGCTTTGGGTGCTTTCCAGATCTCCAGTGTATAATTTGCATTCAGTCACATCTGACTCTAGTGAGATGACACTGGGATGGAGTTTGAACTCCATTTATACTTATTCTGATGGCATTGTTCCCGTTACAAAGAATATATGTTAGCATCTTTATCACATTTGGAACAGATCTTGACAAGGCAATATAATATTATACAAGATAATATAACATTTTGGTAAATCCAGTTCTGCAGTAAAACAATTAAGAAACCATTTTATTCTGTACCAACAGGGCTACCTTGGACAAGTACCACTGATTGATTGATTGATTAGGTGCCATCATATCAGTGTTGCCCTTAGTAACACATAGATTCTTTACAAGATCTTCTGTTCCCAATCTAGTCTTTTAGATGTTGCAATAGTGCGCTCATGGTTGCTGTAATTGAATCTACCTGCTTTGCTATTAGTTGTTCTCTTTTTATCTTTGTTTTCATCTTTTTTATTTCAGTCTGGTCACTTGCACCTTGATTAAATACTCTGTTAAGTATTCGTTGGTGATCCATTTGTCATAGTCATTGGTATGAATGACTAGTACGTATGCTAGTCATAAACTAAAGAATTGCCTTTAGTCTAAATTAAGATTTTAGATATTAGTTCTTTTTTCATGACTTCTTTTTATTGTTGCTGTTATTTGTAATATTATACTGTTGTAAGCCGTTACCTGGTTCCAATCTTGTTCCAGGTTTTCAAACAGTTGGGATTTGGGGTTTCCCATGGAGCACAAGAAATACCTGTAGCATTAGGACATTGACCATGCCCCCTCAGAAGCCGCTGATTCTAAAACAGGTGACCGTTTCTGCATTTTCTCCATCTCAAGATAGCCTTCTTGAAATGTAGTAAACAGAGCTGATGCTGTATTCCTGATGATAACATTATTGATTTGTATAAGAGTATCATAATGCCAGCTGATTTACTATATCTTTTTCAATGAACCCTAGCTAAAAAATTGCTCTTTTCAGAGCTTCTGCACATGGGGTGGGTGATTTAATTGAACAACAGTGATTGCAGGATTATTTTTAATTGGCCCCTTATGGTTAGACCATTATTATTTCATAATAGTAATAGAATTCATAGCATTACAACTGCTAATTTTGAAATTCACTTGCCATTTAGTGGCTCAGATACTTTCAGAACTCTTTGTAGTCCATTTATTTTCCAACTGAAATACTTTTATGCTATTTGCATTTTTTGCCACCTAATGGATTATGCCTGTGTCAAATTTTTACAAATACTATAGTACTGAGCTTGTGAGTCCTCACTTTTTCTCTCCCCTTGCTAGTGTGATTTCTCCTCTTGTTTTTCAACTCATCATAGAGTCATTTTAAATGTACCAATTTGCTTAGTTTTGGTTCCAGGTAAGCAATTCAAGAGGCATATTTATTAGCATAGCCTACTGCACATTTTATTAAACTGCTTTTCAAATTTCATCCTTCATTTTTATTTGGGGAAGCATGGAGTAACTGTCCATTTAATTGGCTTTTTGTATATTTTCAACCCAATCCCACTTTCTGGAAAGCTCTGATCTCTCTATTGCCTCTTTTCAAATGAACAGTCTCATACTTTGAGAATAATCTGAAATCATATACATGGTGAAAATATACAGAATAAACAATGATTGCTTGGGCAAGAAATTTTGGGTATAACATTGAATTAGAGTACTGAAAACAAATTTTGGGGGAAAATTAGAAAATGTCAATGTCGGCCACATTTAAAGAAAACACACTAAAAATATTTTATAGATGGCATCTATCACCAGTGAGATTGACCAAAATGTGTCCATAAATATAACCAAACTGTTGGAAATGCAACCCTGCACAAGAGTGTAAAATAATATACATAACAGAGTATAATTATTATTATTATTAGTTGTTATTGTTGTTGTTGTTATTATTATTATTATTGTTGTTGTTGTTATTATTTTATTTATTTATTTATTTATTTATTTATTTATTTATTTATTTATTTATTTATTTATTTATTTATTTATTTATTTATTTATTTATTACATTTGTATGCTGCCCGTCTCCGAAGACTCAGAGCGGTTCACAACAGCGATAAACAATGGGACAAATCCAATATTTAAAAACAACACCTAAAAACCCGTATCATTAAAAACCATATAATTCAATCATACCACACATAAGTAAATCACATTAGCCTGGGGATACCTCAAGTACCCCATGCCTGGTGGCATAGGTGGGTCTTCAGTAACTTACAAAAGGCAAGGAGAGTGAGGGTGGTTCTAATCTCCGAGGGGAGTTTATTCCAGAGGGCTGGGACTGCCACAGAGAAGGCTCTTTCCCTGGGGCCTGTCAGATGACATTGTTTAGTCGACGGGACCCAGAGAAGGCCAACTCTGTGGGACCTTATTGGCTGCTGGGATTCGTGCAGCAGAAGACGGTCCTGAAGGTATTCTGGTCCGATGCCATGTAGGGCTTTATAGATAATTACCAACACCTTGAATTGTGATCAGAAACTAATAGGCAGACAGTGTAAGCCGCGGAGTGTTGATGAGACGTGGGCAAATCTAGGAAGCCCCACTATTGCTCTCGTGGCCGCATTAATAGTGGATATAATGAATAAACTAAGATTAAAAATATTTAAGTATAAAACAATAGCCATAATTAGGAAAATGAAGAATTGAGAAGGAATTTCCGATGTTGTAAAACTATATTGCTAGAACTATATTTTATGTGTGATTTATATTTGTTTTTTATGTTGTTTTGTTTTTCTCTAGAAAAATTTCAGTAAAAAATTACTGAAAAAAAATACACAGAACAACCAAATAAGATATAAGAAAGAGCAAATATAAATTAATCAACAAAATATCGCTCTGATTTTGACCTTCACTAAATTGTTTCCATTTTAAACCATACTATTGAAGCAGATGCAGAAATGATTTTAAGTTTTAGATTCCAAATGTATAGTAAACTGCTATTAATGAAAAAATGAGATTGCCCATCTCAGTACATAGTTCATAATTTCATTTAAGTGGAATCTTCCTGTTCATAGGTTTTTTGGATGGGATTTAAACATGACCATCAGATTAGCTGGTAATGGTATTATTTTAAAAATTACCTGCACACTTAACCAATTTTAACACTTGACTCAATCAATAATTTATTTTGATCATTTGACAAGTAATTTTCTGTGATGCATGAAGGTATGGAAATGTAAAGATGTTCTTTTTTAAGAGCGGTGTTATATGCTGTAAGCCATATACTTTATGCTGCATGTTATACACCGCCAAGAATTGCTTTTTGTGAGATGATCAGTTATCAAAAGCAACATGAGAAAATATTATTTTACTGAAAGAGTAGTAGATCCTTGGAACAAACTTCCAGCAGACGTGGTAGATAAATCCACAGTAACTGAATTTAAACATGCCTGGGATAAACATATATCCATCCTAAGATAAAATACAGAAAATAGTATAAGGGCAGACTAGATGGACCATGGGGTCTTTTTCTGCCGTCAGACTTCTATGTTTCTATGTTTCTATGTTATATCAATATAATGACATAAATAACCTTTTGGACATATCAAACCAGCCTGCAGATTTTGTGCTCAAAGTGATACAAGAAAACAACTATAAAGAGATAACCACGGTGGCACAGTGGTTAGACTGAAGTACTGCAGTCTACTTCTGCAAGCTGCGTACAATTTGTTATTTTATTTCAGTCCACATGCACAAGAGTTTTAAGGATTTTATTGATAACCTAAACTCTGTTCTAATGGCACCCAACACAAAATCCTATTCAGTCTACCAATGCAAAGTCTAAGCATAAAGAAACCAAATTCAAAGGCAATGCAAAATCCAAATTCAAAAGCAAAATCCACAAAGTCCACAATTCAGGTTCCGTATGGAGTCCAAGGTTTGAGTTCAACATCTACGAACAAGTTCAAAATCCAAATGCAGCACAGTTCAAAGTCCATGAAAATCCAAGTCATGAAAGCAAGAAATGCACATGGCAGGAGACTGGGAGATTTTTTCCAACAATCCCTGCTCCACTTGTTCAACTAAACAGACATTCACTATCTTCTGTCTTTAATGTACTTCCTTGACTATTTTTTGTTGTTGCTATGTAGGTATATTGAAGTAGACCCAGAGACAGGGTTTGGAGCAATCGGTACTTTTATTCAGCTCAGAGAATAAGTGACAGCTCAGCAAGGTAAAGTGACAATTCAGAGAGTACCGACTGGCTCTGGCTGGAGAAACCGCTCCTTTTATATATTTGCGGTTCCCGCCAAAGCCAGAGCCGGCCGCGTCTGAGCCAATCAGGAGCGACTTCCTGCTTGGGCTCAGACAGCGCCGAAAGAGGAACAAACTATTTACAGAGTTACAAGGTAGCCATTACAGGATACAACACCCCTCCCCTCATAGTTGGACACATCCATCACGAAAGCCATGTGACAAAGTCGTCCAATCGGTGGGGCCTCTGAGGAGCTCGCGCTGACCTGCGCAGTTCAATTTCTCCTTCGCCACCGACTGTGGAGGATGGCTCGCCGCTGTTCTCCCGGTGTTGCGGACTTGGCCTGGCGGGCCCAACGAAGGCTTCGGAGGACGAGGATGGTTCGGCGTCGCTGGATGGTTCCCCCTGGCCCGATAAGTCTCTTTGCGTGTCTCTTATTTCGGGCAATGTACTAAAGTCTGTTGAAGGGGGAGAGTCCATGTCAGCGGTTTGTGGCAATTGATTTTCTGTTCGCTTCCGAATGTGGTCTATGTGTCGTTTCCACAAACGACCATCCTCTAGCTTAACAACATAGGTCTTAGGTGCATTTTGCTTAACAATAATTCCCTTCATCCAGTTTACATTTCCATCAAAACTTTTTACATATACATTTTGTCCCAAATACATTTCTCTTTCAGGTTTTGTACACATTTGGTTATTATTAACACAGAACCTTGGGTTTAACCTGTCTAGTGGTGACCTCAACTTCCTTCCCATCAATAACTCTGCAGGGCTTACATGTGTGTGCGAGTTAGGGGTAATGTGTTGGGTGAGTAAGAATTGGTCCAAGTTCTGTTGCACATCCCCCGGGCCTGATCTGCGCAATGCCTCCTTTGCCACCCGTACGTAACGTTCTGCCAATCCGTTAGCCCAGGGCGAATAAGGCGAGATGAGGGCATGCCTGACCCCTAGGCCATCTAGGAACAATTCGAATTGCCTGGCTGTTAGCTGTGGCCCATTGTCAGACACTAAGAGATCTGGGCAACCATGGGATGCAAACAGTCTGCTCAATACCTTGATAGTGGCACTTGTGGTTATGTTGTTCATTGCTATTATTTCCAACCATTTGGAGAAAGCATCAACCACTATTAAAAAATACTGAGACCCCACTGGGCCAGCAAAATCAATGTGGATTCTAGACCAAGGACCAGCAGGCTGTTCCCACTCAGCCGGAGTTGTTTTGGGGGGACTGGGTCGTGACTCTTGGCACGGATCACACTTTGAAACCCAATTTTCAATATCAGCATCCAGCCCTGGCCACCATAAATGCCCCCTAGCCAGGCTCTTCATCCTGACAATCCCAGGATGACCCACATGTAACATTTTGAGTACCTTTCCCCTTAGGCTTTTGGGAATGATCACTCTATCCCCCCACAGTAAACAACCTTTTACATACGATAATTCAAGTCTTTTGTTTTTAAAATCACACAATTCAGGTTTCACAACATCATTTTGCCATCCCTTTAGAACACAGTTCACCACTTGTTTAAGGATTTGATCTTGCTGCGTGTGTGCAGCTACCTCTTTTGCTGTGGTTAGTGGGTTTTCCTCGAGTTCTATCATCAACACATCTGTGGAAGGAACAGGGTCTTCCACTAAGTCTGCTATGGGGCATCTGCTTAGGCCGTCTGCATGATTGATTTCCTTCCCCCCCTTGTGGGTGAGCTCATACTGATACCCTGAGAGAAAAAGAGCCCATCTAATTAGTCTTGGAGACATGAAAGGTGGAGTGGGCTTGTTGGGGGCTAGCAGGCCTAGTAAGGGTTTGTGGTCAGTGACTAGCTCAAAGCTTCTTCCAAAAATGTAATTGTGAAACTTCTTTACCCCTGCCACTAATGCTAGAGCCTCCTTGTCTAACTGGCTATAATTCCTTTCTGTGCTGGTCATGGTTCTAGAAAAAAATGCTATTGGGGCCTCTGTCTTATTAGGTAGAACGTGAGCTAGGACTCCTCCTATGCCGTATGGCGAGGCGTCGCACGTGAGCCTAATGGGTAGTGAAGCACTATATTGGACTACTACACTTTTAGAGGTTAATAAATTTTTTATTTGAGAAAAAGCTTCACGTTCAGTTTTCCCCCATGTCCAGCGGGCTTCCTTCTGGAGTAAACGATGGAGAGGCTCTGCTACTGTTGCCTTCTGCTTTAAAAAAACGGAATAAAAATTAAGGAGGCCCAAAAATGCCTGCAACTCATTCTTATCTCGTGGCTCTGGGGCTTCTCTAATTGCTCTCAGCTTCTCTGTTGTGGGGTGGATACCTTCCTTATCTATTTTATATCCTAGGAATTCTATACTGTTGGTTCCCCAGACACATTTATCAGGCTTGATTCTTAAACCTTTGTCCTGTAACCTCTTAAGTACTTCCCTTATTCTTTTGTTTACTTGTTCCTGGTTTTCCCCTGCAATTAAGATGTCATCAAAGTATGGAATGGCCCCATTTACCCCTGACAATAGGCGTTCCATAATGCTCTGGAATATTCCTGGGGCTATGCTTACCCCAAACTGTAACCTCGTGCATTTGAAAGCCCCCCTGTGCGTTACAATCGTTTGAGCGTTTGCTGTTTGTTCATCGACCGGAAGTTGCTGGTAAGCTTGCGCCAGGTCGATCTTTGCGAACCTTTTCCCCTCCCCCAGGGAGTGTAGCAGTTGTTGTACAACCGGGATGGGGTAGGGGTGGTGTTGGAGTGCCTTGTTTAGGGTCGATTTGTAATCAGCGCAAACTCTTAAAGAGCCATCTGGCTTCAGAGGGGTAACTATGGGAGTTTCCCATGGCCCCTGCTCCACAGGGACCAAAATACCTTGGCTAATGAGTTTGTCCAGCTGTATGTCTAGTTTGGGGAGGAGCGGCAGGGGGACCCTGCGAGGTTTTAGTCTGATCGGTGGGACCTTGGGGTCAATAGAGAAAGATATAGGGGGCCCCTTATACAATCCCAGTGTGGGGCTGAACACTTCAGGGAACTCTTTCACAAAGTTAGGCATATCATAACAGTTTACATTACACACACCCGAAATCTCGATCCCCAGTGGTTCCATCCATGCTAAACCCAGAAGAGAGTGCTTGGCCCCTGTTACAATAAGCATGGGAAGGGTACATTTAACATTCTTGAATGCGATAGGTACATTTGCTGTTCCCAAGACCGAGATTACTCCCCCCTGAAAGTCTCTAATCACCAAAGAGGTTTGATTTAGGTCAGCCTTAGATACATTAGGCATATACAGTTTAAATTTTTCCCAGGGCATGATGGTATATCTAGAGCCCGTATCCAGCTCCATTGAGCAAGGTTGGTTATTGAGTAACAGTGATATAACAATTTTAGCCCCCTTTTTGGTTGCCGTGTTATTCACGGAAAATTGAGAGTTACCTCTATAGTAGTCGTGGTTAGCGGTTGAGTAGTTCCTTTGACCCGCGTTGCGGAATGGTCTCCTTTCTCGCGCTTGGGGGGTCTGGTTTTGAGGTCGCTGGTATTGCGGTGTGGCAAATGTGTCCTCTGGCGCTGTTGCTCTGCACGCGATGGCGATGTGGCCTCTCTGGTTGCAACGGCGGCATGTAGCGTCTCGGAAGGGGCATCGATGGCGCTGGTGATTTCCCCGGCAGCCCGCGCAGGGGGCTGGGTGAGTAGCTCTCAGGTGTCTCGGCTGGTCTTGCACCAGGAGGCAGTTGTCTCCGCTGGAACTTTGTTGGCTGGGGTTGTCTGTTTCCACGGCGCTGGGAGACGCGGAGTCGATTTTCGCAATGATTTCTCGCCTTCCGTGCTCTTTCAATTCTCTCGCCGCCGCGTCGGCTGCTTCTGCGGTTTGCGCCAGTTTAATTACGGTTTGTAGAGTCGGCTCTTCTTCGATGAGGAGTTTATTTCTCACCGTGTTGCTTTTCATGCCGAAAACCAGGGCGTCGGTGAGGCGAGCTTCCGGGTCTTTAAACTTGCATTGAGCAAGTACCGTTCGCAGCCGCGTTGTAAACTGGCTGATCGACTCGGTTTCTCTCTGAACCATCATGTGGAATTGATGCCGAAAAACCATGGCTGGTTTGGTCGGCTTGAAATGGCTCGCCAGTTTTTGTTGTAGGACGTCCCACGCTGTGGCTCTTGCTTGTTCTGGTTCGGTGAGAGTTTGGGCTAGTCTGCGGATTTCTGCGCCGCAGTAGTTAAGGAAAATAGCCCGTCTGCGATCGGCTTCGGCGTCCTGCATTCCCGCCGCCTCGAGGAAGATCTCGAAGGTGGCCATGTACTCGTCCCATGTCGATTTCTCGGGATCGAAGAGTTCCGGAGCCTGGCCGATCTGGATTTTGTCCATGTTGCACGCGAAGTTTCTTCCGTCCGTTCGTCGCCAGTGAAGTAGACCCAGAGACAGGGTTTGGAGCAATCGGTACTTTTATTCAGCTCAGAGAATAAGTGACAGCTCAGCAAGGTAAAGTGACAATTCAGCAAGTACCGACTGGCTCTGGCTGGAGAAACCGCTCCTTTTATATATTTGCGGTTCCCGCCAAAGCCAGAGCCGGCCGCGTCTGAGCCAATCAGGAGCGACTTCCTGCTTGGGCTCAGACAGCGCCGAAAGAGGAACAAACTATTTACAGAGTTACAAGGTAGCCATTACAGGATACAACATATATGTTGAACTAAACTTTTAAAATTATCTTTGTTCATTCAAATTCTTTGCTTTCCTGACTTTATCTTTGCAAATTCAGACTATCTGCTGATATTCTGCCTTAGTTATGTGTCCCTTTTTGCATTTTTTGTACTTTCCATTTTTTTGTACTTTTTGTCTTTTAGTTTTGTCTTTCAGTTCATCAGAAAGATCTTTGTGCAACCATGCTTGTTTCTTCTTAGATGTCTTGTTTTTCTTTTTCAGTGGTATTGCATTAGACTGGGCATTTATGATCATATTATTCAGGGTTTGCCATGCAGACATGCCACATTGCTTTGCCAATGTGGATCTAATCTATGTCATTCTTATGTTGTATAATGATATGGAAGCCTATGGACCCTTGCCTGTGTCTGCATCTTTGTGCCTTTTAGAATGATTGGTCTTAGTTTATTTTCTAAATGGGAGAAGATGACCTTTAATTTGAATTCAATATATAGAATTTGTCAATATTTTTGACACTCGTGCATAAAGAGTGCGTATAGGAAGAGTTAATGCTGTCTCTAAGCAGTTCACTACACTTGAAATGTTATCATTCTTAGTATCTGATAAAGGAGCCTTAGCATTTGCTCTTCGCCTACATATTTCACCTTTAATTGAAGTCAATGACAGGTCCCTCCTACCAGCTGAATGCTGAACTTATCTGGTACAGACATCTAGGATCACTGTCTAGGGAGACCACCCATTGCCAGAAAAAAAAAATCACAATACAGGCAGTGAACAGGAAGAGTTAAAGGTCATGAACTCTGACCACTTGACTAGAAATATCTCCATAAAAGCTGATTAGAAAAAAGTTTATTTTAAGAAAGCATACATTTAATTTATGTAGCAATATGAAACAATCTGAGAAACACTGTCGTTACCACATATTATTTCACAATAAAGCGTGGCCCTCCTATAAGATAGCTATTTATGCACTGCCTAAAATAGAGCCACAAAGTTATCGATAGGTATATTATTTAGATATACTAATTATGTGTATTATAGGTTTAACTATACCATATACAGAATAAAATATAGGATTAAAGTTTTAGAATAGAATTAAGGAGTTTCAAATCTGAAATGAGTAACTTTATGGGGATAAATGAGGAGAAATTCACAAATAAACCTGGAGAAAAAACAAGAAATACTTTTAACAAAAATAATATTAAAGGCACCTTTAGTTTAAATTATGTACATAAAGCCCATTACTCTGAGTTTCATGCCTATTATTAAATTTCTTTTGGAAACTGGCTGAGACTCTAATCAGAATGAAAGGTGGATGGCAACCTTTAACAAAAAGCAAATAAAACAAATTATGTAGCTTAGCAATTGCATCGTTCCTCCTGTTGCTTATTTATCTGACATGAGATGGAGACCCTTCTAATAGTGGGTCTTGCAAAGAAAGAAGCATCTTTGGACAATTTTAAAAAAACAAACAAAATGTCTAGCTGTTTAGTTTATTCTTCCACAAACCATGTTCCTCCATAATAGAACAAGAGGAGGTAGATAAAGAAAAAAAATGGGTGGGGAGATAGAAACCCTCAAATGATAGTTCTGAAAAAAATTTAGTCTCTTGTAGAGAGGGTAGTCCCTCTCAGTCCCATTTCATGTATCAGTGTTGTTATCTGGCCTATCTCACTGCTATTAGTATATGAAATAGGTCTAGTCTAGATGTTAGTGAACACAAGAACAAGGGGACACAATCTGAAGTTAGTTGGGGGAAAGATCAAAAGCAACGTGAGGAAATATTATTTCACTGAAAGAGTAGTAGATCCTTGGAACAAACTTCCAGCAGACGTGGTTGGTAAATCCACAGTAACTGAATTTAAACATGCCTGGGATAAACATATATCCATTGTAAGATAAAATACAGGAAATAGTATAAGGGCAGACTAGATGGACCATGAGGTCTTTTTCTGCCGTCAGTCTTCTATGTTTCTATGTTTCTATGTTAGCTAATTAGTTAATAAGTGCTCCTTATATTACTTGTAGGTCTAATTATACTTCACCAACTGAAGTATTCTACACATATGAAGACACGTATTCTATTCTAAAGTACTAATTTCTGTTCTATTGCAGTAACTACTTACTTACCTGTTGTGGTTCCGTCTGAGGCCCCTCAGGGAACGGCTGATCTTCTGTCGGTTTCCAGCTCAGAGGGAGAGGATGAGGAACAGGAGGTGCAGGCAGACGAGGAGGAGGAATCCCAGGCTGAAGAAGAGGGAGGACAGCCAGAGTCCCCCCAGAGGGAGCTCTCCCCAGCAAGCAGCCTGGATTCCTTAGAGGAAAATGCACAAGCCATAATTGATCTGCGACAGAGAAGAGCTACACAGCGAAGGGACCAATTGGCTAGGTACTTTCAGCATTAAAGAGGCAACAGCTGGGTTTGGGTGTGGTGCTCTTTGGAAAGGCTAAAAGGCAGACCCACCCTTCCTGGCTTGTGGAGTTTTATCTTTGAGAGTCTTGGGACCTGGCTGTGAACTTTGGCGTCTTGGAATCCTGGTTTGTGCCTTTGACTACTGAAACCTTGGGGTGGGTGTGCCAGCAAGAAGCTTGCTGTATTGTCTGGACATCAGGACTCTGCTGTAAAGTATTATAGCCTGTCTGTTGGGAAGAACAGGTTTTCCTCTGTGTTTATTTTTTCCAGCTATAAAGTACTTTTGCTTTTACCAGAGTGTCTGGCTGTTTTTTCCAGTTGGTGTTGAGGTCTGGGGGAACCCAGACAGAACACTTACCTGGCAGGGGAGATACCTTGATCATGAAGGAGGTTTTCCCAGGAGTATTTCATGATTAGTTGAAAAAACAAGATGGCGACAAGGGCGGAAGCATAACCACGTAGCGGGAGACGGAGAACAGAAAAAAGATGGAAATAACCAGGTGGAAAAGCCTACATTACCAGAAGAAAAGGTAAAGGGATAAAAGGACAGATATCCCACCTTCAACTACAAAGAAAGATAAACTGCAAAGCAGCTCTTGGAGACTTGGAGGCATCAGGAGTGGCAGTGGCCCCAACATGACTTCTAAGGACCCAAGGAAACTAACTGGTTGCCATTACAGCAAACAGACCATGTGGCCGATCAAGAATACAAGAGATCACGTGACCATGCTAAAGAACCCGGCAATGCCAATCAGAAACCCACAACCCCTGCAAAACCTGTCCTAACTCACCAGGGGCCCCCCAACCAAGCTACACACACACTACACACACCTAAAGATAAGCAGAAGAAGCAAGCAACAAATAACTAATTCAAAAACAACTAACAACAAATAAATCTACAACAACCAAAAGGCAACTAAAGCACAACAAAGAGACATCAGCAGCACCCACCTGAACACCACCAGACACAACTGGACACTGAATCCCAGCTAACCAAGATATAACTCTTGACTACACCCCCACATTCCTACACCCCTCACACCACACTTGCACACACCCTGAAAATAGGCCTAGCAAACTAAAAGCAGAACTGCCATCACTGCATTCTACCACACCCACCCTGCAACTTACCACACACATGAAGAATTACCTACACAGAGAGAGAGAATATGCACCAACCACGCACATGGAAGACCTACCCCCCACAAGCAAAGATGAAGATAGAACTGACTCCATGGTGTGCTGTAGATTGTGCTCCATGTACACGCTCCTCCCCTCAAACCTCCAAAACTATACTTGCAATAAATGCAAACTTATCCAACTACTTGCAGAAAAAATTGAAAACTTAGAGAAAAACCTAAAAACCCTGAAACACCAACACCAAAATGAGAAAGACCAACATACTCCCAACAAAGCCAACACCTCAGAGGAGCAAAGCCGATTCCACACCCCCGAGATAGCAAATAGCTGGACACACATCACCCAAAGAAGAAAAAAGAAACCAAACACCAAACCTCCACCAACTCCAACCCACCTCCTCCCAACCCCACTGCCTACAAGTAACAAGTATTCAGTACTCCTGGCAATACTCAACCTAACATTAACAAACAGGGAAGAAATGATAGAGGGAGTTGAAGAAGAAGGGACACTGGGTGAGAGTGACCATGTCATCCTCAAATTCAACATATTACAATCACCAACTGCTGCACCCAACACCACTAGAGTCCCAGACTTCAGAAAAGTGGACTTTAACAAGCTCAGAGTAAACCTGGAAAAAAAAACCTGGAAGGAACTTCTTAAGGGTAAAACCACACAGGAAGCCTGAGAGGCCCTAAAAAACAGTATCATAGATGCCCAAAACAATACAATCCCCATGAAAAAGAAAAACAGGAAAACCAAAATGAAACCAGCTTGGCTAAACAAAGAACTCACAGACAACATAAAAGAAAAAAAAGCCAAATACAAAAAATGGAAAGAAGGACTCATAACCAAAGCAGAATATCAGCAAACAGCCAAAACCTGCAAACAAAAAATAAAAACAGCAAAGGCCCAACACAAACCATACCTTGTAACGAAAGTCAAAGACAACAAAAAAAGTTTATTCCAGCACATAAACAACATGAAGAAAATCAAGGAAACAGTCACTACACTAAAAAACGAAGACGGTAATGAAATCATAGACAACAGAGACAAAGCACAGCTGCTCAACACCTACTTTGCATCAGTCTTCACACAAAATGGAACCACCTTCCAAGCAATCTGCAAGTCTGCAACAAATAACCCCAGAACTGAACTCAACATAGAGAAAAACACAATAAGGGACTACTTGTGGGAGCTCAACGAGTACAAATCACCAGGACCAGATGGACTTCACCCCAGAGTCCTAAAAGAACTGGCAGACACCATTGCGGAACCACTTCTCCTCATCTACCAAAAATCCTGGACCACTGGAGACCTTCTGGAAGACTGGAAACGAGCTGACGTAGTCCCCATCCACAAAAAAGGTAAAACGACTGACCCAGGCAACTACAGACCAATCAGTCTGACTTCTATACCTGGAAAAATACTGGAGAAAATAATTAAAAAACAACTTTGCCACTACCTAGAAACAAACAACGTTATATCCAACAGCCAGCACGGGTTTGTCAGAAACAAATCATGCCAAACCAACCTCATATCATTTTTCAACACCATAACCAAATCAGTGGACCAACACAATGCAGTAGACCTCATATACTTGGACTTCAGAAAAGCTTTTGATAAAGTTGACCACAACCTCCTAATACACAAATTAGAAAAAAACGGGGTAGGTTACAACACATGCAGATGGATAAACAGTTGGCTGTCCAACCGCACGCAATGAGTTGTCCTCAACGGTTCCAAATCCACATGGAAGAAGGTAGGCAGTGGGGTACCGCAGGGTTCCATCCTGGGCCCTGTACTCTTCAATATTTTCATCAATGACCTGGACGAGGGAGTAGAAGGGGAACTAATCAAATTCGCAGATGACACCAAGCTGGCAGGGGTAGCCAACACCCTAGAGGACAGGCTCAAAATGCAGAAAGATCTAGACAGATTAACACTATGGGCCCACACTAACAACATGATGTTCAACGTCAACAAGAGCAAAGTCCTTCACCTTGGTAAAAAAAATCCCAGACACACATACAGCCTGGGAGAAACCCCACTTAGCAGTAGTGACTGCGAAAGAGATCTTGGAGTCTTGGTGGATAATCAACTAAACATGAGCCAGCAATGTGCAGCAGCGGCCAAAAAAGCCAACACTATCCTAAGCTGCATCAACAGGGGGATACACTCCAAGACCAGGGAAGTATTAATACCACTCTACTATGCCCTGGTCAGACCACATCTGGAGTATTGCATCCAGTTCTGTTTACCACACTTCAAAAGAGACATTGAAACTCTGGAGAAGGTGCAGAAAAGAGCAACCAAAACGATTAGGGGACTTGAAACCAAGACTTACGAAGAGAGATTGCGGGAACTGGGCATGGATAGCCTAGAGAAAAGGAGGGCCAGAGGGAACATATACAGGTATATGAGGGGTTGCCACAGAGAGGAAGTGGGCACTCTATTCTCCAGAGCACCAGAGGGCCGGACAAGGAACAACGGCTGGAAGCTGACCAAGGAGAGATTCAACCTAGAAGTAAGGAAGAACTTCCTGATGGTCAGAGTGATCAACCAGTGGAACAATCTGCCTGCGGAAGTTGTGAACTCTCCAACTCTGGACACTTTTAGGAGGAGATTGGACTGCCACTTGGCTGGGATGCTTTAGGATGCCTGCTCAGGCAGGGGGTTGGACTTGATGACCTGCATGGTCCCTTTCAACTCTAACAATAAATAAACTAGCAGAGTTATGTAAAATATGCAAACTTTAATACAGTCTGGAATTGTATTTGGGAGTGAGCAATTTTGATGGGTGAGAGAAAACCAAAACCAGGATAATGATGCAAGCTGGAGATAACTTATTGGGGCTTGCAGATGGGGCTGGGATTTTCTGTGTCTCCTTTCAAGAGGAGATAACTCCCCTGCTTTAATTTAAAACCACAGTAAGCCTCTTTGAAGCCTATTCAAAACTGATTCACATTTCCTAATCCAAAATGGTAGGAAACCAGTTTTATAGCAGCTACAATTGGAAAGAACTCTAAGCTATAAAAAAAGTTTGGAGACCAAATGAGCCCTATACAAATCTTCATTTCCTCTTTCTATATCTGTAATAAAATAGATTTATTTGTTTATTTTAACTTGCTTTAATATGTTATTTCTTACATAACTCACTTAGCATAAATTTTAATTATCATTTGTGGCATTATTTTTCTAGATTTCTTCATCTATGTTTCATCCACCACAAATCCTCCATTTGTCTAATGTCTATCTTCTTTTTTAAAATGGCATGAGAGACCTACTACCCTTTCTGAGAATATCTGTCATTTGGTATAATTGGCTGTATTTTTTCTTGGATGCTGACTAATCAATTCTTGCCAGCTTCCAATGATTAATTCTGACGACAGATTTATATCTTTTTGTACAGTCTTCTGATGCCAGCATTGACCATTCAGCTGTGGCAAAGCGACTAAAGCCTGTGCAAGATTGGCACAACCAAGATTCCTCTAATATATGCAGATTCAGAATGCATCTGTTCTAAACTCTGATGAGTACTATCTAGTCTAATAAGGCAATAAACAGACCATCTATTGAAAGAAATATGAGAACTTAAGTCATACGTGCTAACTGCAACTTGGAGACAAAACTGGAGCATGGAGGAACACTTTCTATCCAAAGACTTCTGGTTACAATTACTGAATGTTGAGTTCAGATGCTTGATCTCTTATCAGGTTTCCCAGATGCTTTTAGAATATCAAAGGCATCCACACATTGTGATAATGGATGAGGAGAGTGATATCAACATCTATTGACTTAAACGTGTCCTTTTTATCGGTGGGTACAAAAGGGCTTTAAGTAAAGCCAGATTTTAAAGAAAAGAACAGAAGGGAGGTTGCCCTAAGATACATTTGTGTGTGTGTGTGTGTATGTGTGTGCGTGTGTGCGTGTGTATGTGTGTATGTGTGTGTGTATGTATGTATGTATGTATGTATGTATGTATGTATGTATGTATGTATTGAAACAGCAGAATGGATTTTAATAATTTCTATTGAATAAGATACTTAAGAAATCTTATGGTATTAGGTTATTAAAAAATTGTCAATTAAAGCAAACTCCTGAAAGTGTGATCATCAAACAAGAGCTGTTGTTTCAATATACTCCTTCCTTGTAAGATGCAGACTCGGATATAATCATGTTGGTTATATACTGTTGTAACCAAATAGCTTACAAATAAAACAATACTCTCCCATTGTCTCATCATCTCTGTAATAAGAAGCACCATACTTTTGTTGCACACATTTGGTAATCATGAACCAATCTCATTATTGATTAAACATGTATCATTAGTGGATTTTGGAGGGCAATGTCATTATTCAATAGAAGCACTTGCATGCAATTGTGGCATTGCTTATTATTGCTAACAAAACTCATGTTTAAAATTTTGAAGCATTTCTGTTGACAACATAGACAATATTGAATTGGGTAAACCAATGATTTTACTGAACACATTATTTAAACTTCTATTTAAAGTTGCTTCTTTTACTTTGTCTGCCTGTCAGAATTAAATTTAGCATATCATTGATAAGGTCACTTTTCTCAACAGGTTGCCATCTACAAATGCTGGACATCTGCTAGCCAATATGATTGGGGTTGGACAGTATAAATTTATAAATTTATAAATGCATTTATAAATATTCAATATCAGGTAATGAAGTAGAAAAGAGTCAACAAAGAATAAACAGATGGAGAGCAAATCAAGAAAGGAAAAATGCTGAAGATCATTTAACCCAACTTCTGTTTGATGTCTTTTGAAAACAGGAATGAACAAGATTTTAAGGGTCAGAAATAACATTTAATACACTTGGAAGAAGGGGGGCATTATGTATTTGTATACAGAGAGGTCATGATTTTCAAAAGGAGTTTTCCCTCATTTTGGTGGGATGAATTTTATTTATTAACTGTATTAAACATATTTAAGGCTTACAGTGGAGTAGTTTTTCCCAAGTTGCTCTTTAACTGTGAGAATCTCAACTCTCAGAAATCTCAACAAAAACCTATATTGTCTAGAAAATTATATAAGCCTGACAGTTATCCAAGCTGGAATAAACTGCATTTCTAGAGTTGAAATGATATTTTTCATTTTTAATAATTGTGCTGCCAAATTTGACACTGGCTTTTCTAATACTATCTCCTAGAAAGAAAGAAAAAAGGAAAGGAAAGAATACCATATGAAGAAATTGTGACAAAATTTTACTGAGGCTTCTTCTGAGGCTTTTACTGAGGCTCCTTCTGTAAGAAAGGCATAATCAACCAATAATCAACCAATACTATAAAGAAAGTATTCTGCCCATCTTGGTTTGTTTATGCAAATAAAAGTCTTAACTTGGCTACAAATATCTTTTTGGTTTTGAACCTCGTGCTGTGGGTATTGCTTGCACTAATTCATGTGTTTAGTTTTTATTTCTATGGCAACACATTCTTTGATTCCTGTGTTTTCAAAAATGTTCACCTAATCATATTTAGCTACTCAGAAGATTCCAATAAATCATCAGTCCCAAGCAACAGTTCCTCCTCCTCCTCCTCCTTCCTTTTAAAGAAAATAATTAATTTTGCTACCAAATGCAAAGTGTGCCATTAGTCTTTTGATTATTCAGAGGGGGAATTCAAGAATAGGAGGCGGAGGAGAAGTTGGAGGAGAGAAAAAAAAGGATAGGATGACACATGATAAATGCTTAAGTGAAATAGATCAAGAAACAAGCATGTGCTTTCCATGAGGCATCCATCAGTACATGAACATCTGTATTTGTTCATGATGGGTCATTGTTCAACAATGCCATCTATTGTATAAATATACCATGTAGAGTGCATTCACAGAAATCCTTGTGATTATGGAATTCATTAGTAGGCAAAACATTTTGGTGCCCCCCCAAAAAAAGAAAGAAAGGAAGGAAGGAAGGAAGGAAGGAAGCAGTGGAAGTGATGTGCTGGTGCCTCGAGGCTGTTGGGGCCTGGATGGGTGTCAACAAACTCAAACTCAACCCAGACAAGACGGAGTGGCTGTGGGTTTTGCCTCCCAAGGACAATTCTATCTGTCCGTCCATTACCCGGGGGGGAATTATTGACCCCCTCAGAGAGGGTCCGCAACTTGGGCGTCCTCCTCGATCCACAGCTCACATAAGAGAAACACCTTTCAGCTGTGGCGAGGGGGGTGTTTACACAGGTTCGCCTGGTGCACCAGTTGCGGCCCTATTTGGACCAGGAGTCATTACTCACAGTCACTCATGCCCTCATCACCTCGAGGCTCGACTACTGTAACGCTCTCTACATGGGGCTACCTTTGAAAAGTGTTCGGAAACTTCAGATCGCGCAGAATGCAGCTGCGAGAGCAATTATGGGCTTCTCTAAGTATGCCCATATTACTCCAACACTCCGCAGTCTGCATTGGTTGCCGATCAGTTTCCGGTAACAATTCAAGTGTTGGTTATGACCTATAAAGCCCTACATGGCACCAGACCAGAATATCTTTGGGACCGCCTCCTGCTACACGAATCCCAGCGACCGGTTAGGTCCCACAGAGTCGGCCTTCTTCGGGTCCCGTCGACTAAACAATGTCGTCTGGCGGGACCCAGGGGAAGAGCCTCTGAAACCAGTTCCCCCCTGAGATTAGGATTGCCCCCACCCTCCCTGCCTTTCGTAAACTCCTTAAAACTCACCTCTGTCGTCAAGCATGGGGGAACTAAAACATCTCACCCTTGTCCATGTTGTTTTGTCGTTGATTAATTGACTGTGTGCCTGTTTTTTTATATATATTGGGATTATTTTATGAATTTTTAAATTTAAAATTGTAATTAGATTGGTGGGAATTGGATTTGTTACTATGTATTGTTTTTATTATTGTTGTGAGCCACCCCGAGTTTGCGGAGAGGGGCGGCAAATAAATCCAATAAATCTAATTTAATCTAATCTAAGAAGCCCCCCAGCCTTCACATGATAGATGCACCAATTGAAGGGTCACTTTATGCTTAACATTATTTCAGCAAACTTAATAGTATCTCAGAAAATTCATTGTCTCAGTTAAGTAGGAAAAATAAGTGGCATTATATCACTCCCAAGTATTCATCAGCAGTGGGGAACCTATAACTAGTGTGCTAAGGCCCATTTTTGTACTCTCTTCAATTTCTCTAAATACATTGTTGAATTTTGAGGTAGGCTTACTGCAATTTTAAAATGAAAAGCCCAAAGAAATAAAATACCCATACCCCCTCAGAGTGGGTCTGCAACTTGGGCATCCTCCTCAATACACAGCTGAGTTTAGAACATCACCTTTCAGTTGTAGTGAGGGGGGTATTCATCCAGGTTTGCCTGGTGCACCAGTTGCAGCCCTATTTGGACAGAGTCTTTACTAACAGTCACTCATGCTCTTATCACCTGAGATTCGACTACTGTAATGCTCTCTACTTGCAGCTACCCTTGAAGAGCATTCGGAAACTACAGATCGTGCAAAATGCAGCCACATGAGTGGTCATGGGCCTTCCTAGGTATGCCCATGTTTCTCCAGCACTCCATGGTCTGCGTTGGTTGTTGATTGGTTTCTAAATGCAATTCAAAGTGTTGGCATGGTATCAGACCAGATTACTTACAGGACTGCTTTCTCCCATATGAGTGACTGGTCAGTTCCCACAGAGTCGCCCTTCTCCAGGTCAACTAGACAATGTGGCTTGAAGGGACCTATGGGAAGAGCCTTCTCTGTGGGGGCTGCAGCCTTCTGGAATCAGCTCCCCCCAGAAATTTGTACTGCCCCCCCATTTCACCTTCCACAAGAGTTTAAAGGCCCACTTGTGCCAACAGGCCTGGAACCATTATATATTTGCTCATGGTTGATGAATGGAATGCATTTTATACGATTTGAATGAGAGTGATCAATTTTTAAGAAAGTGGGATTTTAGATTTGTTGGTCAATTTTATAATTGGATTTAGGATACTTTATTGTTTTTATATGTTGTTAAGCTGCCCCGAGTCCTTGGAGAGGGGCGGCATATCAACCAACCAACCAACCAACCAACCAACCAACCAACCAACCAACCAACCAACCAACCAACCAATCAATCAATCGACAAATCAGTAGAACACTAATCAGTAATTTTAGCCAACTGGTAACACATAGTTTATATTGGCTGAACAAAGTAAGATTCAGACCTGGATGATACTCGAACCATCAAGATACACAAAAGCTGTAGGCAAAACTGAGAAGTAACAAAGAAAAATAAAAACAAAACCAAAAATAAAATGGCAAACTGTACCCGTTTTATTGTCAAGAAAAGTATATGGCTGTATTCATAAGATCTTACTTGACATAGACAAATGAAGAATTAAAATTTCTACCCTAATTTCCTCTCCCATGTTGAATCCTGAAGGGATATAGTATTTCTCAGGTTTCTTTTGCAGCTCATGTTAGATATTGCAATTGATATTATTGTTTTCTAATGGAAGGTGATTTGGCAGAGAGCTCATTGAAATAGACTTTCTGCTCTGCTATTATCTTTGAGGGATATAGCAAAAGAGACCCCTCCTCTCAAATAGCATTTTGACAGGTTTCAGCTACTTGCCGAGCTTGCTGAATATTTGTAAACAATTGTTAGTGTAATACCATCTTGTTTTTATTTTACTGTGGGTTTTGAAATGCGGGCATCTGCTTGCAGAAGCTTGACTTTCAGTAAGTCCACCCAGATCTGGCAGCCAGTGTGAGGGACATGAAGTTGCAGGAAGGTATGGTCTCACCTTGGGCTGTCCTTGAGGGAATGGATGCTCAGTCATTCCTATCTTCTGCTCTGGATTTACCCTGCTTTACTGAAAAGAAATGAGATATTCTTTATCAATATAAACTGGTCAGCATCACTTTGTGAAAGTTTTGTTGAAGGGCAGATTCTTTATGAGGCTATGAATGGCTTTGCAAATTGCCTTCCGAAGTAACACAGAGTGTTTCAGTCATCTGTAAAAGAATTGTTTACGGTTGCATATGGCAGTTATTATTTGGAATAATAAACCCTTGGAGAATCTGAACATTCATGGGCCAACAGATGGGTCAACCTGCTTAGCAATTTAAAAAAGTAATTTATTTCAATCATCAGGACAGGGAGCAGGAAGATTGCTAATTTGTTTCCAAATATCTAACAAAACATCCTCTCTGACTGTGTCAGCCATTATGGAAATGCACACCTGTTCAGTTGGGTTCAGGACAGTTTGGATTTGGATCAGTTATCCCTGTTCTTCAGAGATATAGGACTAATGGCTTCTGTTTATCTTTCATCAAATATTAGCTGTTAATTCTTCTTAAGACAAGGTATGCTAATCACAGTCACGAATACTGTATATTGCTAAATATATGGCCTGATGATTCAGAAAATTGCTACAACAAGCAAGAATAATTCCACAACAGTTAAAAAGCTTTGAATATGCTATAGGGCAACCATCTTCACATTGATTCACATTGTTATTAGCCCAGGAAAAGAAGCTCAAAATAATGAAAAAGAAAACAGCTGTGTTTTGGCATTGTTTTATTTAAAAGCTCAGTATTCCACATTTCTTGTATCCTCAAAGCAGCATAGGGACAATGTCAGAGAATGGCAGTTTTAAATTATGGGTTTGTAGTTTCTCAAATATATCCAGAAAGACACCAGGCTAACTGCTGAATATAGACATAGCTGAAATAACTTAATTGTGTTACAGATTTTGATTACCAGAATTGTACTCCAGAAATCCAGACAGCCTTTATTACTGTTGCTTAGCAGTAGAATTTTGAATCCCATACATTGCAGGTGTTAAACTCACAGTGTCATGTTGCTGTCACATGTTTCACGACATTTTCCCCCTTCATGGAGCTACGGTGGGCATGGTCTGCATGTAACACATCTGGCCCATGGGTTGCCAGTTTGACATCCCTGCACATGATAGCCATATAAAGGGATCCACTGAGTCCAGCTAATGAGAGTTATTGACTTCACCAGAAATTGATACAAGCAGATATAAAGGTAGGATTAGTTAAAATTTGTAGGACAGATACCATAGCAATTCCTTTTGAATTTAATATGGTTTACTTCTGAATAAGTCTGCATTGTATGAAAACCATTTATTCTTATGTTGAAATAAGCTTCAGGTTTAGTAGGATTCTGAGTAGATAACTGTATGATTTTCTAAAATGCATTTGTTGTGTGATAGAATGAGATAATAGCAGACCTTTAGAACCTGGATGACAGAAAGAGAAAAGGAGGCAGCATTAGATAAATATGTAACCAGTGATAGGCTGCCAATTTTTTTAATGCCAACTGTGGGTGTGGCTTATTTTGTGTGTGTAGCTTAATGGTCATGTGACCGGTAGGAATGGCTTGCTGGCCATGTGACCAGGTAGGAGTGGCTTGACAATCATGTGACTGGGTGGAAGTGGCTTACCAACCAAGATAAGTTTTCAAATATTTGATTAAGTCACATTCTTTGAATAGCCACAAAAAGGACAAATGATAGACAGCATTATTTGTTGAGGAGCACAGTAACATTTTAAGGTTTTGTACTGAAGCCATAAGGTTCAGTATGATAACAGATTAAGCAAGTAGCTCAATTTTCTTTAATTGCTATAAAAGTTCAGTTCTAAATAATGATTAAAATGATTAAAGCATTTATGGGTAAAAACATACTATTTAATTATTTCCTATTTTAAAAGTAATTAAGGATCATACTAGGGTACTAAAGAAGGAAGGACAATAAAACAACTATTAAGTATTCAATAAATAGTGCATAAAGTTACTGCCCCTCCCCCAATGGGAACAGCAGCTCATCACTACATGTAACACATATTTCTAATTGAATTAGAAATAGGTTTGAAAAGGAATTAAAGAGCTAAGAATTGAAAAATGAAGAAAATCATTCAGTCTATTGTTCTTTAGGTTAAAACTAGATAGTTTCTTTTTTCTTAGATAGACTGAATAATTTGAGATTGGTAATTAGATTTAGGATTTTTTACTATTCTTTATATAATAGATCTTATAAGTATATTGTTACCCACTGAAGATATATGTGCTGTTATTAGTGATGGGTGAACCCAACGGTGTTTGGGTTCGGCAAGTTTGTACGAACTTTGCGTAAAGTTTGGTCAAACCCAAACCTAACCCGAACATGAACTCTGAATGCTACGTGACATCAAAGTTCCACCCCCGGAATCCCATCATTTTTTATTTTTATGGATTCTTAATTTGTATTTATTTTAATTTTTAGGAAAAAAGACGCCACAGCGGCACTGCAAGCAAAGGGAGGTCCTTTCACGTAAAAATAAACATTTTTATTTTTACATGAAAGGAGCGCCCTTTGCTTGCAGCGCCGCTGCGGCGTCCTTTTTCATAAAAATAACAATGTTTATTTTTACGTGAAAAGGCCTCCCTTTAAAGGAGCTGGGGAAGCCCTCCCACGAAGAGATTCTGGGGGCGGAGCTTTGACGTCACGTCACGTCACGTACCGGCAGGTTGCTAAGGACGCCAAGGTGATCACTTCCTGGATTCAACTGAAATCAAAGTCTTGTTGAAATATAACACCTTTAACTTGTTTATGAAACTGCTGCTAAGTGAAGGCTGCATGTATTTCTTGGAGGAATATTTTAAAAGAAGAAAAGTGCTCAGAGTTGAACTATGGAGTTCTTGGTGCTCCCTGAGCTTCATGGTTTGCTTGCAAACACTTTATTATCCAATCGAGTTGCATCACCAGAGAGCACCAAAAACTCCACAGAAAGTAGATTACAAGGTAGGGACACCTCAAGAAGGCCTCTCATGCCACCCATGCTCTCCAGATGTGATAAGAGAAGTTACAAGAGATTCTATTTTTTATGACCATGGCCGAATGTTGCTTGAGGTATTCTGATGCTACATCATCTCAAGTTTTAAAGTTAATGATAGGGCTTTGAATCGCATCCAGGAACTTTAACAAAAAAATAACCTGTCAGAAGCAAACATTTGAAACATTTATTGGTAGAAAGGAATCCAAAGTATATTGAATTTTTAAAAGGAAAGTCTGTTTTTCAGATGTGAGTTAAAGATGGTAACTGATCTACTGACTTATCACAGATGTGCCAAGTTATTTTACATTTACATCCCTCCCCCAAATAGAAATGATGTTCCCATAGCAAACAAAATGAAGACATTTTATTTTTAACAACTTCAATTAAGTCAATCAATGGTGACCCCTAAGCTGAATATTGCTTTAGGCTTCTTTGCCTCTCAACAACTTCCTTCAGAAAAAGATCAGAAACAGGGCATATGAATGTACAGAGAGAAATTGAGACTTTAGGAAAGGAAGTAGAGAAGATTTTGAGCTGGCAGTAGGGAATTTCAAATCTGTGTACAGCTAGCTTTTACATTTAGCTATCAAAATTGCTTGGGTTTTGGGCTCAATTCATCCAAGCTGGCCATTGGATGTTGACAGACAGGAATGAGTGAAAAGATCTTCCTGTTTCCTTTTAAAATGTTTCTGAAAGGGGAATTTCTGATGTGTATTCAGCATAACATGGGAGCAATATTCACCCAAAGTTGTCATACTGTTAAGATTCATTTGACAATTTCACTTCTGACTACAATAAAAACTAGATATTTGCCAAATATTTGACAGCTTAAAAATGGTTTGAGTCCTCCTCAAAGGGTGAGAGGGAGAGGGGGAGGGGGGGAAAAGAAAGGAAGAGAAAGAGAGAAAGAAAGAGAAAGAAGAAAACAAGAGAAAAGAAGAAAGTGGGAGAGACAGATAAGATAGAAAGAAAGAAAGAAAGAAAGAAGGAAAGAGGAGAAAGGAAGGAAGAGAAAGAGAAATAGGGAGAGAGGGGGAGAAAGGAAGGAAGAGCTACAAATCCAGAACTAGTCGTAGTTTCAGAAGACACTTTAAAACTGCACAGCAATTTAGGGCTGGAAGACATCTGAGAGATCATCTAGTCCAACCCCCTGCTGCAGGATTGTCTGGATTATTTGGGTGCCTCTAAGGGAGAGGAAAATTGCCAAAAAGGAAAAGGAATTTACTTGGACAAAGCTGCCATGCAGAGGAAGGCAGAGATAGTCCTTGACTTATGACCACAATTGAGCCCAAATTTTTGGTTGCTAAGCAAGAATGGGTTTCACCACATTTTACTCAATCCATGACATCTCCTGGATCTAACAGTCAGGTGCAGAATGAGAGAGAGGGGAATTGAAAGAGAGACAGAAAGAGAGAGATAGAGAATGAAAGAGGGGGAGGGAATGAATGACACACACACACACACACACACACACACACAGAGTGATCTTGCCTCTGAACACTGAAGGAGGAGGCTTTCTTATGCACCATTCCAGTTCAGTGACTTGCACGATCACAACTGAGCCCAAATTTTTGGTTGCTAAGCAAGAGTGGTTTTCATTACATTTTACTCAATCCATGAGATCTCCTGGATCTAACAGTCTGGTGCAAATTAAGAAAGTACATCTGAAGGCATGTATAATGTTCTAACGTACAGAGGTTATGATTAAATGTGTGGCAGAAAGTGGACTCTGGGTTTGTTTTTCTAAATGTAGTAAGTGAGGTTGAATGTGTAGTTTTAGAAGAGTAGACACACATACAATATACATAGCAGATAATGTATATTTGTATGTGCCTGTGTGTAATATGTATGTACACATATGGCTTATATACATAGGATTAAATAGTATATTTTGGATGTCCAGTAGTAGTAAATAGATAAATTGTATCTTGTTGAGGCCTTTCAGGCAAGGAGAGGCCAGGCACCCTAACTCCAACTCTAGCCCTTGATGTGAGAGACATCAAGTTGGCCACACCCACCCAGTCACATGACCACTCAATCACATGATCACCAAGCCACTCCCACCCAGTCACATGACTGCCAAACCACTCCCACTCAGTCACATGACGTTCATCCTACTCAGTCACATGACCATCAAGCCATTCTCACAAAATTAAGCCACTGCCACCAAATTAAACCATCCTACAGTGGTAATAAATTTTTTTGAAACCCACCCCTGCCTATCAACATACACTCTCTTCATTTACAAAACTGCGGCAATTGCACCGAGAACTGGAAGCATAAGAAGAAACCTATTTTCAATATAAGAACATTTTGCAAACTCTACATTTCTGCATTAAAAGCTGATAGAGTATTCAGCGCATATATGGTAAAGAAATAAAGTTCTGATTCTCTTGTGATCATCCCGGTCCACAGGTATTTGAGCGAAGGCAGTAGGTCGGCATCTGAATTGAAAATCTCTTATGCGTATAGTAATGGGATTTAACTGCTGTTAAGTCAATAAATAAAACAAAATTCAGACAGTGTAAACTGCAATTTATCTGCCTCTATTTTAAACATGCTGATTCAGAATTAAATCATAAATCATGCAGAAGTTCTACATCATGGGACTGTTAGTAATTTCGTTTAGGATAGCAAGAACATTTGTAATTTTGTTTAGAACTGCAGGAATATTACTTTAAATGAGTTTGACGAGTTAGCTATCCCAGTACCGTCAATGACCTTTATTTTAAAAATACAGTGTTCCCTCGATTTTTTCGGGGGATGCGTTCCAAGACCGCCCGCGAAAGTCGAATTTCCGTGAAGTAGAGATGCAGAAGTAAATACACTATTTTTGGCTATGAACAGTATCACAAGCCTTCCCTTAACACTTTAAGCCCCTAAATTGCAATTTCCCATCCCCTTAGCAACCATTTAGATTTTTACTCACCATGTTTATTTATTAAAGTTTATTTAAAAAAATATTTATTAAAGGCAGACGAACGTTTGACGATGACATATGACGTCATCAGCCGGGAAAAACCATGGTATTGGGAAAAAACCCACAAAGAATTTTTTAAATTAATATATTTGAAAAACCGTGGTATAGACTTTTCGCGAAGTTCGAACCCACGAAAATCGAGGGAACACTGTACCTCTGTTTGTATTCTTGTGTATTTTATAAATGCAGATTTCTCCTAAACGTTGTTGGAAAGTGTTGTGCTCAAATCTTGGATATAACATGGCTAGGCGAGTGTCATTTAACTTGAAGTCATTAATGAAGGCTCCAATGAAGAACAGCACAACAGAAACCCAAACGGAGCCTCTCAGAACAGAATCACCTTAGCTGAGTCTGACAGAGCAATTTATATGCAGCTGTCAACGTGGTGGCCAATGAGAGGCTAAGGTTTTCCTGCTCAGCAACTGAGTTGGTTCTAACCAATCAGCCGAGTTGGTTCTAGCTAATCAGTGGCTGCAGTGGCAGCCAGCAATGTCCTGAAGGAACCCATCAGAAAGAATAATAACATTTAGCATTTTGCAGTGTTAATTTGTTAATCTTCACTGCATTTTTCACAGCTTTTGCTTTCTCATTCAGCTTTTATTTATTTTTTTAAAAAAATAAGATTAAGTACCACCATGAATAACTTTTTCAGAGATCTGATGGCACAAATAAAAATATATAATCTGTGCAATTTTGACCTGAAACAGTACACAGAAAAATATACCTTTAAAAATATAAATCCTATAGTAACAAACATAATGGTGTACAAAAGTTTTGTATTGATTAATAAGGTTATCATTAAAAGCCCCACCTTTTGGTATCTGCTTCCTTTATATTTAACAACGATTTTGTATTTCTAAACTAAATTGCCTGAGATTTCCACTTGTAAGATCACAATCCCTGCCATTCCTCCTCCCTGAGCTCCTGCTGTGTTCTCCAGAGTTTTATTTGGTAAAGCTGGTGTGAGAGCATCTGGAGCCGTCACAATTTATGGCTTCAGCCTTTTATTGGATATGTGTAACTGACAAAATTGCCCAGAGAATATTTGTTTCCTTTCCAACTATTTTTGTCCTGAACTTTGATCTGAGTGGAGTTAGGCTACTTGACCCCTAGATTTCTTTAACTGAATTTGACAGCCAAGTTCAGTTAGGACTGTGGGGCTTTTTCCTTAGATATTAGATGCCCATTAGGATTATTATTTGGATTTGGAGATATTCATGAAGAAACAAAATTTTCAAAATTAAGTTAAAAATATAATCTCGATCTATCTCTGTCTCTGTCTCTGTTTTGTTTTATTATTTTATTTTATTTTATTTTATTTTATTTTATTTTATTTTATTTTATTTTATTTTATTTTATTTTATTTTATTTTATTTTATTTTATTTTATTTTATTTTATTTTATTTTATTTTATTTTATTTTATTTTATTTTATTTTATTTTATTTTATTTTATTTTATTTTATTTTATTTTATTTTATTTTATTTTATTTTATTTTATTTTATTTTATTTTATTTTATTTTATTTTATTTTATTTTATTTTATTTTATTTTATTTTATTTTATTTTATTTTATTTTATTTTATTTTATTTTATTTTATTTTATTTTATTTTATTTTATTTTATTTTATTTTATTTTATTTTATTTTATTTTATTTTTTTTTATTTTATTTTATTTTTTATTTTATTTTATTTTATTTTATTTTATTATTTTATTTTATTTTTTATTTTATTTTATTATTTTATTTTATTTTATTTTATTATTTATTTTGTCCAATACACAATACACATTGAAGAGAATAGACATGTAGTAATATATATAAAGAAAAGGATAGAAGAAAAGATAAAAATAGAGGAGAAGACATATGAAAGGAAGAAAAGATATATGAGATATGAAATAAAGGAGGGACAATTGGACAGGGGATGAAAGGCACACTAGTGCACTTATGTACACCCCTTACTGACCTCTTAGGAACCTGGAGAGGTCAATCGTGGATAGTCTAAGGGAGAAATGTTGGGTGTTAGGGGTTGACACTATTGAGTCTGGTAATGAGTTCCACGCTTTGACAACCCGATTGCTAAAGTCATATTTTTTACAATCAAGTTTGGAGTGGTTAATATTAAGTTTGAATCTGTTGCGTGCTCTTGTATTGTTGCGGTTGAAGCTGAAGTAGTCATTGACATGTAGGACATTGCAGCATATGATCTTGTGGGCAATACTTAAATTGTGTTTTAGGCTTCATAGTTGTAAGCTTTCTAGACACAGGGTTGTTAGTCTATTTTCGCAGGGTATTCTGTTTTGAGTGGAGGAGTCTCTGTCTCTGTTTCTGTTTCTGTCTCTGTCTCTATCTCTCTATCTCTATTTCTCTCTCTCTCCCTCTCCCTATTGTGTGTGTGTGTGTCTGTCTGTCATCTATCTATCATCTATCTCAGGGGTGGATTACTGCTACCACTGCTACTACACACACAGCTTCAATTGTCATGAGTTGGCCCTTCTAAAGATTTTAAATATTGTTCTTGAACATGTCAGGTAACATATTCCAGCAGATTATGACAAAGTATTAGAGTAGGTCTGGACAACTAGTACAGATTACATTATACATTGCATTGTACAAGACAACCGAGCAGGCATAAGACAAATCTAGCCTTACTTACCTCTCAGAACTGAGCAGCAATACTAATATATGACTTTGTTCCTCTGAACAATGCTTCCAAGCAATGTATCTGAGAATTCAACCCCATTTCAAACAAACCATATTTTCTACTAGCTGGAATCTGGAGCTACTTTTTAATGGTATTTTTGTCTTATTAGCCTCTATTCTCAATGTATTGGCTGAAGTTGCATGAAGGGGCCAGTGTAATTAATGGGGAGTTCTACTGTTTCAAGATTTCTTTGTTTAGGTAATGAAGCAAAATTCTTGGGATATTTTGGGGTATTGAGTCAGGTCTTTTGTTTAGCTATTATTTCATAACATTCATAATTCTTGCAAGGAAATATAGCCCCAAGTTAGCAGGAAAGTATAATATTCATTTCTACAAACTGTTATAGCGGTAGCCAGGTAGCCAGCAGCACCGCAAGAAAACTGCATATGGTAATCATGTTACCTATTGAATATAGAACTGTTGAATAGAACTTCAATATTCCTTTGTTTTCTACAGTGAAGGAGAGAAAGGGAGACATTCTTATTGAAAATTCTATTATACTACCAGTTTGGTCTAATTCTAAAATACTGCCAGTTTGGTCTAGTCACGTGGTTAATCTATATCCCACCTTTATTATTTTTACAAATAACTCAAGAGGACAAACACTTCCTTCCTGCCTTCTTCTTCCTATGTTCCCAATATGGGCTGGAGTGAAAGAGAGTGACTGGACCAAGGTCACTTGGTTCATGGGCTGGTGCCTTAAATAAATTTCACAAGATTTGAAGGCTGAAATGAGTAGGTATTCATTTTTTTGTGGTAATTCCAACACTATCCTTCCAGTAATGATTAAGCTAGTTTTCTTCTTGTCAATATTTTGGAAGATACTGCTTTAGAGCGCCTTCCCTTGACTTTATCACACCATATTTAATTTCTATTTGTATTGCTTGCATGCTTATATTTGGTTGCTGTTGTTTTGATTGAAATCTGTGTTATGGAGGTTTTAATATATTTTAAAAACATTTTATTTAAGACACCAAGAGTCTTATTGCAGCACGCTAGAAACATGTAAAACCATCAAACAAATTAGAAAGACACAAAGAAAAAATTGAGATTAACATTGCTTTTGACTTAGAAAGATCTCTTTTGACTACACACACACACACACACACACCAATGTTTCTTATTATTCTTGCTATAGCTTAGTTCCAAAACTTAAAACAAGATTAATTTGTGTATATTGTGTCATATTCTTAAAAACAAAACTGTACTGACTGGTTGGCTGTGGTTTTTGTAGAATAGTGACCTGGATTCCTTCATTTTACAGATGTGTGCTGTAAAATTAACTACCTCTACCAACCTGGAGTAGCAGACATTAGCCATTTCTGTGACCGATGAACTCTTTCCAGGTTATTGTAGAGCTGTCTCATTTTCTGATTTCCTATGTTGTCAAAGTGTGATTGCAGAGAGGAGATCTGTGCAACACTCTGAAATATAGCCAGGAGCTGCAGAGATCAAAATAAGGCATTAAATATCCTTTTCCTGTTTAGATAATTTTGACAAGCAAAATTTAACAGATAGTGCAATCAGTGGTCATAATATTAAAATTATACACTAGTTCAAGAGGGTAACCAGACTTTGAAACCCAAGAACTTTTGTAGAGCTTTAAGGAATACATTTGTAGATTTAAGTAGTTCTTTGTTGTTGTTTATTTTAGTTTCTTTATTGTAAAGAAACAAAGTTACACAGGAAAAAAACTATCAAGTGTTCCAATAGAAATAAAAACCTGAAGATTAGTATTATTTCAACTGTTCTAAATAGCAATAGTATTTAGACCTATATACTGCTTCACAGTGCTTTACAGCCCTCTCTAAGCAGTTTACAGAGAGTCAGCATCTTGCCCCCAATAATCTGGGTCCTCATTTTACCCAGATTTTACTTGGAAGGATGGAAGGCTGAATCAACCTCGAGCTTACTGAGATTCGATCTGCCAAACTGCTGGCAGCCAGTGATCAGCAGAAGTAGCTTGCAGTACTGCACTCTAACCACTGCACCACCGAGGCTCTTAAAATTATTTTCATAACATATTAAATAGGAACCATTATTTATTACCCCTTAAATGGAAGTACTGCAATTAAAAAAAAGCATATCTTATTTAAAACATACAGTGCAATGAGTTAACGGTAAAGGAAAAACTCAAATACCACAGAATCAGAATAGAGTTGGAAGGGGCTTTGGAGGTCTTCCAGTGCAGCTCCCTGCTCAAACAGAAGATCCTATATCAGTGATGGCAAACTTTTTTTCCCTTGGGTGCGGAAAGCATGTGCACATGGGCTATCATGCATGTGCGAGTGCGCACAGCCATAATTCAATACCTGTGAAGAGTGAAAATGGCCTCCCCCACCTCCCCAGAGGGCCTCTGAAGACCAGAAACTGCCCATTTCCCAACTTCTGGTGGGCTCAGTAGGCCCATGTTTCACTCTCCCCAGGCTCCAGAGGCTTCCCTGGAGCCTGGGGAGGACAAAAATGCCCTTCACCCTCCCCATGGAGGCTCTCCGGAAGCTGAAAACACCCTCCCAAGCCCTCCATCCAGGTTTAAATAAGCTGGCCAGAATGCACATGCACGTTGGAGCTGAGCTAGGGCAATGGCTCACATGCCAACAGATATGACTCTATGTGCCACTTGTGGCACATATGCCAAATATTCGCTCTAACTGTCCTACACCATTTCAGACAAGTGGCTGTCCAGTCCCTTCTTAAAAATTTCCAATGATGAAGCACCAACAGTTTCTGAAGGCAAGCTGTTCCATTGGTTAATTGTCCGTACTATTAGGTTGTTTTTCTCCTTTCATTGTTTTTTGTCCTATCCTCTGGTGCTTTGGAAAATAAATTGACTCCCTCGTCTTTGAGGAAAGTCTTTCAAATACAGAAATACTGCTATCATGCCCCCTAGTCCTTTTCTCTAGATTAACCAAATCCAAATCTTCATATGTTTTAGTGGTGTAATTTCCTGCCTAAGCACTGGAAGACCTCCAAGATCCCATCCAAGTCTGTTCTTCTATTCTGTTCTGTTCTGTTCTTTTTTTCTTCTGTTCTACTCTACTACTCTACACTACACTACACTACACTACACTACACTACACTCTACATTATTTTATTCTCCAGGCCATTAATCATCTTAGTTGCTCTTTTTTGTACTTTTTTGAAAGTCTCAATATCTTCTTTGTGGTGATCAAAACTGGATGCAGCTGTGCTCATACTAAGATTTTATAAAGCAATGCTAATACATGACGTGGTTTTGATTTTATGTCTTTGTTTATACAACAAAGGATTGTATTAGCTTTTCTTGGCTGCTGCCACACATTGCTGACTCATGTTTATTAAGCAATTGTCCATTAGGATTCCAAGCTCCCTCTCTCAGTTACTATTTTTGAGCCAGGTTTTGCCCTCATCACCTCTAGGTTTGATTACTGCAATGCACCCTACATGGGACTACCTTTAAAGAATGTTCAGAGACTGCAGCTGATCCAAAATAATAATAGTAGTAATAGTAATAGCAATAGCAATATCATCATCACCATCATCATCATCATCATCATCATCATCATCATTTATTAGACTTGCATGCCACCCTTCCACAAGGAGCTGGGATTAAAAACTGGTCACTTCATTTAAATTAAAGCAATTTTAACTATTGTTAACTAATAAACCAAAGGACCTGCAGAGACCAATCAAACAAATGCAACAGAAATTATTATGTAAACTGTGGGTGTAAAGGAGTAGCCCCAGGACACCTGGGACCACCCATGCCTCCCAAAAAGCCATGCGTGTTGGCTCACAGCCAAAAAGTGGTGGTCTCACAATGACAGCGAGACCACTACCCCCAGCAAATGGCACAAGCACCGTACCTGCATTTTCCTGGCTATGGCGCAACTTTCGGCTTGCGGCTAGGTCGGCCGGCCGTGCAAATCTTTTCAAGAAAATCTTTTTCTCAAAATCTATAATAGGCATATATTTCCCAAGCATATTCATTCATATTGAATGCAGTTAGGCATTAAAAACAGTTGTTCTGACAACTTCAATTTTAATAGCACACATTTAACCCATTGCTTTTCCCTCAGAAATGTCACATCCCTCCCATCCCAGTTTGGGTATATATTAGTGAATTACAGCTCACTGGAGCATTAGTCTCAACTTTACTGCATTTACCATCTGTTCCCCAGAGAAGATGACAGTTTTACACTCAGCATTACAGGCAATTGAAAACAGTGGTAGAATTCAATATATATCTAAGCAATTCAAAAAGAACTATTTTTTTAAATTGCCCTTTGATTTTTGAAGTTAATCTCAGGAGCACAAATCTATATGCCAAAGAGCAGGAATCATAATGTAATTCCACTCTGTACTGTGAAGCATGTTTATCTTTTAAGATAAAGGATAGCTGAAGATGAATTGGCAATCAATGTCTATCCTTTTTGTTTCTTTGTTGTCAAAAGCATTCCACTCAGAACAAGAAAAGGTAACCAAGAGTCTCACTGATGGAACCTAAAGTGCAAATTTATACTTAAGTGCCCTATTAAAAGGCCAGTTATTGTCTTAAGATAAGTGTTTATAACAATAATACCCATCTCAAGGGAGGCATGAGAATTCTTCCTTTTAACTGCTGCAGTGAACTACCTTCATTTTCTTTTAGTTCAATAACTGTGCAAATGCAATGCAGAAAATCCCCATTTTAACAGGAAAGGAGAATGGCCTATATTGTGTGGTTTTATATTTATATGTGTTCACTTTATAAAATTATAATTCATGTTATACAGTATCCAGAACTTTTGTTTGAAATAAAGTTTACGCTAAAGGTTAGTGTTTTTTATGTGCTGTTTACTAGCTTCCTACTTCCTTTCCTACTTCCTTTATTGTTTTACTGTAATTAAGCCATGGTTCCAACTGAACATCTGCCTTGGCCTAAAATGACTGTAAGGGAAAACAAAACAAAACAAAACCAAGCACTGGAACCATTATAAGTTCCCACAACTATATGGGAGGCAGAGATGTTTCCTGAAATGGAAACAATACTTGTTAGGAAAGCCAATAAGATTTAGCAACTGAAACCAGATTCATAATTAAATACTTTTTGGAATCAAGAAGGGTTTCTTCCCTCCTTTTCATTGTGACATTAATCTAAGGCAGTGTTTTTCAACCAGTGTGCCGCGAGACATGATCAGGTGTGCCACAAAGCTCAGAGAGAGAAAGAAAGCAAGAGAGAGAAAAAGCAAGAGAGAAAGAAAGCAAGAGAGAGAGAGAAAGAAAGCAAGAGAGAGAGAGAAAGCAAGAGAGAAAGAAAGCAAGAGAGAGAAAGAAAGCAAGAGAGAGAAAGAGCAAGAGAGAGAAAACAAGAGAGAAAGAAAGCAAGAGAGAGAGAGAGAAAGAGAGGGAGGGAAGGAGAGAGAGAGAAAGACATAGAGGGAGGGAGGGAGAAAGAGAGGAAAAAAGAGGAAGGAAGGAAGAGAAAGAAAGGGATGGAGAGAGAGAGAAAGAAAGAAAGAGGAAGGAAGGGAGAGAAAGAGGGAGGGAGAGAAAAATAAAGCAAAAGGGAGGAAGAGAGAGAGAGAGAATTTTTTGTCCCAACCTTTTTTTACCCCTCCCCCTCCCCGCTCAATGTGCCCCAGGGTTTCGTAAATGTAAAAAATGTGCCACGGCTCAAAAAAGGTTGAAAATCACTGATCTAAGGTGACCAAAGACCCTCTTTTGGTGGGACAGTCCTGATTTTTAATAATTTGTCCCGTGTCCCATGGGGTTTTAAAAAAGATTTTCCTTTCTCTGGGCACTGGTGGGAGAAAGCGCCCAGAGAAAGGAAAAGCTTTATTCCCTCTGAGCCATCCAGAGCCATCCTGAAACGCTTTATTCGCTCTGAGCCATCCATTGGTAAAATGGGACACCATTGGGGGGCGGGGGCATCAATGATGTCCCGTTTTACCAGAGTTATACTCTGGTCACCTTACATTAATTACATCTTTTACCTTTCTTGGGAAACAGATAGCACTAAGAGTGAGCAACTCAATGAACCTCCACTCCTAAGGTTGGACTTGAACTGGATTCTCTCTGGTCTTAACCCTACATTATAATGGGTAATAGGATGGTAAAATTGATTTTTTATGTGTGTATGTGTGTGTATATGTGTGTGTAATATGTACGTACGTACGTACGTACGTACGTATGTATGTATCAAAATAATACTTCCTCTGAGTGTTGAAATTCCTATTTTTATTTCATAACTGAATGTTAAATTTGAGCTTGATTGATGAACTTTGATATCACAAGCCATGACTGCCCATTATCTTAATATGCTATAATAATAATAATAATAATAATAATAATAATAATTTATTAGATTTGTATGCCGCCCCTCTCTGCAGATTAATTCATAATTAAATTATGAATTATAAATCTACATATTATAAGTCTACATATTATAATTATATGAATTATAAGTCTCCATATAAACAAAATTAGATGAGGAATGGGGACTCCGTATATTGAGAGAACTGATCTATAGTTCAATATTTGAGATTATAAAATGATACCATATTTTTAATTTAATATAGCAAATGCCATCAAATATTTTAGCATTTTTCTATTGCAGATTCCCACTTAATGAGTCATTGATCTCAACAGATTACTGGAGGAAGAGGAAGGACATAGCATTCATACTGATTTTTTCTTCATTACTTATTTGACCACTATGACAATGTGTTGTACAACATGATTCTTGACAAATGTGTATTTTCTTTTATGTACACTGACAGCATATGCACCAAAGACAAATTCTTTGTGTGTCCAATCACACCTGGCCAATAAAATTTCTATTCTATTCTATTCTATTCTATTCTTCAGTTGTAAGGAAATTTGGAGCAATAGAGCATTCCCTCCCAACAAACTATATGTCCATTTCTGCATAAAGAGATGAATGCTTTTATCCCTTTATTGTCTAATAGTTTCATGTTCCACTTTTGTATACATTATTCAATAATTTATGCCTGATCGCCTAAACCTAGATCAAGCTTTATCTACAGAATGTCTAATGCTAGAATGAAACCACTACAGCAGCATTTTCCAAACCTGGACAAATAACCCAACATCAGACAAAGGTTAGTTTTGTTTGGGCTATGACATGTGACCCATTACAACAGAGATATTGACTTAAAAATTGCCACATGTACTAAACTAAACTATGGTTTAAAATGTACATACGTGAGTCCCAGCACCACAGGTACTAATCTAAACTACATTTAAAAATGTATATTGCATAAGTCCCAGCACCTTTCTGCTTTTTAAAGTTCAACAATAAAAATAATTGTAACGAAGCAATGGTTCCTTTCTTAAGCTCTCAAGGAATCCTTAAAAAAGATTATTCATCTTTAATGAAGAGAAGGAAAGCATAGAACAGTACTCAGACAAAAGTGTTTCCTGATCCAAAATCTGAATATATCGAGATCCTTGTTTAAAAACCTTAAAATATTGATAGTTTAGTACTGTTTTGAAATATCTGTAAGCTTTCCTAGGAAATAAATGGTTTAAGTCAAGCTTGACAGTTATTGAGATTTACAGTGTTTGAAAAGTGGTAAAGGGTGTAGAAAAATAAACAAATTGCCAGTGGTATTAGCTAGACATGCCAAAGGTTATGGCCATGATAAGGATGACACTGCAGAGTGAAATAATAAAATTTCTCCCTGTCTACAGAATGAAACTTCAGTAACTCATAGTCAATGATATTCAAAGAAGGTTTTCAGGACCTAATAACTTACAAATATCATACTTAGCCTGTAAGATAAATGTGTTCCTTCATTTCCAATGCTAAATACTCCATAGGGAGCTTACATTTCAAGCCAGAGAAATACCTGAAGGTTTGGCTAAAAAGGATCATGTGGAGATTATTTTTTTTCTAATTTTGTATCATGCTATTGCAGAAGAGATGGAGTAACGACACGGACACAAGAGCTGGATTTAAAACTGGGTCATTTTTACTAAAATAAATTTGCATAATTTATTTACTTTAAATTAGCATAATTAACATAACTAACTATGACCCAACAATGGACCTGCAGGGTCAAACAATTGCTTCCGGGGCGGAAAATGATGTAAAATAAACTTCCGGGGCAACTCAATGGGCGTAGCTCCATGCTAGTCCAGGTGAGGGACCCCTCCCTCACCTGAGACTCTGCCATGCACTTGCATGAGGGGGGGTCCCACCGGCTAACCCCTAACAGGGGACTTAAATGTGCGGGACCCAAAGACAGATTCCCCCCAACTGCTCAGGTTGTCACCACCACAAGATTGGATAGAACCTGTCAATCATCCCCAAAGATGCCCAACGGAGAACACGCAGTTGCTAAACCACCACCCAATTTTCCACCCCTAACCTGCCTACCCAAATGACCAAAGGTAAGCCAATTAGCCTAACAGGTACAAACACCCCTTAATCGCTTATCCGTCTCCACAGTGTGGAATAGGCGAAAAAACGGCCTGGCTAAAAGGCCAGACCGCCAAAAATTCCTATTCGGCCCCCTAGGGTGACCCAAAATAGCACACTGAAAAAATAGGGAGGGCGGGCGGGTGTCTGCTCATGGCGAATGTCCGGGCGAAAAGGCTGAGCCCGGGCCTGCACGCCCTTTTATAGGGCTGGCAGGCCCCGCCCGGACACGTCACTGGCCTGATCATCGGCCGAAGTCTCGCAAGAGCGCGAGACTTCGGCCGACAACAACATGGCGGCTACGCCATGTGTCCCTGTCTCCCGGCCCTGCTGCAAAAGGCACCGGCGGGTAAGTCCGCTGGCGCTATTTCTGCAGGTCTCAAGCTTCATAGAGGCTTCTGCTGGTTGAAAATGTCCCTACTTAGCCCCCCAGATGAGCAAATGAATCAGAAATTGTTGGCAATTACACTGTTTAAGAATACTTTTCACTCTCCCTCCAGATTTTAAGGCTTTGTTAAATTCTGCATATTCTGTATGCTTAAACTACAGAGATTATTTTTAGCACTGTAAAGATTAATGAATTTTTCATTGTGTATGCTTTTGTGGATCACAGCTTGTTTTTTGTATGCATCCAGAATAAATGGATACTGCTTTACTTAATATGCACCCATATGCACCCACATTTAGAATAATAGTATAACTTATGACTGCATGCATAGACTCACAATCTGTTTGATATAGTTTTGACCACTTTGGGGCTCAAAGTAAACTTTAGCATTTGATGAAAGATCTTTGCTTCTCTGTTGTCTGCCAGGCCCCTTCTGGTAGCTGTTTGCAAAGATCTGCTTTAAAGAACAGTCAGATGAAGAAGGTGGTGTTATTTCAACAAAGCCAGAAACATTCTTTTTTGTTTGTAAATATTAGTACATCTTGCAGGCAGGGCTAAGAGCTGCCAGGCCTCCTGTCGTTTTAATAGGACTGATTGATGCCAAGTTTCTGTCAAAAATCCCATGGGCAATGCATTAGCTCAGGAGCATAGGACTGCCATACTTCCCGCTTTGCACATTTTGCCTTTAGGAAAAAAGACTTTTCCTTTAGGAAAAAAGTCAACAAATTCCTGGGGAGCTGGTTTCCATCACTGTTCAAAATAATGAGCCACAAAAGAAACATTTCATTTAATGTTTTAAGAAGTCCGGATTTGGTAACAGGGTAAGAAACCCAGATCTCTTTTTTACTTCATGTTAAACAGGGACATGACAGGCCATGAAGAATTGGGTGGCCCACAAAGACCTGGAAAATAAACCCATTTGACCTTCTGAATTTAAGACAACAAGAAAAGTCCATGAAGACATGACAGTTGATTCTGGACATTAGGTTTACTTTATTGATTGATTTGGTTTATTACCATTCACTCCAAACTCCCTTCCCAAATTCTTGGGCTCTTATTATATTTTCCACAAATTGTCAGGTAGCAAGTCTCACTCTTTACTGATCACCTGCTTGTTTTTCTCACTGACTCTATGGATGATAATGAAATTTTAGGAAAAAAAAATCAAACCCTTTGTCTCTTTGAAGAAAATATTTTTTTTTACAAATAAGCAAAGCTCTACAAATATATGATTTTCTAATCTCAAAACTGATTTAGAAAACTATCTAACCAAATTCTTTGGACTGGATGAGGGGGGAAGAGGGAAACCATAATCCAAGATCATGTGAAGTGTTAATACTACTTTATAAGGCCTTAGTAAGGCCACATTTGGAATACTGCATTCGGTTTTGGTCACCACGATGTAAAAAAGATATTGAGACTCTAGAACAGTGGTTCTCAACCTGGGGATCGGGACCTCTTTGGGGGTCGAATGACCATTTCACAAGGGTCAATTTTCCTGTTAGGAACTAAAGCTTCTATTCTGGCGCCTTGGAATGTATTTTTACAATTCGACCAATCAGGTGTTTACAGTGGGAGTGTCCCTCTGATCTTCCTGCCAATCAACTTTAAGTTCTGTTGGGAGAATTGGCTCTAGACTTATGACTGGGGGTGACCACAACATGAGGAACTGTATTAAGGGGTCACGGCATTAGAAAGTTTGAGAACCACTGCTCTAGAAAGAGTACAGAGAAGCACAGCAAAGATGATTAGGGGACTGGAAGCTAAAACATGAAGAATGGTTGCAGGAACTGGACATGTCTACTTTAATGAAAAGAAAGACTAGGGGAGACATGATAGCAGTATTCCAATATCTTAGGGATTGTCATAAAGAAGAGGGAGTCAAACTATTCTCCAAGGCACCAGAGGGTAGGATAAGAAGCAATGGGTGGAAACTAATCAAGGAGAGAAGTAACTTAGAACTAAGGAGAAAATTCCTGACAAGTAGAACAATTAATCAGTAGAACAGCTTGATTCCAGAAGTTGTGAATGCCCCAACACTGGAAGTTTTTAACATGTTGGATAATCATTTGTCTGAAGGAGTGTAGAGTTACCTGCCTAAGCAGGGAGTTGGACTAGAAGACCTCCAAGGTCCCTTCTAACTCAGGTTGTTGTTGTTGTTACTACTACTACTACTACTACTGTTGTTGTTGTTGTTGTTATCTGAGAAATGTCATATTTGCTATTTTTTGTTCTTTTAAAAAATTATTGGTTTGCCCATTTTCATGTGTGATCTTTTTTCATTGTTATTATCAGAGATCTCAAAAACTGGAAACAGCCTGTATTATTATGCTTTCTCATATTATTAGTCTTGGCTTTATATACACTTTATATACACTTTGTATCAATAAGACTAAAATTAATGCTACTGAAAGAAGACCATTGATTTTAATAGATCTGTTCAGTCAATCTCTTCCAATATTTTCACTCAAATGAAGAAACTGCTCATCTATTGATTTTGGTTGGTTGTTTTCCTGCAAATAGGTCATCACTTAACTAGGTAACATTAATGCTAGTTGGGTTTGTTCTGAGTTTATATTCTAGTGGCCTTGCCTATATAAACCTTCAAGAAAACATTTTTGCACATAATGTTTAGAAATATTCTTTTTTTAAGTATGAAATTTAAAATAGGGGAATTTTGACTATTAATGAACAGCATTCATACATTACCCATAGTTCATATCTACTTCGGCAGAGTCTGAAAATATACCCTAAAAGAATCTTGGGTAGATTTATTTTAAATCCTTAGGTCAGGTGAGTTCTAAATGCTTTTGCTACCGGTTCATACATGCATGCATGCGTGCATGCTTTGCTTCTGAGAATGGACAAAAGCATCCCAGGCAGGTGGACGGAGTGTGCCAGGTGGTTGGGTGGAGCCTCCCCCCGCCACTGCTACCAGTTTGGAGAACTGGACCGAACTGGGAGCAACCTACTACTGCTTAGGTCCTTCCATCCTTTTCTAAATATTGAGAGTTTTAACCTCACACCTACAACCTCCAAAGAATAAAAGGGAAAGTAAAAAAAGAAGATTGTGGTAAAAAGGAAAATTTTGCATAGAAATTTTATCTCAACAAAATATATATATATATATATATATATATATATATGTGTGTGTGTGTTTTCGTAGATTTTCACGGGTACAGGTATGACGGTCTTGGTATATTCGGGTTTCTTCCCGTGTAGGATTTGGAAATTTCTGGCGACGTTTCGATGAGGTCCCACTCATCATCTTCAGGCTGGTGTTTCTGTCCTTGTTCTCAGGCGAACACTGCGAGACCTTAGCTGCCTTCCTTCTATAAATACTGGTGGCTGGGTGTGGTTTGATGGCTCAGCAATTGCCTGCTGTGTAGAAACTTCCTGGTGAGTCAGAGGGGTAACAATTGGGGTCGTTGGGGTCGTTGAGGAGGTGGAGTTATGAGGCAATACCTCGGAGGCAATACCAAACACCTCCGAGGTATTGCCTCATAACTCCACCTCCTCCCTTGGGGAGGGAAAGAGGCAACAGACACGAGTAAAAGCGGTAGATCCCCCTTTAGCCAGCATGAGCAAGCCCACAATTAGGCTTGCTGCAGAGGGGAGGGAAGGGTGTGGCCCTATGACGCGGGCAATGAGCAGACTGAATAATGCTTTATAAAGGTGATTGTCTCCCATGGCATTTTAATACTCTGACGAAGTTAGCAGCACGCTAACGAAAGCTAAGTGGTTTTATTAAAGTTTCTATGTTCCGGTGATCGAGATGGCTGCTGCCTCATCATTTATATATATACATATATATATATATATATATATATATATATATATATATATATATATATATATATATATATATATATATATAATGGCTCATAGATTTATCTCATTTCCATGCCATTCACCTAGTACTTTATTTATACTTTTCTTTTATCTTTCCATATGTGATTTCTTCTATAATTAATTATGATACTTTATCCATCTGTTAAATACTGTTCAAAATATTCTGCATACTATTGAAAACCATAAATGTGATATTTTACTTGAGTTACCAAAAGATTTATGGGAAGGACAAGTCCCAACTGTCACCAATATCTGCCATCACTCTTCCTCATTAGCAGATTTTACAGATAGCTCAAACAGGATTGTCTGTCTCCTATATTTTACTTCTGCTTCATCCATTTCTAGGAAAAAACAAAGTTAAGAAGGGGGAAAAGAAACAGTTGCACAAAACTCAACTCCTGGAGTCACTCCTAGAAATGAAGAAGAAGCATAATTATGTGAGTGAAGCATGGTGGGTACATAATAAAGTCTTTTCTGGAAGCACTGTTGGTCATATTCCCATATGATTTCATGACATACATCTATTTACTAGTGACAAGCACATTGGTTTCCACGCATATACATTTTGTGCTTGTTTGACCACTGACCATATGGCAGCTGTGTCTTGTGGATTGCTTTATTATCCCAGCTGGAGATGTAGTAATTCTGTGAAGCTGTGATATTACATTTAATTGAACAAGACATCTTTGAAGTGAGGTGTAGAAAACAGCCGTTGCAACCATCCACTTGATTTTTATGCTTTGAAAATAAAATATTTTACAAGGAAAGCTATATTTTAGGAAGATCCGTCTTTGATTAAGATGTTGTTAAAAACAATTAAGACTTCTCTCTTGGTGGGAATCTAAAGATAGTATGAAACTGAAAGCTCAGATGCCTTCTGACAGATTTTCCATTTGATCTTGCCCCATGCAGCTGGACAAAATATGTGATCAGTGTGCATAAAGTTAACCTATCACTTAAAATTGTCCCTACACTTTGGGGTAGTGGACAAATACCACCTGCTGTTAGTGATTAAATATAAAGCACCTGGCCACTGTTCCAAATTATTTGGAGAATAAGCTACAAAATATAAATGGCCAGCCTATTTGTCTCTTATGCACTGCCATTACAGAGAGATGTTCTTGAAAAGCATGCCAGATAATCCCAATGAGATGTGGTTTTAATGTTGTGTGTCCCATAAATCTCAACTGCAAGTTTGAATAGGAACCATCACAGAATGGAAAATGGGGCCAACTGCATAAACTAGATGCCTTGTTTTGTTTTTCAGATTAAGAAATAAACAGAAACTTGTACCAAAGCCTAAACAAAAGGTCAAAGAAAACCAAAGATCATGGAGAAAATTAGAATGATGGATACACTCAAAGTATGTCCTACGCCAAGAAAGTTGAAAAGAGTTCATAATTTTAAGATTGAAAATTGTATCATAAGTCTTTTTTAATGCAGTTCCTTTGAGTTATGATAAGCTTCCACCCAAGGCCACCGTAGCGGTAATAAAAAAAGTCATGATACCACCCATCACTTTTTTATGTAATGTAACTAATGCATACTAAAAATAGTGATTTTATGGTCATGACTGCCATCTTGATCTTTTTGAAAGCTTATCTTATCCCATTGATATTCAGGTTAAAACTTTAAAAATCCTCTATGATTTTTTGGAAAAGGTACTGTATCTACATGCCTGGTGTACTGTCTCATTTTTGCTATGAGTGGAAATATGCTGTAATTCTTTAACTTTTGCCAAAAGGGATTTTGGTAAGGAATTAAAATAGAGATTTTCAGAGGATAATCAGAATTGCAGAAAAAACAATTGCTGCCAATCTGCCTTCCATTGAGGACCTGTATACTGCACGAGTCAAAAAGAGGGCGGGTAAAATATTTACTGACCCCTCACATCCTGGACACAAATTGTTTCAACTCCTACCCTCAAAACGTCGCTACAGAGCACTGCACACCAAGACAACTAGACACAAGAACAGTTTTTTCCCGAACGCCATCACTCTACTAAACAAATAATTCCCTCAACACTGTCAGACTTTCTACTAAATCTGCACTTCTATTCTAATAGTTTTCCTCATCATTCCTATCACCCATTTCCTCCCATGTTGACTGTATGACTGTAACTTGTTGCGTATATCCTAAGATTTTTATTAATATTGCTTCTTCATTGCTTATTTGACCCCTATGACAATCATTAAGTGTTGTACCACATGATTCTTGACAAATGTATATTTTATTTTATGTACGTTGAGAGCATATGCACCAAGACAAATTCCTTGTGTGTCCAATCACACTTGGCCAATAAAATTCTATTCTATTCTATTCTATTCTTTTTTGGATTCTAGAACAACTGAAGACTAATGGTCAACAAATGTGATCTGAACATGGAAGTATGGCTCAATGGACTCTTGTTTTTTATTCTTCTTGCTTATATCTCTTTTGTTGTTCAATAAAATAGGAATTTTCCACTGTTCATTTTAAACCAAGGAGGAAAAAAGATAAATATTTATGTATCTGTTTAAGATAAATGTACTGAGGCTGATTTATTTTGTAGGAAGTATACCCCAGTGGGACAGTTCCAGAGACCTCATAGCATCAGAAGCCTCAGAAAACAGAGCCAAGAGACACAAGCCAGCTCTTCCCCTTAAAGAAAACCAAGAAGCACCAGCTGAAAGAAAACTACAGAACAGTCATGCTAACAGATCTGTCAATAGAAATATTTAAGTAGAGGCATTAAGATAAGAGGAATCAGGCTAAAAATAACTCACCCAGAATTCCCTTTTTCCACTTTCCTGGCAGAATTAACCCCCAGTATAGGAAAGACAAAAGACCTGGGACCAAGATTAACCCAGGAAAACAAAACTCGGGGCAATCAGAAACACTTCAAAACCCATCAAGTTGCAGGAACTTCAACTGAGAATTAAGAATAAAAGGCTCAGAGTTACACTTCCAAGGCTGCTGGCAACCCAGGAATGCTTGAGCTGTGTCACTATTCTTTCTTTCCTTCCTGAATTAAAGGATCCCTTTTTTGGCAGCTGCTTCCATGTCTATTTCTTAACAGCATTGGCGACGGCTTCCCAACTGGAAACAAACTAGGGAAATTTCTTCCAACAACTTCATTTGAAGAATGTTAGAATTTATTTTGCTGATGTTTTGAATTACTTTGTTAGTGTAAAATCACTTGGAGCAGAGATTTTGTTGTTTCTCTGGAATTTTTTTTTGTTCTAAAAAAAAAATCCCATAAGTGGCATATGGGAATGTTCTCGGGGGAATAAAGAAAGTTGGATAAAGGCCATGACCCTGTGGTTTAAAATCCACTCTGATGTACATTAAAAAATGCACATGGCTTTATTCCAAGTTTGCAAGCGTTGGTTTTTATTTTAATCCTTTCTGTATGTGACTATGCTGACATGTTATCACGAGGCTTCCCTTCAATTCAACATATGTATGGGATGACCAGGAACCTTAAATGAAAGATAATGTGTTATAATTCATTACTAAGGGAAGTGCAATTACCAGGATGATTTTCTCTGCTCTGACATTGCAGTCAGAAAGTAAAAGTGAGGGAGAATTGGCACCTGAAAAACCTGGGGAGCCACCAGAGACTGTAGAAACCCCAATGATGGTAATGTCTGACTCAGAGGAGGAGGGGGACATTGGGGACCAGGTGCCCCTATTAGTTACCAGGTAAGATGGTCATGAAACAGGCAGTAATATCTTAGAAACATAGAAACATAGAAGACAGACGGAAGAAAAAGATCTCATGGTCCATCCAGTCTGCCCTTATACTATTTCCTGTGTTTTATCTTAGGATGGATATATGTTTATCCCAGGCATGTTTAAATTCAGTTACTGTGGATTTACCAACCACGTCTGCTGGAAGTTTGTTCCAAGGATCTACTACTCTTTCAGTGAAATAATATTATGGGAAAAGTTCTAGAAGGTGAGTCTATGGAAAAAAATCTAGAGCAGTGATGGTGAAACCTTTTTCCCTCGGGTGCCAAAAGAACATGCATGTACACTATCATGCATGCACTCATAATTCAATGCCTGGGCAGGGCAGAAACAGCTTCCTCACCCCTCAGAGGCCCTCTGGATGATGGAAACACCTTTTCCCCAACTTCTGGTGGGCCCACTAGGCTCATGTTTCGCCCTCCCCAGGCTCCAAAGGCTTTTCTGGAGCTCGGGGAGGGTAAAAATGCCCTCCCCTACCCCCACCCCCAATGCTCTCTGGAAGCCATAAATGCCCTTCCAGAGCCTCTGTGCCAAAAATCAGGTGGCTGGCACATACATGAAAAATGGAGTTGAGCTAGGGCTCGCCTACCAGCAGATATGGCCCACATACCACTTGTGGCACCTGTGCCATAGGTTCACCATCACTGGTCTAGAGATTGAATATATCTAGGATATTGTTGACCACATCCAGAGAGTATATAAGTGACAATTTATGGATAAAAAGGCATGGAGATTCAATGTTTGTAATGATGGAGGTCCTAGATCCAGGGTTCCAGAAATGCTTTGCTGGCAAACTGCTGTTATTCCTTAAAAAAAAATTAATTTTAATAATGACAAGATACACTACATAAAACACAGTGCACAGTGCCCACCACCTAACATCGTTCATTCAGACCACCAAAATGAGGGTGTACTTTTTTATATCATTTAAAACCACAAACATTACAATATTTACAAATTATAGAGTGATTCCAGTTTATTCTTTATACCTTGGTCTTGAATTCTACTAACCATATAACCACTAACCCTGTCCCATCTTCCCATCAGCTGCTGTTATTCCTTTAAGTTCATTGTGCAGAGATGCATCTATCTGAGGAAAACCTGAAGATTCGTGAATGTGTTTAAAAGATATTAGAGCACTGAAGAATGCCTAAATTGGATCTGGATCCTGGCCACAGCCACCCTTTATCTATTAGACAATTTGGCCGGGAACCCTGCCAACCTGGACTAAAAGCCTGACCTTGTTTTGTACAAATCCTTTAAAAAATATAGATGCGTTTTGGTTTGAATTTTTCTACGAGTGGGTTCTCCTTTGTTCTGATCTGAGTAGGCCCAAGCAGAACAACTTCTACCTTTTTTTGATAGTTATAAATAAACTTATTACACTTTCTGCCTCTTTAATACTCAAAAATACTTTCTGTGCTTTGTTAAATTCCTTTTCAATCATCAAATATATAAATTATTATAAGTTTTCAGCAATTTCTTTTTAGTTTTCCAATATTTTATGAAAACACCCCTTACTTATCTCTGATAACCTATTATTACTATTGGAAGGTAGGAGTTATTTATGTTAGTAATACACTTGATAACACATACACAGGTTATATACACCTTCCGTCAATTGAGATTTTTGTATGTATTAATCCTCCCTTCTTTTAGCCAGAAATTGCTTGGCGGTGTAGAGGTAGCCCTTGACTTATGACTGCTTAAAGTTACAACAGATCTATCTGGGGGCTACTTATGACCCAGATTCAAAGTTCTGATAGTCATCACTCTTTTCCCCAAAATCAAGTGACCAAATTTCACTTTACTCCCCCTACAATCAAATGACCAAATTTGACTGCAAAACAAACCACACCCAGAACAAACTTTGAACAACCATCATATAAAACAACACTGGGCATGTAATCCACCATCACAACTTATGACCGTGATGGGCATGCCATGCTTCATTGCAGTCATAAATGGAGGACTACTGTATGGTATGAAGAGAAGCCAAATGCCTCCAATGAGGCAGAACAGCTCTATTGAATCCACTGAAGACAATAAAAAATTCTCACAGGTGCCATGGTTTCTCTTCTCTTCACAAATTGAGATATAACTCCAGGTAGTTTGTACAGACTTGTTTCATCTGGATTATGCCAAATATCATATTTCATCTCCCGGATATAGATCTCATATATTAGATTTAGAGGTCTTCTTAGATTATTTAATTCCTGTGAGTCATTGGAGTCATTTGTGAGAAAAAGTCACACATAGATAGGAGTAAATCACTAGAGAAGATAACAACTCCCTCTGATAGGAACATAATCTTATTTAAAAAGAACAATATTTTTTTAAAATACATTTTTATTATCATCTAACTAGAGACCAAGACAGGAAAATTAATGGTTATATGACCTACCTGAACCAAGGCTGAAACCAATTCACCAAAACTGTTTGAGTTTATGTGTTGTGTGGGTAGGTGCCAAGTCCTGCTGGGAAATTTAAGTCATCATCCCCATAAAAGCTCATATGCTGATGGAAGCATGGAGTGCTCCAAAATCTCTTGGCTGCCAAACTTTTGCAACTCATTTGGAAACCAAGGATCCAGAGTATGGAGGTAGAATGAAGAGGCACACATTGCAAGATGCTTGAGGTCCAGTGTTTCCACAGTCCGTGCTGATTTGGGAAACCATGTCATCACACAGCAGTGTTGGTCCACTGGGCTTCATTAAGTCCAGGGTTAACACAGGTGTCTACCAGGAGATTTTGAAGCACTCCATGCTTCCATCTGCATACGAGCTTTATGGGACTGGTGACTTAAATTTTCCAGCAGGACTTGACATCTGCCCCAAAGCATCAAAACTTGCTTCAATGTCCATGATTGGCCAGCAAACTTGCCTGATCTGAACCCCATAGAGAATAAATGGGACATTGCCAAGAGAAAGAATAGAGACATGAGACCGAACGATGCAGAAGAACTGAAGGCCGATATTGAAGCATCTTGGTCTGCCATAACACCTCAGCAGTGCCACAGGCTGATAGCGCCCATGCCATGCCGCATTGGGGTAATAACTGCTGCAAGGTGCCCAAACTAAGTACTGAGTACATATGCATGCTTACACTTTTCAGAGATCTGATATTGTTCTATGTACAATCCTTGTTTTATTGATTGCATGTAATATTCTAATTTTCTGAGATGATGGATTTGGGGTTGTCAGGAGCTGTACCCAGTGAAGGGCTACCAAAATTTGTACTACCACATTGTGTGTGTGGCTTATGCAGGACGCCCTGCATTTTCTTTCAACATCTTTCAGTGCAAATTGGGTGCTCTGGGGTGGAGCTCCATTTTCGCTACCCCACTGCTTTCCCCACCCTCCGGGCAGTAGCCCAACCCTGGCTGTAACCGGTAATCATTACAATTATGACAAACCACAGCTTGAATTATCTTGCCTTGCATATTATGACTATCTCTCATCTATTAAGTTTTACCTTTTAAGTTACATTGCTGAAATAAATGAACGTTTGCATGATATTCTAATTTTTCGAGTTTCACCTATATGAGGCAAGCAGTGTTATCATTATAGATTGTGACTTTTTTCAACATTTTCCTGTCTCTCTAATGTGTACTGGATGGCATGCTGTGGCACTGTTGTCATCAACATTTTTGTCTCAAAAGACGTGATTTTATGCGGTCTTTTTATTTATTTATTTTAGCATTATAAACTGTTTGCTAAGCAAATGGACTCTCCAGTGATCTTTCTTTTTGGGAAAATGTGCTATAAGAATTCAATAAGCAGGAATAAAACTTTTAAAGCTTAACTATGAAATAAAAATGCCATGCTATTAAGTGCTTTAGGGCAATTTAATTAGGCATCACCTGAGTATGTAAATCTGTAACACTGCAAAATTGTTTATAAGATGCCCTGTTGGTTTAACATTTATTGCATTCAGTAAGAAACACTCATAAGGGTCTTGTTGCAGACTTTTATGGAGTTAAATTATACCCAGTCTCATTGTTCATCAACATGCAGAATGTAAGATACCTACTCTGCACTGGATGGGCAATAAATTTAGCAGTTTCCTGACATGGTTTAGCTAGCTTATATTATTTCTTTGGATTTCTTGGGCTTTGACATAGCATTTCTGTGACTCCCTAGATGACAAAAATATCTCTTAAAAATAAATGTATTTCAGACTGTCAAGATATGATGATGCATGCCCTTTAAACAGAACGGTGTGTTCTTTACGGACAAGCAAAGGTAAATAAAAAATTTAAGGAGAGCCAGCCAAATGCTTTCTGGTCAGAATTTTAAATACAAAAACAGGAGTTTTCAATGCCAAACCTTTTGCTAAAATATTCTCCAAAAGCTGCCCTGTGTGTGTGTTGGTGAGTGTGTAGTGTGGTAGGTTTTAGTTTTTGCAGTCCAAACAGATCTTCTCCCTAACAATGGTAATGTCATATAGCCAGTTATATTTAATTTAGTGATGCCAGTGGGAATAAATAAAGCTGACTGAAGACAATGCCTGTTCAGGAATCATAATATTATCAGATCATAAAATCTGATTTTCTGTTTACTAATGTTTCTATTATTAGAAGGAAATAAACTGCACTTAAACAAAAGCCAATTGGGATAATAAATAGAGAAAGAGCATAAATATCATAAATATTATAGGGCCTGTGCTGGCTACATCTGGCAGATATGTGAAGACAATTTAAAGGTGTGTATTTGCATTTAACCAAATAGATTACTAGCTCACATAAATTTCTAAAAACAGCAGGATAAATTTCATCAAGGAAATGTCAAAGCATTCCATACCAATTTCAACTTGAAAAAACAAGATAATATATATTTTATGTGGCAAGAAAAAAATCAGGTTATGACTCCAAACTACACACAAGGTATTTCCTCATACTAATCTAAAAATTTAAATCAGTGAAAATGAAATGAAGTGAAGCCAAATAATAGCCTATGAAAATATAGGTAGTCCTTAATTTACAAGGAAGCTGAAAAATTCTGTTGCTAAGTGAGACAGTTGTTAAGTAAGTTTTGCCCCATTTTATAACTTTTCTTGACACGGTTAAGTGAATCACTGCAGTTGTTAAATTAATAACATGGTTGTTCATTGAATCTGGCTTCCCCATTGGCTTTCCTTGTCAGAAGGTTATGAAAGGGGAGCACGTAGCAGTGGGCTACGAGCCGGAATGCTTAATTGCGCTCGCCGCCTTGGCTCGTAGGTTCTTGTGGGACCAGCGCGTGACTTTCATCTGTGTTTTATTTTTTAATTTTAGAAAAAGATTTGTGGATTAGAGAGTGCCCTTGTAACTTTGAATGGTTACTAAATGAACTGTTGTAAGTTCAGGGTTACCTGTATATGTAAATTGATTTATATATGCTATCCACAATTTACTACTCATTCTTTGTAAAATGCTACTTCTTTTCACTCTAATCAACAAATCTATATCTAAAATTAAAAAAAAAACACAGATGAAAGTCATATTTATTTTTGTCGGATTATCTCTTCCATTTGTCTCTCCCTGCACAACCAGTATCCCTATGTAGTTGAAGCTATTGTAAGGGAGCTGTGGGGGTGGGAATATGTGAATGGGATAGACCAATAGTCCAAACCAGAAATTAATTCTACAAAAAGGCTAAACATACTTTTATTGAGATTGGCTATAACAGAGGTGGGAACTATGGCCCCTTTATGACTTGTGGATTTCAACCCCCAGTGTGCCTGTCCCAGCCATAGGACCCTTGTTATAATAAAATCTTATAAGTCTCATTATGTTGTGTTTCTTTTCTTTCTTATACTTATGTGAATTGGTGATGTATCTGTTTGAACCTCTCTTTTTTAAAAACATATTTTCTCTTGTTAAGTGCTGTTGTTTTGTCCTTTAGATTTGGTTATAGTTCTTGTTCATCTCCATCAAAGTCATTCTCCATAGTTCTCCACATTGGGAGAAGATACACTTATTTTATTTCTTAGATAATCCCTTCAGAATCATCCTATCTAAGGGATGGGAACCAACTGCCCATCTGTCAAATCCTGCCTACAGTGGTTTTAGAAGCCAGGTCACTTCTTACCCTATCTTTATGCAGAAATTAGATTGTGGAGGGAGGGGAATCCATTGCTAAAAAAAAAAACGTATTCTTACATGTATTATAAACTTGTTGCTCTGTTGTACAGAAGGAAGGAATAAAGAATGCAGCTGCGAGAGCAGTCATGGGCTTACCCAGGTATGCCCATGTTTCACCATCACTCCGCAGTCTGCATTGGCTGCCGATCAGTTTCCGGTCACAATTCAAAGTGTTGGTTATGACCTTTAAAGCCCTTCATGGCACTGGACCAGAATATCTCCGAGACCGCCTTCTGCCGCACGAATCCCAGCGACCGATTAGGTACCACAGAGTGGGCCTCCTCCGGGTCCCGTCAACTAAACAATGTCGGTTGGCGGGCCCCAGGGGGAGAGCCTTCTCTGTGGCGGCACCGGCTCTCTGGAACCAACTCCCCCCGGAGATCAGAACTGCCCCTACTCTTCCTGCCTTCCGTAAACTCCTCAAAACCCACCTTTGCCGTCAGGCATGGGGAAACTAAACATCTTCCCCTGGGCACGTTGAATTTATATATGGTATGCTTGTGTGTGTGTATGTTAGTATAGGGTTTTTTCTTAAATTTATAATATTTTAATTAATTGGATCATGTATTGGATTGTCTTTTCACTTGTGAGCCGCCCCGAGTTTTCGGAGAGGGGCGGCATACAAATCCAAATAATAAATAATAAATAAATAAACTGAAATGATCATACTTCTTCAAACTGTAAGATTGTCTTCATTTTTTAATCTTCGGGCCTCCAAAATTAGCATGGGAGAGTGATCAGAAAACTTTTTACATATAGAAATATTACAAAAATTTACCTTCATGTCACCCATGGTGTAATGCTGAATCTTCACATTTCAAACTGGCTCTCTTATCCATTTTTAGGTTGGTTTTCTTTTTTTAATGGCAATATGAGAAAAAAGATTGCAGAGTTTCTGCAGAGCTCAGCATTACCTAGAAATATCTTTGCAGTCACATTATTAGTCAACAAGACTAGCAAAAGACAGCTCTATAATAGTTGGATCAAACAGTTTTATTTGTCTTTGGGGAGAAAATTTGGAATTTTGTAAATGTAATTGAATGAGTTTCAGGAAGTATGCCTCAGCTGCTTTAAATCCTTTTTTTAAATGAAAGAAAACACAACTCAGAAAATACTGTCTCATTCTGGAAAAGGAAGCTGAGGCAATGTCCCATCTGTATGCAGTTAAACCCATCTCTGCTATTATTGGCATTAATATCATTGCTTTTAGAAAGGCAAGTGAGCTTAACATCAGAAGAAATCAGACATCACACACTTCAAAACTCAAAGAACAAAATAATAACATCCTGAGCTAGGAGAAACAAACAACTGTCTTGCAATGAAATATGGTATCTGCGTATATATTCAAACTTAAGAAATAATCCTAATTTATTTATTTTTGGCTGAATGCTGAAGGCCTTGTTCCCTCTATCACAGCCAAGAAAAATTGGGTAGTTCTATGCTCTCTCCCTTCAAAAAAGGAAAGAAGAAAAATACATCCAAAAACAAAGACTGTTCCTTTATCATTTGTCACTGATATAGACCTAAGAAGCTTTGTTTGTATGGAAGGTGTTGTGTATGGAAATAGGATATGTAAATAGTTATGGTAAATAAGTTAATATGCATACTGGCCGCGGATTGGCTAAGCCGTGTCCGGGAAATTCAAGAAGCTGTCTAGCCGCACCTAGCGGATGAAAGTTTTTAAAAGGGCAGCACAGCCGCGAGCCAGCATTCTTGCTTACTATTTTGTAGTAGTTCATTCTTGGTTATTTTGTGACTGTTCCTGCCCAATTCCTAATAAACGAATCGGATCAGACCCATCTTCACGCATCCTTTATGATCTAACAGTAGGGAATGGAAGGATTCCAGTCTGAGCTGAAGATGTCCAAGCTGAATCCAACCAGAGCTGAAGAAGCTTCTTGGATGAGAGGCAAAATGTCTTCAAAGAAAAACAAAAAAATCCATTTGCCTCTTGGGGAAAAAAACCACCTTTGAGACCACCATGACCTGGATCACTGAAAATCTTTGTAGACATTTAGAAATAGATATATTCCCCTTAAGCTCCTAAATATTTGGATCTTCATGGTTTTCGTAGCCCATGGTTTTCTTTTCCTTTTCTTTCATGTTAAGCCATTCAAATCCACTTTTATCTTCAATCTCTGGATTAATCCTTGCATGGATGAATATACTGGGTGTATCTCAGGCTAGCCATTCCTAAGCGATTATGATCTCTGGAATTCAACTGACTATTATTTTAAAGTTAAAATTCAGCATTCATCCCATTTCTTTACTCTTTCCTGTTTGGCAGTTTAATGCATGGACAGCATTGCAGAACATCTAAATGATGTTTATGCTGACAGTTAATCCAACTTTCCCCCATTTCTTGTTTTGGTAGGTAAAGAGTGGCTGTGAATCTATATAATTAAGATGAATAGTTCTGCACATCATCAAGGCTAAGAATGTTGTGGTTTGTAACTACCAATTATATAATGGCACTACATTTCAAAATGTAGTGAAACCATCCAGATTAAATGAAACACCCAATCCCTTGATTTCAGTTTGAAATGATCTAGGATTAAAGGATTGGGACAAGAATGCATTAGAAAACATAGAAGTCTGACGGCAGAAAAAGACCTCATGGTCCATCTAGTCTGCCATTATACTATTTTCTGTATTTTATCTTAGGATGGATATATGTTTATCCCAGGCATGTTTAAATTCAGTTACTGTGGATTTATCTACCACATCTGCTGGAAGTTTGTTCCAAGGATCTACTACTCTTTCAGTAAAATAATATTTTCTCATGTTGCTTTTGATCTTTCCCCCAACTAACTTCAGATTGTGTCCCCCTGTTCTTGTGTTCACTTTCCTATTAAAAACACTTCCCTCCTGGATCTTATTTAACCCTTTAAGATATTTAAATGTTTCGATCATGTCCCCCCTTTTCCTTCTGTCCTCCAGACTATACAGATTGAGTTCATTAAGTCTTTCCTGATATGTTTTATGCTTAAGACCTTCCACCATTCTTGTAGCCCGTTTTTGGACCCGTTCAATTTATCAATATCTTTTTGTAGGTCAGGTCTCCAGAACTGAACACAGTATTCCAAATGTGGTCTCACCAGCATTCTATATAGCGGGATCATAATCTCCCTCTTCCTGCTTGTTATACCTCTAGCTATGCAGCCAAGCATCCTACTTGCTTTCCCTACTGTCTGACTGCATTGATAAGACGTCATATCTAACATAGTGATTAAAGTCTCTCCCTGTTCCATCTACTCAAACAAGTACTAGGTTAGATAAGTAGATTTATTGCAAAGAATTAGAAAGAAGCACATATATAGAAATAATATGGTGTAACAATATCTGGAGCTTTGCCCTTTCTACTTAACACCTGAGTGTCTTATTTTCAAGTTAATGGCAGCTTGTTTCCTGGGTTTTAAAGTTCTTGCCTTCTAACCCATGTTTTCTTTGTACTATTTACAAAGCAATTTTCTTTAGCATGAGGAATGTCCTGTCTTCAGCCCTTTCACATCCATTCCATTCTCTTACCCCTTTTTACAATAATGAGAACTTTAAAAAGGCTGCATGTCTGGCAACATGAGGATGCCTAATCTTGGGGAAATACTTACTTATTGTTCTGTCTGGGTCACTCCAGAAGCCAATACCAACCCAAAAAGAGAAGCCAGACACACTGGTAAAAGGCAAAGGCAGTTATATAAAATTCAAGAAAAACACAGGTAACAGAAAATGTCCTTACAAACAGAAAATGCTGTATCTTCAGATATATCCATGAAGGAAAAAGTCCATGCAGCAATACAGAATTCTTGCTGCCAAGCTGAGGCTGTAGATAGCAGACCTACACCTCTCACGGGTCTTCCAAAGCTGCTGGGCCACAAGCCAGGAACAGAGACGCCGAGAAACAAGACAGGATAACACAACTCCAAACTGATAACACTCCACATGGCTTCAAGGGCTTGCCTGCCTTGTAAACCCTGCTAAGGAGGACCACACCCAAACCCAGCTGTTCCTAATTCAGTGCTGATAATACTTCTTTAATTGCTCCTTTCTTTGATCTGACCATCTCTGTCGCATGTCAATGACGGCTTGAGCCTCATCACCTAATGACTCCAAACTACTGGCTGGGGAGAGCCCCCCCCCCCGGGCTCTCATGCTGTTCTCCTTCATCCCATTCCTGATTTTCCTCTCCCCGTCCGACTGTTCAGCCCCCTCCTCTTCGCTGTCATCCTCCTCTGGGCATGGAGCCAGCAGAGACACAGCCGGTCCCTGAGCAGCCTCAGGCTGAACCACAACACTTATGTTTAATTTTTTTTTTAAAGTATTTTCTTGAGAAGGTACTACTATGAAAAGTTAGTAATTGTATTTATTGCATGTATATAATAAACAATGATGATTCAGAATAACACACAGAGGGAGAATCTTTCTTAGGTTAAGCATTTAAATTCTGATTTAAATTTTGGATGCTAGCCTTACAACTTGTTATCTGGTTATTTATCTCCCACATTCTCTCACTAGGTTGATACTACATATCAATAAATTGGGGACACATGGCCTCTTGTTACAAATAATTAAAGAATGTATTAATCTTAAGGAATAGGATGTATTTATCTCAATATAAGAGAAACTGAGGGTAAAACACAAACATGAGAATGCACAATATTCCCCAAACAAAACTTCTTTTTGCAGAATGAGTTGGATATTTTTACTCTTTGCTTTCGGATTACTACTGAATCACCATAAAAGGCATTAAAGCACTCTGATCAGGTGCATAAATGCCTCTGTATATCATAGTTGTCATTGCTACATATATAAATATTTATTCTATATTATGGTGCTATAACCTATATCTAGCCCATGGGTGTCAAACACAATTTCATTGAGGGGCGCATTTGGGGTGTATTTGACCGGGGGGGGGGGGGGGGGGGCTGGCCATAGGAGGCCATGGCCAAGATAGCTATGGCCAACTCAATGTCACTCATTTCAGGGGGGCACCTATGGTGACCTGAGCATTCTGCCAGAGATAATGGGCTCCTGAGTTCTGTTTTTGGGTGCAATGATTTCCAGCAGTCCTCTGCCAGCAAAAATGGAGGTAGGGAGGGCAGCATGCAGCCCTCACGAGCTCCATTTTCATTGTCAGTGGCACCATGGGCCACTCCTTCGCTGTTTCCAGGACGATTCCATGAGTCAGATTTGGCCTCCCAGCCTTGAGTTTGACATTCCTTATCTAGCCTCTAAAGAACTTTCAGAACCTCTGAAATCATACCCAAAGTAAACAAGTGAAAAATAAGGGTATAAATTTCCTATCCATTTTGGGAGTAGGGGAAAGCAAAATAGATGTGTGAATTCTTGGAAAGCCTTAACACATTTTTATACACACTCCTATATATTTACCCACACAGAGAAAACTAAAATGCTTGAAAACTTTCACCATTCTTTTTCATATAGGAAAGAGTTGTATTTCAAGTTCAGCTGCTGGTATATATGTCTGAGTGTGTTCATGTAATCTTTGAGATCACTGTATGAAGCAGGGATAAACCTTTTCTTCCAGCTGCATAAGCAATGAGGCTTATTGCTTTTTTCCTCTGGGTAAAGAAAAAAACACTTTATAGAGACATTTTGAGCCACATGATTTGTTTAACATAATAACTAAAAGAAACAAATGAGAGTCCTCTCAATCAAAGTGCTTGTGACTACCAATCTCTGTGTTGGTCTGTACTTCATTGCTTTCAGTTGAATATGCAGCTTGGGATTTGAAGTTGTATTATTGTGCTGATGGATGTCCGTGTTGGAACTCTTGATATCTCTTTTCACTTTCTAAAAAATAAACTACTTGAAATTGAAAGGTTTGATTGCAGCGATAGTATGATGGCAAAGATTAGACTCACCTCTATGCATTCACAGCCCTAGTTCAAATGTGGGGCCCCATACTAAGTTTTAGACTAACATATGGTTTGACTTTACGTGTCCCTAGAAAAATAATACACAGTAGTGTTAATATATGGACCCATACCTAATCCATGTTGACAAACCAAAGGGAAAAAATTTAGACCTGTGTTCACCCGAGTACACACCTGAGCATTATTAGTTTGCAGCAAGTATGAAAGTAAGCCCACCATACAGAATCTATGTATTTTCTAATTTAGAGCTTTACACATTCAATATAAAAGACTGAATATAGTTTCTGCACATAGATTTTCAAGTGTTCAGGGCTTCATAGATCAAAAGATTAGCTAGGTTTGAAAGGTTCAGATATTATTGTTAACAAAGACATATTTTATTTATTTCTTACTTGAATAGGGTTTAAATAAAGCTTACATATGCTGTTCATAGCTCATTTTGTTCAAATCTTTCAAATTTATTTCCAACCTATACTTTGTCACTGGATGTTTTGTGTGAATGGTTACTGTCTAATACATAATTTACTTTTCAAGAAACTATTTAACTGCAATCCTTGAGAACAGGATTCATGGGTGAAAAATATGGAGTGAATCAAACAATGTGACATTTGCTCAGACATTTGAGTCCCTATATTCTGTCAAAGGAATTGCTTTTGAAAGGTGCCCTAAGCCTAGAATGCACAGTACAAAAACTGGCATGGAATATTTATTTATTTATTTATTTATTTATTTATTTATTTATTCATTCATTCATTCATTCATTCATTCATTCATTCATTCATTCATTTATTTATTTATTTATTTATTTATTTATTTATTTAGATTTGTATGCCGCCCCTCTCCGCGGACTCGGGGTGGCTCACAACAAGGCATAACAAATCGTAACAAATCCAAATAAATTTAAATATTTAAAAAAAGTTTAAAAGAACCCCAATATACTAACAAGCACACACACAAACATACCATACATAAATTGTACATGCCCGGGGGAGGTGTTTCAGTTCCCCCATGCCTGACGGCAAAGGTGAGTTTTAAGGAGTTAACGGAAGGCAGGGAGAGTAGGGGCAGTTCTAATCTCCAGGGGGAGTTGGTTCCAGAGAGTCGGGGCCGCCACAGAGAAGGCTCTTCCCCTGGGGCCCGCCAACTGACATTGTTTAGTTGACGGGACCCGGAGAAGGCCCACTCTGTGGGACCTAATCGGTCGCTGGGATTCGTGCGGCAGGAGGCGGTCTCGGAGGTATTCTGGTCCAATGCCATGAAGGGCTTTAAAGGTCATAACCAATACTTTGAATTGTGACCGGAAATTGATCGGCAGCCAGTGCAGACTGCGGAGTGATGGCGAAACATGGGCATACCTAGGTAAGCCCATGACTGCTCTCGCAGCTGCATTCTGCACGATCTGAAGTTTCCAAACACTTTTCAAAGGTAGCCCCATGTAGAGAGCATTACAGTAGTCGAACCTCGAGGTGATGAGGGCATGAGTGACTGTGAGCAATGAGTCCCAGTCCAGATAGGGCCGCAAATGGTGCACCAGGGGAACCTGGGCAAACGCCCCCCTCGCCACAGCTGTTAGCTACAGGAATTAGTTATTAGCTATTTACCTATGGATCAACAGGACCTGAGTCAGGCTGATAAATGCTAAATCAAGTTTTGATCTAGTATAAATTGAGTTTCACACTTCCTGGAGAACCAACCTGAAATTACTGTTATAAATTTTATGTCATTAAAAACAGCAACCCAGCCTGATACTTTAATTATTCTTGATCCCATCAACATAAGGCCTGTTACCAAATGTTTATTTAAATTGCTACTATGAAGTCTTTATCTGTTCTGAGTATTTCAGCCTCTTGCAGGCCAGAATTTCTCAGCCTGACAGAATAAGAAATGCATTTACATGGCCTAAACTCTTAAGTTGTCCCTTCCAATTAATGCCCCCTCATAGAGCAATCTGGAAACCATTAGTCAGTAACTCCTCATTGTAATAGTTTGCAGCTGAATATCCAGATCTTGGTAATAGAAGAATAAAGAAAACTCAGTAACAAGTGCAATTGATTCCATTCAGAATTCCCTAGGTGCTTTGCCATGGTTGGCCTGTTAAGAGTAACTGGAGAGGTTCCCCCCATCCCACCCCACCCTGCTACTTCAATTTTCAGGGCCAGGAAATGAATTGGCAGACATAAGATGGTTTGTGCAGCTTGCATTCATTTCTCAGCTGGTCCTTGTTAAAAGTGAGACGGTGGGGCTCCAGCATTTTTTCCCTTCACTTTAAACAAGAGACTTTATTCGAGTACCTGATAAAAATACTACATTGTCTCAATTTGCTACAGACTAACAACAACCAGAAGCTGTTACCTTCTAAGAGGGGTCCACGGCCAAGCTTGATAGTTAATTTGGCTAACAAGAGATTTCATTTGTAGGCTCTTGTAAAAGTTTCTAAACTATTCTGAAAGCAATGAAAACGATGCGTTTTCATGAGCATCAAAGCAGCCCCTCTTCTCTAACCCAGCTGGATTGTATGATTGTATGGATTGTTTGTGGGGAAGTTGTTAAATTACTAAACCACATTTTATAAAGTCCCATTTATGACAGATTATAAAGAATTGGCTTGTTTTGCCGAGTGCTGATGGAATAACAAAATATACAACCCACCCATGATGATTATTTTAAAACTTCTGTTTTCAAGCTTACCCAAAGCAAAGTGTATTCCAAACTCATTATATTTTTTATTTGTCTGTTAGACTCAAGATTTGGAAATCTTCCCCTTCCACTTCATGTCATTCTTTAAAAAAAAGGCCCTAAGATTTTCTCAAAATTATTTTAACCATATACTTTCTCTCATTCTCTCATTTTACATTATTATGTTGTAGAAATAAAGTAAGATGATCTACCAGTCTGAATTTATTACTATTTTAATAGTAATTTTAATTAAAAACTCCAGTTGCAACAATAAAAACCAATGCAAACTAATAAAAGGAAAGAAAGAAATATACAAGATAAATAAAAAATAGAACAGATAGAAATAATAACAATGTAGTAAAGAAAATAGATATAAAGAAATGACTTCCCCTTCCTTACCACAAATATAAACAATTTTAGTAACTTACCTCTTTTTAAATGTAACAAATATCTCCTCTTATCATATACTGCTTTTTAAAGCCTCATTATTTTAGTTCTGATATCAGCAAAATCTATTATCTGTTAACAGCAAGTCTATTTCAACCTTGATCAAATAAACCAACTTTAAAATCTTTCCTTTTATTTTTAACAATCTCGATTTTTGATCCATTCAAATAACCTCCTAAAATTTTATTTATTTTCATTTTTTTCAGGCCAGTTTCTTTTGTATGTCCAGCATAACATTTTCTTTGTATCATTCTTGTGGCCTTTATTTTTAAACCTCCTTTCAGGTTAACCTTAATAGTGTCAGGTAAAACTTGTTCCCCTCTCATTACATGTTTTAAAGTCTGTCTCTAAAATTAATTTTTGTATCTATTGTTCAAAAATAATCTTTATATGTGAAAAACTAAAATATTTTGCTTTATCATGTATTTGTAAGTCAAATTTAAGTGTTCTTCTACTTTAATTATAATATTTAGTTCCTCCTAGCTTCCTCTAGAGCAGTGATGGTGGACCTATGGCATGAGTGCCCCAGGTGGCACATGAAGCCAAATCTGCTGGCACACAAGCTGTTGCCCTAGATCAACTCTAATGTGCATGTTTGTGCCAGCCAGCTGGTTTTTGGCTTCTGTGTGAGCTTCTGACTCTGGGAGGTTGTTTTTGGCTTCCAGAGAGCCTCTAAGGGGATGGGGAGGGAAATTTTTACCCTCCACAAGCTCCAGGGAAACCTTTGGAGCCTGGGGAAGGTGAAACAGTAGCCTACTGGGCCCACCAAAGGTTGGGAAACAGGCCATTTCCAGCCTCCAGAGGGCTTCCGGGGGTAAGGGGAAGCTGTTTTCACCCTCCCCAAGCATTGCAATCTTACCAAAAGAGATATTTTGATTGTGGAATATGGTGAAATATCTTTTTGATTTTGGAATATGGTGAAATACCTCTTTTGGTAAGAAAATAGTATTCCAGTGAGCTGTTGTATTTGATCACAAGTAATCAGAATGACAATTCAGCATAATTTTCTGCCTTTCTCCAGTCTTCCTTCTGCTTTGTCCTCAACTACTTATTGTTAATAAAAGTATTTTACAAATAACTGAAGAGCAGGTAGTTTGATTTTTCAGAACATCTGTTGGTTTTGTGCTAATCTCCAATACCTATGCCCTTATCAGTCATTATTAGGAGGAACTGCATTAAATCATCCAGAGATATGAGTGTAGTTATTGCTCATTATAACATAATTCTAGCAGCCAATGTCCATGTGGAAAATACATTTACTATGCATACTTGGGTAGTTATTATCCCATATTTGGAGCCAGATGTGCAGCAAGTGGTCTCAGGGCAGAAAACTCTGTTTCCTCTATCAAATCAAAAGTACTTTCTATTCAGTTTGCAGCGGTTTGCAGATAATCTGACTTGTTAAACACCTTCCTCTACAGTATTAGCATCTTAAATTATACAGTGAAGCCCTCTTCACGTGACATACTGGTCTACACCCACAATAAGAGGCATCATCAGCGGAAGCTCAAAGTTGAAACTTAGTTATCAATTGAAATTTGACTATTATTATTTATTAGATTTGTATGCCACCCCTCTCTGAACACTCTTTCTGAAGATATTATTATTATTATTATTATTATTATTATTATTATTATTATTATTATTATTAATTAGATTTGTATGCCACCCCTCTCCGTAGACTCGGATATTTCTGAATTTGTCCTGGGATTAACCAATGAAAAGAAAAAGTGGTTTTGTTTGTTATGAGTAAAATACAGATGGAAAAAACTTTAAGAAATATCTATATCCTTACATCTTAAATAACATTTCTCCATTTTTTTCTATTACCTTTGCTAAACAATATAATCTCAAGGTGAAATTTCCAAAAAATGTGATTTGGCAATGACAAATCTTAATGACATTTTAAAATACCTTGAAAACATAGCTATTCTATGAGGCCTAGTGACAGATGGATAGGACAATCTTATTTTTGATGTTTGCTTATTGTTTGATTGCCATAGTGTAATAACACTGTAGTCCATATTTATTTATTTAATTTGTCTCTTATTTATATTACTTTATTGTTGTGAGTTGTCTGGAGTTTAGTGGCATTCAAAATTGAACAAATTACATTATATTATAGAACGTTAAATTAAATTAAACATGCAATCAAGGAAAATAGCTACCGTATACAAACAATTTTAATTGCATTTGCAGTAGTGGAAAGCATATAGAAGCTCATAATACAGCCTATTCTGACATATCTCTAAGTGTGGAAGTGATATGGCATTTGAATCATTGAAATAAAACATAGCTGAACAACTTTCAAGATAAATTTCAATCATGAAAATTACAGAGATCAAAGATGACTCTTGAAAATCACTTCAGAAATTAATGCACCTTAGAAATTAATCATGTGGTTGCAGGGTTACAGATTACTTAATTTTTCCATAAGAATATCTATGTTGAAATCATTCCACCGATATAATTTTCAGAATTGCAAAACAGCTTTATAAGCCTGAATGTATGAAGTGAAGTGTACTGCAGAAAGTTGGATGAATTAAATTCCCTCAGTCCAGTTCCCTCTCCCCACAGGACAAATGAGTATAAAATAATGTTGTGATGCTAAATTATGCCACATTACCTACTTGCAAACCTTGATCCAATCTTCCCTTACATCATAATGAATTCTGATTTATTGTGATCATTACTTTGGTATTACAGGTCACTAAATAATTTGGTCTATCCACACGAGTCTTTTGAGGTAATAAATATTCTTTTAGGAAATAATTTTCAATGAAGTACTTGATACATTGGTTCAGTAGCTTGATGCACACTTTTTGTTTTCAGGTGACCATGCTACACCTTGCTATCAAAGCTGCAATGAGAGAAGAATAAACAAAAGAACAATTTTTCCTGAAATCCCAGGATATTTAGAAAACCAGCTATAAAGAGCAAGACTAACTTTTATTCTTTTCATTTTCACTTTTAAATTGTTGTTGATAATTCTGATACTTGTGATTTGATCATATAAGAAATATGATTTTCATGAAAAGACGGGTTACAGGGACAGATCTATATATCTATATAAAGAATGTGTGTGTGTGTGTGTGTGTGTGTGTGTGTGTGTTCAAGCATAACTCTGGAATGCCTCAAGCAATTTTGACCAAACTTGCTACACAGATTACTTACTCTCTAAAGATAAACATTGTGGCAGTAAGACCCCCTGGGGTATAGGTGGGTGTGGGTGTTTCCCATCATAACTCTGGAAAGCCTGGGCCTTTAAAAAGAGTGAGTGCAGCATTCTAGAGCAACATTTAACAGACTTGACCATTGGGCCAATCAAACAAAATAAAATTCAATGGTGAAAAAAGTAAAGTTCTACATTTAGGCAACAAAAACAAAATGCACAGGTACAGTATATGTGGTATTTCGCTCAACAGTAGTAACTGTGAGAGGGAGTCCCAGTGGACAGCCACTTAAATATGAGCTAGCAGTGTGCAGCAGCTGCCAAAAAAAGGCAACACTGTTTGTTTGTAAGGCAGCTCTCAAATAGAAGGGGCGTGCATAAGTGCACCAGTGTGCCTTCCGTCCCCTGTCCAATTGTCTCTTCTTATCTCATAAATCTTTTCTTCCTTTCAAATATGTTCACCTATACTTTTATATCTTTTCTTCTATTCTTTTCTTTATTTATATTATTACATATCTATTATCTTCAATGTGTATTATGTATTGGACTAAATAAATAAATAAACAAACAAACAAACAAATAGAATGAAGAAGGTGTGGCATACCCAGAGCTGTCACTATTTTGCAACAGCTGAGGACCTATTCTATTTGGAGTTCTAAGCTGTGAAGAAGGGGGATAGCTGCCCTGCTGGCAGCTTCGGAGGCTCTTTTCCTCAGTGGTTCATTTTCTTACCTCTAGGTGGTTACGCCAACTTTATCCTTAAAGGCTGGTCCATGTCATTTACTTTATTTATTTTATTGATTGATTGTGTCCAATACACAATGAGTGTTTTAGTGGGTATACACATAGTAAAATACATGATGAAGGTTATAGATGATATACTCATAGTAGAATATATCTAAGAAAGAATAGTTATAGGAATAGAACATATCAATGAAAGAATAGAAGAAGAGATATAGGAATAGAAGAAAGGTATAGGAGATATAGGAGAGCAATAGGACAGGGGATGGAAGGCACTTTAGTGCACTTATACTCGCCCCTTACTGACCTCTTAGGAATCTGGATAGGTCAACTGTGGATAATCCAAGGGTGAAGTGTTGGGGGTTTGGGAATGACACTATGGAGTCATGTAATGAGTTCCACGCTTCGACAACTCGGTTACTGAAGTCATATTTTTTACAGTCAAGTTTGGAGTGGTTAATATTAAGTTTAAATCTGTTGTGTGCTCTTGTGTTGTTGTGGTTGAAGCTGAAGTAGTCGCCGACAGGCAGCATATGATCTTGTGGGCAATACTTAGATCTTGTTTAAGGAATCTTAGTTCTAAGCTTTCTAGACCCAGGATTGAAAGTCTAGTCTCGTAAGGGTATTCTGTTTCAAGTGGAGGAGTGAAAAGGTGACCGTGTTTTGGGAATTGGGGAGGGGATCATGGAGTTGCCTCCCGTAAACACTTTCCTTCCCTTTTCCAAATGACCCAGGCAGAAGGTGGATGGCTTCTGCTCTTGGCATAGAATATTTTTTATAAATACAGGCCCAAAACAAAATAGTGATGCATGCGCAGTGCTGGAAACTCAGTTTTTGCGTATGTGCAGAAGAAAAATCCCCCTAAAAAAAATATCAAAAAATATTTTAAAAAAAAAGATGGTGATGCTCGAACTGGGTCAGTGACATCATCATGACATCACCACTGGGTTGCTTCCGGTTCAGGCAAACCAGTCTGAAGTGGGAAGAACCCACCCCTGCCCCTGTGGCAATACATGAACTTTTTTTTCTTTAAGACAAAATTTCAAGTCAAGTAAAAGCACTCTTTTCTCTATTGTGCATTTTTAATGCACAAAAGGAAGATTTAATATGAGTGAATATTCAATCAGGAAATTCTTTACTGACTATCTAAAGTGTTAACCCAGATACCAGTTCATCACCTCTGGGACAGAAGTGACCAAACTGGTACTTGTATGGGAAGAAGATTGGCAGAGAGTTATTTCCCAGATGTTTCTCATTTACAGTCATTCCCCACATCTGGTTTACCATTTATACAGAAAAATGGATGAAGATATCACGTTTTCTTCAGGACTTGAATGAATGTAATGTGAAGGATCCCATGTGAACAAATGACAGAAAATAATGTGTGAATACACTCCAGTTTTCTATTCCTGAAAGTAATATGGCACCAATATCTACAATATTTTGAGAATAAATGAGCAGTAAAAGAATGAAAGAGAAAGACAAATTACGAGGGAAAATCATCATTGTTGAATTTTTATTTTATTTATAAATGATTTATTTTTCCCTTGTTTTCCAAAGTATTTTAAGAATGATACTATGCCATCATATTGCATATTCCCTAGACGGGGAAAGAAGAACCAATGTAGCATAGCAGTTAAGATGAGATATTTAAATTCTAGGGAATCATTACATCTATCCTTAACTTCTTACTGACACTTTCTCACTTGGCTTTCTTTCCTCCTCACAAAGCAGGTGTTAAGAAAGCCTATATTAATTTTTGAAAGGAATTTTGAAACTAGATTGGAATAAATATGAGGCTTGTATATGACCTCATTCTGTAGTTTACCAATCCCTGAAAACATCAACTCAATGGAAGGCATAGTTTTTTCAACATGATATTTTTATATGTAGTCTTAGAATAAGGTGATCAGATTTTAACATTCATAAAGTGGGACACCATTGACAGGGGTGGGGGGTTTCTTTTTTTAAAAAATAAATAAATTGTATTGATTTTTATAATAATAATAATAATAATAATAATAATAATAATAATAATAATAATAATACAAAAACAAATGCACACTGCACAAAAACAGTACACAGTGATATGTAATATTAATTTCTTAACATGACATCATTATCTTCTCATAACCACACACACAAAAAAGAAATAGTATATGGATAAATAGAAATCTAAGAAATAATCAATTATCATCAGTGGCTACTTTCTAAATCCATTCTATGCATCTGTGAAAAATAGCTGTTTCTTGAAAAGCCCCTTTCATAACAAGCTAGTTTGTCTATAAATTATTCCTTTAGGCTTTTTGTGAAACCACCAGATGTTTGGAACTGAACATTACCACTTTCAAAGAGGAAGGTACAACCTGTCCCCAAATTATAGCCCCTGTGATTTTACCACCTTTCAAACTAGGATGGAATTCCTGGGAACCACATGGGCCAGATAACACTTTTAGGTGAAAATGGTACAAATAATACCATGTCAGCAGTTCTATGTTCCTTAGATGAGAAAACATATCTATCCATAAAATACCATACTGTACATCTTTTGAACATTATAGGCATGGGGCTTGAGGCTGAACTTTTATTCACCATGCCTTGCTCCCTAAATTTGTCACTTCTGTTGCAAGGGAAACTGTCTGGATGTTATGAGAGTTCCAGACATATCCAAAAATTACAACTTTGGGGAAACTCAGTAGAGTTTCTCTGTTGAAGTTACATTGCAAGATGCCAGTTTCGTAGGAGCAGTACCTCTGCATACTTTTGGGGAATCACACATTTTTAAAAAAATGGATCTATGGAATCCTTGCATTTCAGCCCAGGAGTTTTTTGTTTGGTTTGGTTTTTACCTGGAGTGGCAGCCAGATTACATCTGTAAGGTCAGAGCTGGCATACCATAATATCCCAGGTCCTTCTGGCTTGCAGGCATAGGATTACTTTCCTGAGCACAGGCTGCCAAGCGTGCCAGCTTGTTTTGCTTCCTGGTTTGCAAAGTGGAAACTTTTTATTTCCCCAGAGGGTATAATGTAGGATTGAGGGGTTATTTTGACAGCTGCCAGCATGACCCTATCTCTCATTTTCTTTTCCAGCCAATCCTACTACTTGTTCTGCCGGTGTGTCTCAACCACCTGTAATTACAGGGTAATTAGTCCAGGAAGACACACACCACACGATAAAAGGAAAACACAAAAGTTTTTATAGACAGAAAAACAGAAACAGCTCCCTTTTTAAATGTCAAAGGGATTTTCTGGTACACACAAGGCACAGGTTAAATGCAGTCCAATTGCTCACCCAATAACTGGGAAATTGAGTCCAATTCTAAAGTCCAGAGAGTCCACACACACAATCCTGAACAGCAAAAACCACGATCTTGACGAAACAATGAATCAGATAAACTGCCATGAGGCTAAAACAACAGGCTGCACTTTTATCTGTAGCACTAATTACAGCAGCCCCACCCAACCACAGGTGGCCTCATTTTCTCTTGTAATAATCCTTCAGTTGCTGTCTCCTATGGATCACTCTACGCATGCGTGGATGTGTCATTAATTCTTGTTCAGAATCCAAGGATGATACAGATGACTGATCTCCTCCTGGGCTGTCTGCCAAACTCCCCTCTTCCCTGTCACTCACGCTTCCTTGGTCAGAGGACTTCGTCGGCACATTCTACTGAGAGCAAAACAGGCCTGCGGCATGTGGATGTCTCCCCCATATCCACCTCCACATTCCTTGGGGCAGGAGCTGGGCCAGAGCTAACCACAACACTACTCAACTCTCATTCTTGCACCCAGGAGAGAAGGGGGAATGGAAGGAGGGAGGGGGGAGGGAGAAGCAGGCAGAGCAGTAAACCTATTTATTTTTTCCTCACGTGACATAACGCGACTGAAGGGAGGAAAGCAGGGTATTTGGTTGGAAGGAGCAAAGAAAAGACGCTTCAAAAATTTTATATTCTGGTACCTTGCAGTCCAAAGGAGTTCGTGTCCTTTTTCATTAAAAGGAATCCCAAACCTTCCTGAAGCAGTGGCTTCTTCCCTCCCCAAGCTATATCTCGGGAGGCTTTTCCCAAATGAGCTTGGGCTGTGGGGGTGGAACGGCAGAAGCCTTACTTTTGATCAGCGTTAAACTCCCCCTGAGGAGTCTTGCAGCAAGAGCACCAGAAGGTGGAAGTAGATGCTGCTGCCGCCGGGCTGCAAAGGACTGGGGCAGCCAGAAGCTTGTCGTGCATTTTTTGAAAACAGCGGGACTTTTTTTAAATGCCACAGGATGTGGAAAAAATTATTAAAAATCGTGACTGTCCCGCCAAAAGCGGGACATCTGGTCACTTTATCTTAGAACAAGGATGTCAAACTCGTGTCCCCTCTACTGGATGCATCACCTGCTGGCCCACTCCCATCCAGTTTAGCAAAAGGGGGAAAGGTCCCGATACATCATGTGACAAAGCTGTGACGACACAAGTTTGAACACCAAGTTCTTACCTAGAAAAGTTCGTAAGTAGAAGTGTTCTTAGATAGAGGTACCACTGTAGTTGCCTACTGTAACTGAAACCATTTTTACAGCTGACTGCAGAATATATCTGAAGGGCAAAGATAGTGAAGACTGTCTATCTGCATATATCAGACAGTCTCAATACAAAGTTAATTGTTTTTGGGAAAATGTTATCTTCCTTTTGGGAAAATATTGTAATTATCCATCAATAGATAATATCATATGATAATGTATTTCTTTATGAGGCTTGCTACATTTTCCAGTATGTAATTCATTTATGAGAGACTGAGATGTATTTCCCAATATGAAATGTTACATTATACTGCTATTGGATCAATACAACATTTTTTTCTAAAAATGCTGGTTTCTTTCATTCTTTTTTAAGTAGTTATGCAAAACAGTTTTCTAAGGAGCTCGGGAAAATATCATTGTATAATCAATAAACTTACATTACTTATAAATATAATTTAGGATTGTTTGCCTTTTAGATCAGATAAATTTAAAAATTATAGGAATTAAATGAAATGGGCCCGTGAATTATCCATGAGCTCAAGGTTAATATAATCAATACTTCAGCCATTACGAGCTGACACTACATCTCAAGACCATTTTCAAGCTTAATAAGATTAGCAATAATAAACCAGTATTATTCTCTGTGAATTGGGGCCTCTGACCTTGTAATTTAATGACTTCATTAGTATAAGATGAAAAGAAGAAAGTTTCAGTTATGTGAATACTATTGTAATTTTTCTTTAACCAAATGAAAATTGCACCATTTAAAAAGAAAACAAGTTTTTCAATAAGAATTAGATAAAGTTAAAAGGGAATACTTATATAAACAAATGGCTTTCTAACTGGATAAATTTACCCTTTGTTTTACTATAAAATGATGGAATTTTTGAAAGACAACTTGTCAAATTCTAACTGGAAAACCAGTATCTATACTGTTCAAATTTTAAAACAAAAATTGTTGCATTTCTTATTCTCTAAACGCAGTGTTGTTCCTAAATACAGTTATCATTTGTGTTTAGGTTGCCTCATGGATAAATAAATAAATCTCTGTATTCCTTCTTAGGTTGTTTGTAATCATTTCAAGAGAATAATTACAAAGAAAATTTCAAAACAAAGCACAGATTCATGTTCCCAACAACATGGCAATAGGTTTGCAAATATTTTCTTTAAAATATTTTCTTAACATAAATATAAAGTTGTGTATCAGAACAATGTCAGTACAGTTGTGTGCTGTAGAAATAAGGGAACATTTTTTTCAGTTAAAAGCCTAAAACCAATTATACATTCTTTTAAATTATACCTGAAAATAAAGGATTATTTAAGGGAAGGAATGAAAGAGAACATGTTTTTTATATTCCACTTGACATTGGTAAATACATGTAAGAAAGAGGTAAGTCAGTTACATACATTACGTACATATACATTATACTTAAATAATAATGGGAAGTTTAAATATTTTTTTAAGAAACAAAAGAGGAGTTTTAACTCTTCTTACATGAAAGTATATCCTACTGAAATAGGTGGAGTTTTCTTCTGAACAGATATTTACAGAACTATGATGTAAAAATTAATGCACAAATCCATTTTCCCCCCGCATCTGGCTCCATAACATTTTGGTGTCTATGCTTGTATATTCCAATAAGAAGAATAAGAATGTAAGAACACTGAAGAGTCAGAAATTTATCTAATCTCATCACTCATTTTTAAAAGTCCCACATGTGAAAGCTAAATGCAACATCCTCCTGCTACACTGGTATTCCCAGCATCAATTAATCAGAAATAGGCTTATTCTTTTTCCTGGGAGCATATAACCATTGCTACTATTAGTGGCATTGTTCTCTGTGAATTTGCCTTGTTATCTTCTAAAGCTGCCCAGGTTGGTGATCACAACTACCAGCTGAGAAAGAAAAATCCATAGCTGAATTTTGCCAGATGTGAATAATTATTTTTGTTTGTTGATGTTCAGTTCTGAATCTTTATCTTCATGATTCTTAACAATAGTATTCTGGAAAAAGGAGAAAATGTTTTTCATCCATTTTCTTAATACTGTGACTCATTATATACACTTGTATAGCTCCTACCCCAGTTGTTTTTCTAAACTGAACATTTCCAAGATTTTATTCCAATACTAATTCTTCTGAAAAGCTTTCACTTTTCTTCTGTTCAGTCATGATTGTATTTCAAAAAGGTTCTAGGTTGCTTTATAAATGCATATGTTATGCTTTCCTATGGAATTGGCAGTCGGCAGAAAATCATGCGGCCTTAAACTTGACTGCATCCCAAGAACATGTTGTTGCTACATTGCTTTCCATCCAGTTCTAACATGCACAATTTTAATATTATAAATTACATCCAACTTTTAATATGCTGTGACTCCTTGGCTATTATTCAAGCCCTGCCCAACATCATTATGTGAGAATCTTCTTCCAGCTGTCAAGCACAAAGCACAAATTACTGTATATTTGATATCTCCCCCCACCCTTTTTCGTACTGTCAACTAACTGAACCTACAAAAAAATTCTGAAACTGTCAATTGCCCAATTGATTGATAGTTCTTATCAATGAGTTTTATTTGTGATGTCAATTTAGCTTTCAGGTTAACAAAATAAAGATCACTAGCCAGTATGTGTGTATGTTTTTTAAAATAATGAGTTTTTAGATATTTTTAAACATTAGATTTGTTATTGTACACTGTTTTTATTATTGCTGTGAGCCTCCCTGAGTCTACGGAGAGGGGGGGCATACAAATCTAATAAATAATAATAATAATAATAATAATAATAATAATAATAATAATAAGACTGATTTTATTTCATCTGGCAAGTTAAGCCATAGAAACTGGTTTGGTTGGTTAATTGAACTAAGGTATGTATACTTAGTATACTAAGGTATACTAAGAAATCTTTGTAGACCTCCTGTTTACTCACTGGTGAAGAATTAATACAATCAGGAGAGAACTGAAGAAATTAGAGCACCTCTTCAGTAGAAGAAAATTATATTAATTCAAGTCAATCTTCATTCAATTAACTATTCCTGTAAATATGTTCATAAAGTAAATTCATTTAAAATCTATCCTTAGATTGAATACATATGACTGATGAATTCACACACACATGTCATATTGATTTCTTTTCATTCTCTTTGAAAGTAAGAAAATAAAGAAAAGACAGTTTAATGTGAACAGAACTAGCAACTAAGTAATACCGTGTTTCCCCGATAGTAAGACCCCCCCGATTGTAAGACATATGGGGGGTTTCAGGGGGGTCGGCTAATTTAAGCCATACCCCGAAAGTAAGACATATGTCTTACTTTCGGGGAAACACGGTAGCTTGTTAAGGTTAGCATTCCTGTTACCTTGCTGATGTACTTCTAGCGCTCGCGTTGCAGCCAGCTTACTCCTGCACGCGTTCGCCATGATATGCCGTTGTTCTCTAAGAGACTACATTTCCCAGCACTCTCCGCGCGGCCCGCCTCCGTTTCCGTTGTCGAAAGAAGGGAAATCCGAAGAAGCGAAGCGGCCGGGGAGGTGATCGCGCTCGAGCGCTCAGTGTCGTACGCTGCTCTCCGTGGCGGGGTGGTCGATGCCGGTGGCGGCCGCGGCGCTAGTCTTGGGGAGCGATGCTGCCGAGGCGCAGCTCGCTGACGGGGCTGGCAGTGGGGCTCTTTGCCGTCTACGTGGCACACCCGGCCCTTCTGTACTTCTCCCCGCCGGGCAAGAGGCAAAGGCGGCGGCGGGAGTAGCGGAGGCGAGGCGGAGAAGAAAGAAGCGGCGGGGTCCAGCCCTAGCTCCCCAAGACTAGCGCCGCGGCCGCCACCGGCATCGACCACCCCGCCACGGAGAGCGGAGAAGGTGAGGCGGAGGCGAGGCGGAGAAGAAAGAAGCGGCGGATAGCTGGCGAGGCGCCGGCTAGAGGGCTGGACCCCGCCGCTTCTTTCTTCTCCGCCTCGCCTCCGCTACTCCCGCCGCCGCCTTTGCTCTCCCCGCTGGGCGAGCAGGCCGAGGCGCTGGAACTGGGGCTGCCTGTCCTTGGCGTGAACGGCGGGCAGGTGGCGCTCGGCACCCAGAATCCCGTCTTCTCGCCACCACCCAAGCTCCCTCCGGAGCCTGCCGCCGCCGCCGCGGAAAGAGAAAGCTGGCACCAGGCTGCCCGAAGATGAGCCGACCCCGGTGCCCGGGACAATATAAGACATACCCCCAAAGTAAGACACAGTGGGGTTTTGGGGGGTAAAAAGAAAGTAAGACACTGCCTTACTATCGGGGAAACACGGTAGTTGCTGAAATATCACTTATTGCAAGCAATATATATTAATGACAAAAGAATTGCTGGATCTTAAATGTATTGTATGTGAATTTGGATATATAAATAGAAATGTCATAAACAGCAGTTAAATATTAACCCCTATTGTAGGTTAACCTATGTTAACCTATTTAGATTGAAGGTTTAACCTTTAACCAGTTTAACCTATATTAAACTATATCTTTATATAACTAGGAAGGGCTTCGGAATTCCAAACAAGAAGCAGTTTGGTCTAATGGTTAAGGCACCAGATTAGAAAGCAGGAGTTTGTGACTCCTAGTCCCATTTTAGGCATGAAAGCCAGCTGGGTGACTTTGGGCCAATCATTCTCAGTTCAATTTTACAGGAAGTTGTTGTTGGGAAAATCTGAGAAGGAAAGTATGCTGGATATGTTTGTTATCTTGAGTTATTTATAAAAATAAGAAAGGTGAGATATAAATACATAATAATAATAATACAGAGCAGCTACTCCAAGTACAATTCCTAATTTAATTTCATTATTAAATTTAATTATATAATACCTAATACATCTCTTGATCATAAAATATAATTGGTTCCAGGACGAGGTTCGTAAGGTGAAAAGTTTGTAAGATGAAACAATGTTTCCCATATGAATCAATGGAAAAGCGATTAATGCATGTGAGCCCAAAATTCACCCCTTTCCCCAGCCGAAGCGCCCATTTTTGTGATGCTGAGATTCCCCTGACGCTCCCCTCCATGGGAAACACCATTTCAGACTTCTGCGTTTTTGCAATGCTGCAGGGGAATCCCAGCATCACAAAAAATAGGTGCTTCGCTGGCAATGGAAGTCTGGAGTTGGGGTTTCCCATGGATGGGAGCCTCAGGGAAATCCCAGCAGTGCAAAAACAGGCACTTCACTGGCAATGGAAGGTCCGGAGGTGGTGTTTCCCAATGAGGGGAGCCTTTGCCTGGCAACGGAAGTCTGGAGGTGGGGCATCCCAGTGGCAGCAGCGGGTTTGTAAGGTGAAAATAGTTCAGAAGAAGAAGCAAAAAAAATCTTAAACCCCGGGTTCGTATCTCGAAATGTTTGTATGACGAGAGGTTCGTAAGACGAGGTATCACTGTACAGTAGTACCTCTAGATACGAGCTGCTCTACATGCGAGCATTTCCAGATACGAGCTAGGAAGGAAGAGACATTTCTGTTCAAGTTCCGAGCTCAAATTCGGGATACGAGCCGAGCGTCCACTAGGTGGCGCAAGAATCCTTGTTTTTGGTTATCTCGGAGGGGAAAACAAAGTCTAAAGCAATTTGTTCCAGATACGAGTTTTCTCAAGATACAAGCTCCCTTCTGGAACCAATTATGCTCGTATCTAGGGGTACTACTGTATTTAGATATTTGAACAGAGGTAGTAGTTCGATTATCTTCAGTCCTAACCAAAATGGTAGAGTCAGGACTGTTCTAAATAGCAGACTAGAATGTCAGTGGACAGCCACTTATTTGAGCAGGAGTTGGACTATAAAACTTTCCAACTCTGTTATTCTGTTAACTCTGATCAATTTCATCTATTTCTTATTTTCCTTTAAGAGAGAGGGGTGTGTGTGTTTAATTCACTGTTCACTGTTGCTTTACTGATGAGCTTTCCTTGCAGTAACTTCAATTCTTCAAGAAGGACAAGAGGCCAGAAGCAAATGAGTAGGTTTAGGCTGGATTTCACATGAATGGTAAATCTGGATTTAGAGCATTTCCTGTTGAAGCACAGCTAACTAGAAATAAATCAGATCACTTGCCAATGAAATATGACATGGGGTCATATGGATATGAGGCCTGACTTGCAATGATGCTAACACCATGAAAAAGATATTCTAAATTCATGGAAATATATTGAAAGCCTTGACATTTATGAGATTTTGAAATGCAAGTGGATATAGCTATGTAGCAAAGACCCTGTTTCCCCTGCAAAAGGTTCCTTGTATAATCCTAATCTGCCTAGAATGCCAGAAAGATCATACTTGTGAACTTAGTTTATCAGAGTTGGCCTATTTTATTCAATTTGACATCCTCTTAGATATCTTGGAATTATAAAGTCAAGCTCACGTTATTAGGAACTTGGGAGGACATTAAACCAAATGCACCAATTGGTGTAAATAACTGTACAAAAAGCATTCACTTTATAATAGCTTTTTTCATTTTGATTCTGTAACAGCTGTATTATCTTGCAACCTGCAACTCCTTCACTGCAGAAACATATGGACTACACATCTTGATCAGGGCAAATTAATAGATGCAATTTACATTGACTTCTGTAAAGCCTTCGACTCAGTGGTTCATGACAAACTACTTCAAAAACTCAAATCCTATGGCATCTTAGTATCCCTCCATAGTTGGATAACTGTGTTCCTATCAAACAGACAACAAGTTGTCAAAATAGGAGCTCCATATCTAATTCTGTTCCAGTTAAGAGTGGCGTACCCCAAGGCAGTGTACTTGGACCAACACTTTTCATATTCTATATAAATGGCATTTGCAATCACATTATAAGCAACTGCGTTCTCTTTGCTGATGATCTAAAACTTTTCAACACCACCAATAACACAGGTACTCTCCAGAAAGACCTGACTTTGTGTCTGAATAGTCAAACATCTGGCAACTCCAAATCTCAACCAAAAAATGCTCTGTACTACACATTGGCAAAAAGAATTAGAACACTAAATACAAGCTGAATAAATAAGACCTTACAGACAACCTTCACTCTGTAAAAGACCTTGAAATACATATATCAAATGGCCTAAGTGCCAAAGCCAACTGCAACAACATCTCCAAAAGGCTTCAAGAGTTGTTAACTTAATCCTACATAACTTCTGCTCCGGTAATTATTATTATTTTATTATTTATTAAATTTGTATGCCACCCTCTCCATAGACTAATGTCAAATTACTAAGCAGAATATGCAAAACGTTCATCAGACCAATCCTTGAATACAGCTCATCTGTCTGGAACCAACACCGCGTTTCGGACATAAACACTCTAAAAAATGTACAGAGATACTTTATCAGAAGAGACCTCCACTTCTCTACTCGCAACAGAATACCCTACACAACTAGACTTACAATCCTAGGTTTAGAAAGCTTAGAACTTGCCTTAAACATGATCTAAGCATAGCCCATAAAATCATCTGCTACAATGTCCTTCCTGTCAACAACTACTTCAGCTTTAACCATAACAACACATGACCATACAACAGATACAAACTTAAAGTAAAGCACTCTAAATTCGACTGTAGGAAATATGACTTTAGTAACCGAGTAGTTGATGCATAGAACTCACTACCAGACTCTGTAATAACATCACTTAACCCCCAAAACTTTACTCTTAGACTACCCACTGTCGATCTCTCCCAATTCCTAAGAGGTAAGTAAGGGGCGTGCATCAGCGTGCCTTCCGTCCCCTGTCTTAATGTTTCTTTTTTACTAGTATCATATATATGAATATTATTATATCTTTGTATACCACCAATACATGTTTGACAAACAAATAAAAATAAATAAAAATAAACTTCAGTTTAGTACTCAAAAATTATTTTAATCTACATCATTTATCACATACAAATCATGACTGCATAGATGTAAAATCTGAGAAAGCAAACTTGTAAAAAATATGTTCAAATGTCATAATAAAGGAAGTGTAGAAGTTATTACATCCAAAATTTAAATTTGGTGTATTAGCTCACAAATAAAGAGAGAACACAGTAAGAATATTTTACAAATTGTCAGTTTTATTTATTGTCTGCTTGCAATTCAGCTATTTTGTGAGGTTCATGACTAATGGGAATCCTTCAGCTAGAAGCAGGATTGTATCAATTTCTGTACAACAAACATGCTTCTATAGTGGAAATATATCTTTCAACCATACGGGAAAACCACAATATATAATTATGTTCATTCATATTATCTCTCAATTCAAAAATATAGATGTATGCCTAGATACGGTAGGATTCTGACAACTGCATTCTTTATTTCTCTTATAGTGACTGGATCTCTGGTGAAGATAAAGAAACTACTAAGAAGATTAAAAAGCTACTGAGACTTCCAAATTTTAAAAGCTTGCAGCATGGTATGTGTTCAAGGAATGTTTTCAACCTCTCAGACAATACCACTTCCTTTAATTATAGAGACCAATCTCTGGTTAATATCCTACAACAGCCTGCTAAGAATGTTACTACTAATTACAGCCTAGATTTTTCCAAACTTGGGGTAGGATTTTTTCATCTTCCAGATGGCTGTCTGATTGGAAGCTGGGCAAGATCACATTTCAGATTGTGACTTAATGATTTGGGACAGTATTTATGGTTATTACCTGACAGAGGCCACTGAAGAAAATTAAAGCACAGCCCCATGCTTCATATATGACAAAAAACCAAATTCTTGACAGTTTGATATATTAAAGGTGGCATCTTTAGCTCTGGGCAACCTCCAGGCATTTCTTGATTTTTAAATCAGAATTACCAAGTGCTGCCGTTAATAGTCAAGAATAGCAATATTAGCCATCAATATGGGTGCACCGTATGATGCATGTGGTATCTATAAGTCTCTGTGTATGTCTATCTTTATCCATGACAAGAATCCATATGCTTCTCTTGATTCTATGTTTCCTTTCTTGCAATTATTCATTTGAGGGAGACAAAGAACATAATTACCTGAGATCTCTTTTTAAATTTTATCCTGGACCTATTGTTTGAAATATTATTTCTGAGATTTATTGTGACAATTTTATGGTCATGGATCAACTCACTCAGAAAAAAATATGGGGTAATTATGGATGCCTATTTAGTGCGATGGTCCTAGAAGATTCAATATCATTTTGGAGAACAAAATAAGAAATTGGATTTAATTAAATTGAAGCCCTGTACATGCTAAGTTACTTCAGACTAACTGTGTCATCGGGGAATATGAAATCAGGAGCCTAGAAAATATATCTGTAAACATTTGATGATTGAATAATTATTCTCTCATTTCTCTTTTAATACTATTTGGGGGAAGGATATTTTATATAAACACATCAATTGTTTAGATGCCTGCATATCAGCAGAAATTTGTGAGATTTTTTAATAAAATAAAATTTGCAGATCTCTTAATAAAGGAAGTTGGATTTGATGGCCCAATAATTCCTTCCAGCTCCACAATCCTTTGATTCTATAAAACAAATTAGAGTGGTGTGCAGTCTAACCAGAAGCAATGAATATATTATTTGTGGGGAGATAGTATTTAGGAAAAAATGTAACGTGCATTCTCTTTTTAAAAAGACTAATTGTTGAAATATTGTTGCAATTAAGTATATTTTTTTTCTCCAGGATAATAATTGTATCCATCTGTTGAATATTGCTTGGAGACCAGAATTTCTGCATATTTTTAAGAGATGAAAATGTGGCTTTAAAAAAAGTGCAGAAAAGACCTATCAAAAGATTTTCAAAAGTGGATTTTGAAATCCTGACCAAATGCAAGAGAGCGCGGCTATCTTTAAACATTGGAGTCTAAACAACACTATCCTTTATTCTGTTACCGTCCTGTTCTAGCCTATTCAGCCAATATACTCCATAAACTTAGCACTTGCACTAATATATGTATTTTTAGTACCTTTCTCCCAAAATCTAAATGTCCTATAATTTTTTCTATAGCCAACAAAATTCAATAGCCTAGTTCTGTGTTGTGCCTTCCTTCTTAATTGAATAGAATTTGGTGCTGGTGAACTAAACCTATGCAAATACTTTAAATCAGGTTTCCTTCCATACTACTGAGTGTGTAGTATTTCCCCAGTTGTTGCATTAACTACATTATTAAGAACATGGTTAGCACACATAAGAGCTTTACCCCAAAGCTGGTCTGACAGACCAGAATCAGAAATCATGGTTCTAATCATAGCTTTTTCATACAAATGAATATAAGTAGCATCAAGAAGGACAGCATAGAAATCTAATAAATAAATATATAAATAATAAGCTTGCAGTGTCTGACCTCTCCTTTCAACATAAGCATTATGTTGAGGTCTGTAAGGAGAAGAATGCCTATGCTCTATTCCAGCTTTGGTAACCTGGTTATATACCTATTATTAGTAAACTCTGAACCATTATCAGTAACAACATATCAGTAATATGTATGGAATGAATGACTGGTGTAGGTGGGGTGGTTGGGATGGTATGCATGAGATGAATGGGAATGACATGAATGACATATTTGGCCTACCTGGTGATGGATAGGTAGGAGGGGAGGGGGTGCCTATCTCTTAGGTGGCAGAGGGTCAGAATATCCCGGTGCTGCTGGGGAGAGGCAGATATGGTGGGATACATTAAAATATATTAAATAGTGTTTACTTAAGAAATAGCATAGTCAATTTAAACAGTCTGGTCATATACATTCAGATCAGTCAACATTTCTCAATACAATAATAATATTACAAGGCTGTCTTTGTCTTACATATCAGAATACATTACACCTTACAAATACAGTACATCAAACTAACACAGAGCTTATATCAGTCTTGGTAAATCAGCAGAAAGAACAAAGAGAGTAGAGAGAGAAAATCATGCTTACTGGCTCCCCCTTATAGCAAGATTATTTATCTTATATAATTTTATTTAGGCTTCTTAAGTTGGATCCAATCAAATCTATTTTTCATGTAAGGATGAAACTATAATTTCCATTTACTAATAAATATATCTAATAGAACAGAACAGAATAGTGCTGTAAAATTCACTTCTGATTTTAATTGGACAGAACAACTGAAATTAAGTCTGTTGTTTTCTGCCTGAAGTATTTTCTGCCTGAAATTTACAAGTTGTGCAAGCAAAGTTTCCAGATCTGGAGAAACTAACCCCTACAATTGGATGATTAAGAAAATGTAATGCTATCTAAATTCAGCTTCATTAATATAAGAAATTTAGACAGAAATTTGTGGTCTAGTACAGTGTTTTTCAACCAGTGTGCCGCGGCACACTAGTGTGCCGTGAAACATGGTCAGGTGTGCCGCGAAGCTCAGAGAGAGAAAGAAAATGAGAGAGAAAGAAAGAAAGCAAGAGAGAGAGAGAGAAAGCAAGAGAGAGAGAAAGCAAGAGAGAGAGAGAGAGAGAGAAAGCAAGCAAGCAAGAGAGAGAGAAAGAAAACAAGAGAGAGAGAAAGCAAGAAAGAGAAAGAAAGCAAGAAAGAGAAAAAGCAAGAGAACGAGAGAGAGAGAGAGAAAGCAAGAGAGAAAGCAAGAGAAAGAGAACAAGAGAGGGAAAGAAAGAAAGAAAGAGGGATGGAGAGAGAGAAAAAAAAGAGAGAGGGAGAGAAAGAGGGAGGGAGAGAGAAATAGAGTGAAAGGGAGGAAGAGAGAGAGAGAGAATTTTTTGTCTAAACTTTTTTTAGCGCCCCCCCCCCCCCAATGTGCCCCATGGTTTTGTAAATGTAAAAAATGTGCCACTGCTCAAAAAAGGTTGAAAATCACTGGTCTAGTAAACAAAAGTTCTAAATCACTAGATGAAGCAATATTCTGAAACTACAACATCAAAGCAGAAAGATTTCCTCCCTGAACATTTGTCATTTAATTAAAGATAAAGAACAGTTTTATGAAATTTGCAAAGCGAGTATAGTCCTGATGTTTTTAAAGAAAACCATTTATCTTTCCTTAGATGAATATTTATTGAGGTTAATTTCTCTTTCCCTGCCTTATTTATATCACATTTTGCCTTTTTGTTTTCTTAGAGTCTCCTTCCATTGAAACATGGCTGTTTATCATAGATACTCCTGGGATCTGCATCATTTCCAAAACTGCTTTGGAATAAAGAAGCTGTCTTTTACAGTGTCAGAATGTAGTCCTTTAAACTCATCAATCTGTAACATTTTTGAGCCAATGGGAACATTTGAAATTTTGAAAATATGTTGCATACATTGTTCCAAACAATGACTGCCATAGAGTCATTGGCCAATCACAACATAGCTAATACCAGAAAGCAAACTAGTAAAAATTTTACTCCTGAGTAAGTGGGCACACTTCCTGATATAATTCTGGTCATCCATCTATTTGTTTTCTATGCATTCCGCTGGGACTTCAGATTATACTTGTGGAATTTGCTCTGTATTCCTACAGAGGAATGTTGGATTCAATTCAATTCAATTCAAACTCTGCTTTTCACAGTGTACTCAAGTAGGAAAGGTAAGTTGTAAATCAGTAAAGTAGGACCTGCTAAATATTGTGATGCATGTGGACATCAGGTTTGGGATCTGGTGTTGTTCACATGCAGTGATAATCTCTTCCCACAGTCTGATCAAATTTATTATTTTTGATTCTCTTGGGAGATGTTGGGAATTAATTCGTAGAAATTAAGAGCAAAAAATGAGTATAAACTGTTTTTCTTAGCAGAATGCAAACTAATAACACTTTCAGTCAATACTGAAATCACTTGTAACAAAAATAAAGCATGTTAATATGTTAACAGATTAACAGAGTTGGAAGGGATTTTATAGATTATCTAGTACAATCCCCCATGCAAGAGTGGGAGTGGCAACCAATCAAATGTTCCAGTAAAATAGAAACCTGGTTTATTCAAGTAACTTCTTACAAAGCATTGTATCTGGTTGTTTCTTCCACTCAAAAATTCATTGCATTTATAGTAATCATCATTGAATTCTTGCAATTCCAGTACAAGATTCTGTATCTTATTGATCTGTAACAATAAGAAACAGATACCTAAAATACTATTTTACATTGTCATGTTTCTTAATTTCAAGCACAGAAATATGTAGATAATATGTAATGTCACAAAATGGAAACAAGAAGGACAACTGGTACAATAGATGGTTTCTACAAATGTATACTTTGTTTTCCTGAAAATAAGACCCTTTCTTATATTTTGACACCCGAAATATGGCCTTGGCCTTATTAGCTGGGGGGAGATCTTATTAATTTTGGGGTGCATGAGGCAGGCCCAGCTGCAAGACAATTTGTCAGGTTCCAGATAGCAGCTAAGAAAGGAAAGCTCAACCACAATAGAATGTAGAAGAAATGTTTGCTTCTTGGCCTCTGGCACTATTAACAATCATTCAGTATTTACAGTATACAGAAAGAGAAATTGTCAGCGTCAAATGCCTACTGCCACCTATTTAAAGCTACCACGCACCCAGGGCCACCATCAGGAATTTTGGGGCCCCATACAGCCTAAGTGTCTGCCCCCCCCCTGCCATTTTAAAACTATTTTAAGTCGCCAAGCCACTCCATCCCCCGGGGATCATTTCCCGCTTCACGCCAAGCGAGGCGGTCCCATAGGCCAGTGTTTCCCAACCTTGGCAACTTGAAGATATCTGGACTTTAACTCCCAGAATTCCCCAGCCAGCGAATGCTGGCTGGGGAATTCTGGGAGTTGAAGTCCAGATATCCTCAAGTTGTCAAGGTTGGGAAGCACTGCCATAGGCTATTTCAGGAACTGGGTTAAGCTGATTGTGTGGAGTCGTCCAGGAGAAAGAAAGAAGCGGGAGTGACAAAGGAAAGAAAGATCCTCCTGGCATCGGTCAGGCAGAGCGAGGCTTATTTACGGCTCCTTGGCACTTCTCCCTTCTTGTTGACAAAACCATGTGCTTTCTAGCGAGGGGAGGGGGAGGGGGATCCCACATCCGGCAGCCACCGGCGAGGAGCTGGAAAGGACGAGGGAAGAGAAAAAGCAGGGTACCAGCAGTCGGGCGGGTGTCTTGAGGGGGCACTCCCATCTGGAAGGAAGGGAAGAAAGGCGAGGGCGAGCTATGAAGGAAGGAGGGAGGGTGGAAGGAAGGGAGGAAGGGAGGAAGGAAGGAAGGAATGGTAAAAGGGGCGAATGAATGGACGGAGGGTGGGAAGGAAGGAAGGAAAGAGGGAAGGGACAGGAACAGAGGAAGGGTGCAAAGGAAGGAAGGAAAGGTGTGAAAGGGGAGAGTAAGAGAGGAAGGAGTGAAAGAAGGGAGTGAGGGAGGAAAGAAGGGAGGAAGGAGAAGCAAAGCAAGAAATGGAGGGAGGGAAGGAAAGAAAGAAAGAAAGAAAGAAAGAAAGAAAGAAAGAAAGGGGGAAGGGACAGGAACAGAGGAAGGAAGGAAGGAAACTTATGAAAGGGGAGAGTAAGAGAGGAAGGACTGAAGGAAGGGAGGGAGGGAAGAAGGTAGGAAGGAGAAAGAAAAGAAGAAATAGAGGAAGGGAAGGTAAAAGAGAGAAAGAAAAAGAGAAAGAAAGAGAAAGAAAGAAAGAGAATGAAAGAGAAATAAAAAGAGAAAGGGGGAATGAAAGAAATGGAAGGAGGGAAGGAAGGAGAGAAAGAAAGAGGAAGAAAGAAAGCAAGAGAAAGAAAAAAGAATGAAAGAGAAAGAGAGAAAGAGAGAAAGAAAGAAAAAGAAACAAAAGAAAGAAAGAGGAAAGAAAGAGAATGAAAGAGAAATAAAAAGAGAGGGGGAATGAAAGAAATGGAAAGAGGGAAGGAAGGAGAGAAAGCAAGAGAAAGAAAGAAAGAAAGATAAAGAAAAAAGAATGAAAGAGCAAGAGAGAAATAGAGAAAGAAAGAAAAAGCAATGAAAGAAATTGTGATTTTTACTAGGCAGAGCGGCTGAGCCCGCCTCCTCGAAAAGACTACAACTCCCAAGAGGCACCGGGAGGGAAGTGTGGGCGAAGGGGGCGGGCGCCTGCGGAGTTGGTCGTGGGAATAGTAGAATGAAAAGGCAGCCAAGTCGGCAAAATAAAGGCGAGTGAGTGAGGGAAGGGAATTTCGGGAGGGAATGGCTCACTGCTTTTCCACCCAGCCAGCCCCTTCCCACTGAGACGAGGGTGGGGTCATGCGACTGCGGGCCCCCCTAATTGTTCAATTTAACCGGGCCCGTTACACCACTCCCAGTAGTACCGGTCTATCGGCGGCCCTGCAAGCACCCTAACCTCATTTCCATCCCTCCACCCAGTCACTCATTGCAAGCCAAGTTTCCTATGACAGAAAAGGGTTCTGTGTAAGTTCAATAGCCATGTGTGATTCTCCAAAGCTCCAAGCTGTTGTATGAATGCAATCCCGGCCACCTGTCAGCGTGTTGCAGGAATCACAATGCTTCCAAGACAGAGCAGCACGTCCAGTGGCTTCCAAAGCATCGCAGTGAATTCTGGGCAAGTTGGCAAATCCCAGAGCCTCCATGTGTGCTTCCAGACATGTCAACAAACCTCGGAGCCTGCAACTCAGGAGGAAACTTAAAAGTGGGTTGCTTTGGCTAGTGCTGCAATATTTTCCACCCCTAAGAGCAAATAATTGCAGTATTTTCTACTACCAAGAGCAAATAATTGTGTGTTTTGGGCAGATTCCCCATACTGGGAGGGAGACCTGGCGTGCACTCTTTCTGGGCAGGGAAAGAGGCAGGCACAAACCTTTCTGCTATTGCCTTCCTCTTCCTCCTGTGGAGTCATGCTGCTAAATTAAATAAAAACAAATGGATATTTTGAAAATTAATTCCCCGGCACACATGAGTCAAATACAGAGTGGGTAGAGGGTAGCCACTAGCCAGGCCAATCGTCTTCCTCACTTTTGTGCCACACGGCCAAATTAAATAAATAAATAAATAAAAATTTATTCAGTCCTCCGAGACACAATTACAAATATCCCCAGACCATGTTACTTACCGGAGCAGGTCCTCCTTCTCTTGTAGTCCTCCTCTCACCTACTTGGTAAGTTTAATCTTAGGAAAAATGTAAGGCAAGCCGCAAAATAGAAAAGCAAAGCAAAACTTCCTGATGAAAAGATCAGGATGGTGTCGGTAGAGGTGAGGTGGGAAGGGTGATTGGTGAGCCAGCAAATCAGCAAGCCGCTGTCTCATCAGTCACTCTGCCAGCGCATGCGCAGAGGATTTTAATAATAATAATAATAATAATAATAATAATAATAACAACAGCAACAACAGCAATAATAATAATAATAATAATAATAATAATAATAATAATAATAATAATAATGAAAAGACCTGGTCATGGCTTACAAGTGGAACACTCAAAACGGAGACAGAAGAACTAATACTGGCGGCACAAGAACAGACCATTAGAAAAAATGCTGTCAAAGCCAGAATTGAAAAATCAACAGACGATCCAAAGTGCAGACTCTGTAAAGAAACAGATGAAACAATCTATCACATACTCAGCTGCTGCAAAAAGATCGCACAGACTGACTACAAGCATAGACATGATGCTGTGGCACAGATGATCCCCTGGAACTTGTGCCGGAACTACCATTTACCAGTGGCAAAGAACTGGTGGGATCATAAGCCCGAAAAAATGGTCGAAAATGAGCAAGCAAAACTACTGTGGGACTTCCGACTTCAGACTGACCGAATTCTGAAGCATAACACACCAGACATTGTGATTGTGGAGAAAAAGAAAGTATGGATCATCGACATCGCAGGAGACAGCAGAATTGAGGAGAAGCAGCTAGAGAAATTAGTGAAATACGAAGATCTAAAAATCGAGCTGCAACGATTCTGGCATAGGCCAGTGAAAGTGGTCCCAGTGGTACTTGGCATGCTGGGCGCAGTGCCAAAGGATCTCAGCGGACATTTGAAAACCATTGGAATTGACAAAATCTCCATCTGTCAATTGTAAAAGGCCGCTTTACTGGGATCGGCAAACATAATTCGCTGCTACATCACACAGTCCTAGGTGCTTGGGAAGCGCACGACTGGTGATGAAATACAAAATCCAGCATAGTGATCTCGTTTGCTATGTTGTACTGACATAATAATAATAATAATAATAATAATAATAATAATAATAATAATAATAATAATAAAATTATTATTATTTATTATTTATTTATTTATTTAAAAGGTGGTGTCGCTGAGTGACAGGCAATCAAATGACATCGCCAGTAAGCTACTACCGCTACAGTGCACTGTACTGTACTTGTAGGAGCCCATTACTGGCAGCGTGCAGCCAAAATGTTCCTTGCCCTGATGCTGTGTCTTATGTGCACTCTCCCATCCCAACCGAAAGGTTTGCTCTCCGGCTGCTTCTGCTGCTGTGCCCAGCTAGAAGTTTGGCTGTCAGCTCAGCTTCCTCAGGCAGCCCGTGAGAGTTTCTTCCTTCTTCCCGCTTCTCTTGAGAGCTGGCTTTTTGGGGGTGGGAGCAGAGAAGCCACCGCTAGCCACTTTGTTTCCTCACTTCTGAACACCTGGTAAATCTTGGCAGACCCCCACACTGCTGCTTGTACTTCCACCATAGCATGCTCAAAGTCACCATGATGTCCTCCTCTTTTCCTGTTGCAGGAGCCTTGCCAGCCTGCCTCTGGCTCCACCACTCCCAGCACCATTGGCACTCTCACCTCTGCCCCTCTCCCTGCCTCTACTCAGGGCCGTGTTGTTACCCCAGCCACTGCCCTTTGTCATTTTCATCAAGTGTGCATGAGAGAGACAGAGACAGAGAAATGGCAGAAAGGAAACTTTCAAACAGCATTGCCTACAATTCTTGTTACTCCCTTCCATCAGTTCTCTCTCTCTCTCTCTCCCTTTCCTTCTCCCTTTCCCCCCTCTCTCTGTTATTCGCACACACACACACACACACACACACACACACACAAATTTGATCACTTGAAAGGGAGAAGCTGTACTTTGCTTCTATTGTAAACACGCAATTCTCATAGTCACCTGTTCATTTTTTCAAGCAGCAACAGCTGGTTGGTGTGGGGAGTGGCAATTCCAATGGACCAAATGACTCATTGTAGCAGGAACCTAAGCAATACCCGTGAAGCACGAGCTCCGATTACCACTTGCTCCATTGCCACAAGGGAACTGTGGAACAGAGGACTCTTTGGCTGCAAGGTTGCCTAGTGTTGTGGGTGGAGCTGGGACTAGCAAAAGTGCACTGGAAATATCTCCAGGTACTCAGAGAAGGAGAATTCCTGGTCCTCGTTCCATCAGCTGATCAACAGGCCATGGTTAAGGGGCCAGCAGCCTTGAATTGACCAGGAAAGGAAAGGGCTACCTCCTGTACTGGTCATGGCCACCCCTGCACTAGGGCTTATTTTTGGGGGGAGGGTGTATATTTACACCCACCCCAAAAATCAGGCCTGGCCTTATGTTCAGGATATGTGGAAAGTATATACTACTGAATCCTGGCTCATACAGTATCCAGTGGTTCTCAACCTGGGAGTCAGCACCACTTTGGAGGTCGAATGACTATTTCATAAGGGTTGCCTAAGGCAGTGTTTCCCAACCGGTGTGCCGGGGCACACTGGTGTGCCACGAGACACCTTCAGGTGTGCCGTGAAGAAAATAGCTCAGCTTCTGGTCTCGCAACTTTTTGCGAAGATCAAAAAGTTGTGAGACCGGAACCTGAGCTTCATTATTTGTGCCTTCCAAGTTTTCCGGCAGCTGCAGCGCCCCGCCCAATTGGAGCTTTCCTGGCGACGGCAGCAGGTGAGCTTTGGGGCCTGGTGGGAGGGCGGCGCGCAGCGGGAGAGTGATGGCGGCGGCGGGGGGCAGTAGCCGTGTGGCGGCGCCAGGGTGGTCAGCTGTGAGGCGGAGCTCCGAAATGGAGGCTCCGACCGGCGGCGGCTGGACATGTTGCTGTAGCCGTTCCTTAGGGAAAATGCGTGCACGCTAATTCTACGGGAATGGGCGGCGGGGAGCGCTGGAGAAGAAGGCGCAAAAGGGGACGGCGGACGGGATGGTGCAGGTGTGAGGAAGATTCCCCGCCCTGCAAGAGGGACAGCGCGATGCTGTGGAAGCAGGAGACCAACTCGCCGGTCGGTTGCTCCAATCCTTTTCTCCCTACGGCGGAGAGAGAAAAGGTCTCCGGGGGAGAAGGTGGTGAGGAGCGGGGTCCAGACCCCGCTCTTCTTCCCCCTTCCCCCTTGTCCAGCAGACTGGGCAAATGGGGGTGCCGTACTGTGGCGGACCGCAGAAGGGGCTCATCCCCCCCGTCCCCAATTGCTTGCACGCAACGTCTGGCGCGCTCGCCTAAGCAGGAGAGCCGCCGGGTTCTTGCAAACGCAGTTTGGCCGCAGTTCAACTAACTGGATCGGTTTTCCAAACCAACCAGTTAGCCTTTGGGAGCCGCCGGTGGTCGGCCCGTCAGCGTTCCCTGCCCAGTTGCCCGCATGTGCGGCGTCTAGCAACATGTCTAGTCGGTGCCTCGGTTCCGGAGCTCTGCCTCTCAGCTGATCACCCTGCTGCCGCTGCTGAGAGAAAAAGAGAGGGAGAGAGGGGGGAGAGAAAGACATAGCAAGAGAGGGAGAGAGAGAGAGGGAGAGAGGGGGTTAGCAAGAGAGGGACAGAGAGAAAGAGAGAGGGGGGATAGCAACAGAGGGAGAGAGAGAAAGAGATAGGGAGAGAGGGGGGGAGAGAAAGAGAAAGAGATAGCAAAGAGGGAGAGAGAGAAAGAGAGGGGGGAGAGAAAGAGAGAGAAAGAGATAGCAAGAGAGGGAGAGAGAGGGGGAGAGAGGGGGAGAGAAAGAGATAGCAAGAGGGAGAGAGAAAGAGGGAGAGGGGGGAGAGAAAGAGATAGCAAGAGAGGGAGAGAGAGAAAGAGGGAGAGAGAGAAATAGAGCAAAAGGGAGGAAGAGAGATATTTTTTTTGTCCAAACTCCCCCCCCCCCCCGCTCAATGTTCCCCAGGATTTTGTAAATGTGAATAATATGCCACGGCTCAAAAAAGGTTGGGAAACACTGGCCTAAGGCCACAGGAAAAGATAGAAACATAGAAACATAGAAGACTGACGGCAGAAAAAGACCCCATGGTCCATCTAGTCTGCCCTTTTACTATTTCCTGTATTTTATCTTACAATGGATATATGTTTATCCCAGGCATGTTTAAATTCGGTTACTGTGGATTTACCAACCACGTCTGCTGGAAGTTTGTTCCAAGGATCTACTAATCTGAATTTCCCATGGTGTTAGGAACTAAAGCTTCTATTTTGGCGCCTTGAGCATATTTTTTTTCAATCCGACCAATCAGGCATTTATAGTGGGGTGTCTTTCTGACTTCCTGCAATCAGCTTAAAGCTCTGTTGGGAGAATTGGCACTAGACTTATGATTGGGGGGTCACCACAACTGTATTAAAAGATCATGGCATTAGTAAGTTTGATAACCACTGGTATAGCAAAGGGTTTGCTCACTTTGGTTAAGGTATTTCATGCCTTTATACATAAGATAGTTTGATTGAACTGGCAGTTCAAGACCAAACAGAAAACACAAATTGTAATGTTTTGGGGGAAAATCAAAATCAAATTAGTCTTTCAAAATCATCCATCAAGTTTACCTTTTTATCCCAATTTCAATGTTATTGCACATAATAATAAATGTTTTATTCCTACAAACATTACAGGCATTAAGTAGAGATAAATATAAAGATGGGATAGGTGGCACCCCCTTTACCCATTTTAAATACATGATGTGTTAATGCCACTAACCAAATCCTCAACTGTTACCCTTCTTTCCTAAGTATCAGGCTATGCATATATTCAAAAAGGATAGAAATGTTTTATTTATACGGAGATAGCTTTCTTTTTTTCAAAAACCCTGACTCCTTATTTAATTAAAGATGTCTATGAACTATCTGATAGTGTCAGTATTTTTTAGTTCAATGCATGAAAGTACACCAGGAACAGAAGAGGCTTGTCTGGAGGAAAAATCCATTTTCTTGTCATTTTTATGGCTATGAGAGATAATAAAATCAGGGGTGATATGACTGGAATAACAACAATCTCCCTTCCTGGAGAAGGAGCAAAAAGGGGAGGGAGAAGAAGGAGATTGATGCATGAAAGCTCTTGTCTAAGTAAACAATCTGCATACATTTGCATTTGTATGGGACCATTGTGATAAAGTTGTATTCATTAACATTAGAAGCTGCAGACATATGTTATTTCCCAATCTGGGGTTCCAACAGGCAATTCTTCAGCATACTGGCTACTTCCGGCCACTGGGTCTGTGTGATTAGATCAGGAGACAGAGCAGCAATTAATAGAGAGGGACAGAGAGCCTGCCATTAAAGAGGGGGAAAAAACACTCACAATCAAGGGCAGAAGAGATTCCAAAATTACACTGAACGAGGCGAGAAGACACTTGAAAAAAGAGTGGGGACAACTGCAATCTGTCAGGCTAATCTTTAATACTAGCCTGAGGGACATTTTTATATCACGGGATAAGCTAAAGTAATTCCATGGGCACCACCAAGCTGAAAAAATGTGCTGCCTCAAGTAGATTCAAGCAGGATTGCTTGCTAATGAAGAAGGACCAAGTCTTTACATGATAATTTGCAGCAGCAGAACTATTGTATATTTGGAAGTGTAGCCACAGTGTTATAACCTTGCTGATTTTGCATTATCCTTCCTCCTTTTTTCCCCTACAAAATGATGACCCGAGGCAATTAAAAATGAACAGATTACGAACAGGGGGAAAATCAAAACAATTTTAGCATCCCCTTTTTTAATTGCATTGTTGAACTTTGAAAATAGACCACACATTTGGAAAACATACCTAAACTATCACATCTAACTGACAGCATTCACAACATTAAAAAACAAATGAAACAACTTAAGGTTTTAGTTCAGTCCAATATTAAATATTAAAGATATAGAGCACTGGCAGAAATAACTACAGATCTATGCAGGAAATTTCTATGTTTGGACAAATCATAAAGTCACACCAGGGAAACCATCACTTGGTACACTTGATTAGTCAGGTTCTCTTTGTATTTAGTGAGCAGATTTCAAGCCACATCTGATAATTATCACTTGGGATCAGCATTTACTTTTGCTTCAGCAATCCTAATGCCTGAATTGTGAATTCATCAGTTACAATTTAATTAAATGTGTTGCTTCCTTTAAAATATCTCTAATATTCAAGTTCTGCCAAAGGCACTCAAATTTCAGATCAGCATTTATCACTTAGTGAAATTCATAATTAAAAACTCAACATCTTCTGTGATTTGAAATCCAGCTAATACTATAGTTCATTGTTCTGTTTTACATTTTATCATTCAATGCATCTTTTACATTGGTGAAGCTACTTCAATTGATACACAGTGATTTTCCATAACTTCTTTCTTTCCTTAAATTAATGTACACGTAAAAATAAATAGCATGCACTCTAGCTATAAGTTAAAATGTTTTCTAAAACTATTTATGTTTAATCATGACTTTCACAAATAGAAAATCAGATAATTTAAAATATTTTAGTTACTAGGCAGAAAATCCAAGCAGTGTTCCTCCTGGTTGCAAATTTATAATAAATGGGATAACTGAAAATGTACTGTTATCTTTGATATGCATGAAACTTTATTTAGATTAACAATATTATATTTTCTTAGAACAAACTTCAATTACTCTAGAAACCAATCTGAATTGTTCAGTAAGAAGCAAACCAGGTGATCTTGATTCATTGGTGTTACAATTTTCCAAGAATATTCAACCTATTAAATAATTAGGAATTTTTGCCTATATTGGATTCCTTTAATTCCAGTTCTTATAACATTTCCCAACATGCCTTCATTTCTATTGTTTCCTTCACACACATAGGCTGTGTACATATCACTTCCTGAATTTCATACTTTTAAAAATCCTCTTTACCATTTTAGCCACTAATTTTCCTAGGGAAAGTACAAGCTGGTCAAACTGACACATTTCATATTTTCATGGCACCATAAGCATTAAAATTATCTAGATCTTTTTCTTGCATTATAGTACCCCCTTAATTCATTTCCTTTGAATGATGAGAAGAAGCCTCTTTTTTGAAAGTTCTAAAGCTGTTTTATTAAAAAGTTACAAAATTGTCATGTTTAATTGGCACAGGCCATAAACTGTTTGGCTGCAAACAGCACTGTTCTCCATTCAGTCTGTGTCTTCTATATCACAAAGTCAAACAATCTGCTGATTGCAACAAGCCAAATATTCCATAAAGAGTTTTTCAAAGGAACATTTTCCATCTCATGCTCTCCCTCTCTCAATAAAGAGGGGGAAAATGAATGCAAGGCGCTAAGCAGCCAAACAACCTTGTGAAATGAATACTGTAATGAGGCATCTGGGAGAGTTGTTCTGAGACTGATGACTTTCAGGCAAGGCCTCGATGCCATTCAGATTTCAAAACAAAAATAAACGGATGACAAAGGAATAGCAGCTGTGGATGCATGAAGTAAATTAGTTGGAGCAGACTTATAATTAAGCATTGGAGGAAGATCAAAAAAGAGTTCCTTTCATATATAACTTAGATCCTGTCTATCACAAAAGCAATTAAACAAAGCATAAACTATACGCACTCCACATATGAATTTATTCCCAACAATGTTTTGGAAAATGAAAAAGTCTTTCCTTTAAAAAAAAAAGGAAAAAAATGCAATTATTAATATTGTCAGCAGCCTTTACTAATGAAACAAAAAGAGTAAAAGAAAGATTAAAAGAATGGAAGGGGGGACCATGAGAACTGTTTGGCACGCTCAGTACACGCTCAATCGAATTGCACATGTTTTAATAGCAATGAGAATAATTTTGTTTTTGAATGGAGGCCATGTACTTTTTTTTGCAGAGGTGGTGGTAATTTGAGAAGAATTGCTTAGAAACAAAGAGGAATTGTGCAATAAATATACCTCATATTTTTAATTTTTAAATATTAGAAAAAAATAGTTTCCACTAAACTATCTGTATTTCTTTTAAATAAAGAAATAGCTTAATCAACAATTTGCAGGTTAGGATCAGTGGTGGTTTGCTCCTGGTTTGGCCCGGCTCTGTGAACCAGTAACTGCGGCGGTAGTAGGAGGCTCCACCCACCAGGGATGATTCTGTGTCTGCATGCAAGCTTTGCGCGGCTGCATGGCCACACACACAAACTGGTAGCAATGGGAGTACGCATTGACAAAATCATGAAAGTCTGGCCATGAAAGGCTTGGCAAATTCTATAGGCAACTGTAATCAAGGGGATTTTGGTTTGTTCCAGTCTTGTACTGGGGCCATAGGGGTAGCTGGACTGGACTCCTGGCAAGGCCGATACCTTTCTACCCAATTCTGGATTTCTAAACCCATCTCTGGCCAACAAACATAATTCCTAGCAAGAGTTTTCATCTGGACAATCCCTAGATTACCCCTATGCAGAGTCCTAAGTATGACAGCACACAGCCTAGGTGGAATGATCACATGGTTGTCCCATAGGAGGCAGCCTTCTTAATCTGAAAGTTTGTGCTGCCTCTGTGTGAAGGGCTTGAATTCAGCTCTGACATGGTCCTTCAGCCATCCTCTCCACACCCAGTTCAAAATAGTTTTTAATGAGGGATTTCTGGACTTATACCTAGCCACCTCAGCTGAGGGGATGAGGCCAGAGTCTGCCAGGTTAATGAGTAGGACAGGAGTCTTTAAGTCAGAAGATCGTAAAACTTTTAAGTGAAAGTTTTTTTTCCAGGGCGAAAGTGAAAGTTTTTTCTTGTTTAAACCCATCCGCAAATAACAGCCGGACCTAATTTTTTTTTCTCTTCACTTTTACTTTTCCATTTTGAACGTGAACTTGGGAATCTACAAAATAATTTTCTGACTTTATGCTTTAACAAAATAGTTTAAATTTAACATGACTATTTAGGAAATTTTAACTGCTAAAGGAAATTTCTAGTGATGATCAGAATTTGTTCTTGATAGACCTTTAAAATCATAATCTTCTGGACTTAATTTTTGAAGCGGAGGAACACAGTCTTGCTGCCTTTTTTTTTTTTTTTTTCCTTGCTGCCTATTTTCACAACATGAATAACTTAATAATCATGAATTAAATGGAATCTAGAAGAGATTGAAATTACTTCTTTCTTGGATTACTTATTGTTGGATTAACCTATTTGGAATACTTGCTGAGCCTTTTGGACTATTTGCTGACACCTTTTGGATTATTTGCTGAGAACTCCTTGGTTTAACATCTGCCTGCTGCACGAAAATTAACTTGACTCCATCTTGGGATCTCTTTCTTTGTTCTTTGTTCCTGTCTTGAATTTGGAAAATAAACTGACTCCATCTTGAACACAAGCAAGCTTTGGAATTGCTTTACTCCTTGAATTTTGAATTGAAATCAAATATAACTTTACCCTTTGAGATTTGGATTTTCATTTCTACTTCCTAGCAAAATTACAGGATCTATAAGAAGAACTTAAGTATACAATACTGTTATTGTGTCTTTGAATAACTATCTGGTTTTTTTTTTTCCCTGATTTTTCTTTGACTTTCTTCCTTACATTTCTATTACTAGAAGAAGTTTGGTTTGAACTACATGCATTGTTAATAAACCTTGGGTCCCTGCTCTATTCTAAATAGTTGAACTAAAATATCACCCTCCTTCTTTTTCTTTTTGAACAATTCTTTTTACTTCACTTTTTCCCCTTTTCTTTCTTCTTCCCTCCTCCTAAAGTCTTTTCCTCCAAAAAAAATTTTTTTTTCTTTTCTTTCTTTTGTCTTCTATATATAGTTGATATTCCTTCTCTTCTTTCATTTTCTGTCCTCCTTTTACCTGAAAAGGCTAATACTTGTTTTTTTTTTCCCTGTGGCACTAAACAATAATATTTTTTTTTCTTTTCTTCTTTTGAACTCTGTTATTAATTGAATTGCTATTGAATTGGTATAGTCATATTATAAGGGAAACAAAATATATTGAATAGATTTGGAATTTATAGTAATTTCTTTTCCTTTTCACTATATATAAAATTGAAACTAACCTTAAAATTTGAAATAGTGGATTCTAATTTGATAATGTCCCACACCTCAACTCTTGTTAAAACAACAAAGAAACAAACAACACCAACTACCCTATCTCCACAAGTGTCACCGCATTCTTCTCCTTCGCATCAAGTGCTAACCATGTCTACCAAAGACAAAGACAAAGACAAAACAATGCAGTCCAATCTTGCAACTATACATGAGACTTTGAATGCTTTGAAGGACTTTATGGTCAAATCACAAGAAGATGCCACTCAACAAAGAGAGGCCATAAAGGAGGAGGCAACACAACAAAGAGAAGCCATAAAGGAGGAGGCAACACAACAAAGAGAAGCCATAAAAGCTGACTTGGCAGAATTTAAAGTGGAGATGGCTCAAATGAAAGCTGATATGGGCGAGATGAAAGATCAGATAAAGCAGATCCAACAAACTCTTCAAGAAAGTGATGACCGAGTTAAAAAAGTTGAAGAGCAAGCCGACAAAAATGAGAAAAGAATGGAGTATCTTGAAGGGAGAGCTGATGAAAGATACAAAAGATATGATGAATCTATCATCCAGCTGGAGATGCAACGAGCTTCGTACGGACTTCGATTTCAGAATATAAAAGAGGAAAAAGATGAAGACTTAAAAACGACTATGGCGGAAATCATTGGAGGTATACTTCAAGAGGACCCCATGGCTTTACAGAAAGAAATCGATGAAGTATACCGAATCTCGAATAGCTATATCCGTCGACACAACCTCCCAAGAGAGATACATATTAAATTTACAAGAAAGGCGTTGCGAGATGAGATACTTCATTATTCAAGAAACTCCCCGCCTCAACGACATGGAGTAGAAATAAAGATATTAAAACAAGTTCCAAGAAGTGTCAGAGAAAACAGAAGAGATTACCACTTTTTAACCAAAATCTTGATTAAAGAAAATATCACTTACCGTTGGCTTATTCCACAAGGACTTTCTCTGACATGGCGCTCTACAAGGTACAAACTGGAAAACGTAGATCAAGCTATGTTCTTTCTTGAACAGAGTGGTTTGGGCCACTCCGACCATGCAAGTAAGCAACTAGTGGTCCAACTACAGCCAGCTCAACAGCAACTAGGGGAAAAATCACTAACTCAGCAAGAAGAAAACCTGGGGGCAACTGCCCAAGTAATAGAGCAGGACCAAGGTTCTAGAAGAGTTCAACCTCAGCGAGAAACCAAAAAACCTATTAAATGACAACGAATAAAGACTTGAAAATCTTTTCCGTAAATGTTAATGGACTTAACGAACCAAGAAAAAGGAAGCAAATTTTTTCCAAAAACAGAAACCAAAATGTTCAGATTGCAATACTACAAGAAGTTCATATTAAAAAAGATAACCAAAAATTACTGTTGAATCCCAAAATTGGAAAAATGTATGCTGCATTAGCAGACCAAAAAAAAAGAGGTGTAGTGATGTATGTCAAGAATTCTATAAATTCCAAACAAATATATAAGGATAAAGAGGGTAGGATATTGATTGTACAAGTAGATATTGAACCCAGACCTCTAGTGGTTGTTTCTATTTATGCCCCCAATGAAGACCAAATGACATTCTATAAAAATTTACACCAAATAATAACAGATTTAGCTATTGATAATCTATTGATAATAGGTGATTTTAATGCTATCGCGAATAGACAATTAGACCACTCAGGAGGGGGAGGTAATAAAAAAAGGGGAAAAGGTAAAAAAACAAGAAGAAACTTGCTACCCAGTACTTTTCAAAAAATGAAAGCGGAACTATTATTAAGCGATATTTGGAGGGAAAGACACCCTCTTAAAAGGCAATTTACCTTTTATTCCAATCCTCACAAAATTTGGACGAGAATTGACATGTTATGGGCACCAAAAATGGTGGCAGAACAAATAAGAGAAGTTGAGATAGACGTTAATACATGGGCCGATCACAATCCAATAGTGGTCTATATGACGATGAATAATAAACAGAACAACTGGCGGATGAACAGGTATATATTAAACGACAAGAAATATAAGGATTGGATTGAAAAGGAATTAAAAATATTTTTTGAAATTAATAAAACATCAGACACTACTCCACAGAACTTATGGGATACAGTTAAAGCGTACATAAGAGGTTTAACAATATCTTATACAGCAAAACACAATAAGGAAAAGAAATTAGAGTATTTACAATTAACAAACGAACTAAAACAATTAGAATCCTTATCGCAGCAACATACTAAGAATAGAGATCTAAAGACAGAAATAAACGTAATTAAACATAAAATTAGAGTTATAGAACAAAACCAACTAACTGAAAAGATTAAAAGAGCAAAGCAACAATACTTTGAATATGCAAATAAACCTGGCAGATGGCTAGCGTATAAACTTAGAAAACAGAGTCAATCAAAATTAATCCAAAAATTAGAAGATAAAGATGGTAAAATAAAATACGATACAGAAGGTAAGGCAGACATTGTGTATAATTTTTATAAGGAATTATATGCTAAAGATCATGTCATTGAAGATGAAGTTTTTAACTATTTAGAGGCTTCAAATCTACCACAAATAACAGAAGATCAACAGGCTACCATGGATGGACCAATAACAATGGAGGAACTCCTAATAACAATTAAAAAACAGAAAAGCAACAAGGCCACAGGTCCAGATGCCATACCTGCAGAATGGTATAAGATAGATAATGAAACAATAAGAAACCATATGTTAGAAACTTTTAATTCCTGTAGACTTGACGGAAAAATTCCTAAATCTTGGTCAGAATCACTGACAACCTTAATACATAAACAGGGTACAGAACCAGAAAAAATCAAAAATTATAGGCCTATATCACTATTAAATGTAGACTATAAGATCTTTATTGCCATTTATGCAGAAAGACTCAAAGGAGTTATAAATGGAATAATACACCAAGACCAAAATGGGTTTCTTCCAGGGAGACAAATTAAAAATAATATTAGAACTGTAATAAATATACTAGAGTATTATGAACAACACCCAGATAAGATGGCATCTTTAATGTTTTTGGATGCTCAAAAAGCCTTCGACAACGTTAATTGGATATTTATAAAAATGCAATTAAATAAAATGAGATTTGGCCCAAAATTTGTTAATCTAATAGATACCATATATTCAAAACAAACAACGAATATAATATTGAATAACAGTCAATTACCAATACTTGACATAAATAAGGGAGTTCGCCAAGGATGTCCTATATCACCATTGTTATTTATTATGACCCTTGAAACCTTATTAATTAAAATAAGAGCGGACCCCAGAATAAAAGGTTTAACCGTAGGAGATGAAATCTATAAACTCCAGGCCTTTGCAGATGATCTAATGTTTATAATTGAAGAACCGACTACAACAGTTCCTACTTTATTACAAACCATTGAACAATATGGAAATGTAGCAGGTTTAAAGATAAACAAAAACAAAACACATTACTTGACTAAAAACATGAACAAAACACTAGAAACTAAATTAGAAACTATTTCTGGAATAAAGACTGTAAAAAAGGTAAAATATTTAGGAATAAATTTAACAGCGAAAACAATAACATTAAAAAATGATAATCATATGAAATTGTTAGCAGAAATTAAAAAAGACTTAGCAACCTGGAACAATTTGAAAATATCTTTCTTAGGAAGAATTGCAACAATTAAGATGAACATTTTACCCAAGGTCTTATTTCTTTTTCAGACAATACCAATAAACCCAGGGGGTATCTTTTTAAAAACTTTAACCAACTTAGTTAAAAAATTTATATGGCAAGGTAAAAAAGCAAGGATAAAAATGAACTGTTTAGAAGATATCAAAGAAAGAGGAGGATCTGGCCTTCCAAATTGGAAATTATACTATCAGGCCGCTGCACTAACATGGCTTAGAGATTGGATAATCCTAGATAATAAAAGAACACTCGAACTAGAAGGACATGATTTAATGCTTGGATGGCACGCATTTTTATGGTATGATAAGGACAAAAACCATTCATATTTTAAAAGGCATACATTAAGGAAATACTTACTAGAAGTATGGAAAGATATAAAGAAGAATCATTTTTTAAGCATCCCAGATTGGTTAGCTCCCTTAGAAGCAATAACGCATCCAAAGTCTATAAAGGACAAGAAAATGACTCATAGATATAAAGAACTATTAAATGATCAGATGAAGCTTAAATCTAGAATTGAACTACAAGAAGAAGGGATAATAATAGATTGGTGGCACTATGCCCAGATCCGATCTAGATATCAGAAGGATAAAACTCTTTACATTTTTAATAAAAGTAAGAATTCTTTAACTACCTTAATAACCACTAACTCTACAAAAATGATAGGGAAAATATATAAACTACTTATTGCTCATAAAAATATAGAGTTGACTCTAAAAGATACTATGATAAGATGGTGTAGAAATATTGGTAAGGAAATAGATATAGACACATGGGAGAAAGTGTGGATTAATAATTGGAAAATGACTAAATCAGTTTCTTTAAAAGAAAACCAAATCAAAATGTTCTATAGATGGCATCTCCCACCAAATAGGATAGCAAAAATGTTTCCCAAAACATCCCCAATATGTTGGAAATGTAAGAAGGATATAGGAACTTATTATCATCAATGGTGGACATGTAGCAAAGCAAAACTATATTGGAAGATGATTGAAAAAATATTAAAAGAAATAATAAAACAAGATATAGATAATACCCCGGAATTTTACTTATTAGGTGTCACAACCCAGATTTATAAGAAAGAAATTTTTTATTTAATCATACATATATTAACTGCGGCTAGAATAATATATGCGCAAAACTGGAAAGGGGAGGAAATCCCCAAGGAAGAAGAGGTTATAGCTAAGATATTAGATTGCGCTGAAATGGATATGATGACAAGAAGATTAAACGATCAAGAGGATACTAAATTTTACGAAACATGGAACAACGTTTACAAATGGATAGATAAGAAAAAATAAGATATATTGTTAGTGGTTGTTTTTTCTTTTTCTTTATTTTGTATTAGTTTTTATCTAGATGATAATAATAGTAATATTAGTTTAAAAGGATTTTTTGATGATTATGATATAGCTATGTATGTATAAGTATAAGCAATATATTAAGATTTTTGAAGTATAATAGTTGAATTTAGTTTTACTGTTTAGATTGAAGGTTTAATACTATTTTATTATAGTAATTAGGATTATATTAAAGGTATCTTTCCTTTTTGGTAACTATGTTATACTAACCTTAATACCCACATTAAGATTTGTAAACTTCAATTCAAATTTATTAATTTTTTCTTTTTTTTATAATAGTTAATACATATGTATTCTTTTTCTATATTTGAATTTATACTTTCATAAGAAGCGGGGGAAATACACCCCCACTTTATGTTTATTGTTTGTTTGTATTTGTTTGTCTTTTTATGAAAAATAATAAAAAAAAATTGAAAAAAAATAAAAAAAAAGGAAAAAAATGCAATTATTAATATTGTCAGCAGCCTTTACTAATGAAACAAAAAGAGTAAAAGAAAGATTAAAAGAATGGAAGGGGGGACCATGAGAACTGTTTGGCACGCTCAGTACACGCTCAATCGAATTGCACATGTTTTAATAGCAATGAGAATAATTTTGTTTTTGAATGGAGGCCATGTACTTTTTTTTGCAGAGGTGGTGGTAATTTGAGAAGAATTGCTTAGAAACAAAGAGGAATTGTGCAATAAATATACCTCATATTTTTAATTTTTAAATATTAGAAAAAAATAGTTTCCACTAAACTATCTGTATTTCTTTTAAATAAAGAAATAGCTTAATCAACAATTTGCAGGTTAGGATCAGTGGTGGTTTGCTCCTGGTTTGGCCCGGCTCTGTGAACCAGTAACTGCGGCGGTAGTAGGAGGCTCCACCCACCAGGGATGATTCTGTGTCTGCATGCAAGCTTTGCGCGGCTGCATGGCCACACACACAAACTGGTAGCAATGGGAGTACGCATTGACAAAATCATGAAAGTCTGGCCATGAAAGGCTTGGCAAATTCTATAGGCAACTGTAATCAAGGGGATTTTGGTTTGTTCCAGTCTTGTACTGGGGCCATAGGGGTAGCTGGACTGGACTCCTGGCAAGGCCGATACCTTTCTACCCAATTCTGGATTTCTAAACCCATCTCTGGCCAACAAACATAATTCCTAGCAAGAGTTTTCATCTGGACAATCCCTAGATTACCCCTATGCAGAGTCCTAAGTATGACAGCACACAGCCTAGGTGGAATGATCACATGGTTGTCCCATAGGAGGCAGCCTTCTTAATCTGAAAGTTTGTGCTGCCTCTGTGTGAAGGGCTTGAATTCAGCTCTGACATGGTCCTTCAGCCATCCTCTCCACACCCAGTTCAAAATAGTTTTTAATGAGGGATTTCTGGACTTATACCTAGCCACCTCAGCTGAGGGGATGAGGCCAGAGTCTGCCAGGTTAATGAGTAGGACAGGAGCATCCAGAGAAATGTCAGTTAGCAAGTTGGGCAACAGGCACCTGCTCAGAGCATCCATGTTACTCCAACACTCCGCAGTCTGCACTGGTTGCCGATCAGTTTCCGGTCACAATTCAAAGTGTTGGTTATTACCTATAAAGCCCTTCATGGCACCGGACCAGGATACCTGCGAGACTGCCTTCTGCCGCACGAATCCCAGTGACTGGTCAGGTCCCACAGAGTTGGCCTTCTCCGGATCCTGTTGACTAAACAATGTCGTCTGGCGGGACCCAGGGGAAGAGCCTTCTCTGTGGCGGCTCTGACCCTCTGGAATCAACTCCCTCCAGAGATTAGAACTGCCCCTACCCTCCTTGCCTTTCGTAAACTCCTCAAAACCCACCTCTGTTATCAAGCGTGGGGGAACTGAGACATCTCCCCCTGCCTATGTAGTTTTAGTGCATGATATGACTGTATGTATGTTTTTTATATTGGGGTTCCTTGTTTTTAGATTTTTAAATGTACAATTGCTATTTCAGATTTTAAATTATTAGTTTTGTCAATACATATTGTTCTTTATCACTGTTGTGAGCCGCCCTGAGTCTGCAGAGAGGGGCGGCATACAAATCTAATAAATAATAAATAATAATAATAATGTTGCCCATGTTCCTTTGGAGTTGGTGCACTAACCTATAGGAATAGGCCAACAGAAAAAGGGCCCATCTGGCAAAATGAGGGGACAAGGCCACCAGAGTGGGGTGGTTCCCAGCAAGCATTCCCAATAATGATTTGTAGTCCATTATCAATTAAAAATCCTTCCCAAGAAGATATTCATGGAATTTTTTGAACCCAGTCATGACAGCCAATGCCTGCCTGTCCAGCTAGCTATAGTTTCTCTTGGCAGTAGACGGGGTCCTGGAGCAGTTTGCGACTGCGACTTCAGTTTCATTTGGGAGTCTGTGGCTCAACATTGCCTGACACCAAAAGGGGGAGCATCACAGGATAGAGTGGTGTTATATTGTTTCAGAAAGTGCCAGTTGTCAGAAGTTGTTTGATGGCCTTAAAGGCCTCAGCTTCCCTGGACCCCAAATCCATGAGGAACTCTTTGCCAGGAATCTATGCAATGGATTGGCAATGGTAGCCTTGTTCTGCAGAAGATGGCCAGGGATAGGGAATGCAGAAGATGATGTACAATCAGCATTGGATAGGAACTCTGCTGCAATGTCTTATTCAGTGTGCATTTGTAATCTGTGTATATTCTGACAGTGCTGTCCCCTTTAATGGGTGGTACTATTTGGGTCTCTCATTTAGCATGGTTGAGGGCTTCAAGGATCCCCTGCTAGATGTGTTTGTTGAGCTCATGGTCAATTTTGGGGAGTAGAGTCAATGGAACCAGCCTAGTTTTTAACGTGATCAGGGCAACCTTGGGGTCTAGTCTAAAAGAAATAAGGGTGCCCACATACTTGCCCAGGTCCTGGCTAAAAATATCCTGTAATTCCTTAAACAGGTCATTGAATGCAGGGTTGATGATGCAGTTGATGCTGGTCATGCTCAGGCCAAGAATGTCAAACCAATCCAAGCCCAGAATGCTTGAAAGTTTACCACCAACCACAGTGAGCTGCAGAGGCCCCTCAAAACAGTTGAACCTGACCAGAAACTGGCCTTGGCCAATGACGCGAATGCAATTTCCTTGGAGTCAGAAAGTTGGCTGTGGTGCTACTTGAGGTGGTACTTGAGGCAGCTCTTCAGGACAGTGAGCTTCAGGGTCTGCCAGGAAAAAATGGAGACTGCAAAGCTGGTGTCCACCTCCATGAGGCATGGAGCATTAGTGATAGACACAGTGATGGTCAGACTGTTCTTGTAGGATAGACACAAGTCTGGTTGGAGTCCGGCTGCTCCTGCACTGTGGCTTTTCAATGCAGTTTCTCATCTTCCCACCAAAAAGGTTTTGACAGGTCACTGCATGCAGCGTCAGGTGCATGCACATAGTTGGTGGGCAAAATAACACTGCAAATTCTTGCCAAATCTTTACCGATCGCACCACCTACAAATGGCATTGCAGAAATAGTATAGCACCCTCAGGTGTTGATCCCCACAGCTGGTGCAGTCAGCTCTTTGTCCTCTTTTTTGGATCAGTGCCTCCTATCAATGCGTCAGACTTCCTCGTCGCTGCTTGCCGAGTCCTCATAGGTGCCATTGTGCAGTGAGACCAGGTTTGGCTTCATAGTTTCAGTTTTGGAAGCAGCAAATATGTGAACTGATTCAACAGCTTTAGTTGATGATTCTGCTGTCCTGGCTTGGTGCAGAATGATGGCCAGTGTCAAATTGGTTCTTGCAAGAAGTTGGTCGAGCAAAATGTCATTTAGGTCTCTGAATTCATAGTGACCTGCAGCTTTATGGAGGGCAGCGATATATTGGTTTATTGTCTCACCTTCCTGCTGCATTCATTGCTGGAATTCATAGTGCCAGATGACTTTTGATGGAGTGGGAGTGTAATGGGTTTTCAAGGTCTCTTGCAGTACCTGCCACAGTACGGATTGTACCATACTGGGTCTGACTGGACCTCCGCTTTGTCAAACACGTCATGCTCATTTTCAGTTATCTGTCAGATCCAATAAATCATTAGCTTTTGGGAAGCAATCAAACCGTGTCATATACATCTCCCATTTCTTCCTTCACCAGGTTGAATGGCGTGTTGGATGGAAAGCAGATATGCTCAACCAGTTGTCAGCAAATTCTTCAAAAAAAAAAAAAAGCCTGGCTGGTTGCAATGCCTAAAATGGCCGATCGTCTTCGTTCTCCAGCTCCCAAGCCCTAATCGCCACTGTTGAGTTGTAGGAATAACGACAGAAGATAGATTTCAAGGAACACCTCTTTATAGGGAGCAGTCAGATACCTCAACCATTAGTATTTAAGCATTATCCCACTCAAACACTGGACGTGGGTGAAACCATGTATACATTAATACATAACAGAAACATCTACAGACAATAATTTGGAATACCTTATACACATAAAAAGGCCTTTGCTGCAAGGCAGAAGCAATATATCATGAGATTTAGCACAAAAAGCAAGAAGTAGCATTTATCATGGCCATCAGAATCACAGGAAACCATAGATAGTAAATTAAATAGTTTGTCCAAGAGACAATTATGAGAATATAACAAAGAGGGGGCAGAAAAAAGGAAATAAATGAATAGAAAAAAATATGAATATTTCTATATTCAAAGATGAAATTAAAAAGATGAAGCATTTGCATCGTGCTATCTAACCCATCGCTAACTCTCGGAAGAATGATACAATAACACTTCATTGAGTGGAAAGAAATTCATTTATTCATTTGCCCAATACACAAATACATAGGAAGAAAAATAGACATGTAGTAATATATATGAGGGTAAAGTAAACTTAGAGGGGAGGATATATGAAAGAAAGAAAATATATATGATAAGTGAGAGAAAGGAAAGACAATTGGACAGGGGACGAAAGGCACACCAGTGCACTTATGTACGCCCCTTAATTGGTTCTCATCATTCATTATTCAGATGGAACTAGAATACCAGAGGGGAGACTGGATATTTTAAGCGCCAATACTGCCATATTTGACAAATAGCAAATAAAATGTGTACTCATTGCCAGAATGAAAGATGATTGGGTGCTGAGTGACAGGGCTTTGTAGTGCTTGGAAGACTTCAGCCTGGTTTGGTGTGTGAACAGGAGAGCAGAAATGCAGAGAATGTAAACAAGCATCTTTTATTAGTGGACATCACAAGGCCTGGAGGCAGCGTTGTCCATGGACTATGATAAAAAAAAAATAGTTGTGTTGGCATTATCCCACTGTGGCAGATGCCATCTTTACTTTTAAATTCCTGCAAATTCCCATGACTAGAGACATGAAGAAATTAATCTCCTCTTCTGAAAGGGCAACGTTGCCAGTTAATTTAAAGGGTGTGACCTGACAAGACATAAATTCATTTCTATTTGATAAAGAAGCTATCAAGTCTCTTAGCATATCTAAGAAGCAGTTTTAGAGAAGAGAAATCCAGGTTATGGGTATACCCTATTCTGATAAAGGAAACTTCAGAATATCACAAGTAATTCTATCATATCTCAAGACCTAAAATGGTCACCTAACATCAAAAACATCATCAAAAAAGCACAACAAAGAATGTTCTTTCTGCGCCAGCTCAGGAAGCTCAAACTGCCCAAGGAGCTGCTGATACAGTTCTACAGAGAATCATTGAGTCTGCCATCTGCACCTCCATAACTGTCTGGTTTGGTTCTGCAACCCAACAGGACCGACACAGACTTCAGAGGATAATCAGAACTGCAGAAAAAGCAATTGCTGCCAACCTGCCTTCCATTGAGGACTTGTATACTGCACGAGTCAAAAAGAGGGTGGGGAAAATATTTACTGACCCCTCACATCCTGGACACAAATTGTTTCAACTCCTACCCTCAAAACGTCACTACAGAGCACTGCACACCAAGACAACTAGACACAAGAACATTTTTTTCCCGAACGCCATCACTCTACTAAACAAATAATTCCCTCAACACTGTCAGACTTTACTAAATCTGCATTTCTATTCTACTAGTTTTTCTCATCATTCCTTTCACCCATTTCCTCCCATGTTGACTGTATGACTGTAACTTGTTGCTTATATCCTAGGATTTTTATTAATATTGCTTCTTCATTGCTTATTTGACCCCTATGACAATCATTAAGTGTTGTACCACATGATTCTTGACAAATGTATATTTTATTTTATGTACGCTGAGAGCATATGCACCAAGACAAATTCCTTGTGTGTCCAATCACACTTGCCAATAAAAAAAATTCTAATTCTAATTCTAAAACAACTCTTCATAATAGGTAAGAAGTAATTCTTTAACAGACACTTCAATTATGTTCAATTCAATTTTATGGAGCATACAGCCTGTTTTGGGCTCTTCTTCATGGCTGCATGAATGTGCATTCTTCCAGTCCTTGAGCTGGCAAAAAAAAAAGTATGCTAGCATAATTTGCTTGTCCCAATGGCTAAGTTATAGCTTCAATAACAAGAACTGAAAATGATCTATCTTTACAGCTTTACGGTAGGTCACCTTGAGAGCCAATTTGGTATAGTGGTTAGGGCATCAGACTAGAAAGTGAGAAATCCTGGGTTCCAGTGTTTCCTTAGGCACAGAGCCCACTGGATGACCTTGGGCCAGTCACTTCCTCTCAGCCATAGGAAGGAGACAATTACAAACCATTTCCAAAATCTTGCCCAAAAGGAAAAAATGCAGGAAATACTCTAGTTCAGTGATGGCAAACTTATGGCATGGGTGCCACAGGTGGCACATGGAGCCATATCTGCTGGCACATGAGCCGTTGCCCTAGCTTGGCTCTAGCACGCCAGCTGATTTTTGGCTCACACAGAGGCTCTGAGAGGACATTTTTGGCTTCCGGAGGGCCTCCAGGGGGAGAGGGGGTATTTTTGCCCTCCCCAGGCTGCAGGGAAGCTTCTGGAGCCTGGGGAGGGTGAAAAACAGGCTTACCGGGCCCACCAGAAGTTGAGAAATGTGCTGTTTCTGGCCTCCAGAGGACCTCAAGGAGGGCAGGGGAGGCAGTTTTCGCACTCCCCATGCATTGAGTTATGGGTATGGGCACTCGCACAGACGCAATAGTGTGTGCACATGCACTTTTGTCACCCGAGGGAAAAAAGGTTCACCATCACTAGTCTAGTCATTTGCCGGGGGGTCTAGGACAACTTGCCATAGCTGACTCACCCAGACATCTTATACTGGTCAACTCACCTTGGCTGATTGAACTTGGTACAACTCACAGAGGAACTAGTTGCTGTGGGACAATTCAATGTGGGACAAATCAAGAGAGGGACACGTGAACTGAAGTGGGCGTTGTCTTGCTTTGTTATGAACCTTCTAAAGGTTAAAGTGAGCTGCAATTCTTAAGTTGTCCTTCATTTAATTATCCCACCATGTACTGTTGAGAGTTGGCGGTGGCCAGTTGTCCTGTCCTGTGTGCCAGATGTCAAAAGCTTCCTTGAAGATACTAGCAGCTGAACTTGGAAAGAAAGATTCAAGCAGAGAATGGTACTTTGTTTTGCAACATGCCAACTTTTAATTTTTAATAAAGAAAACAATTAAAAAGAGGTAAATCAGGGAGCTTATGTTGTAAATATCCCATTTTTAAAAATATAAATGTTTTTATAAGAGATCTGTTTATGAATAAACTGTGACATACATCCAGACAAGACAAGTTTTATTCAAACAGAAAAATGTATCATCAGTCACTAAATTAGGAAAAAACTGTATTAAAAAAGAAAATAATAATAAAGTAGGAAATCACATACAAAAATAATTGTTGTTTCCCAGAGGTGGGCTGTTAAGGTGGAACGGTGATATGTGCTCGTCCCCATGGCTCTGAGTGGTAGTGGAGTCCAGCGCAATTTTGCTACTGTACCTGTGCTGGTAGCAAAATCATGCATGGAAATGCAGGTGTGCCCATGTTTCAGCACAGTGTGGAAGCAAAAAAACACGCCAAAACATGGGTGCACCTGCATTTCCGCACACGATTTTGCTAACTGCACAGGTGCAGAAGCAAAATCGTGCTGGACTCCATTACCACTCAGAGCCACGGGGGTAAGCACACATCACCGTTCCACCTTAGCAGCCCACCTCTGTCGTTTCACCACTAAAAGTAAATGATGTGAAATTATGCATTTATTTCTTGTAAAGAATTGCCTTCAGTGCAGGATAAATGTAATAGTTAAGACAAAATTATTATGATTTTATCCATACCCAAATGGAGAACTCTTTGAAGACTTCCTCTAATTTATTTGAGACAATTCAAATAAATAGATTGCTACCAACCTTTATTTATCTTCAAGAGATTTTATTTGAACAAAATTTGTAAGTTATTAGTAGTTTTTGTTCTAGACAGAAATAAGACTGGTAACTTGGTGGCTATTTTGATAATAATTAAGCTTTGCATGACAGAAAAGAAAATCAATTCAATTGAAAAAAAGTATAGATTTTGTTTCTGGCATACAATTTTAAAAGTACTGAAAAAACCAATGATAATTAAATGATACTTTATTTCATCTCTTGACTACTAATGATATTTTAGACTATTTTTTCTTTGTTGCTGCCAAACCTCTGTATATTGGTTAATATTTTGACTTTAAGCATTTGCATAATAAATATTTTATTTACAATCTCCTTTTCTTCAAATTTAACCGCTTTGCTGAGGAAGTCTCTTTTTAAATTTTTTTACATTATTTAGTTTAAAAATTTATAAAAAGTAAAGGTACCCTTGAGTCAAGTCCCAGTGACCATATCTATAGTAAACAATGTTTTCATCCCTGCTATAAGAATGATAGGTGTTCTGTAATTTTTTTAAAAAAACCTTCTAAGTCAATAGCTTTTGAATTCCAACAGATTTACCCATCCAAATTCTAACAGAGCTCACCTTGCTTAACTTCTAAGATCAGTTAGATTCTACCATCTGCCGAAGCCTATTTTTAGTTTGTATCTGAAAGTTTGGGCTTGTTGGAATCCTTGTTCTAATGTACAGTTTTTAAAATGTGAAACTTTAAGTCATTCATTTCAAGACTAATATGTATGAAATGGCGTCTTCAAACCTAAGGAATACCAATAGAAATATGTTTCTTTTGTATAAAGATCCATCTTTATGAAAAACACAGCACTGAAACATACTGATGAAGTGGACAAGGCCATTGGAGCTGTGAGTTCCGCCACCTGTCTGCTGGATCCGTGTCCCTCCTGGCTGGTCTCGGCCAGCAGGGAGGTGACGCGGAGCTGGGTCCAGGAGATTGCCAATGCTCCTTTGGGGAGGGGGTCCTTCCCGTCTCCTTATAAGGAGGCACTTGTGCACCCCCTCCTCAAGAAGCCTTTCCTGGATCCAGCCATGCTTAATAACTACCATCCAGTCTCCAACCTTCCCTTCATGGGGAAGGTTGTTGAGAAGGTGGTGGTGCTCCAGCTCCAGCAGTCCTTGGAAGAAGCTGATTATCTAGGCCCTCAACAGTCAGGTTTCAGGCCCGGCTACAGCATGGAAACTGCTTTGGTCGTGTTGATGGATGATCTCTGGTGGGCTCAGAACAGGGGTTTATCCTCTGTCCTGGTGCTTCTTGACCTCTCAGCGGCTTTAGATACCATCGACCATGGTATCTTTCTGCACCGGCTGGAGAGGTTGGGAGTGGGAGGCACTGTCCTTCAGTGGTTCTCCTCCTACCTCTCTGGTCAGTCGCAGTTGGTGTTACTGGGGGGTCAGAGGTCGACTTCTAGGTTAATCCCTTGTGGGGTGCCTCAGGGGTTAGTCCTTTCCCCCCTGCTATTTAATATCTACATGAAACCGTTGGGTGAGATCATCCAGGGGCATGGGGTGAGGTATCATCAGTACGCCGATGATACCCACCTGTACATCTCCACCCCATGTCCAGTCAACAAAGCAGTGGAAGTGATGTGCCGATGCCTGGAGGCTGTTAAGGTCTGGATGGGTGTCAACAGACTCAAACTCAACCCTGATAAGACGGAGTGGCTGTGGATTTTGCCTCCCAGGGACAATTCCATCTGTCCGTCCATAACCCTGGGGGGGAATTATTGACTCCCTCAGAGAGGGTCTGTAACTTGGGCGTCCTCCTCAATCCACGCTTATATTAGAGAACCATCTTTCAGCTGTGGCGAGGGAAGCGTTTGCCCAGGTTCACCTGATGCACCAGTTGCGGCCCTATCTGGACCAGGATTCACTGCTCACAGTCACTCATGCCCTCATCACCTCGAGGTTCGACTACTGTAATGCTTTCTACCTGGGGCTACCTTTGAAGAGTGTTCGGAAACTTCAGATCATGCAGAATGCAGCTGCGAGAGCAATCATGGGCTTTCCCAAATATGCCCATGTTACACCAACACTCCGCAGTCTGCATTGGTTGCCGATCAGTTTCCGGTCATAATTCAAAGTATTGGTTATGACCTATAAAGCCCTTCATGGCATCAGACCATAATATCTCCGGGACCGCCTTCTGCCGCATGAATCCCAGTGACTGGTTAGGTCCCACAGGCCTTCTCTGGGTCCCATCGACTAAACAATGTTGTTTGGCGGGCCCCAGGGGAAGAGCCTTCTCTGTGGTGGCCCCAACCCTTTGGAACCAGCTTCCCCCAGAGATTAGAATTGTCCCCACCAGTGTTCCCTCTAATATTTTTTCGGGGTGAGCGGAAAAGTATAGTGTCTGAGCGGCAGTCCCTTTGGCACTGGACAGCATATAAGAATAAATAAATAAATAAATAAATAAATAAATAAATAAATAAATAAATAAATAAAGTAAGTAAGTAAGTAAGTAAGTAAGTAAGTAAGTAAGTAAGTAAGTAAGTAAGTGTAGGCGTGCGCTATCACACATGAGCAAGTTCTTGCATCCATAATTCTATCCTTTCTATGTCTTCCTCCCTCTTTCCTCCCTCCCACTTTCCTTTCTATCTCTCCCCCCTCTTTTCTTTCTATCTCTCCCTCCCTTTTTCCTTTCTATCTCTCCCTCCCTCTTTCCTTTCTATCTTTCTTTCCCCCTTTCTCCAAGCCCTTCCTTTTCCCTCTCCCTAACTACCCCCTTCTCCCTCCTTTCTATCTCTCCCTCCCCCTTTCTCTCTCCCTTCCTTCATCTTTCATTCCCTCTCTCTCCATCCCTCTTCCTTTCTTTCTCTCTTCCTTCCTTCCTCTCTTTTTTGTTCTTTCTCTCTCTCTCCCTCCCTCCTTCCCTCCCTCTATGTCTTTCCCTCCCCCTCCTTCCCCCCTCTCTTGCTTTCTTTCCCTGTCTTTCTCTCTTGCTTGCTTTCTCGCTTTCTTTCTCATTCTCTCTCCCGTCCTTTCTCTCTCTCTTTCTCTCTCATTCACCACGATGGCAACAGAGAGAAAAAGAGAGAGAGAGAGAGATGGAGAGAGAGTGGAGGGCGCCGTTGTCTTCGCCTCTGCCCAGCGGCTCTGCAGTGAAGAGGAAGCAGCCGCGCACCGTCTCCCGGGAGCCCGGCCGACTTTTGGAGCCGTTTTGTTTTCAGCTGGGCTCCCGGGAGGCGGAGCGTGGCCGCCTCCGCCCGGCTGAAAACAAAACGGCTCCAAAAGTCGGCTGGGCTCCTGGGAGGCAGAGTGTGGCCGGGCGCCGTGTCTTCGCCTCTGCGCGCCGCCTCCGCCCGGCCAAAAACAAACGGCTCCAAAAGTCGGCCAGGCTCCTGGGAGGCAGAGTGTGGCCGGGCGCCGTGTCTTCGCTTCTGCGCGCCGCCTCAGCCCGGCCAAAAACAAAACGGCTCCAAAAGTCGGCCGGGCTCCTGGGAGGCAGAGTGTGGCCGGGCACCGTGTCTTCGCCTCCGCGCGCCGCCTCCGCCCGGCCGAAAACAAAATGGCTCCAAAAGTCGGCCGGGCTCCTGGGAGGCAGAGTGTGGCCGGGCACCGTGTCTTCGCCTCCGCGCGCCGCCTCCGCCCGGCCGAAAACAAAATGGCTCCAAAAGTCGGCCGGGCTCCTGGGAGGCAGAGTGTGGCCGGGCGCCGTGTCTTCGCTTCTGCGCGCCGCCTCAGCCCGGCCAAAAACAAAATGGCTCCAAAAGTCGGCCGGGCTCCTGGGAGGCAGAGTGTGGCCGGGCACCGTGTCTTCGCCTCCGCGCGCCGCCTCCGCCTGGCCGAAAACAAAATGGCTCCAAAAGTCGGCCGGGCTCCTGGGAGGCAGAGTGTGGCCGGGCGCCGTGTCTTCGCCTCCGTGCGGCTCTGCAGCAAAGAGGAAGTAGCCACGCACCGCCTCCCGGGAGCCCGGCCGACTTTTGGAGCCGTTTTGTTTTCGGCCGGGTGGAGGCAGCGCGCGGAGGCGAAGACACGGCGCCAGGCCAAGCTCCGCCTCTCGGGAGCCCGGCCGACTTTTGGAGCCGTTTTGTTTTCGGCCGGGCGGAGGGGGTGCGCGGAGGCGAAGACACGGCACCTGGCCACGCTCCGCCTCCCGGTATCACAGCCGACTTTTGGAGCCGTTTTGTTTTCAGCTGGGCTCCCGGGAGGCGGAGCATGGCTGGGCGCCGTGTTGCAGTGGTGGAGAAAGAGAGGCGGAGCGGGCAGTGAGCGGCGGGCGGGCGGGCAGCCAGGTGTTCGGGGGGCAGCCAGCGCGCACTCCCCAAATCTCCCTGCCAGCCCACCCGCCCGGAACATTCAAAATAAGAAAACCCTTCGCTCTTACTTTGAATGTTCCGGGCGGGCGTGCAGGCAGGGAGATGGGAAGAGCGCGCGCCGGGCCGCGCGCCCGCCAGCCTCCGGAGAACGCCTGCCCCTCCCCCCTATCTTGCAGCGGAGGAGAAAGAGAGGCCGGGCGGGTGGGGGGCAGGGCCGAGAGGCCAGGAGCGCGAGGGGGCCGGAGGCACCATGGAGAGGCAGGTGTGGCCACGGCTCCCTTCTACTACCCGCGCCTCCCTGCCCGTCCCCCCGCCCCCCCGCGGGCTGGCAGGGGGATGGGGACTGCGCGCTCGAGGAAAAAGGTGCGTGCGGGGGTATTTTGGAGCGTGCGCGCGCGCACGTGCGCAGCTTACAGGGAACGGTGGTCCCCACCCTCCTTGCCTTTTGTAAACTCCTTAAAACCCACCTCTGCCATCAGGCATGGGAGAACTGAGACATCTCCCCCCGGGCCTATACAGTTTATGCATGGTATGTTTGTGTGTATGTTTTTGCTTTTTAATAAGGGTTTCTAGTGACTTTTAAATTATTAGATTTGTTGTATATTGTTTTATTGTTGTTGTGAGCCGCCCCAAATCTACGGAGAGGGGCAGCATACAAATCTAATAAATAATAATAATAATAATAATAATAATAATAATAATAATAATAATATACATTGAACCTTGAATTAATTATAAAAATAATAAAGGCAGGATACAAATAAATATCAAAAAATGGCATATGGCAAAACAAGGATTAGATGCACATAAGACTCTGGAGAGTCTTTTAGAGATGACAAAAAAGTTAAATTGAATATTGGTTCAAAAATACAAACAAAGTTAAAAAAGAATGAGTGCCATAGATCTGCAAATACCTCTATGTCTGAGTTAAAACAATCAGACAATCAGAAGGATTCTTGAAAATTGGGGATGTAGGTGGTGGGGAGGGAAGATGATGGAAAAACCGTAAGTAATGCATGCAAGATAATTTCTCCAACTTTACCCTCCTTAACTAGTACCATATTCTTTTAACTCTGTCCACATAGATATACTTCATTATTTGTTAATCCCAGTGCAAAAGGAATGAAGATAGCCCCAGTGGATCAGACCTAATGGACACCATCATGGAATAATATACAGAGCTTAGGCTTCAAAACATGTGTCTTCAATTTAAAATAATTCAGCAATCATGTTCAACCCAAACCTGATTACACAAAATGGGACTTTTAAACTCCCAGGCTTGGATCAAATTTTAAAGGGCCTAAAGAAGTGAGAGAGAAAGAAAAATGCTATGTTTATACATTCCAGATCTTTCGGATAAATTATGCACACACAAATTTAACTATTTCTTTGAATGACTTTTCAACCCAGCTGAAAAACTGCAAAGGCACCAGAGAAACCTTTTAAGCTAGATAAAACTATTTCTGAATTTTGAATGTAAAACCATGATGATCAATGAAGTTTCTGGATTGAATAAACAATTCTAAAGATGATGAAAAGCCTGATTACAAAATTACAAATATAAGACAAAGTAACATATGTAGTTATAGAGAGAGTGAATGTTATGGAATTTACTGTGACTTGCAACTGGACAAATGGATAGATTGAAATTTAAGAGACATTGCAAATGACTTCTTGTTGAATATCAATGATAATATCAATGATAACAAAAGATAAGGAATAACTAAATAGTTAGTAGGATGGAACCATTATTGTCAGGATTGCCTCCAGAAAAGCCAAACGTCCAGATTCTAGATCATTTGTTGTTGTTGTTGTTGTTGTTGTTGTTGTTGTTGTTGTTATTTATTATTATTATTATTATTATTATTATTATTATTATTATTAATAATAATAATAATAATAATGTCAATACAACACAGCAAACGAGATCACTATGCTGGATTTAGTATTTCATCACCAGTTGGGTGCTTCCCAAGCACCTAGGACTGCATGATGTAGCGGTGAATTATGTTTGCCGATCCCAATAAAGCGGCCTTTTGCAATTGACAGATGGAGATTTTGTCAATTCCGATGGTTTTCAAATGTCCGCTGAGATCCTTTGGCACTGCGCACCACTGGGACCACTTTCACTGGCTTATGCCATAGTTGTTGCAGCTCGATTTTTAGATCTTCGTATTTCACTAATTTCTCTAGCTGCTTATCCTCAATTCTGCTGTTCCCTGGGATTGCGATGTCGATGATCCATACTTTCTTTTTCTCCACAATCAGGTTGTCTGTTGTGTTATGCTTCAGAATTCGGTCAGTCCGAAGTTGGAAGTCCCACAGTAGTTTTGCTTGCTCATTTTCGACCACTTTTTCGGGCTTATGATCCCACCAGTTCTTTGCCACTGGTAAATGGTAGTTCCGGCACAAGTTCCAGTGGATCATCTGTGCCACAGCATCATGTTGTTGTTGTTGTTGTTATTATTATTATTATTACTATTATTATTATGTAAAACTTCTGTCAGCTGGCCAGTTCGCATGCGCACACCAATTTTTTTGCACTGCCATGCACACATATGACAACTGATTGTTGTGCTGCATGCACACCAGAAACCTGGAAGACAAAACAGGCAAGGCTGCACGTACCAGGCAACATGGCTTTGTGTGCCATTTTGGGCACACATACAATAGGATCATCACTGACAGGTGGTTGAACTAGAAGAACCCCAAGACCTATTTTAGATGTGTGTTTTAATGATTACTTAAAGTTGTAAGTGTTCTAAGATGCTTGCAGAAAGCTTATTGTAAAATGTGGCTTATAAATTAAGTTAGTAACAAAAACAGGATTAGGAATGAAAGAGAATTCAACCATATCTAGAAATGTAATACTGTGTCTTCTACTGACCAGGGCAAAATAATTTTTTGGACAACACTATTCCTCCATGCACATTAAAAGTTTTGGTGGGGAAAACTAGTTTTTTTTGTTAGAGCAAAGGCTATAGGTATAGGACAGTATACTAATCTCATAATTGCTTTCCAGACATCTGGCAAAGAACAGGAGCTTCAGTGAATGCAACAGGAGTTTATTTCTTTTTCATTATGTTCACTGATAGATTCCCAAGAAAGTTTACCATACAAAGGCTTTGTCTACTAATTCAGTGGCAGGATTTCATGTCCTGGGAGAGCAAAATGTAATTCTTATAACAAAAAAATATCACTTCTTATATAGCATAGTCTCCCCCCCCCCCCATTATTATGTTTCCGTTTCTCATCTGGAACAGTCAATAATCATTACAAATTTATTGAACCAATTCAATTATCTCTGGTCTCTTCTTATATACTTCTTTTCCTCTGTGGATTAAAGTCAGTGGCCCTTTTGTAATGTATATGGACAAAGGCTACTGGCAAGAGAAATTGGATCATTTGTATACTTTGAAAAGTATAAAATATTTGAGGGGGGGGAATCAAATAAGATAAGTTTTTGGCCCTCCCCCGCCTCCAAAAGTACTCAGCCAGCCAAAAACAGACCTGTTTTTGACCTCCCTGACCTCTAGTAGCACTTTGGCAGCCAAAAACGTTGGCCTTACCTTCCAGTTCCAGCCCGTGGGTCTCACAAAGGTAAGTCCTACACTTAGCTGAATGGTGGGGGTCAACAGGTGAGTGGGGTGATTTGGGCAGGGAAGCCTCGTGGTCCTGCATGGACCAGATTAATGGCTTCAGAAATCATATCCGACCCATGGACTGTAGCTTGAGGACCTCTGCTGTAGAATGTAATTGGGAATTATTTCTTGGCATCGTGATGAAGATGAGGGTGATGATGACATTCACATTAGGTTTATCTTTAGATTTGCCTCAATATTTGCAGAAAAATATAAACAAAGAAATTGCAAGAAAAATCACATTCCAATTCATCCTCTTTACAGAAGGCTGCCTACATAGAATTGTCAATTCTACTAGCAATTGCCTAAGAAGGGTCTACAGATCCAATATATTTAGTATTTTAACTGGTATTATGAAGAAAGAAGGTGGAATCCTCATACTTATACAGTATATGTTTAATGGTTTTCTCATTATAATTAGGGTGATGCTATTTCTGAAGCATGAATTTAGGCAAATTGCATAAGAATCGGGTGCTAAGAATGGAAAGTATGTCTTTCCAGGAAATGATGTATAATCTGCATCTTTCTCTGTAGCCTGAAAGCTCCCATTGACTGCACTGATGAATTTTAGTAAGCTGCTACAATGAAATTGGAAGCCTGAAAAGCTAAAACAGATTTAAATAAAAAATGTCTTGTTCAACTCAAGTTTGTAACATGGATGTGTTTAAGCAAATTTTGAAGTCGATTTTGGAAGTGATTTGCTGTTGCAAATTGTTGTTGTTTTTAATCTATCGGTCTGGGTCATAATTCTGGTGGTCTCAAATCCAAATACTGTAGTACTATTATGGTCAAACCTTGTTTTGCTTTGTAAGTCTGGCTTGGTGCTGCCACCTGGTGGCAAAAGACACCTACATATCTTTAAAAGATACACAAAAAAGGACCCTAGCCCTAATTTACTTCTTAAATTTTTTGAAACTAAGCACTCACTCTTACCCACATGCATGATGTATTGTGGTTCCACATACTTTGGAACTCCCCACATAGGAACTGTCATTCTCCAAACCACCTGTATTTTAGAGTCTATATTAGATAGGATAGGATAGGATAAGATGCCAGAGGCCTCCGGGTAACTTTAAATATCTTTCTTGTTGCACTCTAAGCTCACTGCTCCATCTGATTTTTTAAAAGTTTCCTTTCTATTTTTGTTTGTTTGTTTGTTTGTTTGTTTGTTTGTTTCAACCAGGAAGCTAAAATGCTGAAAACACTCATACTTAATGTATTTCTTTTTAATGGTCCTTTGGGCCTCAGAAAATTCCACTGGGATGAGAAAGTGCCATCTGAGAAGTTAGCTTGCTTTTGAATAAATCCCATTTTGTAACAGATCATGTTTCCCATAATGTTTGTTTTGTTAGTGGATTCATTATACCTCTCCTGACCCCAGGCAAAAATGTATATCATTGATCTTAGAGTTCTGCAATGATCTCCCGCTCCTGTTGTTCTATTAGCTCAGTGTTTTTGAACTTCAGCATCTTTAAGATGTCTAAACTCAGTGAAAGGCTGCAAAAAAATTGTGGGCGTGACTTATTTTGTGGGTGTGGCTTGCTGGCCATGTAACCAGATGGGAGTGGCTTGAAGATCATGTGACCAGGGGGTGGCTTAAAGATAAGGTGACCAGATTTTAACATTGGTAAAGTTGACAGGGGGGGGGGGTGTTCGTTTCTTGATTAAAAATTTGGTCTAAATTGTAAAAGCCTTCAGAGGCATGCAAGAGTGATTGATGGTACAGAAATTTGATAAGTAAGTCAAATGTAGATAACTGATTAGTGTACAGTAAATTTGATTGGAGGCAATCAATTTAATTAATTTTCTTAAGAGGGAGAAAGGTTTTGGGGGTAGAGCATTTTTCAATATTCCTATATCTGAACTCCATGCTCTAGCTCTTTCCTGGAGTCAGTCTCCATTCTTCGCCCAGAACATAACAGAAAACATTTAAAACAGAAGTAATGTACCTCTATGACAGTGTTTCCCAACCTTGACAACTTGAAGATATCTGGACTTCAACTCCCAGAATCCCCCAGCCAGCATTCGCTGGCTGGGGAATTCTAGGAGTTAAAGTCCACATATCTTCAAGTTGCCAAGGTTGGGAAACACTGCTCTATGATGTAGAACAGTAACCCTAGTGATGGGCTGTTCTAAGTTGTTTTTTGCACTGGAAAGAGCAAATGTTTTTGAAGAGTCGAGGGCACCTCAGACATTCTGAATTCATTGACTTTGAAATTGTTTAAGATTAAATTATTTAGCTGAATGTAACATCTAATAGCTGGAACAAAGTGAACATCTCAGTTCCTGTCTGCCTTACAGACAGGGAACATGCTGTGCTAGGCAATGAATAATCTCTAAATCCTTTCACTATGTGAAGTTTATTTAATATGCTGTGAAACAAAGCTTTTATTTTCCACATGGTGATGAAGACAAGAGTAAGTCAATACCCATTTGGCTCTTGGTCAGGGCATCGGGACAAACTCTGAACTATCTGTGCAGAATTATCCCGAAAAGATTTGCTTTGTGGTTTCCTCATCTCTTAATATTCCTTTTTAGCAAGGTTTGACTGGCAATAATAACTTTGATCACTTAAGAATGAGCATTGCAATCAAAATTGTTGTGGGAAGTTTAGCATTTCAGAGGCCATCATCTTTACTCCTCTGGCTTTTGCAGGATGGTGGCAGCAGCTCGCCAGGCCCCCGCAGCAGCTGAGGGGCCGTCAGTGGCGAAGGCAGAGCATGCCAAGGGAGGTGGCGAACGGGAGACGCTGCACAGGGTCGGTGCTGAAGAGGCTGAGGCTTCTGTCCTCAGTCGCGTGGGCGCCTCTCTCCCTTGGTAGGTTCTTCTTTTATTTTTATTTATTTATTCTTTGTCCAATATACAATACATATGAAAGAGAATAGGCAATAAGTAATATATATAAAGATAGGAAGTGAAAAGAAGAGAAGTAGATAGGAAGAGAATGTGTATAGAGGAGAGAATATATAAGATAAAAGGGATAAGGAAAGACAATTGGACAGGGGACGATAGGCACATCAGTGCACTTATGAACGCCCCTTAAAAAGGTGGTTCCACCAGGATTTGAACCCCGATCGGCAGATTCAAAGTCAAGAGAGCTAACAATTGCACTATAGAATTAGCTACACTGCCACTTCCTTCTTGTAAACCAACTCAGCTCTTCCTCCTCTGTAAACCAATTTCTGTAGCAAGCTCAAGTGCCGCTGCTGCTTCCTCCTCTGTAAGACAACTTGTCATTTCGTTCCAACAAGGGGAGGACGGGAGGCTGCTCTTTTCGCCGCCGCCACTGCTTCTAATGGAGACTCAGTCATCAGACTCGCTTCAACCTTCCTCCTCAGCTGCCCCTCTTTGGATGGAACCAAAACCTGTTCAATTGTTCCACAAATTATAATTAAAATACCATCGCTAAACACAACCAATACTTTCCAAATGGAGTAATATCTGGCCAAGTTTACTGAGGACAGTTTTTGTTTAAAGTCATCCCTTATTAGGATGTCTAGTGAAAAATTATCTGATCACTATTATCTACTTAAATTATAATACAAATTTTAATTAGTTTGGGGGTTAGGTATTAGCAATATGCTGGTGACATCCAGTTGCATATTTCTACCCAATGTCAGTTCAGTGAATCAGTGGATGTGATGCGACGGTGCCTGGAAGCTGTGAGGGTCTGGATGGGTTTTAACAGGCTCAGAAGTAACCCAGACAAGACTGAGTGGCTGTGGGTATTGCCTCCTAAAGATTGTATCGACTGCCCATCCTTGGTTCGAAGGGGGGGGGGGGAGAGAAATTGTCCCCTTCAGAACAGGTTTGCAATTTGGGTGTCCTCCTAGATCCACAGCTAAGATTGGAACAAGATCTAACAGCTGTGCTAAGGGGACCTTTGCACAAGTTTGTCTGGTGCACCAATTGTGACCCTACTTGAACCAGGAGACTCTCCGAACAATCACTCATGCCCTTATCACCTCAAGGTTGAATTATTGCAACACACTCTACATGGGGCAACCCCTAAAGAGTGCTCGAGACTACAATTGGTCCAGAATGCAGCTGCACAAGAGGTTGTGGGTGCACCTATGTACATCAGTCATTTTACATCAATCCTCCACAAGCTGGACTGACTCCTGTTGGTCTCCGGGCTCAATTCAAGGTGTTGGTTATTACTCAGGGCCAGGTTATCTCTGAGACTGTCTTTTACCTCATAGTTCCCAGTGATCAGTAGCTGTTCTGCTCTAGGTCCCGGCAGTTAAACACTGTCGGCTCACAGGTCTTGAGGGGAAGGGCCTTCTCTGTGGCTGCCCCAGCTCTCTGCAACCAACTACCCATTGGGATTCGGACTGCACCCACTCTATTGACCTTCCAGAAAGCATTGAAGACCTGGCTTTTCTGGCAGGCTTGGGGCCATTGATCTCACAATTTTACGAGATCTGGCTTTGAATGATATGTATGTATGTGATTTTTTAAACTCTTTTTTCTTAATCTTTTATGATGTTTTAAAATGTATTCTATATCCTGTTGTAAGCCACCCAGAGTCCTTCAAGAGTTAAACAGCAGAGAAATAAAATAAAATAAAATAAAATAAATATATAAAATAAATATATCCATCACAATAAAAAGTGTATCCATCACAATAATCCACAAATCAAATTTTGTCCAAGGGAAGGTGGGTGATCAATTTTGTTTCGGGTTGTGTTGACATGGGTTCCATGCAACTCTGAGAAAAGAAGGTTTATATGACTGAATGTATTTTATAACTATTTCTAATTTGAATTACCTGGAACCACTCCAGACTTCCCTCTGAAACATAAAATGAAACCCAAGTTCAGTGATAAGAGAAAAAAACTGTAAAATGAAGATGGTTTTTTTGTTTCTTATACAATAGAGATTGATACTTGGCTTTATGATGTATGAAATAATAAGATATCTCACTTTTTCAAACAAATACAGTGTTCTGGAACCTAATTTGACTTTTAACTTTTTGACTTTTTGGCAAGGATGTTTCATCTGAAGGGTTTCCAGGAAGTGACATAACCACATTCCCTGTCTTAAATTTCAGGGGATCCCACATTGAACTATGACTGTAGAGGATAAAGCAGAAACGGGCAATAATAACCAACTAGGAAGCCACTCTGAATATTTTCAGTGTGGACAGATGTTGGGGAAGCCAACATCTGTCTACACATCCACATGTACATTCAGAGCCACTTCCTACCCTGCTCTGCTATAAGATAAGATAGTATTAATTGTCATTTACCTGTATACACAATAACATACATTAAAATGAAATCCTGATGTCCCATTCTCGAAAGAAGGAATGCTACCCACTGAAAAATGTCACCATCCCTTTCCAATAAGGAAACCTACATGTGTGCATAGATGACAAACCAATAGCTGCAAGTTATCATCTGGTAGAACCCAAAACAAATTAATACAAGCGCTACCACACTATTAGATTTAACAAAATAACACCATGGGGTGTTAAGTGTCCATTCCTCTTGGACAAGTTGTGAAAAGGAAGCGGTCCAAGTCAGGTTTCTCCTACAGGAAACCAAGGTTGGTCTTCTATGAGAACAGAGTATATGCAATTGAACTTACCACCAAAAAACCCCCAGGTACAGGGTTATACACATGGAGGGTATGCAGGAAGGACCATAATCCATAGCTTCTTTCAAAATAATAAGAGATAAGCAGAATAAATCATTGTTAAAGACCGTGTCCTTCTTTCTGAACCAAATCTTGTAAATTCCAAAGATGGTTTTATCTCTATTTCAAAGGAATTGAATTAGGCCTTATTTTTTATTATTACAAGTGTTTTTGTATACATATGGATATCATAAGCAGTCAAAATGCCTTCCCCTTACAGGCTTCTCTCGCTATGCTTCAGGCATAAGCAAAAAATGGCAATTGTTTGCTAGAGCCAAGCCAGAGAGCCTTCAATGCCAGTATGTTCATAATTTGAAAAATCTGATTAGCATTAACAAAGTATATTTATTCATTGGAGACAGAGACTGAAGTAGAGATCCAAAACATATATAGAAAATCTTATCCTTATTATTTGTGGGCTTCGGTCCTTTTTTCTGTGATCTTTTATAAGTCACAACAGAATCAAGTCAATCAACCCATAACAACCTGCAGATATATTCATGGTTGACACAACCTTCTTTAATTTATTTGTTTGATAGAATTTTACTTAGAAAATAGGGCAGGGGAGGGATGAAAAGAACAAGGAAATGCAGTATTAAATCCATAGATGGCAAATTCTTCATGCTGTAGAGATGACGGCGATCTTTACAAACTCATTGTACGATATGTCATTTGCAATTAGTTCTTGAACCATGGAAAGAACTATTGCCAATTCATGATTAAAGACTAAAGAAGCTAAGGTTGGTAAACATTAAGATTTATAAAAGAAAAGAAAGGGAAAAGAAATCTTTACCATTTTGAGGGAAAGGGTAGAAGTAAAGAGTGTTCATTGAAGTGTGCATAGAAACATTGCTCCCAATCAGGGTGTAGGGGTCCCCAATTTGTGCTGGTCATCCACTGCCTGCTTTAGATAAATTTGAATATTACCAATATTGAATATTGCAGTTTTTGCTCTTTGCAGGAGCCTATTTATGAACAGCACTATAGTGAATCAGAACAGGGGCTTTCCCACAAGGTAGGCTTTACATTCCATATACTGTACAATCCAGCTAGAAACAAAATTTCTTAAGAAATCTTTTTTGGAATTTCAATCTCTTTCTATGGTCTTTGTTGTTTCTTTGTTCTGGCCATTTGATGATCTGTCTATACCATGATTGATTGATTGATTGATTTTATTTATTTGTCAAACGTGTATAGGAGAGTAGTAGTTTGTATAAACATAGCATAAGTTAAAAGTAACAATAAAAGAGGATAATAGAGCAGTAGTATAGGGACGGTAGGCACAGTGGTGTGCTTATGCATGCCCTTTATAGACCTCTTAGAAATGGGGAGAGGTAGACTGTAGACAATCTACAGGTTAAAATTTTGGGGGTTTAGAAAAGAAACCACAGAGTCAGGTAGTGCATTCCAGGTATTGTTCACTCTATTGCTGAAATTGTATTTTCTGCAGTTGAGTTTGGAGTGGTTTATGTTTAGTTTGAATCTATTACGTGCTCGTGTATTGCTGTGGTTGAAGGCGAATTAATCATTAACAGGAAGGACATTTTGGTATATGATTTTATGAACTACATTTAGATCAGATCAGAGGCAATGTGGTTGTAAATTTTCAAGTCCGGTGGAATAAAGTATTTTGTTGCGAACAGAGAAGGACTCTTCTTATGAAATATTTCTGGATTATCTTGATTGTAGTAGTAATAATAATAATAATAATAATAATAATAATAATAATAATTTATTAGATTTGTGTGCCGCCTCTCTCCGAAGACTCGGGGCGGCTCACAACAATAATAGCAATATTACAATAAAACAAATCTAATATTAAAAACATCTAAAACTCCCATCATTTAAAACCATGCAACACACGCATACCAAAAATAAAATATAAAAAAAAAACCTGGGGGGAGATGTCTCAATTCCCCGAAGCCTGGCGATACAGGTGGGTCTTAAGTAATTTGCGAAAGACAAGGAGGGTGGGGGCAGTTCTAATCTCTGGGCGGAGTTGGTTCCAAAGGGCCGGGGCTGCCACAGAGAGAGCTCTTCCCCTGGGGCCCGCCAAACAACATTTTTTAGTCAATGGGACCCAGAGAAGGCCTACTCTGTGGGACCTTATCAGCCGCTGGGATTCATGTGGCAGAAGGCGGTTCCGGAGGTATTCTGGTCCGATGCCATGTAGGGCTTTAAAGGTCATTACCAACACTTTGAATTATGACCGGAAACTGATCGGCAGCCAGTGCAAGCCACGGAGTGTTGGTGAAATGTGGGCGAATCTGGTAAGCCCCACGATAGCTCTACTGTTGATAGGAGCAGGATTTGATATGGCACTTCCTATTTTGACCACTTGTTGTCTGTTAGACAGGATGTGGTTATCCAGTCATGTAGTGGTCCAGAGATGCCATTTTAGTTTCAGAAGTAGTTTGTCATGTACTACTGAATCAAAGGCTTTACAAACGTCTATGTAAATTGCATCTATTATTTTACCCTGATCAATTTGAGTGGTCCATATGTTTTTGCAGTGTAAGAGTTGCAGTTGGAGAGTAGGTTATTAGTTTCTAAGTGGTGTGTAATGGATTGGTTTATGATTGATTCCATGACTTTGTAAGTGACAATGCCTTTCTCAGCCTTTGATCCCAATATGTCCTAATCATTCATGAATTATTGAAAGAAATAATACCAAAGTTTTACCATTTTTTGTCACTGGAACATGGAAAGAATGACAAAATTCTTATTCATTTCATTCATTGGGTTTTTGTTTTGTTTTTTAAATTATCTTGCAACATTGGATCAATAAAGGTTTACTTTCGAAGTCCCAAATGTTAGCATTTTGTCAGTGAACTTTAAAAAAAAATTGGGCTATGACCTATTGTGGAGGGTTTTGCTTATAAGAAATTTAAGTGGAGCATGGAAAGAAGAGATTGAGCCATAGCAACATGGCAAGTATTGCTTTTCGTGGATCCAGTAAATATGGGTGGAGGTTATGGTATCAGCTGGGTGAGGCTGAAGCTGAAGAAAGCATCCTATGTGCTTGTACTTTGAAAATCCTAAAGGCTTATGGTTGTGCTACATGAGAAATGTTGATGCATCCTATGAAGCCAGTAGCTGGCTTGCCACAATAATCAGTATTTATCCATCATGAAACGAGGCGTCACTTAATTTTATCATTTATTTTCAATTTATTCTGAGAACATTATCTAATGCCACATAATAGACTTCTTATAACCAGGGATGTAAAGATGACATTGGCCAACTAAGAAACGTCATCAGTACCCTGGTATTGTGCACATGAACAACCAAGGTCAGAGAGCAACTAGGATTCCATCACTCAAGTCTGAATTACACATATTTTCCTCTATTAGTACATGTATTAGTTATAGGCTCCTGATAGGCAAATATATAAAGTGATACCTCATCTTACAAACGCCTCGTCATACAAACTTTTCGAGCTACAAACCCAGGGTTTAAGATTTTTTTGCCTCTTCTTAAAAACTATTTTCACCTTACAAACCCACTGCCGCCGCTGGGATGCCCCACCTCGGGATTTCTGTTGCCAGCAAAGCACCTGTTTTTGCGCTGCTGGGATTCCCCTGAGACTCCCCTCCATGGAAAACACCACCTCCGGACTTCTGTGTTTTTGTGATGCTGCAGGGGAATCCCAGCAGCGCAAAAACGGGTGCTTCGCTGGCAATGGAAGTCTGGAGGTGGGGTTTCCCAGTGAGGGGAGCTTTAGTGAAATCGCAGCATTGCAAAAACACAGAGGTCCGGAGGTGGGGTTTCGAGGACTTTGGTGTTTTTGCGATGCTGCAATTTCACTGATGCTCCCTTTGCTGGGAAACCCCACCTCCGGACTTCCGTTGCCAGCAAAGCACTCATTTTTGCGATGCTGGGATTCCCCTGCTGGGATTCCCCTGCAGCATCACAAAAACACAGAAGTCCAGAGGTGGAGTTTTCCATGGAGGGGAGCCTCAGGGGAATCCCAGCAGTGCAAAAATGGGCGCTTCGGCTGGCAAAAGGGGTGAATTTTGGCCTTCCACACATTAATCGCTTTTCCATTGATTCCTATGGGAAACATTGTTTCATCTTACAAACTTTTCACCTTAAGAACCTCATCCCAGAACCAATTAAGTTTGTAAGACAAGGTATCACTGTATATCTTCCAACTCTCATATCAATATATTTGCAAGTTGATGTGCCATATGTGCATCAGATAGTTTAGCTTACTTTTGTTGACCTTTCAATCAACGGTGGATTGCTCTGGGTTCAGGCCAGTTCTTAGAACCTTTAGCACTAGTAATGGGAGGCCCTGCCCACCCACCTGGGATGCTTATGCGCATGTGCAGAACTGTTGCGCACACACGCAATCACACACATAAACCAGTGGCAATATTATTTAGAACCCATCAGTGCTTCCAGTGTACAAAAACAAAAGTATTTTTCTTCCCAAAAGTTACTCTGCAGTAACTTTTTTTTGCAACTGGGGCTCTCCATCTATAGGTCAGAATGTATATGCTGCTTAAAAACTTAGGGAAAGGTTATTGTCCTAAGGCAAAAGAAAGGCATCATGGAAGACTGCAATGTTTTTCTCAGTTGTTGAAAATCTCCCTTTTTTGCATTTCTAAAATTTGTGTCTAAGTAATGCATGGCGGCCCCTTTAATCTATCATAAATTATAGCAGCTAATTTGAATCAAGCAACAGACTTCTATCCCATTCTAATGTTTGTAACATATTGCTTTCCTTCCTGCTTTCTTGAATTGTCTTTTGTGAAGATTAATATCCACATGACTTAGCTCAATATCTTGAAGAAAGCCATCGCCTTAAGAGAATACTGAAAGAAAAAATTGGTTGCTTTGCCAAAAATACCATTGCTGAAAATGTCCAGTCCTGTGATCTGCAGGATTTTCCACTTAAAAGAAAGAGAACGCTGGTGAAGGAGCATGTGTTTTTCATTTTCCCTTATGAAAAGGAGTATATTCATACTCAGATAGATCTGAGTTTCTGTATCTGCGTTAGTCCAGTTGCTGCTGGAGATTTGGCAGACAGCACCAAACGGACAGAAAAATATGCAGATTATGGTATTTTTTTGGGTCAAGCTCTTCCAGCTGCATAGCTTAGTTTACCCTGGGCTCTTGGAACTGTTATTTCAAAGAAGCATCTCCCCCACTTTGTATAATGCTTCTCTGAGCCCAGCCATCTCAATTGGTGGTCTTCTTGGCACCCTGCCTGCCTCTAGAAGTGCTGACACTTATGCTCTTGTTCTGACAAGTGATAGCATCTGCTCTGCATGTTTGGCTTGGTTGTTAGTGGCACAAATCCTACCAATAAAGTTTCTCTGTTGAGTTCCGATACTGAAGAGACAGGAGACTGGTGGAGTGACTTCAGCTCTTTATTAGGTTACAGTAAGTAACTTCCAGCAACAGTATACAAAAGACAGGGAGTTTAAATAGGGAGCCAATCCTGCAGGGAACCAATCAGGATTTTCCTACCTTCCTTCCCTGTCGGACTGGAGTGAAAACTTCCCAGCTTCTTCAGGACATAACATTCTCCAATTGGAACAACAAATCTCAGAGCAGTAAAGTGAAGGGCTACCAAACTTTTTACTACCACACTGTGGGCGTGACTTATGCAGGATGCCCTGCATTTTCTTTCAACATCTTTCTGTGCAAATTGGGTGCTCTGGGTTGAACCTCCATTTTCGCTATTACATTGTTTCCTTCCCCCCCACATCCAGACACCTTGTATAACACAATCCAGAAAGACAAGGAGAAAATTGAGCCACTGGGACAAGAGGAAGTGTAGAGTTCAGCCTAGGGGTGGGCTACTGCTCGGACCGGGTGTGTATGTGTGTGACGCAGTTAATATAAAGCTTCCAGAGCCCGGAAAATGCAAAAACACTCCTGCCATGGTGTAAGAGGAAAACTAGGCCATACCCACCATGGTCACAGCTACCCAGTAACTAAGCAGAAAATCCCTTGCTAATATTTTTTTGAAGCGCACTCCTGAATCTATCTCTGGATTGAATTTCTTGGATTAGACAATTGGAGAAAGTCTTTATATGAATAACTGCCCCTAACATCAGATCTATATTTGCAGAGAGCAGGAACAAATATTTACTTCCAATTAGTTTCAAATAAGGAGGCATCTTCAAAAATTATGCTCGAAATTTTACAAAATTTTACTCTTCCACGATATCATCCATTTCTCTTTTCTGTTCTAAATGCTATATCCCCAGGTCCCAGAGATTGTAAATAGTTTGGGAGCCTTGAGAGCATTCTATATAAATTTAACATATTCTGGTTCTAAGCCAGATTCTGCAGTTTTAAAACTAGGCTGAAGTTAATTATTGCCACTTTTTATAAAAAAGCTCTTTGAATCCTCTTCTCCATGGGGGATTGTGAAGGAAACAAAGAAGGGCATTGTTTGGTGTTAATGTATTAAGTTTGTGGTGCTTACTAAAAAAAACCAAAGTTGATGAGATCAAAGAAGCGAATGATTTTTTTTTAAAGCATAAAGGAAAGAAATAGATCATTCTCCCTGCTCTTATCTCTGAGATCAGAGTAGCCAATTAGATACATTGTAGAAATTTGAAGTTATTGCTGAAAATTTTTCATATTAACTTTTTTGCCTACTCTATGAGTTAACATTTTGGTCAGTTTCTCAATTTTCAGTTGAACGAATAATGAATTATTTGGTTTGGCCTTAAGGCATTATTATGTCTTAATAATACAGACAGGAAATGAGAGAAGAGGAATCCTGAAAAAAGGCTATTCCAAAGTGTCTATTCCTCTAGCAGCCAAATATTCCCTCTTTCCCTTCATAATAATACAGGTGGAAATAAAATTTGAGACAATAAATAATCAGTTCCAGCCTATTTACGGGACTGCCTTCTACATCATACCTCCCTACGGCCAATAAAGTCCCACAGCACTGGCCTTCTCTAGGTCCCGTCTACCAAACAATGCCAGTTGGTGGGGCCATGGAGAAGGACCTTCTCTACGGCAGCTCCAATGCTCTGGAACCAATTGCCCCCGGAGATCTCCACTTCCCCCACCCTATCCGTCTTCCGGAAAGCCGTTAAGACCTGACTTTTCCAGCAGGACTGGGGCCATTAGGTTAGCATCTTGATTCGGCCATGAATGATTGAGAGTATGTATGGTTTTTTAAGGGTTATTGATGTATTTTTAAATTGTTTTTTAACTGTTATTATTATTTATGGCACCTAAAACACGATTTAAGTATTGCCCACACGATCATATGCTGCAACGTCCTTCCGGTCAATGACTACTTCAGCTTCAACTGCAACAACACAAGAGCACGCAACAGATTCAAACTTAATGTTAACCGCTCTAAACTTGACTGTAAAAAACATGACTTTAACAATCAAGTTGTCGAAGCGTGGAACTCATTACCGGACTCAATAGTGTCAACCCCCAACATTTCTCCCTTAGACTATCCACGATTGACCTCTCCAAGTTCCTAAGAGGCCAGTAAGGGGCGTACATAAGTGCCCTGTCCAATTGTCTTTCCTTTATCTCATATATCATATATATTTCTCTTCCTGTAATATATTTTCTCTTCTATTTTACATATTATCTTTATATATATTAATGTCTATTCTCTTCCATATGTATTGTGTATTGGACAAAGAATAAATAAATAAATAAATAATAAATAAATAAAAATTACGTTTTAATGGTTCTTCTTCTTATTAACTATGGTTATTATTGTAAGCCAGCCAGAGTTCAATTGGTGTTGGGCAGCATATAAATTTTAGATTTTTTTTAAAGTTCCTATGCTCGCAGACCACTGATGTATGTGCTACAATGATCCCATCTTCAAGATGGCTTTACATGGATGGGATTTTGAAAGCTGGAAGTGCGATGGATTTTTATTATTATAGTGGGAATGGCATTTTATCATTCTAATGATCAATGAACTTTAATAAATGAAAGAAACAATGAAAAAATTATCCAGGCCTCACAGCAGATAATACATTCAGCAGTAACAAGTGTTTATCTCACTTAAGTGAGATAAATGATGTTATACATTTAACCACAAGAGGGCAGCTAATGTGCATGTCCATGACAGGTTTGCAAGAAAAATCCACCAGGTGGCATAATTTGCTAAGCTTCTGGGTTTGTGATGCTATTTTCCACATGGTTTAATTGGTAGGTTAATGTGCGAGGTCTCCCAGAGACCAAAGAGTCCCACTGTTTTCATGTTTAGCTCTGAACTGACCACAGCATATTCATACATCTCATTTAAAAGCTGCCATAAAAATGTCAGTAGCCAGCCAATTCTATTTTATATAGCCACTTAAACTGAAAGAATTTATTGGTTATACTATTCTCTGAAGTGTATTTGTAGGCCTCAGCAATATTTTTCTTATTAATTAGACCACGTTTAGCATCATTTTTAAAAGAACTGTCATTTGCTCTGGATTTGTAATGCTTGCAAACACATGCAGGCATACAAACATCACCTATGCTAAGGCATTTAATAGACCTTAAAGAGAGGTGTGGCTGCCACCAGTGGATTTATTGCTGAAATGGACCACTATGTCTGTTACAATCAAGTATTCTATAGAGGATTTTAAGCCATGCCAAACAAACCAAGACAGATCATGGCATTAACCATATCCTGACCATGTTGTTGCTGCTTGCCCAGTGGCCTTTCTCCATTCTACTTGGCAATTTGATAGGCTCAAGGTTGACTTAGCCTTCCATCTATCTGAAGTTGGCAAAATGAGGCCCCAGATTGTTGGGGGAGATATGCTGACTCTGTAAATTGCTTAGAAAGAGCTGTAAAGCACTGTGAAGAGGACCATAAGTCTATAAGGACTTATGGTCCTTATAGACTTATGGTCCTTATAGACTTATGGTCCTTATAGACTTATGGTCCTTATAGACTTATGGTCCTTATAGACTTATGGTCCTTATAGACTTATGGTCCTTATAGACTTATGGTCCTTATAGACTTATGGTCCTTATAGACTGTGAAGACGACCATAAGGACTTTCAATCCTGCGCCTAGAAAGTTTAGAACTAAGATGCCTTAAACAAGATCTAAGTATTGCCCACAAGATCATATGCTGCAACGTCCTGCCTGTCGGTGACTACTTCAGCTTCAACCACAACAACACAAGAGCACGCAACAGATTTAAACTTAATATTAACCGCTCCAAACTTGACTGTAAAAATATGACTTCAGTAACCGAGTTGTCGAACTCATTACCGGACTCCATAGTGTCATCCCCAAACCCCCAACACTTTACCCTTAGATTATCTACGGTTGACCTATCCAGATTCCTAAGAGGTCAGTAAGGGGCGAGTACAAGTGCACTAGAGTGCCTTCCGTCCCCTGTCCTATTGCTCTCCTATATCTCCTATACCTTTCTTCTATTCCTATATCTCTTCTTCTATTCTTTCATTGATATGTTCTATTACTTTATCTTCTTTTCTATTATTTCTTAGATATATTTTACTATGAGTATCTCCTCTATAACCTTCATCATGTATTTTATTATGTGTATATAGATATACACCCGCTAAAACCCTCATTGTGTATTGGACAAAATAAATAAATAAATAAAATAAAAATACATGCTATTACTATTTATCTAAGTTGCCAGACCTTAGGTGTAACTCAAGAGAATAATAGAATAGCAGAGTTGGAAGGGACTTCAGACATCTTCTAATCCAACCCCTTGCTCAAGCAGAATACCCTGCACCATTCCAGACAAAGCCTTTCTTAAAAACCTCTAGGGATGGAGCATAACATCTGAGGGCAAGACATCCCAATAGTTCATTATTCTCACTGTCAAGAAATTTTCCTTATTTCTAGGTTGGTTCTCTCTTTGATTAGGTTCTATTTCGTTGTGTGAGGTTCAATGACAATAAAGTAAATTAAACTTCCCTCTTCCTCATGGCAGTCCCTCAAATATTGGAGGTTAGCAAGGTGTTGCCAAGTAAAATTCACACAATGTTGTACGTACATTTCTGCCTGTGGAAATAAGGCAGAAAGAACCATTACCTTAGACGAAGAGGAAGAAACATTCTTTAAATCTTGAGAGACAAAATAATAATAGGAAGCAGCTCAGGTAGGAACTTCCCTAATTCACTAGCATGTAAGAAAGAGGAGAGGAACAGCACAATCAGACTTGCAAATTTCTGTTATTATAGCCAATATTAATAAAATGTAATTCTATTTCTCCCATGGAATAGATTTCCTGATTTGATATACCTTGTGGGCTGACAGCATCTTGCTTTGGATCTAAGGTTCACTGATGAGATGGGAGTTTTATGTATTGAAAATATATAATTGTGTTAAGCCCTGCTAAAGTGAAACTAACTTTTAGATGACCCTAACTACCCTGTTTCCCCGATAGTAAGACACCCCCGATTGTAAGACGTATCGGGGGTTTCAGGGGGGTCGGCTAATATAAGCCGTACCCCGAAAGTAAGACATATGTCTTACTTTCGGGGAAACACGGGGGTATTGCCGCCTCCCTCTCATCTAGCTGTGCGCCGCTAATCTGCGCGCCGCTAATCTTCGTGCCGTTAATCTGCAAGTAACCCAAATTGATGCCGTCGATTTCCTGATAACCAGCTTGGAAATCTCCATTGTAATCCATGGAAGTGGCAGCAGAAGCCGCAGCTGGAGCCATCCCGCAGGTCAGAAACATGTTTAAAATAAAAGGGAGGTAGGGAGGTCGCCAGTGGGGAGTTTTCCAATATAAGACATACCCCGAAAGTAAGACATAGTGGGGCTTTTGGGGATAAAAAGAAAGTAAGACACTGTCTTACTTTCGGGGAAACACGGTATTAACTCCAACTGCTTTGCAGGGAAACTCTAAGTGGGCCACTCAGAAAGAAGGTGAGCCAACCTCCTCTCTCTCCTAGCACATTGCAAATGTACCCTCTACTAGACTTTTCCAGATTTGAGCAAAACTAATTTTTTGATCTGAGTCATCTTAACCCTGCTGTTCTGTTCGGGTCGTATGCGACCCGAAGCCAAGTTTGAGTCCCTGTAAAAAATTTTCCCTGCATATCTGAAACTTGAAATTTCATGACTTTTCATCATTTCAGGGGTTCTCTCTATGAGAATTTTTTTTGGGGGGTGGGGGGCTTAGTTTTTGCTGGGCAAAAAAAGTTACAAATCTTCTGTTCGGGTCACATACGACCCGGACCGAAAACTCTTCATTTGAAGTGCTTATGTTTGGTCAATTTGAAAACTTTTTTCACTTGGAAAGTAGTCTGAACATTTCTGCACACAATGATATGAAAATTGAAATGAAAAAAGTAAATCTTATTGGTTTATTTTGCGGATATAATGCACGCCCCCCCGTTTTTGTGATTTTTTTTTCAATTTATGGATAGTTTTGCTTGCAAAATGCATTCTATTTTACTAAAGTTGGTGTGGGATTGGTAGCTTGAACATTTCTGAATATAAGAAAAATATAAAGGAACTGAAAAAAATGATTCTTATTGGTTTTTTAATATCAGAAATAAGGCCTCCCCCCCCCCTCGGTTGCTTGCAACCATTTTCACTTTTTATTTTTTTATCCTCCAAATCCGAAATATTCTTTAAAATCTTAGGCATTCATTTACTCAATTTAACAATGCTGATCATCAAAAAATATTTTTGGGGTGGTGGCTAATTGTTTTCTGGGCAAAAAAAAATCATAACTTCGAGTCTGTTTCTGTTCGTATATGACCGGACCAAAAATAATTTTTTTAGGTACTTGAATTTGATCTTTTTGAAAACTTTTTCAACTGGAAAACTAGTTTGAACATTTATGAACATAATGATATGAAAATTGAACTGGAAAAATTGAGACTTATATTTTTATTTTGATCAAAAAGCCCCTCCCCCCCCATCCTTTTTTAATTTCGTGTCAATTTCTATTTTTTTAAGGCTACAAATCCCTAAGGAATTTCCCCCCAAAAGGTTTGATATACTAAATTGAACATTTCTGAATATAAGAAAAATATAAATGAACTGAAAAAAATGGTTCTTATTGGTTTATTTTTGCCACAAAAAGGCCACCCCCCACCCCCGGCCTTGCTATGTGCCATTATTGTCACTGTTTATACATATTTGTCTAGAAATATTTGGAATATCCTTTTGAAAATCAACCACATTGTAGCCAGAGGACTAATTTTATGAAACAAATCCATTTTACTAAAAAAAAGTATGTAAGTTTGAAATTAACAGCATAATTTTTATATAAATTGAAATAATTGAACACGGGGGGAGGCATACAGTTATGTGCAAAATAAACCAATATGCATCAATTTTTCCAGTTCAATTTTCATATCATTATGTTCAGAAATGTTCAAGCTACCAATCCCACATAAACTTTAGTAAAATAGAATGTATTTTGCTAGCAAAACTATCCATAAAGTGAAGACTATTTTAAAAAAATGGGGGGGCATGCATTTCATCAACAAAATAAACCAATATGCATCAATTTTTCAAGTTCAATTTTCATATCATTATGTTCAGAAATGTTCAAGCTACCAATCCCATACCAACTTTAGTAAAATAGAATGCATTTTGCAAGCAAAACTATCCATAAATTGAAAAAAATTTCACAAAAATGGGGGGGGCGTGCATTATATCCGCAAAATAAACCAATAAGATTTACTTTTTTCATTTCAATTTTCATATCATTGTGTGCAGAAATGTTCAGACTACTTTCCAAGTGAAAAAAGCTTTCAAAAAGACCAAACATAAGCACTGCAAATGAAGAGTTTTCGGTCCGGGTCAGGGTGACCCGGGAACAGAAGATTTGTTACTTTTCTTAAACAGAACAGCAGGGTTTAAGGTCTTCAGTGTAAATGGTCTGCAGTGCTTTGTTCCCTGCTAATGTCAACCTCAACTCTGATTGACTGCAAGGCCCAGCATGCTTCCTGTCCTCCAGCAACTGGTCAACGCTTTAAAAATGATTTTGCGGTAATTATTAGTTAGTTATTTTTAAGTCACTGAGTGATCCTTAGCCCTAGAAAATCATGCTCCATTTTACTCTTTCAGCTCCTGCTGGGAGTTCTTTCCATTTCTTCCTAGGCTTTTCCCTTTGCTTTTCCATCTTTTATTTATTGATTGATTGATTGATTTTGTCCATTGCACAATGAGAGTTATATTGGGTATACATATAGTAAATATATAATGAAGGTTATACTCATAGTAAAATATATCTAAGAAAGAAGAGAAGAGAAGAAATAGGAATAAAATATATCAGTGAAAGAATAGAATAAATATAGGAAAGAAGAATGGTGTAGGAGATATAGGAGAATAATGTTGCAAAGCACACACACACCTTGTTGCAAAGCATCCCTCCCCTGTTTTTAAACATGATTAAATAGCGAAAAAAGCAAAAAAAAAGAAAATGTTGATGCTTTCTTTCTAGGAATGTTCCTTGCTACAACATTTCCATGAAACCAAATAAGAACTAAGAGCAAAATTACAGATTAACATAGCTGGAAGGGACCTTACAGATAATCTAGTCCAACCCTCTGCCCAAGCAGGAGACCCTTACATCTGCCTCTATCTAGGATTGAACTCACAACCTTCTAATCAATAACAACCTGTTTACTGTTGCTTCATTTTTGTAGCATGAGAGCAGTACAGTATGGGAACAAATAGTGGTAGTGGGGGACGAAACCCATTAACAAATTTATAAAAGATATGTGCCAAAGAAAACTATGTGTAAACACAAAAGAAACATGAAACATGTATCTGTCAAGGTGCAAGTAATCCCTAAAAGGAAAGGCAGACTGATTCACATGAGAGCCAGCAGCTAGGTTTGCTTCCTTGCATGGATGGGAAAGGCAAAAGCAGGGAAATGACTGATCAAATCCTGTAGCAATCATTGTCCCAGCCTAGTAGCCCTGTTACCAGCCCATTATGATCCAAATTGGGATTTTTGAATTTGGCTCAAGAACTTGTGGGTCTAGTATGGTCAAGATGCAGGTTGAGTTACAGTGTGGAATTGCCCTCAGCGTGGTGCCCAGCATCGGCACAATACTTATAACAGAAGGCAACTCAGATAAAAATAAACTGAAATTTATCCATTTTCACAAATTACAATAACAGAGAATCCGGTACATACTACAATCTACAGCAGAATAATTTTCAGAAGTACAACTGTATGTCTGTTGACTTTGTGCTACATGAACCTTAATAATGAATGCACCTTAGCAGCATGAAGAAGGATTAATTATGCTCCATTATCTGGAAATTTTATTTCTATTGATGCAATCTAAAATTGCATTTAATTTTTTGGCAGTTCTATCTTACTGCTGACTGAGATTCAATTTAATTAAGTTTAGCTAATAAGATTTTTCCCAAGGTATGCAATATTTTTATCTTTCTGTCATATTAAAAAGCTCTTTTAGTGGTAACTTTTGGAAGGAATCTGAAGGTTGTACACAAATTTGTGTGGTGTAATGCACATGACCTTGGCTATATATAGCTGATCTAATCCACTGTGTATCTTGAGCTAGCCTGGTTGATCCATTCCATCAAAAAGGGAGAAAGGGTAGAAAAACAGTTTGATTAAAAAAAATAAAGCACTAAGAAGTCTTTATAGCTAGGGTAGGCTTTCAGGGTTGGTCAAAGGTATTGATTTGTTGTTTTTATATCCAGATAATCAAAGATGTCTTTACTTTTGCCATAAGGAAAACTAGACCTGCATTAAAATTCCCAGCTTTCAATGTCAGTAGACAGCATGAATTGGATACTACCTGCTAAAATACATTGAGATTAAATCAATAACATCTGCAATAAGGCATAATGAAGATAAAATTATATCTCTGCTTGCCCAAACAGCTGTGAATCTATTTTTAATTATCTTGGGTTTTGGCAGTCAGCTTAACAGCTTTTAGAATATCCTCATATTTGGACTGTTAAATAGCTCAGCAGTGCAGACCAGTGAAAGCACAATTAATGTCCGATTTCCACTCTGTGCAGGTTGATGCATTACCCTGAGCATTGTTCCAAACAATGGATATTCACCCATGTCTATTTTAATATAATAAGATTTTAAACAGGGATTTTTTTACAATTTTAGGAGGTTTTTAAAACACATTTGACTGTGTATAAAATTGATAAAGTATCTGTCAAAAACTGTTCATTGATTGGATTTTCAAAGATGCCAGTGATTATTTTTTTTAATAATATGTATTAGGCTAAATCTAAAGTTCATTAAAATTAGCAAAAGATTCATTAAAAGCAGTGGCATTGAATTTCTGAGTGGTATTGACTATGAACTTTTTTTACTAGATCTGTACAAGTAGATACATGATGATCCTCAGGCAAAGATGTGTTTATTTATTTTCCTGTAGGAACCAGGTGGTTTGACTTCATGGTCTAAGTTACCATTTGCAATTCCATGATTTTATAATTTTATGATTATTTAATTGTTATTTTACACACCCAGAAATCCACTCATTATAACAATGAGTTTCTAGTAGTGGAAAAAATAGTTTGCATAACAAACCTCTGGTCATCAATGAAACTTCATCTGGAATTCTTTCTGAACTTCATTTTAGCTCATTTGTTTTAGACAGGAAAACATTTTAATTTTATTTTTAAAAGAGAACTTGGATAATGCCTGGATTTTTGAAATCTCACCATTTTATTTATGAGACATCAGGGGAAACTGAAAAGTGCTATTGGCTTGAAGTTGCAAAGACTAACAGAAGGCAGCTATACATACTAAAATCAACCTACAAAAATCACTCACCAGTCATCTTTCTTCATGGTTTTAAGAATGACACTCTCCACCCAATCTAAGAAATGTAGTGAATTATTTTGAGAGAATTATGACTATTTTCATTTGCAATAAGCAGAGAACAAGACTAATTATGTGTTGAAGGAGAGAGAGAGAGAGTTTAAACATAGCTGAGCAATATTCTGATTGATGGCAAAGACAATTCCTGGCAGTTAATAGCTGAATTTTTATCAATCAACATAGGTTCCAACTGGAGCGGGTGGGAAATTGAATGAACTGAATTAAGCATGTCCAGTGTTTAGTTTAAGCCAATAAAGAGAAGGCAGGCAAAAATAGAATTCCTTTTTTCCAAAAAGTTCTGAAAACTAGAAGGAAGTCATGTTTATCAGTGCTTCTAGTACAGGGTGTTGTGCTGAGCTTCTATCACCAATAACAATATAACAATAACATTGAATTAGACCTTGATTCTAAGCTAACCATAAAAATACTTTGATTTCTAACTGCAAAAATACTTCCAAATAAGTGTCCCTTTGTCCTTCATTTCACAGCACAATCTATAACTTCTATGTTTTATAAGTACCCAGAGAACTGAAAATCACTCTCATGGATTTATATACAGTATATGCAAATACAGTATATATGACCCATGCTAGTACAATAGATAGAATGCAGTATTGTAGGCTAATTCTACTGACTGCAAAAATTTGATTCTCACTGATGTAAGGTTGATTCAACCTTCCATCCTTCCAAAATGGTTAAATAAGGACCAGATTGTTGGGGGAAATACGTTGGTTCTGTAAACTGCTTAGAGGGAGTTGTAAAGCACTGTGAAACAATATAGAAGTCTAAGTGCTATTGCTTTTTAAAAAAATTTTTTTTTAAAAAAAAGTGCTATTGCTATATCAGCAGTGGCTCACCCTTTCCGGGGCTACCGGAATGGGCTAGGAGCACAGGAGAGTGTACGCCTGGCGCAGGATTGGGCTTCTGCATATGTGTGTAGAATCTAGCATGAGATTTCTGGGTTTTTTTGCTTCCATGCATTCACAGGAGCAAAAAGGCCCAGAAACTGGAAAATAAGGTGACAGCCGCTGCTCGCCCTGCTGTGCTGCTCATGACAGCTCCGTCTGCTCGCCCGCTCCGTCTGCTCGCCAGCTCCGTCTGCTCGCCAGCTCCGTCTGCTCGCCAGCTCCGTCTGCTCGCCAGCTCCGCTCATGGCAACTCCACTACAAGTGGCTTGCCCTCTCCACCACACCACTGCCCAGCCACCAGCCCTTACCTTGTAGTGAGTGCTCTCTTGCCGAGAAGGTGGGCCATGGCGCAGGGCCTGAGCTACAGCCACGTGGCCTGTTCTGTTCTCTTCTGTGCCACAGGCATCTCTTGGTGTGGCGATGGTATCCCGAGCTAGTCGTGGCCTTCAAGAGCAAAGGAACCCATCATGCCAAGTAGAATAAAAAACGAACATAAGAAATTTTCTGCCACTCCTCAGGATAAATATGAACAAATTGTAAATTTGGATCTTGGTATAATCCTAGATACATTACTTCTTATTGCTCAGTGGTTTATCACATCAGAACAACCTGAAAATAAATGTTTATTTTCATCTAATCATAGATGCTGCAACAAACAGCCTACTATTATGCTAATTAGCATTTAGGAAACGGCTAGAGCTGACTTGAAAGTCTACATAAATACACCCCCCCCCCATGAAATGAATTCATCTATGGTGCCAATTCATGGCGCCCTTCCTGGAATTCTGGAAACTAAAGTGCTAGAACATCCAGATAGAACCACCTGTTCACATATTGGCAAAACTGCTTGTCTGAGTTTTTTTCTTAACATTGACATATTGTCTCCACTTATGAGGCCATTTTTAAAATACCATGGGATTAATTTACAGAATAAATAATATCCTGCAAAGCTAATGTTACACTTCAAGGATACCCATGTTCATCTTTAGATATGTTTGAAAAGTTTTTATTTATTATGAAACAGCATAGCAATGAGGTCCTAATGAACAATAACATAACAGAAGGCTATATTTGCACAGGAAGCCCAAGGAGCCAAATGCTACTGAATTTTAAGTTAGTTCAATGAAATTTTCCTCTCTGGTCTTATCAGGTCCCAAACATGCTCCACTGAGTTAATGAAGCAGATGGGTTGCTCTTTCAAAATTGGCATAGGAAAAAAGCTTTGAAGAACGAAGAAATGAAATGAATGAATAACTGTATGACTTTGTTCATCTGTCCTATCTGCTGAATGGCTTCACTGGATGGCCTATTCATGCAGATTAGCCTTGACAGTTTCTTACTGAGCTACTTCTTATTTCTCCACTTCCACTTACCTCATAACATTCTTTAGCTCAGGCACCAGGGCTGTAGAACTTTCAGCCCATGAACTGGATGCATCACATCCTGGCCTGGCCATGGGCATGCCTGGTTTAGTGAAGGTGGGGGGCAGGAAGTTGCAATACATCACATGATGATTCCATAACAATGCAAGTTTGATGCCCCTGATTTAGCTGAAGAATGGGAAGATGCAGTCATCCAAATATTATGAATTATAATTTCCAGCAGATCCCAGTGACAAGGGACATTGGTAGGAATATTTTTGCAACATCTGAAGAATCACAGCTTTCCTATCTCTGTGCTAAATGATATAATTATATAATTTAAAAAATATTTTTCATTTGACTTACCCTCTGTGGGACTTAATCCATAGAAGTATCAGTGTTATCAGTGCATTGTTGTTATTGCATTGGCATCCTTCAGTCGCGAAAGACCAAGGTATCATGCTCTGGATTCCTGTTATTATAATAACAACATTTAATGCTATTTCAACTCACTGATACTTATATGGATTAAGTCCCATGGAGTATGTTACAGTATGTTTATTAAATTTATAAATAAAAATAAATAAAAAATTAATACAAACTACAAAAATAGAGAAAAAATAAGTACAGAAAATAAAAAATACAAAGAAATACATAAAAGAAAAAATTAAGAAAGAAGAAAAATAATATACAGATTGTTTCTCCCTTCCTCACAACAACTATAACTTATCAACTTTTCTTAAAATAAAACAAAAGATCCCTTTTTCTGATAGCCTGTACCTTATCTTTAAACAAATCCTTAAAGCTTCCCCATTTGATCCTCAACAGCAAAGGTGACCTGAGACAATAATCTATTTTATCCTTAATCAAATAAACAAACATTATATTCATTCCATTTACTTTTAATTATCTTGATCTTCGCTCCTGTCAAACAATATCCCAGAATTGATTTATTTTTATTTTTTCTTAATACCTTCTCACAAAATTCTCCAATGTTTAATAAGATTCTTTTGTAAATCCTATATAGGAAAATTGTGCAAGCCATTTTCTTGGTTTGCTATTTATATAACCCTTTTAATTCTTTAGAATCAGTTTCCTGTGTATGTCCAGTGTAGCATCTTTTTCCACATCACTTTTATAACATATTATTTTTTAAATCCATTTTCAGATCAAGTCTCAGTACTGTTGCTCCTTTATAACATATTTCTAAAACATTACAAAAGTATACTTCCTTAAATTAATTTATGGGTCAATTGTTAAAAAAATATATTCCAATATGTCTAATGTTAAAATATTTTGCTGTACAGTACTCTGTATTAGTAAATCAAATTTAAGGATTTTCCCCCCTTTAATCTTTATTTTTTTATCACCCAGCCTTCACAGTTGCATCTCATTATAGAGTTATTTGGTTTGTTTGTTTTTAAAGAAAAATCAAAGCAAAATAATTTTCTCATGGGAAGGAGCCTTATAATTAATTCCAAATTCTTATTTCATATCCATATGAACCCTTAGTTCATAAAAACCAAAGTATGTGTGTGCATGTATGTGGGTGGGTGGGTGGGTGGGTGAGTGCAACCAGTCAATAAGCAAGGAGTATCAAATCTGATTCTCAAGATATGGCTTTATTAAGCATCATGAAAAATTAATGGTTCTACAAAGACCAGTATAATACACAAAAAGTCACTACTGGGATACTTATAGCAGCCCACAGAGTTCGAATATAAAATATCCATGCTGAGTCATCTATATTGGATGTTATTTTGCAATTTTGATGGCAATTTATTATTGTTAGTTGAAAGTCAGATTGTAATCATAAAATTTTAGACCTGTCCAGTAAGACATTTTTGGAAACATATTAAAATATGTTTTAAATGGTTTTGGTGGTTACCCTATATTTGTGCATTTTCTTCTCTTGGGAGCAATTCACTCGTTTGTAAGAGGATTTTGAAGATATTCTAATTCCAGCTACTTTGACGTATATATGGGGCATTCTATTTTTAAATGTTCAATATTTTCATGGATATTTATTTTGTAAGCAGAAGTCTGGTTACATAGACTTGTGATTATGTGCAGCATGAAAAATGTGAATCACTGAGGAATGACTTCTGAAAGGCAATAAGCCAAAATGGAGAAATTAACAAGTATAAGATATTAGTCTTTAGATGGTTTTTTGTGGAATAAATGTCTGCTGCTTTAAAATGCCTTCCTGTCTGCAGTTATTTATCACATGGTAAACATATCATCAACATTCAGTCCTTATATTTCACGAAGCAGAACAAACATGCATAATCATTAGAAGAGGAAAAAGCTAACAAACATATTCCCTCGTATTACAATAATTCTCACATCAAGCCATATGGACATATGCAAAGGCTATTAATTTGTTCTCAATAGGAAGCAGACAAAAACAGATGCTTAGCAGCAATAAATTTAGTATGCATTTTCTTATTTCCAGGTGTGCATTTTTACTCCTAAGTCATTTTGCTCAGTGTTAAAATTTATTCTGCCCTGTTATTTATTGTAGGAATTGTTACTATTTTGCTTTGTTATCTAGCAAGAAATTTTGGAGACCAGAACATGTGGATCTCTCTACATGGGGCTACCTTTGAAAAGTGTTTGGAAACTTCAGATCGTGCAGAACGCAGCTGTGAGAGCAGTCATGGGCTTACCTAGGTATGCCCATGTTTCGCCATCACTCCGCAGTCTGCATTGGCTGCCGATCAATTTCCGGTCACAATTCAAAGTGTTGGTTATGACCTTTAAAGCCGTTCATGGCATTGGACCAGAATATCTCCGAGACCGCCTTCTGCCGCACGAATCCCAGCGATTGATTAGGTCCCACAGAGTGGGCCTTCTCCGGGTCCCGTCAACTAAACAATGTCGGTTGGCGGGCCCCAGGGGAAGAGCCTTCTCTGTGGCAGCCCCGACTCTCTGGAACCAACTCCCCCCAGAGATTAGAACTGCCCCTACTCTCCCTGCCTTCCATAAACTCCTTAAAACTCACCTTTGCCGTCAGGCATGGGGGAACTGAAACACCTCCCCCGGGCATGTACAATTTATGCATGGTATGTTTGTGGGTGTGCTTGTTAGTAAATGGGGTTCTTTTTTAAACTTTTAAAAATATTTTAAATTTATTTGGATTGTTACGATTGTTATATTTTGCTGTGAGCCGCCCCAAGTCCGCGGAGAGGGGCGGCATACAAATCTAAATAATAAATAAATAAATAAATAAATCTAATTTTAGAAATATACAAATAAATACTGAAAAACTAATAGTTTATAGAAAGTTACTTTAAAAAACAGAAGTACACAAATTCTCTGGGAATGTGATAGAAAGAATTGTACACCATTGTTTTTGTAGCTACTGTAAGATGCCTAACTATCATGCTATTTTCTCTGTGTTAACAGCAGCTTAGACAATGTACTTTCATTGAAGACAACCTACAATTTCATTAAAGGATATTGAGCCATAAACCATATGTGAATCAATTCTTGTACAACAAAACCCATGGCCTTGGTGGCAAAGGGGTTAGAATATAGTATTGCAGACTACTTCTGCTGATTGTTGGCTGCCTGCAATTTGGCAGTTCAGATCCCACCAGGCTCAAGGTTGACTTAACCTTCCATCCTTCTGGGTAGGAAGACTGGATAAAATGAAGACCCAAATTGTTGGGGCCATATGCTGACTCTGTAAACCACTTAGGGAGGGCTGTAAAGCAGTATATAAGTCTAAGCACTATATTGCTATTGCTATATATGTTCATTTAGAGAGGAAGAGGTGAACTTCAAAACTGTCATACTTCTTGAAAGGTTATTCCAAATTTAAGAGCATTCCAACCAACCAAGCAATCAGCAGATATATTAGAAAAATATATTTGTTCATGATGGATGTTAACAAATATAGTGGTACCTCGGTTCTCGACCACAATCTGTTCCAGAAGTGTGGTCGAGAACCGATTTGGTCAAGAACCAAATTAATTCAGCCCATAGGAAACAATGGAAATGGATTTAATTGGTTCCCATCCCATTGACTTGCTGGGAACCAATTAAATCTACAGTATTTCCTCTATTTCCTATGGGATAAAGATCTGAAGGGACGGGGTGAAAGAGAATGGGAGTCGGAATCCCAACACGCCCCTCCTGGTCACCCTCTTAACAGCCTCCCAGTCTCTACCTTGTAACTGCTCCAAGCTGCAGGAAGGGTAGGGCTGGCTGCAATACCGGCAGCTTTGGGGGGCTCCTTTCCACAGCGGTTCAGTTCCTTACCTCCAGGCAGCTGCACCAACTTTTTCTTTCCCAGTTCCGGCGGCTTCCCTTCGAGGAGCAGCAGCAGCGTCAGGAAGTCACGTGATGAAGGGAAGCTGCCAGAGCCGCCGGAGCCGGGAAAGAAAAAGTTGGTGCAGCTGCCTGGAGGTAAGGAACTGAACCGCTGTGGAAAGGAACCCCCCGAAGCTGCCGGTATTGCAGCCAGCCCTACCCTTCCTGCAGCTTGGAGCAGTTACAAGGTAGAGACTGGGAGGCTGTTAAGAGGGCGGCCAGGAGGGGCGTGTCGGGATTCCGACTCCCATTCTCTCTCATCTCGTCCTCTCAGATCTTACATTTCGGATAATAAACAAAATTTTCTGTTCAATATCCGAATTTTTGTTTGGATACCGAAGCAAATTTTTGCAGAAAATTTTGTTCGGTATCTGAAATGTACGAAAACCAAAGCGTTCGAGAACCGAGGTACCACTGTATATAAAAGAGACAGTGCTATGATTGTGTCGCTATGCCATCTTATGTTTTTGACCTAGATTGTGTGATGTTTCCACTTGACTCATATCCTTAATATATTAACTATCCTTTATAGAGGAAAAATGACAACTCATTTCAAGCTCCTGATACATACAGTATATAGCTTTTGGTTTTCCCAGATTCTGTACCAATCCATGCTGAACTGTTTGTTTACTTCAGAGATAGAAGATGAACACGCATAGACTTTTGCTAGGCCTATCCTGAAGAGCCTGATAACATTAATAGAAACTCTAGATCAGTGATGGTGAACCTATGGCATGGCTGCCCCAGGTGGCATGCAGAGCCATATCTGCTGGCACATGAACCGTTGCCCTAGCTCAGCTCCAACATGCATGTGTGTGCCGGCCATTTGATTTTTGATTTGCACAGAGGTTCTGAGAGGGCATTTTTTGGCTTCCAGAGAGCCTCCAGGGGGATGGAGGAGGACATTTTTATTCTCTCCCAGCTCCAGGGAAGCCTTTGGAGTCTGGGGAGGGCAAACACAAGCCTACTGGGCCCACAAGAAGTTGGGAAACAGGCCATTTCTGGCCTCCAGATGGCCTCCAGGGGGTGGGGGAAACTGTTTTTGCCCTCCCCAGGCATTGAATTATTTTATTTTATTTATTTATTTATTAGATTTGTATGCCGCCCCTCTCCGAAGACTGGGGGCGGCTATGGGTGTGGGCACTTGTGCATGCGCGATAGCATACAAGCATGTTCTTTCGGCACCCAAGGAAAAAAAAGATTTGCCATCACTGCTCTAGATAGTAGAAAAGGGACAGAAAATTTCCAGATTGTTTGGAGTTTTATAATCCAGACATGATAGGCCTCGTAGCAAATATCCAAAGTTGAATGAAGGCAGACCAAAGATTAAAAATTCCGTCTTTCGTGATCATCCTTTTCTGCTGTCTTCCTGAAATTGTCTATTCTAATACCTACCATTCACAGCCAACATAATCTACAAGCAAGGACTTTCAAGTCATTTTAATTTAGCAGCACACTTGACAGATAACAGTCTAATCCTTGTACACTGAATTTGTATTCAATAGGATTTTCCTATTCTGGCTGGCAACTTAAATCCAATCCTGTATTACATACTAAGATTCTTACCCTTGAATGAATAGAAAAAGGAAATATTATTGTATCTTCTTCAACATGTTATGTCAGAACCTGTGACTCTCAATTAGGAGTAAAGCAAAGGAAGGAGATAAACTTGTTACCTCTGACAAAAAATATTCCGTTCATTGAAAGATCATTTCCCATGATCCATTATTGCTTTGAATAACAATAAAGCAACAATAGCAGAAGAATAACATAAACTCTATATTTTTAAAAAAGAAGCTATGCTAGCAATATTTATCAGCCTCATCAGAAAGAGGAGGCCTCCTAAGGTCACTGAGAAATGTAGTACAGTGTTCCCTCGATTTTCGCGGGTTCGAACTTCGCGAATAACCTATACCACAGTTTTTCAAAAAAAATTAATTAAAAAATACTTCGCGGTTTTTTTCCTATACCATGGTTTTTCCCACCCGATGACGTCTTATGTCATCGCCAAACTAATAATTTTTGCAAATAAATAACAAAAAAAATAATTATCGTTCATAAATAATTATGTTTATAAATATCAGGATCACTAAGTGTCTTATTCAATGGTGAGTACCAGTAATAATGGCGAGTAAATGGTTGTTAAGGGAATGGGAAATGGTAATTTAGGGGTTTAAAGTGTTAAGGGATGGCTTGTGATACTGTCCATAGCCAAAAATGATGTATTTGCTTCTGCATCTCTACTTCGCGGAAATTCGAGTTTCGTGGGCGGTCTCGGAACGCATCCCCTGCGGAAATCGAGGGAATACTATAATAGTGTTTCATCTAAAGAGTTTACCTAAGTGAAGACCTTCTAGAAGATCACTGAAATGGTTCCAGTAACAAAAGCTACCATTAAATCAAGGGAGAATGACTATGAAAAGTTTGTATATTCTTTACATTCCATGCACTACAATGTAATAGAAACATAGAAGTCTGACGGCAGAAAAATACCTCACGGTCCATCTAGTCTGCCCTTATACTATTTTCTGTATTTTATCTGATGTCACACTCAAATGCTTTATTCATATAGGAAAGTTAAAAAACCAGGTAATATTTATCCATTCCATATGCTGCCATGTAGGCAGTTTATATTGAACTTCCTAGGGAACAGAGTATAAGTATTGTTTTTGCAAAGATGTTGTAGAAGAAAAACATAAAATTGCAATTGCTTGAACAGTCTGTAATCCCCCCCATTGCTAACTGACACACAAAGCATACATTTTGTTCAGTGGTTTCTCTCTTTATGATAATGTTGAAAGGCATTATTCCCCCCACTCTCTGAATCAGCTGAGTCTAGCAAACTTCATGCTCATAAGTCAAGCCAAAGGCTGCCAAATATCCCGTTCTTCGCTCTTATAGCTCTTTCCCATAGTTCAGTTAAAATGCTGTCCATGGTTCAGGTCTTACAGCTGGCAGAAAACTACAAGAAATTGCTATGAAATGCACTGCTTCTATTGCAAAGCCATATCCTGGCAAAGAAAGGACACCATCAAATTACAATATCTTTAATTATTGTGTATAGGGTAAGCTAAGGAAAAGTATTGGTATTCAGCTTTGTTTAGCCCCACTCAACGCCCAGCCAGCAGGAACACAACCTTCATTATATCTCCTTGACTAGCCTGGAGTTGGGAAGGAGATAATTTTTAACAGATCCTAGACTGGCAGGTCTGTCTATCATACATCTCTTTCCTTCTCCACACACTCCCACTTCATCATTCCAAGCTCTGCTTTTTCTTTGATTCCACAAAGACATCAACTTTATTCACTGGTGATTGGAGAGGAAAGGGCTGTTCTGTGAGGCAGATGGTCAGCTTCCTCCCAGTCCCCTGTGCAGTTCCAACCACCCACCACTTGTTAAATCAGTCCATTTTAAACATGCGTTTACCCACTGTTATTAAAAAAAAATTCTGGCAAACAAAAAAATCCATAAAGCAGTTATGTGAGAGATGGAAGAGAGTCTGTGATGCAAAAGGTAGTTCTTTCCTGTTGTACCTTTCTTGAGAGCCAAGCTTATCTCTTGTTCAAAACTATGTTCAAATAAATGGTCAAAGCAATGGAAACTTCAGTTTAATGTTTCCAAATGTAAAATAATGCACTTGGGGAAAAAGAATCCTCAATCCGAGTATTGCATTGGCAGTTCTGTGTTAGCAAAAACTTCAGAAGAGAAGGATTTAGGGGTAGTGATTTCTGACAGTCTCAAAATGGGTGAGCAGTGTGGTCGGGCAGTAGGAAAAGCAAGTAGGATGCTTGGCTGCATAGCTAGAGGTATAACAAGCAGGAAGAGGGAGATTGTGATCCCCTTATATAGAGCGCCAGTGAGACCATATTTGGAATTCTGTGTTCAGTTCTGGAGACCTCACCTACAAAAAGATATTGACAAAATTGAACGGGTCCAAAGACGGGCTACAAGAATGGTGGAAGGTCTTAAGCATAAAACGTATCAGGAAAGACTTCATGAACTCAATCTGTATAGTCTGGAGGACAGAAGGAAAAGGGGGGACATGATTGAAACATTTAAATATGTTAAAGGGGTAAATAAGGTTCAGGAGGGAAGTGTTTTTAATAAGAAAGTGAACACAAGAACAAAGGGACACAATCTGCAGTTAGTTGGGGGAAAGATCAAAAGCAACGTGAGGAAATATTATTTCACTGAAAGAGTAATAGATCCTTGGAACAAACTTCCAGCAGACGTGGTTGGTAAATCCACAGTAACTGAACTTAAACATGCCTGGGATAAACATATATCCATCCTAAGATAAAACACAGGAAATAGTATAAGGGCAGACTAGATGGACCATGAGGTCTTTTTCTCCCGTCAGTCTTCTATATTTCTATGTTACTGAGCCAATATTTGAGTGCAAGACTTGAAAGTCACAGGGAATGTGCCTTTGAAAGTACTGCACCGTTCACAAGTGCAAAAATGGTTCTGAAGAAATTGTTCAGGGTTTGAAGGAGAAATATGTTGAGATAAATGGATTTTAGACAAAAGCTGATCTCATCACTCTATGGCACCACCCTGACTGAATGATCAGTGAAGAATGTAACATTGTACTGAAAATAGAACTGTCTAGTTGGGTGCTTCTAGAAGTGTTATGTCCTGAGAAACTGGGAAGTTTTCATTCCAGTCCAACCAGGAACTCAAGCAGATAAAATCTGTTTCGCTCTTGATTTAAGTTTAAGTTTAAGTTTAATCAGATTTGTATGCCGCCCCTCTCCGCAGACTCGGGGCGGCTCACAGCAACAGCAATACAAGACAAATCCAATATTAAATTAATTTTAAGAACACCACAAGTTAAAAACCAATCATACACACTAGCATACCATACACAAATTTTATAAGCCTAGGGGGAAGGAACATGTCAATTCCCCCATGCCTGACGACAGAGGTGGGTTTTAAGGAGCTTACGAAAGGCTAGGAGGGTGGGGCCAACTCTGATATCTGGGGGGAGTTGATTCCAAAGGGTCGGGGCCGCCACAGAGAAGGCTCTTCCCCTGGGTCCCGCCAAATGACATTGTTTAGTTGACGGGACCCGGAGAAGGCCAACTCTGTGGGACCTAATTGGTCGCTGGGATTCGTGCGGCAGAAGGCGGTCCCGGAGATATTAAAGGGCTCCCTACTTAAACTCCTGCCTATTGCAGGACCTTGCTGATGTTTGCTTGCTATGACCAATAAGAGCTGAAGTCACTAAACCATCTCCTGCCTCTTCAGTAGAGGAACTTAACAACTGGCAACAAGGGTGGGATGCTGAAGGAAATTTTGAATAAAGGCAATCCAGCCTGGAAGGAAGTGATGAACCACAAGGCGCCAAATTCAAAGCCTCAACAAAGGAAACTAGTCGTCACCATATTGCTTTACCATTCGCTGACCCCATTTGATTCAGACAAGACCTGGGACAACTATATGGCAAAATTTCATTGCTTCCTGGAGGCAAATGATAAGAAAAATCTTCCCGGCAACCAGAAAAAAACATGTTCCTCAGTCATTATGGGGCTGTCATTAAAGAAGCCCTGGGACAAATAAGCCCAGGGGACTGGCAAGCCCAAATAGATAAACTTTTAGCAACTCAACATATAACCACTAGCACAGCCATGGGCAAAAGCCAGGCCGAGCTCCTAATGGGTAGGAAGCTCCAGTCTGTCCTGGATAGCTTACACCCAAATTACCACAACATAAGAGAAGTTCCCAGCAGGGAGAAAATCAAAATAGTCCAAATAAGTGATCCAGTTTACGTAAGGAACTTTGCCACCGGGCCCTTATGGCTACTTGGAGAGATTGTTGAGATAACAGGCCCAAAATCATTTATAATAGGCCTGGGGAGTGTCCAAAAATGGCAGTGGCATGTGGATCATCTACGAGACTGCCAACCACTTAACAATGACTGGGAAGAAGGCCCAAAGGCTAACCATGTCCTTCCTACAGCTATGACTAAAACCCAAAAGCCAGTTCATTTATCTTGAGATCCTGAGGCACCACCCAGCAACAGTGACGAAGGGGGTGATAGAGGCCCATATTTTGCTCTCCCCAAGCTGGGAGCCTGGGAAGGATGAAAATGATCTTCCCCATCTTCCTAGTGGTTCTCTGGAGGTCAAAAATGTTCTGTTTGCCAATTTCCTATCGGACTTGAAGGCCTTTTTTCTGCTCTCCTCAAGCCCCAAAGCCTTTTTAGGAGCCCGAGAAAGCGAAAAAAACACTTCTCCACCCCCTGGGAGGCTCTTCAGAGGCCAGAAATGGTTCATTTCCCAACTTGAATGGTTGTTCAATTTATTGGAAAGTTAGAAAGCAGAAATTTATTTCTTGTTCTTCCACTGAGTCCGAATATGCTCATGTTTCTGACTGTTGTAATGATTTAATCAATGTTTCTGCTCTTATTAATAGTATCTGGGCTGATCCAATGAAACCAATTGTTATTATGGAGGACAATACTTCAGTAAAATTCATTGCTGAAGCTGACTTTGTGGGAGCCCGTTCACGGCACATCGACTTAAGATATAAGAATGCAAGAAAATATGTGCAACAAGGATTCGTGAAACTACAATATGTGCCTACAAATGAACAGATCGTTGACGTGCTGAATAAACCACTGCCAGCTGACCAACACGAATACCTCTCTGAGAAAATGTGCCTTATGTGAACCAATGTCCCTGATGACTACCAAAGAAGGGGTGTCACGCTGAGAATTGCCAGCCAACAGAGACATTCAGTAGTTAAAGAGTTAATGTGTGCCTTCTCCCTCTTAATCACTCCCACAATTCACATCATATCCTTTTTAATCATATCCGTCTGCTTGCGTAGCAGCACATTCCATTCTGTTCTTTCCTCCCTGCAGCCATGCTTCGGCTGTTTAGCAAAGTGTCCCTCGCGGCACAGTTATTTTCTCTTTTAAATAAAGTTTGTTTATTTTGATTCCTGCTGCCTGAGTCTCATTTAAAATCCATCCCTCAACATTGCACCAACTTGAAATAGGCCATTTCTGGCCTCCAGAGGGTCTCTGGTGGGGGGAGGCCATTTTCACCCTTCCCAGAGCCTTCCCAGAAAGGCTCTGGAGCTTAGGAAAGGCAAAAAATGGGTGTGCCATCATGTGCCAAGAACACATGCTTATATGAGGGGGGCTGCATGGAATTATGGGTATGGGCATATGTGCATGTGGCACCCCCCCCCCGGCTCCCCCCCTTTTGGCACACAAACTAAAAAGGTTCACCATCCCTGATATATAAATATATATTAGTGTTGGCGAATATATATGTGTGTGTGTATATGTATGTGTATATATGATTTTAGAAGAGAAAAACTAATACAAGTTAACATAAAATAAAAAAGAAAAGAAGAAAGCAATTCAAAACATAAAAGTGCAAGAAATGAAAAAAGAAAAAATAGAAAAGAAAAAATGATACAGGGGAAGTAGCTTTTGTTATTCTTTAAATCAAATGTAAGTACAATTCTCAATTTATCTCTTACTGTAGAGCTGCAACATAATTAGCTTGTTTTTAGAATCTATTCTGTCTAATCATCAAGATTATAAGTTCATTTTTTTCTGTTTCCATAATAATAACATAAATATTATTTAAATACAGTACTTAAGAATGCCTCTACTTAAGAACTTTTCTAGATAAGAACCGGGTGTTCAAGATTTTTTTTGCTTCTTCTTAAGAACCATTTTCTACTTAAGAACCCAAGCCCGGAAAAAATTCCCAGGAAATTTGAGAGCGGCATAAAGGCCTGGCCAGTTTCCTGTCATTCCCCTTTAATCCTGGCCATCTCTGGGCTGCCAGAGGAGCCTTTCGGTGGCGCTTAAGGAGGCTTTGGCAGTCCACAGTGAACGAAGCATTTTCCTGTCCGCCATTTCAAGGTTCCCACAATGATCCTGGTGCCTACATTGTAATTCCACAGTTGCTTCACCAGTTTAGCTGCACAGCCGCTGAAACTCTGGATGCTGCACATCAATTACAAAGTAGTTCTTGTATTCACATTACGTTGCTACAATATCTTTTGATCAGTAATGCCTTTCTTGTGTGCCTGACTGAAATAACCAGGGAACTGGCTGAACATACAGAGATAATCAGAAAAAGAACCTCGGCATGATTAGAAATCAGATGTTTAATTTCCTACTTTTGTCTTATTTGGACTAGCATCAGCTGTACTTTTGCTATTTTTATGGAATTAGGAAAGTACATGAGGAAAAGATCTGAATCCGGTTTAGCCATCACTCTCTGTTAGTCCAAAAGGCTACTGGATTACGAATGATAGCCTGCATCATTCGACAACCCTCAGCTGATAAGACCCTTTGAAACATCCACATAAAAGGCAAAGAGGGCATTTCCAGGATCCAGGATCTGCTGTCTCTGCAGCTTCCCTGTGTTTTCAAGCATAATTTTGTGCCTGTTTCCTGACAGCTCATTAAACAAAGGCCTCTTGGTGCATATATTGCCTATCTTCCAGCTGAGATGGTAACATATTTATGGCACTCACAGATTGCTGGCTGTTTGCTTTTCTCATTTGTGGTGTCCTGTCTGCCAAATGCTTATCAGTCTTACAAAAAGGTGACAGTTCCTGTTTCTCTCCCCCCCCCCCCAACTGTTTTCTCTCCCTCCCACATTTGTCTCAGGAGCAATGGACTTGTATTTGACCCTCAAAGGCAAGAAGCAATATGATTAGGACTAGTCCCTGCAAGCCACAGATAAATGCAATCACACCAAGAAAGACAGCGGAGAAGTGCTCTAGGGAGGCAGCTGATGTCAGCAAAGATGATAGCTCCCATTCAGGAAAAGTGCTGGCAGTTCGTTAGTGAGACAGCTGGTTACATTGAGACCTTGTGGGATTTTGGCTTAAGGCACAACAAACTAGCAGGGCTTCGGAAGTACTGAGAATGTCTCTGGCTCTGTGTTCAAGGGTGATGGGAACTCTGTGCTTCTAATTGCCTGCTCCTTTTTCTGTCGTTAAAGTGTCATAATTATACATTTGAACCAATAAAAGCAGAGTGTGCTTTGAAAGCCTGGATTCTGCACAGTGATGAACGCCAAAATCTTTCCTCTCTCGTTTTTATGCTTGAAAGAGAAGAGGATAGATAATACTTTTTACAAGCTGAATAAAGGCAATCAGGCATTTGAACAGAAGTGCAGAAAGGAACTAAAGACTAGATAAATTTTCTGCACTCCCTTAACTTTTTTCCCACTAGCACATTGGAAAATGACAGGAAATGGACCACACACATATACATTCACACACATCCCAAAAGAGTACGCAGATTTTGCATCAAATCTGCACATGCTACATTGCCAAGATGCATGGAAATTTAGAACGTCTTACCATACTGTAAAAAAATAAGATCTAAAGATCATGGAGAAGATTTGGAGCAATATGGACCAATCAGTGAAGGGCCACACTTACTTTTCCCTACCGGATTGGTCCCAGAGGCCGGCGTGGGTGCGCACATGGGCAGCAGCAGACACACGCACGCCCATCTGAGAGTTTGCTTCTGCGCATGAATGGAAGCAAAGAAATCGGCAAAATTGTCAAACTCTCACGTGAAGACATTTACATGTGTGGGATTTTGGCGATTTTCGACGATTTCTTTGCCTCCACACATGTGTGGAAGCAAAATCTCTCACAGGGTGCATGGGGTTGTGCGGAGGTTTTCAGGGGTGCACAGGGACATGGCAGGGACACACATATGTGCACACATCTCCATTTCCGCTACCAGATCTGTGGATGCTGTCAAAGTCCCTAGTGAGGGCAATGTCCTCAAAAGGGACTAAGTGCAACCCAGCCTTGTGGGGTCACTCACGAACACAAATCCTAGAAAGAAGAACCTGGACACATTCTCTCTCTGGGTGAAGTGACATAGTGTAGAGCCATGTACTCCTTTTTATTTGGGAACATAAGGAAATGGGGCATAATTACATATGCATGTCAAATGATACATCCAACAACACAATTTCAAACGTATCTTCTGAGTTCTTCCTTTCCCATAGATATCAAGAAACAATTTCCTAGAAATTCTTTCCAAGAGCAGATGTTCTCACACCTAATTTCTCTGAAGTCTTCTTATCTCACTAATCTTCCTTAATTACTCTGTCGTCCTGTTGTATGCTTCAGGCAATGTAAATCCCCCCCCCCTTTGATCCTGTCCAGAGTGGTGAAAGCTTCCTTTATTGTGAGATGTTTATTTGAGCCGTTTTGTTTCCCTGTAGTAATTGCCAGGAATGCAGATTAGGCAGGTTAGTGTCCTCCTGTCCTGGTTTTATAGAATCAGGGTCAGGCAGAGTATTTTTTATGCTAGAGGTCCAGATTTTTAATACAATCCTATTCTAACATAATTTGCTATGCTGCAACACAGATCGGCGATCCCAGGCGTACCGGGAGCAGCCCAATACTGGGACCAATGTCTGCTTGATTTGCCTTCCAAGTGCTAGTTTGTTGATGGACAGTTTTTGCAGCCCTAATTTTCCTTTGGTCTTTAAACTGGTCTTGAACTGGACTGTTTAAAACAAATAGAGTATGTTTTCAAGCAGAGAACTATTCCATGTTAATTAGGATATGCCTACCATATCAAATGTAGACTATGTGAGGTATTGTGCCGATGCAGTGTTTCGAGGCACCTTCCTCCCCTCCTCCCAAGTTTGATTAATCCCTGCTGAGTTGCCACGTATGATGGGTGGGCAGCATCCAAAATGGGGATGACAGGTTGTTTCAGCTTGGCTTATTTTAGACTTATTTTCATTAAGCAGTGGAAGAATCCTTTCCAGTTTCCAGAAGAAAGGGAGCAATGTTTTCCTTTTGTTTCATGCCAACCCTATCTCCTTTCTTCGTGTTAAAGAAAACCTTCTGACAGGTCTGTCCACAATCCAACTCCTAAGTGATGCCAAAGAGCTTTCAGGCAACTGTCCAAGATATTTTCTTCCTAGCACTGTGCATTCCAGGAAATGAAGGATCCCAGAACTCACCGTTGTGGGTGAGAGATTCAGAGAGACATTCTCTGGTGTTAAGAAAAGTTCATTCTTGAACCCCAATGCTAGGTTGCTATAAGAGCCAAGAATAATATTACTCTCTCTCTCTCTCTCTCTCTCTCTCTCTCTCTCTCTCTCTCTCTCTCTCTCTCTCTCTCTCTCTCTCACGCACACACACACACACACAGTGAGAGAGAGAGAGAGAGAGAGAGAAATATATACTGATGTATGGAAAAAAATCAATAAAGGCTGAGCAAGATCATTGAACCTCAGGATAAGGTAATGCTTGTACCTATTAATTCCTAGATTTATATATACAACTGGATTATTATTTTTTTAAATAAAGAATGAAAGAATTCCACTACAAAGGTAATTCCAGCAATAGATTAATTATATTATTTCATTACACACTCCAAATGTAAATCAGATATGTTAGCACTGGAGTTTCCAATTGTTCTCTCTCATAAAATTAGTTAAACAGTAGCTGGTGTGTGTTTGTACATGAATATTCTTTGGTTGTAATTTGTCTCCCACAATCACATTTCACTTCCCTTTGGATTTTTATAAAACAATTAAAGGCATTCCCTTCTGCTTTCGATGCAATGCCTCTTCCCTCTCAACTCGTATGGAAAACATTTCTTGAATCAACAGAAATTGAAGCATAGCAGTGCTTTTTTACAGGAAGACTGAATTAACAGTAAATATTCCTCTGTTTTCTTTTATTTCAAAGCAAAATCAATTACTTTATTTTGGAGACAAGATGGACTGCAATCTCAAATTGATTTCCAACTGAGAAATCCATTACAACCAATATGCCAATTCCTTGGCAACCATTATGTATGTCCAGCAAAAGCCACACATTTGCAGAACAAGTATTCCTTCAATGGTTTGATTTGTTTGAAGGCAACTGAGAGACTGAAAATAAAGAGGCTGAAGCTGTCTGCCTACATCATTTTGAACTCCAGAGAATACCTTCTATTCACTTCCCCTACCTACCTTTAGTAGGGTTTTCAGGTGGACAAGTTTATCTAACAGCTACCAGTGATGGGATTCAAACAATTTAACAACAGGTTCTGTGGTCATTGTTAAGTGGGTGTGGCCAGATGGGTATATGACTGGGTGGGCATGGCTTAGTGGGCATGTGACTAGCTGGGCATGGCCAACTTGATGTCATTCACATGGGGGGGCATCTCATTTTTATTTATTTATTTATTTATTCATTCATTCATTTGTCCAATACACAAATACATAGGAAGAAAAATAGACATGTGATAATATAAAAGAGGGTGAAAGTGAACTTAGAGGAGAGGATATATGAAAGGAAGAGAATATATAAGATAGGTGAAAGAAAGGAAAGACAATTGGACAGGGGACGAAAGGCACTCCAGTGCACTTATGTATGCCCCTTACTGGCCTCTTAGGAACCTGGAGAGGTCAATCGTGGAGAGTCTAAGGGAGAAGTGTTGGAGATTAGGGGTTGACACAATTGAGTCAGGTAATGAGTTCCACGCTTCGATAACTCGATTGTTGAAATCATATTTTTTACAGTCAAGTTTGGCGCGGTTCATATTAAGTTTGAATCTGTTGCGTGCTCTTGTGTTATTGCGGTTGAAGCTGAAGTAGTCATTGACTGGTAGGACATTGAAGCATATGATCTTGTGGGCAATACTCAAATACTCATCTGGATTCTCCTCGCCTCTCCCCTCCCAGCCAGTCCTTACCTCGTCTTGCATTTTATGGTGAGAGAGGAAGCTTTTTCAAAGTCATCTTCCCCTCAATACTAGCCAGTAAGATGAGATTTTGCTATCAGAAGACCTGGTGTACATTTACAAGTATTGTTCATCACCATTCTCTTGGTAAGTCTGAATGGAGAAATGTATAAAGAATAACAGAATTGGAGAGATTTTGGTGGTTTTCTAGTCCAACCCCTACACATGCATGAGACTGTATACTATTATGGACTTCTGTAAAGCCTTTGATTCAGTAGTACATGACAAACTACTTCTAAAACTAAAATCTTATGGTATTACCGGATCTTGCATAAGCCCACCAGCATGCCTACTATCCCTGTCCTAATGTTCCCTTTTATTTGTATCTATTTCATGTGTTCATAATTATATTTTAATATCAAAATTATATTGTTATCTAATGTAGGCCTGAGAAAATAAAACATATACCCACAACTTCTAAAGGCCATTCCTCTGACTAATTGTTCTCACTATCAGGGAATTTCTTCTTTTTTCTACGTTGGATCTGTTTGATAGGTTTCCATCTCACAGATCCATCTCACAGGTACTTCCAGTTGAGCAACACCCATTCTATACCTGTACATTTGTTTTTGTTTTTTTTCCTGGCTAAGTGTACAATCTTTACTTTCCATTTAATTGCATTTAATTGGTGCATAGGAGGTTTTCCTCTTGTTTGCTGTAGTAGTTAAGGCATTCTGCTTTTATTTGATTGCAAATGCTTTTATATAGGCTTTTGAAGTTGGAAACTTGTCCTTTTTTGTTTTTCCTCCAGAGAGATTTTTTTCTTGTTTGTAATTTTCTTATTGAGATAGGGGGGTTATTTTTTTTTTCTTTATGGTACATGTTAGAGGTACATGAAGTCTGATGATAATTTTCATTTCGAGTAGGAATGTGTTGTAGAGGTCATCAGTAGTGTAGCATTCAGAGAATAGAGGTTTCCAGTTTAATGTTGAGAGGTGGGCTTCAATGAGTTCGTAGTTCGCTTTTTTGAAATTGAATTTTGGTGTTGTATTATTTTGGTGGATCATAGTGTGGCTTAGGTTGAGACTGAAGTTTATCATGCTGTGGTCGCTGTTGGAAAATGGTTCTGTTATTTGTAAGCCATATATTGCACTTTTGCTGTTGCAGAAGATGAGATCCAGACAGTTATCAAGTCTGGTATTGTTAATTACTAGTTGGTCAAGTCCCAGATAGGTGACGGTATTATATATAGTAGAATGGATGGGTTCTGTGCTGCATTCATTTAAGGACCAGTTAATGTGTGGTAGGTTGAGGTCTCCAAGGAAGATAATGGGGTAGGGGCAGTTGGTTGCCCACATTAGTAATGTGGATAATTTGTTAGCATGTTCGATGTCATAGTCAGGGGCTTTGTAGCAGAGTAAGAAGCGAATTGTGGTATTTAGGGATAAATCACAGACAATAGTTTCAGGTACAGATAAATCCTGTGCAACTTTGAGGATTTTTAGGTTCAGCGATTTTTTGTAGAATATAGCTACTCTGCCTCCTCTGCGGGAATCATGGTCTGAGCAGAAAACGTGATAGTTTTTTGATGTGATAATAGAGTCTGGGTAGGAAGCATTTAGCCATGTTTCGCATATAAAAATTATATTGAAGTTGGAGGTGTCAAGTAGAAGGAGGAATTCAGACATCTTGTTGACTAAACTTCTAGCATTTAATAGTTTACATTTGAGATTGGTCTTGTGTTGGGGATTGGTTTTGGGGTCGTTAGAGGAAGTAAGGGGCACACTTTCCTATTCTTTGTTTGAGGTGGTAGGGATGTCCATTTGTTGTTAAACTGCATTTGTTGTTAAACTGCAGTTTCAATTGCTTTAACCACTTATCTAGTAAAGCTAGGTTAATGTAATTGTTTGTCAGCTAATAAGTTGATCAGGCCAATAGACAGATAGTGTTTACTATCTAACCTATATAATATATGCATTTTTTTATAACTGCCAACCTTGCAGTATTGAGAATCAGATGTGATGGTCACTTTTGCAACAAAAATTCCATTGTTCCTACTTCTTACAAAAAGAGAAAAGGAATAAAATAAATCATGAATGGGAGTGCCAAATAACTGAACATACCTATTTGAGATCACAGCAGAGCTAGAACTTCAGCTACGGAGTTTGACATTAATAGCACAATCATTTGGTCATTCTCCTAATCTGCACCTGTTTATTTCCTATAAGTGGGTTAAATTATTAAAGGCTAACAATAAAAGAAATCTCAGTTTATGAAATTTGGTGATCTCCAGATATATGGACTTTGCCAAGTTTTTAGCAATGGACATCATCTCATAGAAAGTCTAGAAGTTGAAGCCCACATATTTGGAGGAGATGAAAGAGAAGAATATTGAACTAATGTGTATAATGAGATAGATGCGGGAATAAATAATGCAGTAGCCCAACAATTAGATTTTTAAAAAACAAAATAGATAAAAATGAATATAAGAAACAATATGTCAGTGCTTGGGAAAAGACCAACAACAGGAAGACAGAGAAGAGAAAAACAGATTTCTTAATTATAATTTCAAAATGGTTACTGATTTTGCCTGTTAGTTTTGAAGTATCCTTGTAATTTCTGAAGGCATACCTTCTTAAGGAATGTGTTCTTTCAAAATATAGATGCAAAAACTAGGACATTTCAATAACCACTTTAATTGAAGTTCCAACTGGCTGCATTCATTATCAGTAAAATATAAAAGAATACATTATGTGAAAACTCTTTGCCTGAAGGCAAACAAGGATGCACACAATATTAATAGTATATTGACATACAGGAGAAGTGCACTTTATTTCTCCTGACTATCAATTATTTCCAAAGATAAGAAGAATGGTTTTCTCAACAAAGTTTTTACTTCAGGGCGAACTTTTATAAAGACCTAGAAGTAACCTTGTCAGGTGAGAATATATCCTGAAACTTTCACAAAATCATTATGTCAGATGAATACTTCATTCAACGTTCTATATCTGTATTTGGCGTGTTCAGACTAGGAATATTTTGTTAGTTTTGAGGTAATCTCAGTCTGATTACCTACTTGCAGCTTTTGAACCTGATTTTAATGCATTAGAAAATTAAACTATTTAGTTTATCCTGCAAATATTTGAATTAGATGAATTTGTTGAGAATGTTTCCAATTTCTTTCAGCTCTGATATTATTGTCTGAAATCACCAATCTTTCTTTAGGAGGTGAGGGCCTAGGTGCAGAGCTGCCCAAATCAAGGAACATCATTAATATTTTCTTGACTAAAAGGCTGTTTTGCTAGCATTCACTTTCTAACCACATCTTATAAGCAAGAAACTGGATTGCTTCAACACTTCCTATGATCAGCGTTCATGCCCTCAGCATTCAGGTAGTGTATTACAGCACGCATTTCACACTTGGAGGGAAATTGAATAAGGACGCTCTTCTCTAACCTTCATCACAATACCAGTCGATGATCTACTGATCACTGGTACTGCTCGTTTGCTTCTGCTGGCTTCCCACTACACAATAGTAATACCAATTTCCCCCACAAACATTCCCCGTGTCGCCCTGGTCGCCCTCCAGTAGTTCTCAATCTTCCTGGGTGATATCTCCAGGCACCCTCGCCTTCCACAGCTCCCCCACAGCCTCCAAACCGTCTCTGGACAGTCTCCACTTGGCTCCAAAATGGCTCCTCGCAGTCTCCTCCTCCTCCTCCACATTGACTCTCCACCCCATGGCAACAGATGGTCCAGCCTTCCGCATCAGTTCAGTCACCCGCATCGACCGGCAGTCCCTCCAATGCCAGACGCCCCCATCATTTGGCGTCCTGGCATCCCAGGACTGTCTGTTCCAGCGGGTCTACTCCAGCAGGGCATAGCTGGCACAGCTGTCTCAGGTCGATCAGAACGACTCGGTCTCAATTCCTGGTCCAAGGCGGTAGACAGGTGGCTCCGGCAGCTCCCATGACTCCAGCAGTTCAAACAGTACTGGTGACTGCCATTTTCTGAGTCCCAGCTGATCGCCTGGTTGGCTCTCAATTTCTCACAAAGGGCGCAGCAGCTTCTTATCTCACTGGGGCTGCAAAAATAGGCTGCTGATTTCAGCCAAAAGTTCCCTATTTTGAGATGTTTGCCGTAGTCTGGCAGAGCAGCATCTCCTAGCTTGTTCCTGTTGCTCCACCGGAACCGGTATTTTATATGACCAGAACATATGAAAACAGTACGCACACAGAATAAATCTGTCACAGCTCTGATTTGTAATTTTTATTAGAAAGGATTTAGGCTATAATAGGAATTCCAAAACATGTCCTACTAAAATGAGAAACCCATATCAGGGCAATTACAAAGAAAAAGGGGCCTGTTTTTTCTCGTTTGTTTTAATATAAAAGGGAGAATGTTTGGATGTTTGTGAAGTCATTCTGTATGTTATTTAAAAAGATCACTCAACTATTTCCAAAACAATGGGAGAACCAGCCTCTCATGCCAAAAATTAAATTTACTTCTGGCAAAATAATAAGAAAAATACTTCCACAAAGTGGCTAATATTGCAGATTGTTTTTATAGAATATTATGCAAATTAATGGAAAAGAAAGTTAAGGAACTGAAGAAGTTTCTTGGATGAGAAATAAAGCGTTTTCAAAGGAAAAAACACCTTGGAAAAGCACTTTTAGAAAAGAAATTAAATATAATGACATAACCTGCTTTTCAGGGTTTTTTTTACAGAAATCTGTACTACTATAGAAAAGGGGTGTCAAATTCCCAGCTCATGGGCCAGATGTGTCACGTGCTGACCACACCCACTCCCAGTTTAGTGAGAGGGGAAATAGTTGATATGTCAAGTGATGCCACCATGATGATGCGAGTTTGACACCTCTGCCACAGAAGAATACTACGTTAGATAAAGGTAATTCTTGACTTACAACAGTTTGCTTAGTGACCATTTGAAGTTACAATGGCACTGAAAAGTGATTTATGACCACTTTTTAAACTTATGACCATTGTGGCATCCCCATTTTTTTAATTTTTTAGCTTATGTCACAGGTTAGCCAGGAATCACTGAGCACCTCCATGATCACATAACTTATATTTGGATGCTTGACAATTGACTCACATTTATAATGGTTTTGCAATGTCCTAGGATCATGTGTCACGTTTTGCAACTTTCTGATAAGGAAAGTCAATGCGGAACTCAGATTTACTTAATAACTGTGTTGCTAATTTAACAACTGCAGTGATTCACTTAATAAATGTGGCAAGAAAAGTTGTAAAATGGGCAAAAGAAATGAAATTCTCTCTGTGTGTCTGTTGGCTGGTCTCTTTAGGGGAAAAAAGCTTGCAAAATACAGAAACTCTTCTCGCAAGGGTGAGTAATTAACACCTTGGTCCTCTTCCCCCTACTATTTAACATCTACCTGAAACCACTGGGTGAATCATCCATTGGCATGGGGTGAAGTTCCAACAGTATGCTGATGACATTCAGCTGTACATCTCCATCACGTGTCAATTCAGTGAAGCAGTGGCTGTGATGTGCCAGTGCCTGGAGGCTGTGAGTGTCTGGATGGGAGTCAACAGACTCAAGCTCAACTCAAACAAGATTGAGTGGCTGTGGGTATTGTCTCCCAAGGACTGTTCCATCTGTCCATCCTTAGCTCTTGTGGGGTGGCAGAATTTTAACCCCCTCAAATGAGTCCTCCAAATCCACAAGTGAGATTAGAACAACACATCTTGGCTGTGGCTAGGGGGACCTTTGTCTGGTGCACCAGTGGCAGCTCTATTTGAATTGGGAATCTCTACTCACAATCACTCATGGCCTTACCACCTCATGGCTCAACTACTGCAATGCGCTCTATTTGGGGCTACCCTTAAAGAGAATTGAGAGACTACAATTAGTCCAGAATACAGCTGCGTGAGCTGTTGTGGGTGTGCCTCAATACACCTGTATAACACCAATACTCTCTGAGCTGCATGGCTTCCAATCAGTCTCCAGACACAATTTGAGATGTTGGCTATCACCTATAAAGCCCTACATGGCTTAGGACCAGATTATTTACGGGGCTGTCTTCTGCCTCACACTTCCCAGAGACCGGTTAGAACCCATAGGATTAACCTTCTTCAGGTCCCATTGGCTGGCTCTGCTGGCAGGCCTCAGGACGTTGAGCAATAGCATCAAGCTCCAGCCCAGAAGTATGAATGGTTGTATTAATAGAGTTTTAACTGTTTTTATATTATTTTTATCTGTTGTATGCCCACCCAGAGTCCCAAAGGAGTTGGGCTGCTCCAAATCAAATAAATTAAATTAAATTAAAAAGAAGATATAGTAATAGAACATATCAATGAAAGAATAGAAGAAGAGATATAGGAATAGAAGAAAGGTATAGGAGATATAGGAGAGCAATAGGACAGGGGACGGAAGGCACTCTAGTGCACTTGTACTCACCCCTTACTGACCTCTTAGGAATCTGGATAGGTCAACTGTAGATAATGGAAGGGTAAAGTGTTGGGGGTTTGGGAATGACACTATGGAGTCCAGTAATGAGTTCCACACTTCGACAACTCGGTTACAAAGTCATATTTTTTACAGTCAAGTTTGGAGCGGTTAATATTAAGTTTAAATCTGTTCTGTGCTCTTGTGTTGTTGTGGTTGAAGCTGAAATAGTCGCCGACAGGCAGGACATTGCTGCATATGATCTCGTGGGCAATACTTAGATCTTGTTTAAGGCGTCTTAGTTCTAGGCTTTCTAGGCCCAGGATTGAAAGTCTAGTCTCGTAGGGTATTCTATTTTGAGTGGAGGAATGAAGGGCTCTTCTGGTGAAGTATCTTTGGACATTTTCAAGGGTGTTAATGTCTGAGATGCGATATGGGTTCCAAACGGATGAGCTGTATTTGAGGATGAGTCTGGCAAATGTTTGCCTCTGATAAGCAGTGTGAGATTGCCAGAGCAGAAGCTATGTAGGATTAGGTTTACAACTCTTGAAGCCTTCTTGGCTATGTTGTTGCAGTGGGCTTTGGCACTTAAATCTTTTGTTATTAGTATACTGAGGTCTTTAACTGAGTGGGGATTATCTGTGATAATTTGATTATTCAGTTTGTATTTGAAGTTCAGATTCTTCTTCCCAATGTGTAGGACAGAGCATTTGCTAGTTGAGATTTGGAGTTGCCATGTGTTAGACCACTCATAACCAGAGTTCAAGTCTTTTTGGAGAGTAGTTGTGTTATCGGTGGTGTTGAAAAGTTTTACATCGTCGGCGAAGATGACACAGTTGCTTGTGATGTAATTGCAAAGATCATTGATGTAGAGAATGAAGAGCATTGGTCCCAGTACACTACCTTGGGGAACACTGCTTTTAACTGGGATGGGGGTGGATATGGTGCTTCCTAATTTGACCACTTGTTGTCTCTTTGACAGAAATGCTGTAATCCAGCTATGGAGGGATCCTGAGATGCCATAGGATTTGAGTTTTAAGAGTAGTTTGTCGTGGACCACTGAATCAAAGGCTTTGCAGAAGTCGATATAAATTGCATCTATAGATTTCCCTTGATCTAGATGAGTTGTCCATATATTTTTGCAGTGGAGGAGCTGCAGGTTGCAGGATAGTTTTTTCTGAAACCAAATTGTTTGTTAGAGAGCAAATTACTAGCTTCTAGATGGAGAGTCTACTTGGGTTAGGTCGTTAAGGGAGTTTGAACACTATTTATTATAGTGTAAATGAACACTATTTATTATATTATTTGGTTAGCTATTTCGATGCCTTTCAGTAAAGATGCAGGCTACATTTTTTAAAATTTAAGTAAACCAAACAGTGAGGCTGAGATGGTGGTAAGCTTAAGACGTCATCCAGCCAGCTCCAAGGTTCAGTAGCATTTTCAACTTAAATCACCTGAATCCCAATACTTTGTTGTATGCCTTCAAGGCTCAGTTTTCCTTTATTCATTACACCATAAGTCTTATTAGATTAATTGAACCAGAGGACATTATTAGCAAAATCAGGTGCTGGAATATTATCTGAAATAAACCTCCTCTGAAAAACACATCTTTATGATAATCATTTCCTCCATCCCTGAGGCTAATTAGTAGTCAAGACAAGAGAACTACTGAGGACAGTTCTCTGGCTCGTTTTGCTTGTTCGCCTGTGAATGATGCTATTAATATTGCAAGAAAGTGCTTCACTCTGCCTTCCAGGCCTGTTTCTCCAACAAACAGCAATGACTTTGGCTATTCAGTTCCTTTCCTCTCTCCCAGCATCAAAATTACATTTAGATTTATGTGTACCACATAAGCCATAAATTTAAGCTCAGCATTTGTTATAGTGTTCTTCCTTGCTAAATTTTAGTGTTCTTTGCAAGATAGAAAATCAACATTTTGAAAGTTGATAGAGGAAAAATAGACGTGTGTTTATTTTTTAAAAAGCCACCCAATATAAACCAGTATAATCCATAGCTTCACCCAAAGCCTATGTGTAATAACTACAATTGTGTAAATTGAAAGGAATCCAATTAATGGTGGTGATAAGAGAACAGAATTTCTTTCACTTGTATCAAGTTTGTCATTTAAAGTCCAGGCGAGACATTGGGAAAGAGAACATGGGACTTGAAAACAGAAGGCCTGCTTATTATTCTATTCATGTAAAAAGAATATATGGAAGTAAAAAAGTGGTCCTTTAGGTATTTGGAATGGCATGCCCAAGTGAGAAGAAGCAATTCGCTGAAGAGAGAAAAACACTATTTGCATTGAGTTTTCGGTTTGGAGCGGAGAGAAAATTAAAGAGTGAAAATTAGAATGCAAGGCGATTCTCATAGTCAGATGCTGAGTTAGTAACTATACCATCTGCTGTAGGAATATTTATGTGTTTGTAGAATGTTCTGCTTTCAATCTGCAAATAAATAAATAAAAATATCAAGGGTATTTCCAGTGTTCAATGCTATCTTCTCAAATCTGTATCCTATACTTTTGTGTCTGGACTCTATCGTTATTCAGGAAATGGAGGAGAATTCACCATAAATTATGGAGAATAAACTATACTTGCTGCATGGTAATCATGTGACCCGAAGATACAGGATTTTTTTTAAAAAAAAAAACTTTTTTGAGATCTGCATTACAGAAAAAGTAGTTAAGACTCTTTGGATGTTTATTGCATCTCTTTATTGCAGTTCTTTTAGGGCTTTCCATTCTAAGGCAGGGATATGCTAAACTATTGTCTCATTTATACAAAATCCTGGGTTCAATCACTACCTCTCTCTAATTAAAATAATTGTTGAAGGTTATGATAAATTTCTGATATAAATTTTGAAAACCTATTGCTTTCCAGAACTGCACAGTGCTGAGTTTCTTGTACTGATAGTCCACCCTGTTTCACAATGTCTTCATATATGGTTCTTTGCTTTGCTCTATACGTATAAATAAGATGTTCTTCCTCTTATTTAAATCAAAAGATTTAAATATGTTGAGTAATATGTAGAGTACATAAAGCCTAAGCCAGTCTATTAAATCATTTCTTGAGTAGCTTCCCAGCACCCTTTATCAGATTCAAAAGGAGTTTCCAACAATAATAATCAATAGTGGAGTTCTGTTTTTTCATTCTGCTTGTTCAGAATTACTTAACATCTATTTTAATAGGTGTTAACATTATATTGTTCTGGAAATTCTACTATTCTTTCTCTTTTTAGTGGGCAATAATCTAGTCCCTTCACTGATATAAAATACCCCGTCTTCAACCTCATAGTTTATCCACTTTAGAACCAGGTTATTGTCTCATAAAATTGTTGCAATGGCAGTATTAATGCTGGCTATTATTTTTAGAGGCCAGTTCATAAACTTCATCATAAAGATTTATGTCTTTTTTTACTTGCTTAAAGTTTTCAGACTGTGGTCCATATCCTTCCATTGATTTTTTTTTTCCCTGCAGAAAATCCAGGTTGTTTTTATATTATTGTTGCAATTGGTTCCTCCTTTGTGATTTAATGCTGCAACATCAAAATGATGCAATTTTATTCGTAACATAAATTTATTAATGTTGTACTGCAGAATTGATGCCATAAAACATAATCACTCTCAGTCCAAAGGGTAAGTGCCATGCGGATCTGACACAACTGTGCATCATTGTGAGAAGCCACCATTTTTCTTAATATTAGCCTATGAAAACAAAGTTATCTTTGAGTGATGTTGCTATTATTTTGCTGATGGCGAATCCAAACAGAACATTGTTCCCAGCTTGAAACAGTAGAGAGAACACAACACTGGCATTTACTTTCAGACACTACCCATCATCAAATAGCACCTGAACAAATAAATAATGTACAGATTAAAAAACAAGTTAAAAGTTCAGAGGGGAATGATGGGGAAAGAGTAAAAAAGACATTTCATAGGCAAACCTATGAAGGTTTCACTGAAATGAACAACACAGAACAGCAGTGTTTAATGGTTGTTTACTTATCTCACCTTGGTCTAAAATTTCTGTCTGTTTTCTTTATTGTTTATTAGAAATAGATATACCATCATAATATTGCAGACTGGCAGTATTTTAAGTGATACTGTTAATTAAGTGGGTATATTGAATAAACATAACTTTGAGTTGCAAATAACACTGATTTCCTTGTTGTCTTCTGTGACATCTGTGAAAAAAATTCAGTTGAGCAGGCATGAAAATGTGCCGTTCAAACACTATACTTTTCCGTACACACCGAAAAATAATTAGAGGGAACATTGCTCAAGATCCCCCACTCAAGCGCCACACGGCCATATGAAGCCACTGAGATTCCAGGTGAACCAATGACCTCTGGCTGAGACAGATCCGATCCTGAGGCATCCTCCAAGGCCTTGCCATTAACAGGTTGACCAGATCCATGCACCATTTATGCCTGGGTCAATGAGGGGTTAACAAAACCACTTCTGCTTTCTTTGCTAACGCCTTCCTAATCACTGGTGTATGAAGGGCAGGGGGCAGAATACACATAAGAGACCCTGAGGCCAGGGACCCACTCCACCCCTGTGAAGTAAACCTGCTGAAAAACCTGGGGAGCTGGATGTTGACAGGGGATGCGAACAAATCTGAAACAGGACTCCTGAATCAAACCAACAGCTCCTAAAATAGGGAAGGGTGGAGGCACCATTCTGAATGATCTACCATGGCCCTGTTCAGGCAATCTTCCTGTATGTTCTGGGCACCTGCAATATTCTCCACCTTGAGGGACAGTAGGTGTTCTTCCGTCCAGAGACCCAGAAGCTCGGCCTCCTGCATGAGGGACTTCTCACATATAGTGACCAAATCATTGTTGGAGAAGTCCAGGATCCTGTCTCCTCTACCTGAGACTGAGCCAAAACTGGGTGCTGGCTAGCAGTGTGACCAAAGAAAGATCACATGTTCAGTCTCCATGCAAAAGAATGGATCAATACCCATTCCATTCCTGGCCTCTTTCTTCTTTGCCCTATGGAGAACCATAAATGTTGCGTTGTTTCTTTTTTTAGTCAACTTCCTAAGAGTTTGTTTGTTTTGCAAAAGAAGTTTCTTTTTTCTTACTTCTACTTTTAGAATTTGTTAGAAAAATATTTTAATTAAGTTTAGAGCATTTTTTAAAGAAACTGTGAAAGATACCTTCCCTCCACCTACCCGCATTTTCATTATCCATCTTTGTACACTTTGCCCTGCTATCTTTTCTTAATGTAAAAAAAGTTCCAGGGGGATAAAATGCAATGGGAGTTAAGCTGAGGCATGGAAAATTAGAGACAGAGGGACTCCTGACACAATGAGAAAGTAGGACTGATAATAGGTTCTTGGAGGAAAAATAGAACGTAAAAGTAATAACTAAATAAAGAAAATATGTGAAATAGCAGTTCACATGAAACTATGACCAACTCCTGGAAATACATCATATTTTCTAATTTATGTCAAATTTTTCATTAAATCAAGTAGTGAAATCAGTTTTACTTCTACAAAAGGACAAGGGCATCTTATATGTTAGCCAATATTATATAGTAATACATGGAAAATTGTATTTTAATTAGTTAAAATTAATATTTAACATAACATCAAAGCTGCCATTTGAGAGACCAATATAATTGCAAAATTGATAAGGGGAAACAAGCCATCAACAAGGATTTACAATGACTATAGAAAAATTAACTGAGCTTAGTAGATTGACAAAAATCCAAATGACTTTTGCTTGGGCATTCAATAGAAAAACAAACAGAAGGACTTACATGATCATTGCATTTGGTGTTATTGCAACAATGCCCAAGGACTTACTCCTTCCAGTATAGATTTAATTTGCCAAATTACAGATCTTCTTTATACAAAGATATAAATCTTGTTTGACTTTAATGGCATTGACTCTGCATAATTCTTTTAACACTCTGACTTGAAAAACACATTGTAAACATCCATAATAAGTCTTGACCTTAACATCTCCACAGTTTCAGCAGTGAATACTTGAGGTTCAGAAGTAACTTTCAGGAGATGGTAAATGCTTACACAGTGATACCTCTACCTAAGAACTCTTCTATTTAAGAACTTTTCTAGATAAGAACCAGGTGTTCAAGATTTGTTTGCCTCTTCTTAAGAACCATATGACTGGTGGAATTTAAAAAATGGTATTAATAGTTAATTATAAGATACAATGAATTAGCATATAGTTTAACTAACTTAGAATGTATATTCTTTCATTTTTCTTTTTCTTCTGTATTACTAATAACTTCTCTCTTTTTTTGTTTAAGTATAGAATATCTTAAAATGTAAAGAGATTTAAATATTAAGTTTAATATTATAAAAATAGAGTTGAATTTAATAAGAATGTAACTTACATGTGTGGTATTACTGCTTGATCTGACTACAGTTAGGTTTTTTATATTTCTGTAATAGTTAGACTTCTATTACAAGTGGAGCAATGGCAGCTCCTTAAATGTTTAATGTTGTATGTCTTTGTCTGTGTCTTTTTTTTTAAAATCAATACAAATATTTTTTAAAAAAGAAAAAAAAGAACCATTTTCTACTTAAGACCCGAGCCTGGAAAAATTTCCAGGAAATTTGAGAGCGGCATGAAGGCCCGGCCAGTTTCCTGCCATTCCCTCTTTAATCCCTGCCATCTCGGGCTTTTCTGGGCTGCCAGAGAAGCCTTTCAGTGGTGCTTAACAAGGCTTTGGCAGCCAGAGTAAACAAAGCATTTTCTGTCTCTGGGCACTTGGAGAGAGAATAAACCACTTCACTGTGGTGACTCCCTTGCGCTGCCTCCCATACATCCGGTGCGAGGTTGCCTCCTGGAGTGTCTGGGCATGGAAAGGAAAAAGGGGATGTTTTGCCCCGGCCAGATCAACTCGGCTTCAGTCAAACCAAGGAGTCACCACAGTGAAGAAAGACGCCAGCTACAAAGCGAGGAGTGAGAGGAGAGGGAAGCCCTTCAGCATGGGAAGGACGAGAAGGCTGGTAGCAGCAGCAGCAGCAGCAGCTTTCGGTCAAAGGAGTGGGAGGTTTCCCCCCTCTCGCCCTGGTTTCTCTTTCTGGAGCAGTGTATGGGAGGCAGCCTCATGCCGGGTGTCTAGGAGGCGAATGCTCCTGCTCGCCACCTCAGAGTTTTTAAGCCTTAAAGTTTTGGATTATTTTATTCACCTCACCTCACCTTCTTCCTTCGGAAGCGACTCTCCTCCTCCTCTTCTTCCTCCTCCTCTCCCACCCAAATTCCGAGCTTTTATTTCTTCTCTAATGGTTTTGTATGCATTATTTGCTTTTACATTGATTCCTATGGGAAAAAATTGCTTCTACTTACAAACGTTTCTACTTAAGAACTAGGTCACAGAATGAATTAAGTCTTAAGTAGAGGTACCATCGTATATGCATTATTTAAATTCATGATGAACGTCTTTATAAGAACATAAAAACATATATAATCAAATAGTTATCAAATCCAAGCAGGTAACCATAATCTGAATACTACTCATACAGATAGTTGTTGCTTAACAGTGATATTGTGATTGAAAACATGATCTCTAAATGATATGGTTGTTAAGCATGATATCACATGACCATGCTGCTTAATGATATGAATTCCGAAAGTCCTGATTGCTGTAGTTAGATGAATTGTGCATAGTCATTAAGGTGAAAACTTCATATGACCGCAACCTCATGTGATAAGTGAGTTCCTTTCAGTTTTCTCATTGATTTTGCTCATGGGAAATCAGCGGTGAAGGGGGTCATGTAACCATGGTGAATGCTGCAACAGCCAGTATTTCTAAGACCATTTGAAAGTAGCACTTGTTGAGTACCATTGTAATTTTGGTCCTGAAAGAGTGGTCAATAAGCAAGAACCACTAGTATAAACTCTGTGCTGTCCCCAGAGACAGAGATAGTTGGACTGTATTTAGGCATGTCTCTTTAAGAGGGGAAATGTAATGAAATTGCACTCTGGGTAATGTAGTTTTACAGGTGACCCCATTTGTGTATTCCTATTGGCTCTGACTCGGGATGAGGTGTAATTGGAGAGAACATTCCAGAGGGTCTTTGTCTTCACTCACTAACTCAGCCAGCTACACCTAGAGCCTGGGTCAATTCAACCTCTTTTTTACCTGCACAATGGGAAAGATTATACTACAGAAGAATCGCATCATAACTGTGAGTTATTGTGAGAATTCCTGTAATAAAATTATCTGTGATATCTCTTTGTGCTGAGTTATCTGACTGGGAAAAGTTGAGCTTGTACCAGAACAAACTCTACTTAGTTCTGACTATGCACTATTATTAATTTCTATTTCAGCATATATTAAAAGGCAGTTGACACAATGCTATACTCAGTGCTATACAAAATACAGTGTAGCTGTGACTAAAACAGTTAAGTTTCTGCCCATCTGTTACTATCTAGCAGAGTATCCATGCTTGGGACTCCTTGATTAAACAAAGTCATCTTTTGGGATCTGTGAAGTCTGCCTTTTCTGTAGCATTGCCTATGTTGTGGAATGTAGCTCCACTCAAGATTTGTATGATCCATATGATTTGATGATGTTTGGATAGGGAGATAGGACTCCTTGCCTTGTGATGATGATGTTTGTATTATGGCTCTGCTGGACTTATCTTCTCAGGATGAGGAGGAGGAGGAGGAAGTGAGATTTTACAGACGATAACATTGAAAAGGTACTGTGTAGTCTAAAACAATCTATATTTATTGAACCTGGTGGATTATATGCCTACTTCTTTTAAAAGCTTTCCACTGCCACATCAGAAACTCTAAGCATAATCTGTGAGATATCTTCCAGAACCAGCTCCTTACCCAACCTATGGTACCTAGCCACAGTCATTCCTATCTTCATAAAGGGATATCCCAGCCTAATTGAAAATTATACGATCAATCTCTTTATGTTGCGTCACCTACAAAATCATGGAATCTGATTCCATGAATCAGTACCTTCCACCTAACTCTCTAACAAACAATTTGGTTTCAGGAAAAGAAATTGTTCTGTAATCTGCCAATTTCTACACTGCAAAAATATATGAACTGCACAATTCGACCAGGACAAAGCAATAGATGCAAATTACATAGATTCTGTTTGTTTATTATTAGAGTTGAAAGGGACAAGTCATCAAGTCCAACCCCCTGTTCAAGCAGGAAACCTTATACCATCCCAACCAGATGGCAGTCCAATTTTCTTTTGAATGCATCAAGTGATGAGGTATTCACAACCTCTGCTGGCAGGATGTTCCACTGGTTGATCGCTCTCACCATCAGAAAATTCTTCTTTATTTCCAGGTTGAATCTCTCCTTCGTCAGTTCCATCTGTTGCTCCTGGTCTGGCCCACTGGTGCCCTGGAAAATAGTGTGATCCCCTCCTCTCTGTGGAAACCCCTCAAATATCTGTATACTGCTATCATGTCCCCTCTGGCCCTCCTTTTTGCTAAATTATCCATGTCCATTTCCAGCAACCTCTCTTTGTATGTCTTGGTTTCCAGTCCCTTTATCATTTTAGTTCCACTTTTCTGTACTTTCTCTAGAGTTTAATGACCTTTTTGTAGTGGGGTGACCAAAATTGAATGCAGTTTAATATATAACAGGATGGTCAATACATTATGGAGTTTCATATACCAAGGACAATATTTTATTATAATGTGGGAAACATACATAGTGATAATAAACAATGTCAGGACAGGCTTGTAAACCGAATAGGTAACAACGTGATAGTGCTCATAATTATTTTGTTTTGAGATCAATGTTCAGTTTTGATAAAATGTTGAAACCTATTTTTCCACAGTCTGGAAACATTATTTGCTGCAGTTTGTGTTTAATTTATCTAAATAAGAAGTATGTGCAAACATTAATAGGCTGTTGTCTCTTGAAATTAAAACTATAGAGTAACCGATGATGGTGCTGGAAAGGAGCTCTTATTCCAAAATATCATCAGATATTCTTCAGACTATTTCAGACAAATAGTGTCCCAACTTTAACAGCTCTCATGGTGAGAAAATTCCAAACCTCTCTGTTTGTCAAACTTTACTTATTCAGTCCAGAGATGAGTTCCTCCCGGTTTGCACCGGTTCTATAGAACAGGTAGCAAACCACTGGTAATGTCACAATGATGTCACAGAACTGGTTCTGTCGGTGCAGATCTGTAGACGCACCACTTTTGGGGGGGAAAATTTTTTTGAAAAAAAAATTGGGGGGAGGTTTTTTCTGGGTTTTTTTCCTTCTGCGCAGTGCACATGTGCCACCATCTTGTTTACAAATGGGGTTTTTTGGAGTTTTTTGAGACTATTTGGCACTGCGCATGTGTTCTCCCATGCAGTGCAATCTCGAGGCATGGGAGGAAGCGAACCGGTGGCAAGGTATGTTAGAATCCACCCTGATTTAGTTTTGTCCTACTTTCATGCAACATGATGAATAAATCATATCCTTCTCCTTATTTCAAGCATTGCAAAATTGCTGTCTTGTTTCATCTTAGTACTTATTTCTGACACATTGAGTTACTAGCAACAAAGCAACACAGACCTAGCTCTAAAAAACCAAAATGAGTTACCACAAACCTTCATTCACATCCTTCAAATTTTCTTTCCTAACAGTTTTCTGTAAATTATACAATTCTAGTGTATTTATTTATTTATTTTATTTATTTGTTGCATTTATATGCCACTCACTCCGAAGTGGATATTTGTTCAGATATTGTCTATGTATCAAAAGGGATATATATGTATATTCCAAATTTACTCCAAATTAGAAAATTAACATCAATTGTTAGCTTTCAGTATTTATTACTTGACAATAGGTAACCCTAATGATGTCACTCCAGCAAGGTCTGGAAAATTGAATTATCTTTCATTGAGTGGTAATTGCATTTTCTGAAAAAAAAAATTGAAATATTTTACATATATATGAACTGAATTCCTCTGAGAATCTAAATTACATTTGTGTTTCTTCAAATCTAAGGAAAAGTAAGTAGTTAGGGTTTTTTTTCTATTTTTCCAGTCAGGGAAAATGTTTAGAGGGGTTTTTTTTTCCTTCTTGAATTGAGTCCATAGTTAAATATTTGTATTTTCATTCATTTAAAGTCCAGATTTTTTATTAAACCATCTCTATTGTTATCAAAATGTTTCAGTGGATTTTTATTTCATATACTGTACTTTTATTCTACATTGTTCTATGATTGCTCTCTCTTTCTTTCTTTCTTTCTTTCTCTCTCTCTCTCTCTCTTTCGCTCGCTCGCTCTCTCACCACCCCCACCAATTCTGCAAAGGTCAAGTCAAGATCTTGAATAGCAGGCCATGGTTAATGTGGAATGTAAGTGAACCCAAGAATATCCCTTCTGACTGATAATCAATTTAAAACAATGAGAATGTTCTGCCTTTTGATTAAAATGTAACCTGGAGCACTTGGGGAAGTGGCCCAGTAGCCCACAGGCTAAATTCACATAGAAAACTTTCTAGTGTTTGTGATGGCCTCATTTTCAAAAAGACCCTTGTAGGTGTATTTCCCATAATCTCTGCAATGATTTTTCAGATGTTTTAACTGTATTCCTATCAGCTACTTTCACAGAATATATTGGTAAACAGTTAATATGTGTCCATATTAACAAACGGGAAGGAAAATATGTTTGCCAAGCAGGATTTTCCTTATTTTCAGAAGCAGATTGAAAATTAGATGATGAAATGATGACTTCACTTGAGTATCAGATGACATTAGAGATCAAAATCTATTACATAATTTGTTGTAAATGGTTATAACACACATTATCTTGTCAAAAATAAATTAGACGTTTTATGGCTGCACAAATAAGTAATTTAAATTTTTGGCTCTCAGGATTTCTTCTGATGCTGCTTACATTAAACTAAAATGTAAAACAAAGAAGAATTGAGATTGAAGATCATTGCTAATGTTCACTCCTACCTTGTGTTGGGCATTAGTTTGCAGCTAAGTAGCTATAAAACTGTATCAGTAACACTAGTCCTGTACTTGCCCATTACAGTCTTGTCTAATGATACCTACTTTGATGTAATAATTGATTTTTTGCATGCATCCCTTTGTTCTTGAAGACACAAATAAAACACAATGACCAATGTCATTAAATATTATTTCAAAAGCAAGTAAAATAAAATTGTAAACTTAAGAATATAATTGAGATTCATTCCATGAATGATAAGAATATCATGGGTATATCATTTAGACAATCTCCAAAACTTTGAGGAAGATTATTTTTTTCAGCGATTAAAACTGAAGAACACTTTTATGAAATTAACTTTTAATTTCTTCAATTCTTGTGTTGCTTCCTGGATTAAGGAAATTTTCATATATCTCTTGTGATAATCTTCCTTCATCTTTTGTCATTTCACATCTGTTATCTTCTAACTTTCAATGGTATGGGTGTTACTTTTTCTAATTCAATTCACTAACTTCTCTGTGACTTATCCTTCTGTCATCCTTGGTTCTACAACCTAAGCTTCACTACCCACTTATACTTTACTTTTTCTTTTTTTTAACTATCATGTCTGCTCATTTGCACTAAATACTGAACTACAGTGGCTAATTATGTAATTATGTCCACAACAGTTCTGAAGTTCAATGCAACATTTTTGCTCCTGTGATCTTATATTTTGGAGCATTGCTATTATTAAAAACTGTGGTAGGTAGAAGTGTTCATAGTCATATCTATTTATTATCTGTGGGGAGAGGTGTCTTTTTTTAAAGAACAATCTGCTGCTAAAGATCTGCTTTATAAAAAAGTTTAGCAGGCCAGGTTGCAAGGCTGCCAGACCATTGTGTCCAGTAAAGAGCTACCAAAGAACGATCTTTCTGGTTTGTGACTAGAACAGAAGGAGGTGTTCATTACAATCTGCTGGAGCTTTTGGAAACACTGACTCTCTAGCAAGACGACCATCCAAGAGTATCTACCACCCAGTGGTAACACATACACAACAGTCATCTACTGTTTATAGGTCAATAGGTTTCTCATCTCTCAAAGATCATCTGGTCTCTTGCAGTGTGTCTAGTGTCTTTGACATTCCATTGTTTGAAACTATATACGGTATTTCCTGCCGTCTCTTGGCAGCTTATACCCTTCAACTGCTGCTAACCACAAAGAATATTAGCAAAAAGCAGAGGGATAGTAACTATTTTCTCATGCAACAGTGAATTGCCTTGGCTAGAATGCTTGAATGGCCATGCCTAAGGCCAACAATCAGGTCTCTCCCCAGCTTTTTGGAAAACAGAAAAGGAGAGACTGACAACAACAGCTGCCATGCTGGCTTGTCTTTGACAAATGATCCTGTCACTCTTCATATTGATTAGCAATCTTATAATATTTCACTTCAAAAACACAGATGAGGCTGAGAAAACTCAAGAGAACAGCACTGTTTGCTTAGAAGTCTGTTGTGCTTAATGTCTGTTTTCATGTATAAGAAAGATTTCTAGATAGTCTTCAAAGAATGATTGAAATCATTTTTTTAGATCCTATGATATCACATCTGTCTTAGCTTGCCATTAAGATTACTTAAAGAATAATATATCACTGGGAGCAAAAACTATTTTTTTTATTCACAGAATCATCTATAGCCACATCATTCTTAAACATTTTGGATGCGCTCCATCAGAAGTCCTTCAAAGCTATAACCAAATTTAATGTTAGTGAAAGTAAAACTGTGAACTACATGACTGGAAAATCAACCGTATCTCCCTTATTTAAATATATAGCTTTTATCATGGTTGCCACAACTAATCTTTGTAGGATATTTCCTGTTTTCTATTCAAATATTTTAGAGGGCTAGAAGAAGGCAATTCAAGACAGTTTTTTCCTGTTTTTTGGCCAACCCCAAAGGCAGTGGAAAATTCTGAAAGGTTCTCTTGTTTGGACAACACTTTGAGGAAATTACCCCTTTGAAGCTGCTTCTCATCTAAAGAATGAAGCAAAATCTCTGTAGTGCTTTGCTACACATTGCTATAATAGGCTTCCACTTTTAGTAGTCAGGAGTGGTTTCAGGTTAAAGTGAAAATCTCTATAAAGCAGATATTACGCTTTTATGTGGCAAGCAATGTTTCTCCACAACAACATGAAGCAACTCACTAAAGTGACCTTTTATGGATTTGGTAGTCCACCGACAATACAGGCAGTTCTTGCTTAATGGTCAGTCATTTAGCAACCATTCAGAGTTTCCATGGCCTCTACAAAGTTACTTACAACCTAGTTCCCTTTTTTTTCTACATTAATGGAGCAAGCTATTCTGCTGGATGTGCTAAAGATCAAATAAGGTGTATTTCTAGAATTCTAGAGATCCACAACCAGTGTTCCCTCTAATTTTTTGGGGGGTGGGCAGAAAAGTATAGTATCTGAGCGGCAGTCCCTTTGGGACTGGACGGCACAGAAATAATAAATAAATAAATAAACAAACAAACAAACAAAAAACCCACCCTGTTTTGCCTCAGAGAATTTCAAAATAAAATACTGTACTGTGTGTCTATAACAGTGAGTTCATAATAGGGCAACTCTATCAATATCAAAATGCCACTTAAATAGTTGAGCTAGTTTCAAACTAGATTTTGATTTTCTTTCTCTCTTCCTTACTCCCATTCTTTTTCTTTTTCTTTTCCTTCCTCTCTTTTTTCTATCTGTTTCTCTCTCTTCCTCTCTTCCTCTCTTCCTCTCTCTCTCCTTCCCTCTCACTCTTTCCCTCTCGGCTTCTGAGCAGGTTTGGAAAACTCTGAGTTGATGATGATTTTTAAGTGAGCGATTGCTCACTGCTCAGCTTAGAGGGAACTATGTCCACAACTTTTCCAACATAAAACAGCCTTGGAGATTTTCCTTGATAACAGAACACACACACACACACAAAGATGGAGAGAGAGAGAGAGAGAGATAGACGCAGAGACACACATACACCCTCCAGGCAGCTGCTCATTCTTACCAAAGTTATTCTGGAGAGAGAGAGAGAGATCAAAGACAACTCTTGTAAGGCTATGGTAGGGTTTCAATTATATGGCAATATAGGAAACAGAACTCAGTGTATACCATAGCTTCCTGTGTCTTTGATAGTCCAAGAAGCTGAATACTAGCTGAGAATAATCAATAAGTTCCACTTAATCTTTTATTTTAAAGAGGTGTTCATCATTTGATTTTTAAAAGATCCTGAAACTAAATGTTCAGAAATCCTCATACTAGTTACATTAAATAAATTTGTTTGGCCTAGTTAAAAATTTTACTCTACAAATACACATTGTGTTAAATATGGTGTGAAAAAAGTTGCTTCAGTTAAGCTAGTAGGTGATTAAATTAATAACATTTTTCTGTGAGTGACAGGATGTTTCCTTTTATTATAATTTCATACCAACTTTTGAGTAAGTTTTATCAAAAATAAAACAGAACATAACAAATTGTATGAACTAAAAAAAGGAAGAAAATGGAGCATTCTCTGCCCCTAGGATATACAATGCAGATTAATATGAGTTAAATGGAACATGACCAATTTGTGAAGCATTTGGTTTGTATCATGAGAAATTGAAAAAGAGTTTATTTTCCCATGCAATCACACCCAGCCCTAGGCCACAGTCTCTAGTTGTTAGAATGGATGCTACAGGCTACCTGCCTGGGTATGTGCAAGTATCATAGAATAATTCACATTTCATTTCAGATGCAATGATGTTATAAATTTACCTCAGTGACAGTAATGTTCCTTATCATTAGTTCAAACATTCATGTGAAGTAGCAACATTCACTGTAAAAGATCTCATTGGTAAAAAGCTGGTAGTGGAGGTGGGCAGAAAAGACACATATTTGCAACCATTCACGTAAAATATATACATTAATTAATAAATGAGTTATTTATACAATTTTTTACCAGAATTTGATTCTTCTCATTCCCAGAAATGAACACATCTCACTAGAATGGAACGAAGAACAAGAAATTATCCTTGAATTATAGGAAAATTTCCTATGTTTGAGGGAGACAGGCAGACCTTGATTTACAACTAGTTAGTGACCATTCTTGTTATGTATTCATGTAAATAAGTATATGTAAATAGTTTATGTAAATATCCGTTTAAATTTGTTCATCTGTATGCCCAGCTGCTGATTGGCTAAGCAGTGTGGATGCTGCCAAAGTCCCTAGTGAAAACAATGTCCTCAAAGGGGCTAAGTGCAACCCAGCCGTGTGGGGTCACTCACGAACGCGAATCCTAGAAAGAAAACCTGGACACATTCTCTCTCTGGGTGAAGTGACATGGTGCAGAGCCATGTACCCCTTTTTATTTGGGAACATAAGGAAATGGGGGATAATTACATATACATGTCAAATGATACATCCAATAGCATAACTTCAAACATATCTTTTGAGTTCTTCCTTTTCCCATAGATATCAAGAAACAATTTCCTAGAAAACTCTTCCTAAGAGCAGATGTTCCTCACACCTAATTTCTCTGAAGTCTTCTGTCCTATCTCGCTAATCTTCCTTAATCACCCTGTCCTCCTGGTGTATGCTTCAGGCAATGTAAATCCCCCCTTTGATCCTGTCCAGAGTGGTGAAAACTTTGTTTATTGTTGTAATTGCCAGGAATGCAGATTAGGCAGGTTAGTGCCCTTCCTGTCCTGGGTTATAGAATTAGGGTAAGCAGAGTATTTTTATGCTAGAGGTCCAGATATGTAATTATAATACAATCCTATTCTAACATTTATGCTACATTGCAATAAAGCAGCTGGCGGGAAAATACAAATGGCTGTCAAAGCCGTGCCTTCCGAAAAGAAGCCCTTTAAATAGAGGAACCAAGCCACCCGCCTTTTCTTTTGCCACGAAATTGAAACTGTATCACACACTCTTCATACTGTATATAAATGACCTTTGCAATCACATTACAAGCAACTATGTTCCTTTTGCAGACTATGTCAAACTTTTCAACACCCCCAATCACATAGCTACTCTTCAGAAAGACCTTGACTTTGTGTCTGAATGGTCAAACATCTGGCAACTCCAAATCTCAACCATAAATTCTCAGTCCTACACATTGGCAAACAGAATCAGAACACCAAATATAAGCTGAATAAACAAAACCATACAGACAACCCTAATTTCGTAAAAGATCTTGGAATACTCAGATCAAATGACCTAAGTGCCAAAGCTCACTGCAAAACATTGCCAAAAAGGCTTCAAGAGTTGTTAATCTAATCCTATGTAGTTTCTGCTCCAGTAATCTCACACTACTAACCAGAGCATACAAAACTTTCACCAGACCAATCCTTGAATACAGCTCATCTGTCTGGAACCCATACCACATTTAAGACATAAAGAATCTAGAAAATTTCTAGCAATACTTTACTAGAAGAGCCCTCCACTTCTCCACTCGCAACAGAATACCCTACGAACTAGACTTACAATCCTAGGTTTCGAAAGCTTAGAACTACATCGCCTTAAACATGACCTAAGCAGAGGCCATAAAATCATCTGCTACAACATACTTCCTGTCAATGACTACTTCAGGTTCAACCACACAACACACAAGCACACAACAGATACAAACTTAAAGTAACCCACTCTAAACTCAACTGCAGAAAATATTACTTTAGTAGTCAAGTAGTTGATGCATGGAACTCACTACAGACTCTGTAGTATCATCACCTAACCCCTAAAACTTTACCCTTAGACTATCCATTGTTGATGTCTCCCATTCCTAAGAGGTCAATAAGAGACATGCATAAGAGCCCTCCATCCCCTCTCCTAATGTTTCTCTTTTACTAGGATCATATGTATAAATATTATTATATCTTTGTATACCACCAATATGTATTTGACAAAACAAACAAATACATAAAAAATAAAATAAATTTCATTTTGTTGAATAGAACCCATTATTCAAGTCTTTCAAGATCTTTTTACATCTCAAGCTTGCCTACTGGGTGTTGGCTATTCCTGCAAGCTTAATATCATCTGCACCTTTGATTAATTCTCCTTCTATTCCCTCATATCTAAGTCATTTATGAAGATATTGGAGTACCTACCGGGGCCTAAGATGGAATCTTGTGGTATCCCATTGCTTATTTCCCTCCATGTAGTACCATTAATAGCTATTTGCTGAATACAGTTTGTTAGCCAATTACAAATGCATGTGGTGGTAATGCTGTCTATCCCATATTTTTTTAGCTTAGCAAGAAGTAGGTTGTAGTCTACTTTGTCAAATGCCTTGCTGAAGTCTAAGAATACTACCAGTCACCGTTCCCCATAGGCTGTGCGCGTGAGTACACGCGCCCCCCAAAATACCCCTCCGTGCACCCTTTTCCACGGGCGCACAGTCCCCATCCCCCTGCCAGCCCGCGGGGGGGCGGGGGTGGGGAGGCACCGGCAGTAGAAGGAGCTGCCCCCCACCTGCCCGATCCGCCCCCTCTCCTCCTCTTCCGCCGAAAGAAAAGCACGAAAGCTGCCTGCTTGAGCCTCGCGTTGCTCCACCCTGCTTCGCCCTGCCTGTCATCCTCTGTTGTGTTTTCAGGGGGGAGTGGCGGGAAAGCCCTGTGCCGGCCAGGAAAGCCGGCTTTGCTTTCCGTGAAAGCAGTGCGCCTTTTAAACACTCTGCTTTCCTGCACCTCTTTCCTGGGGGGGAGTGGCCTCCTCCCCCCCCCTGCCCAGGAAAGAGTTGCAAGAAAGCAGCATGTTTAAAAGGTGTGATGCTTTCACGGAAAGCAAAGCCGGCTTTCCTGGCAGGCACAGGGCTTTCCTGCCGCTCCCCCCCTGAAAACACAACGGAGGTCCAGGATGACAGGCAAAGCGGGGTGGAGCAACATGAGGCTCAAGCTGGTGGCGGAAAACCTCCGTTGTGTTTTCGGCTGGGGGGGGCAGGAGGACCTTCCTGGCTTTCCCAGGCAGCTGGCTTGAGCCTTGTGCCAGTCAGCAAAGCCGGAGATGTGGAGAGAAGGAAGGGAAAGAGAGGGAGGGAAAGAAGGGAAAGAAAAGTGAATGAGAGGGAGAGAGAAAGGGAGGAAGAGAGGAAGGAAGGAAGGAAGGAAGGAAGGAAGAGATAAATATAAAGGAGAGAGGGAGAAAGAGTGGAAGGGGAAGAGGGGAAGGAAGGAAAAGAGAGAGAGAAAGAGAAAAAAGTGGAAGGAAGGGAGAAGGAAAGAAAGGAAGGGAGAGAGAGAGAAAGAGAGAGAGAGAAAAGATAGGAAGGAAGAGAGAGTGAGAGAGAGCAAGAAAGAAAGAGTGAGAGAGGAGAGAGGAAGGAAGAGAGTGAGAGAGTGAGAGAGAGGAAGAAAGCAAGAGAGAGAGAGGAGTGGAAGGAAGAGAGAGGGAGAGAGAAATGATAGAAAAAAGGGGGGAAAGAGAAATGAGAAAATGATTGAGGCAGAGAATGACAGGAAAGAGAGAGAAACAGAGAGAGAAGTGACTCTTGATTTAAAGCATATGGTAAAAGCATTTAAATAATAACAGAGAGAAAAAAACCCAGCCCTCACCTGTTTTTAGTAATAGTTATGTTTTTGGATTTGCTGGTTGTTTTAGTTTTAATAGTAATAGAGTTTGGTTTTGTTTTATTATTAATTTCTTTTAATAAAAAAGAAGGGATTTATATTTATTTATTTGTTTGTTTGCTTGCTTGCTTGCTTGCTTGCTTGCTTGTTTGTACTTCTATGCCGCCCAGTCCCAAGGGGACTGCCGCTCAGACACTATACTTTTCCGCCCACCCTGAAAAAAAATTAGAGGGAACATTGCTACCAGTATGTCTAAAGCATTTGACTGGTCTACTAATTTAATCACCTTGTCAAACAATGAAATAAAAAAGAAATATATGTGAATAAAACAGTATCCTTAACTTTGCTAACCTGCTAAGTGTGTACAAATAAGAAATGTAATGCCACAGTATTTTTTAAAGAATCATATTGACAACAAACTTTAAGGAATCTATCTTTAGATTCAAGAACAATGAGGACCTCTAAAAATGTGTATGAAAAAGATGAAAGTTATTTGGAAGCATCCAAAAAACTCTGATGTTTTTAGCAGCTATCCTTACTATGAAATTCATTTACTAGGAAATTCATCTCCAGTAAAAAATATTGAAGGATAAATCGGATAAGAGAAAACAATGGTCAGTCATTTAGAAGAAGCAGACATGATTGAACAGTAGTCTTCCATAAATGTCCATGTTTTGATCAGTTAATCTACAGTTTCATACAGCAGATATTGAACATTTTCTATTTGTTATAATATATAAACTGTGTAATTAATTTAATGATTCACTTAATAAATATGGCAAGAAAAGTCATAAAATGGGACAAAACTTACTTTAAAAAGTTCTCACTTAGCAAAATAAATTTTGGACTCAATTGGGTCATACATCAAGGACTACTTGTATAATCGTTTTTTAAATAGTCATTTCAAGGGTTATTTGTTTTTTAAGCAGGGGAGGAATACCGTATGAGTTTTTGTTTTGACTTTGAAACAATGACTGCATTTTGCACTCAATTCATACTGTCTATTTGGGTTTATACTGGGCACATTTTGAACTCCTATAGTGGAGATTCCCCCTCCCACCTAATTACTATGATAGTAATTAAAATAGAAAATTGGTCTCAACTTTTGTTTTGTTAGCTTCAGCTTACCATCTGACTACCTAAAGCCTATTTTCCAGTTTTTTTTCTTTTTCCTCTTGATGTTCAGCATCCGTTTCTATTGGGTTCTGGTCAAATTGCCAATTAGTGTTTATTATTGTACGTATTGTGTGTCTTGTGTTTGGTTGTGTGCTGTCTTTCAGTCACTGGGCTTCGACCATCACTCATGTCATCCTGCACAAGCTACCCAACAGCTGTTAGATGACCTGAAGATGAAAGGCTTCTCCCCTGTAACCAATCCCTGGAGTCATACCATCACCTTCCCCTCAATTACTCTATAAATCCTGATAGCAGCTGAACACACTGTAAAGCAGCATGGCAGCCTTCTTGTCTGCCTCCAGAGAGCAGCCACTGGGATCAGCTATCTCAGATGGTGTGATGGAAATTCTATGATATGGTGGTTGCTTCTGCCCCCAGTCTGCAACAGAGGACAGGTTTCTGGAGAGGGAGTCAAGCATTCTGCATGGAAAACCTTTGCATTGCTGAAATAAGCCAAACACATGGCTGGTGGTCTTGCCTACAGTGACGTAGAAATAGATTTATTTGCTATCAGCGCCCAATTTACTATAGAATAATGTAAAATTATGTATGCTATTTTGCAAGAGAAGCAACATCCTCACTTCCATACTTACATTTAACTCAGTCAACTAAAAAAAAAACCTACTGGAATGGGATGCTAACTATTTGTATCCAGATAGGCATTACCAGTCGAATATTCAGCTTATATTAACAAGGAGATATCTGAATTCCTTCTCTTTATATTAGATCACAATCTACCACAATGTCTTTGACCCTACAGTGAATTAACATGTTTAGCACTAAGGTAAGAGGCAATTAAGGTGCCAACAACTCAGTCATAATGGAATGGAATATATGGGCTAGTGAAGATGGGTGCATATATTTATAGCAAATCAGAAAAACACAAGAGCAAATCATCAAATTGTTGTATTAATTCCTCGCATCAATGAGTTTTTATAAAGACGTTTAATCATATGTGGAGAGAGAAATCCCCAATATTTAGAAAGATGTTTAAAAAGAAAGAAAATTTGAAAGCGTGAAGACAGACTTCAGCAGAGGACTGAAATTGACACAAGGAAATTTGTGTGAGGAAGGAGAGAAATAACTTAGAACTAAGGAGAAATTTCCTGACAGTCAGAATGCCCAACTGGCGATTTACCGCCAGCTGGATTTGCTGCGGGGCCGGGGAAACACGATTTCGCGAGATCCCGGCCATGCCTGTCATCGGCACTGGCCAATGACATCGTCGGGGCATGGCCAGCCAGCCCTTTATAAAGGGCTGTGCTGGCTTGGGGCCTCCTTTTCGACTCGATGACGAGCAGGCGAACACCCAGCTGGTGTTCGCTGAAGACTCTTCAGCGGCCATTTTGACGGCCTCGTGGCGTCCACCATTTTGAGGGGGCAGAAGGGATCAGGCTTTGCCGGCCTAGGTTTCCTCTCGGGGGGGGGGCTTTTATTGGGGCTGGTTGGTCTATTTAGGCGAACACCCGGCAGTGTTCGCTGACGATAGAAGACAAGGAGGACTGGGCCTACAGGCCTTTGTGGGCCGTATTGCCCTTTGCTTCCTTGGGGGGGGGGCGTGAAATGCCTTGTTTTCTTCCCCACTGGTGTTGACCTGCTGCCCCCTTTTTTGGCTTAGGCTTGGGGGGTGTAGGATTGACCAGGCCTTCTTCGTCCCCTTCTTCGGGGACACCTGGTGCCATGGTGTCAGGTGAGACGGTTATGCTGTCACATTACAGACTGCCCCTCCCCTTATCTGGGCAGGTTTTCATGCCACTGGCTTTGGGGAGTGGGTCACTAGCTACACCACAGGGAGAAAGAGATAGGTATGTTATCTGCTATTTACCTGAATGGGCTTGTAACCTTTGGCCAATTTTATTGTCTTTGTGGACATAAAAGATTTCCATGTCCTGAGGGGATTTCTAGCAATGTTGGTTGAGATGTCTGCCAATCTCCTATCAGTTTCATTCAAAGTGTCAGACTTGAGACTTGTGTTTGTGTATTTGTGACCTGGGGTTTCCTGGGTCAGGCAGAGCCAAGATTAATGTGTGGTCTGACTAGAAGATGCCATGAAAGCTTTTACCTTCTAATGGTGCAATTCCATACATTTCTAATGCATGAATCCATGAACATGTGTACTCTTTCTGTTTTTATTGATTCCCATTGTAGCAATGATATTTCATAACATATATAAGATTTCCCATAAAATCTGTTTTCTTTCTGTTCTCTAAACAGAACTTTGACTAATAAAAGGTTTTATATGTGACATTGTTAATAATATCAAAACCCTCATGTTTTTGTACCAGCTACAACTTGCTTCAGAGTAATAATGCTACGATTTTTTTAAGCGCAGTTTAAAGAGAAAAAAAGAATGTATTATTTAACATTTATGGAGCAAAGCAATCAGATATAATAAAAGTGTTTCTCCTTGTTACATACTTATTTCTCACACAATTTTCTAAGGACTAAATTCATTTTCACAGCTCCTTTTGAACGCAGCTTTTCCTACAGGATTTTAACTGTTCGAAAGCTATGTGATAGCTCCACCATTTGACATTTTTGAAAACTGTGACTGCCTGGTCCTTCCTTCTCTGATACAAAGCAGCAATGAAGTTCATAAAATGTATGATCTATGGGTTTATTAAAAACAAAAAAGAACTCATCATATATTACTATTTAATAAATATTTATGTCAAATACAAGTGTACAGTAATACCCCAGTTATTGCGTCCCCGACCATTGCGAACAGGGTAATTTGCGATTTTTCAACCCGGAAGTCAAAACACCATCTGCGCATGTGTGCCCTTTTTTTCTATGGGCACGCATGCGTAGATGGCGCCCGGCAGATCAGCTGCTGGGCGGCTTCCCTGGGTCTTCCCCCTCTTGCTGGCGGGAGGGCGAGCAGCGGGCATCAGCAAGGAGTTTCCCCACCGCCCACGCAAACTCCTCGCTGCCGTCCGCCCTTCGCCCGCCCACGCCGTTCATTCTCGCCGCTTTCGAGCTGAGTCCTGAAGCGAATTCGCTCCGGGACTCAGCTCGAAAGCGGCGACAGCCAGCGCGGAGAAGCCGTTCGCTGGCGCTGGCTGTCGGCGCTTTTGAGCTGAGTCCCGGAGCGAATTCGCTCCGGGACTCAGCTCGAAAGCGGCGACAGCCAGCGCGGAGAAGCCGTTCGCTGGCGCTGGCTGTCGGCGCTTTTGAGCTGAGTCCCGGAGCGAATTCGCTCCGGGACTCAGCTCGAAAGCGGCGACAGCCAGCGCGGAGAAGCCGTTCGCTGGCGCTGGCTGTCGGCGCTTTTGAGCTGAGTCCCGGAGCGAATTAGCTCCGGGACTCAGCTCGAAAGCGCCGACAGCCAGCGCGGAGAAGCCGTTCGCTGGCGCTGGCTGTCGGCGCTTTTGAGCTGAGTCCCGGAGCAAATTCGCTCCGGGACTCAGCTCGAAAGCGGCGACAGCCAGCGCGGCGCGGCTGTTTTAAAATGTCACCGCCGGCATGGGGGGCTTGCCAGCACCCCCCGGACCCCCAACCCGGGTTTGGGGGGCTGCTAGGAAGCCCCCCATGCCGGCGGCGACATTTTAAAACAGCCGCGCCGCCCCCAATCTTCGGCTCCTCGCTAGCGCTGCGGGAGTAAAAACACCATCTGCACATGCGCAGATGGTGTTTTTACTTCCGCAGCGCTACTTCGCGAAAACCCGCTCGTTGCGGGGGGTCCTGGAACGGAACCCTCGCAACGAGCGGGTGTCACTGTATATGTTTCTTCTGAAATCTTTTATGTCACAAATAATACCCAAAGAGTTTACAAATTAAAGTTTGACATGAAGAAAATGTGGGAAGCAGGAAATATTATTATTTATTATTATTATTATTTATTGGATTTGTATGCCGCCCCTCTCCGCAGACTCGGGGCGGCTAACAATAGTAACAAAACAGTATAATTCAATACTAAAAACAGTTAAAACTCATTATATAAAAACCAATCATATATACAGACATACATACCATGCATAAAATTTTAAAGGCCTAGGGGGAAAGTGTATCTCAATTCCCCCATGCCTGGCGGCAGAGGTGGGTTTTAAGCAGCTTATGAAAGGCAAGGAGGGTGGGGGCAATTCTTATCTCTGGGGGGAGTTGGTTCCAGAGGGCCGGGGCCGCCACAGAGAAGGCTCTTCCCCTGGGTCTCACCAAACTACATTGTTTGGTTGACGGGACCCGGAGAAGACCCACTCTGTGGGACCTAACTGGTCGCTGGGATTCATGCAGCAGAAGGCGGGAGTAAACAGAGAATATGCTGTAACTGCAAAACTTACTAAGTAAGTTGCATTGGTGTGTGAGAATTAGGAAACTGATTTAAAATTTCACAAAAACAAGCTTCTCAGAAATCTGAGGAAAGTTAAACCAACCGAGGAATACAGGTATTATGTCAAAATATTGTAATCAGCAGGAAGGTGCAAATGTGATTGTTTTAATAGCAATATCAATAGCATTTCACAGTGTTTTACAGCCCTATCTCAGTGGTTTGCAGAGTCAGCCTATTGCCTTCAACAATTTGGGTCTTCATTTTACCAATCTCAGAAAGATGGAAGGCTGAGTCAACCTTGAGCTAGTAAGAATCAAACTGCCAAACTGCTGGCAGCCGCAAATCATCACGGTTCCTACTATGTGAACATTTAAATAACATTTACTCTCTGCATTTGTCAGATTAATTTTAATTTATAATATTATCTTGATAATTATTATTTTCAGGAATCTTTTTGATAAATTGAGCACATCTCTCTTTTTTTCTTTGTATCTTAGAAAGTCCTAGAATTTCTGTTCTTTTCTCCAAGTCTTTTTGAAGTTTGCCCCCAATAAATTGGTTAGAGTCAAAGAAAACAAATGTACATAATAAATAAAGTAAATGAATGAAAAAAATTTGCTTAGTTATTTGCATTTTGTCTACATAATACAATTAAAAACAGGATAGAGGAAGATATTATTAAGAACAAGAGCTTAGAGAAAATAGTCACACATTTCCAAATGTCACTAGTGAATACAAATGCATTTCAGCAATGACCAAGTTAGAACATTTAATTAAGTAATTAAATAAACCAATCCTCCATTTCATGAGACAGTAACTCAATTCCCAAGTGAATAAGTTATGAGACTGAAAGCTGAGTAGTTTATCACAAAGAAATCTAATTACTGCTAGGAAGTAAGACAGACCAATGATATTACTGTTATAAGAAAATGTGCACTTAACATAAAATAAGACAGTGTTTATAATAATTAAAAATGACTAACAATATAACATTTCCTGTTTTCTATTTCAAGCTTTCAGAATATAGCATACAAAAGTAATATACATCCTACTAAGTTTGCTAAGTCAAAGTCAATTGCATATCATTTTTTTAAATCACAGTATGTGTAGTTTCCTCTATAGATACTAATGATTTATTTTGTATGTGTATGTTTTTTTTCAACTTTATGGTTCCATCAAATATTATTCTATGCTTTTCATAATTTTGTTTCAATGAGCTTTGGGTGATTGTTGCCCTTTTATTCTATGACAACACAATGAAGTAGTTGTTTTAGGATTTAAAATAGACTTTACCTCAAGTCACATTCCAGTTCTACAAGCCTGAAATAGAGATAACTGAAAAGGGTCTGCTTCTTTAGCCATACTCAAGCATTAATTCCATGAATTGAAGAATACATTGATGGATAGAATAATCTTGAACATCTTATAAATCCCCTAAAATCTTACAAGTTCCATCAGTTTCCCATTGTACAATATATACATACAATTACAGTGGTACCTCTACTTAAGAACTTAATTCACTCCGTGATCAGGTTCTTAAGTAGAAAAGTTTATAAGGAGAAGCTATTTTTCCCATAGGAATCAGTGTAAAAGCAAATAATGTGTGCAAAACCATTAGGAAAGAAAGACACCTGGCACGAGGCTGCCTCCCATACACTGCGCCAGAGAGAGAAACCCAGGTGGGCAAGAGGGGGGAACCACCCGTTCCTTTGACAGAAAGGCTGCTGCTGCTGCTGCTATCTGCTTTCTCTTCCTTCCCATGCTGAAGGGCTCCCCTCTTTGCTCACTCACTCACTTTGTAGCCGGTGCCTTTCCTTCACTATGGTGACTCCTCAATTTGGTTGAAGCCAAGCTGATATGGCCAGGGTGAAGCACCCCCTTTTGCCTTTCCATGCCGAGAGGCTCCAGAAGGTAACCTTGCGCCAGGTGTATGGGAGGCAGTGTGAGGGAGTCACCAAGTGGTTTATTCTCTCTTCAAGCACCCAGAGAATGGAAAATGCTCCATTCACTCTGGGCTGCCAAAGCCTCCTTAAGCACCACCGAAAGGCTCCTTTGGCAGCCCAGAAAAGCCAAAGATGGATGGGATTAAAGGGGGAATGGCAGGGGAAAGTGGGCGGGCCTTCGTGCTGCTTTCAAATTTCCTGGGAAATTTTTCCTGGCTCTGGTTCTTAAGTAGAAACAGTTTTTATTTATTTATTTATTTAGTCCAATACATAATACACATTGAAGAGAATAGATATGTAGTAATATAACTAAAGAAACAAATAGAAGAAAAGATATAAAAGTATAGGTGAACAAATTTGAAAGGAAAAAAAGATAAATGAGATAAGGAGAGACAATTGGACAGGGGACGGAAGGCACACTGGTGCACTTATGCATGCCCCTTACTGACCTCTAAGGAACGTGGAGAGGTCAATCATGGATAGTCTAAGGGGAAAATGTTGGGGCTTAGGGGTTGACACTACTGAGTCAGGTAATGAGTTCCATGCTTTGACAACTCGGTTGCTGAAGTCATATTTTTTACAGTCAAGTTTGGAGCTGTTAATATTAAGTTTGAATCTGTTGCGTGCTCTTGTGTTGTTGTGATTGAAGCTGAATTAGTTATTAACAGGTAGAACGTTGCAGCATATGATCTTGTGGGCAATACTTAGATCGTGTTTTAGGTGTCGTAGTTCTAAGCTTTCAAGACCAAGGATTGATAGTAGGGTATTCTGTTTCGAGTGGAGGAGTGAAGGGCTCTTCTGGTGAAGTATTTTTGGACATTTACAAGGGTGTTGATGTCCAAGATGTGGTATGGGTTCCAGACAGATGAACTGTATTCAAGGATGTGTCCAGCAAAAATTTTGTAGGCTATGGTGTGTAGTGTGAAATTGCCAGAGCAGAAGCTACATAGGATCAGGTTAACAACTCTAGAAGCCTTTTTGGCAATATTGTTGCAGAGGGTTCTTAAGAAGAGGCAAAAAAATCTTGAACACCCGGTTCTTATCTAGAAAAGTTCTTAAGTAGAGGCGTTCTTAGGTAGAGGTACCACTGTATATCAAAACTGTTTGGGGAAAGAGGTCTCTGCCACAAGCACTTGGTCACAAAAGTTAAGCAAAGATAATTTGGTAGAAAATTATTGTGGCAGTGGGAGAGGGGGAACAAAGTTTATGCCCCATGTAAAAACATCCCTCTTCAACAATTTCTGATTATTAGTACTAAACTGAGTACAGAAAATTATTATTATCATTTCAATAACCTAGTATTTTACAAGTCTTCTGAGGCTACACTTTATGTTGAATATGCATAACAATATAGCCAGAAAAGGGAAAGGGAAAAAGGAGTGCAGGGTGCTTACTTAGTCCCAAGGTATTGTTCCCTGCTGGCAGAAAAGTAATATTAACCTCATATAATACTCAATACAATTCTGACATTTCACAGTGGTACTATTAGGGTTGAATGAGACCAAAACTGATGCTAACATGTCTTCTGTTGGTAACATTTCTTCTTTCAGATTTCTAGAACGTTTGCAGTTATTCCTCTTTTCTCCTGTGGCCTTTGAAAAAAACAATCTTTCTTCCAGAAGATTTCTTGTAGAGGAAAAAGTAAGGGGAAAATTCTGGCCATGTTTGTGTATTTGTACATAATTGAGCATATGTCTTTATAACAATTGTAGAGTTAACTTTAGGGACTCTTTTGTTTGCAAAAGAAATCATTTTCTGATTTCATTTTCTAGGTCAATGATTCTTCTTGGGCTTGTCTTAGTTCCTGTACATTGTCAGGATTTCACTCAGAAAAAATACTGATGGATTTTGCTGGCATATTTTTGCTCCACTGTCTGAAGAAATTTGCTATTTCTTTTTAGGATTTTCAGAGGTTGGGTAGTCTGGCTTAGGCCAGAGCTGGGAAGAAAAACTGAAGGAAAACTGTAGCCAAAGATTGCAGTTTTCTGTTGCTCACCACTGGTTCTGCAGTCAATAGGAGTTTATCTAGCAAAAAGGAGCTGGTTAACACATCGGTGCTATTAAATAGCATGAGGCAATGTCTTGAGGAACTATATTTTCATGTGAAGACTACATGAGCATACAAAATTTTCGCCAGACCAATCATTGAATACAGCTCATCTGTCTGAAACCCCCACCCACATTTCGGACATAAACACTCTAGAAAATATCCAGAGATACTTTACTAAAAGAATCCTCCACTCCTCCACTCGCAACAGAATACTCTATGCAACTAGACTTACAATCCTAGGTTTAGAAAGCTTAGAACTGTGTTGCCTTAAACACGACCTAAGGATAGCCAATAAAATCATATGCTTCAACGTCCTTCCTGTCAATGACTACTTCAGCTTCAACCACAATAACACATGAGCACACAATAGATATAAACTTGACTGCAGAAAATACAACTTTAGTAACCGAGTAGTTGATGCATGGAACTCACTACCAGACTCTGTAGTATCCCAGTATTCCTAGCCCCCAGACCTTTACCCTTAGATTATCCACTGTCGACCTCTCCCGATTCCTAAGAGGTCAGTAAGGGTCGTGCATAAGTGCACCAGAGTGCCTTCAGTTCCCTGTCCTAATGTTTCTCTTTTACTAGTATCATGTATATAAATATTATTATATCTTTGTATACTACCAATACGTACTTGACAAAACAGATAAATAAAAAATAAATAAATGTGATCAGATTCTCAAAATCTCTGCATCAGTTTACCAAGACAAAAGTGACTCTGCTCGCTTAGCATACACTTTTTAGTGTACATCCACATCAGTTCATATTTTTCTTGTTGGAAAATACATAACCCCAAGATGAGAGTTTATAACTATGTATAGAGTTGAATCTAAATAGTTGAAACAATTTAGAATGGCCAGAGAGATCCTTGATAACCAATATCTGTTCTCTGAAAAATATCTGAATGTGAATGTTACATTTCTTCTTACCCAAGCACTTGAACTTGGTTTGAAAATGTTGTGATCTTCTGCAAAGGGACATGAGAACACCATAATGGAAGCATACATTTTATAGATGAGCAAAAATGTATAAAAATGCTTCATATCATCCCTTGTTTTATACCCTATTTCTACTTAGCATGAATTTCAAATGCCAAGCTGACAACTAAAGACTAAAAACAGGATTGGTAGACTGCCAAGAATAGCATGGAACAGATTTTGGAAACTAGTTTCCAACTGTGTATAAATAATGTATAAACCATAACAATCTTCCATTAAGAATCAAATTGTCTGACACCTTGGTGTGCTCATCTGCTCCATCATTCTGTTTGTCAAAAGTCTACATATATGGGTGCACATATCAGGGACTGGTGAGAAAATCTTCTGAATGTCAGTTGATTCTTTCAGACTCTCTCCGACATTATTACATTGTGGCCAAATGAAAAAATCTGGTGAATTCAGAAATAAATATTTTTGCAGTAACTTGCTTAGTCCCTACGAGAGAAGTTTTTGTGAATGTGTTCAAACTTCACATGAAAATGCAGGTTTACAGTGTTCTCTCGATTTTCGCGGGGGATGCGTTCCGAGACTGCCCGCGAAAGTTGAATTTCCGCAAAATAGAGATGCGGAAGTAAATACACTATTTTTGGCTATGAACAGTATCACAAGCCTTCCCTTAACACTTTAAACCCCTAAATTGCAATTTCCCATTCCCTTAGAAACCATTTAGATTATTACTCACCATGTTTATTTATTAAAGTTTATTAAAAAAAATATTTATTAAAGGCAGACGAAAGTTTGGCGATGACAATGATGTCATCGGGCAGGAAAAACCGTGGTATAGGGGGAAAACCCGTGAAGTATTTTTAATTAATATTTTTGAAAAACTGTGGTATAGACTTCGCGAAGTTCGAACCCGCGAAAATCGAGGGAACACTGTACTGTATTATTGCATAAGACAGTCAATGTGATGTACAAACTAGGAGACCATCTGTCTATCTGACTGACTGACTATCTATCTTTTTTTAATGTATTTATTAAATTTTCATATTTTACATATCACAGAAGTTTTAAAGTAGATCTATAGCCTTTTTACATTGCTTTTATATTTATACACATTATACATTATCTTACAATATTTTCTAATTCTACATCCTCTTTCCACATCTTTTCTTCTCTATTATCAATCCAATCATACCACTTTTTCCGTATTACATAATAGTCTGAATCTTTTTGTCCTTTAAGTTTTATAGTTAATTTGTCCATTTCTGCAAATTCAAATATTTTTTAAATCAACTCTCGATGGGTAAGAATTCTACAGCACTGCACATATGCAATCCTAGCAGCAATTGTAATATGTAAGATCAAATACTTAATGTTTTTGTCATATTGCCTTTTGAATATTCCTAATAAAAAGGGTTCTGGGGTAAATTCTACTGTTAGTCCTACTATTTCTATGTATCTTTTTCCAGTGTTGTTTTTTTTATTTCAGGGCACAATCACCATGTATAAAAGAAGGTGCCTTGCTCTTTTTTGCCATGACAACCATGGACCTGACCCAAGTAATCCAGGGTCTGACTCATAGAGGGGGACATACACTCAACTTGGTGTTTCTCTCAGAGCAGTGGAAAAATGATCTGGTTTTAAGGGGTATAGTCATCACACCCTTGGCATAGTCAGATCACTTCCTGTTGAGGCTGGACTTTGATCGACCAATCCCCCCTCCTCGCAGGGAGGTGGAACTGATTAGGAGGTTCTGTCCCAGGTGTTTAATGAACCCAAATGGATTTCAGAGTGAGCTTGGGGAAATTCCTGACTCGTTTGTCTGTAGTTCGGCCGAGTCTCTGGTGATGGCATGGAATAAGGCCGCATTGGAGGTATTGGATTGGATTGTGCCTTTGCGGCCTCTCCGAGGTAGTATACCCTGTAGATCTCCTTGGTTCACTGAGGAACACCAGGGGATGAAATGCCAAAAGAGACACCTAGAGCAAGCATGGAGGGCCAGTAACTCTGAGTCTGACTGAACATAGCTAAGAACCTACATTAGGACTTACCTTGTGGTGATAGATGTTGGGTGGCAAAGTCAGCGTACATTACCGCCCTTATCTGCAGATTCTTGCCCAGCTGCCCTGTTTAGGGTAACCCACTCTCTCCTGAATAGGGAGGCAGTGGTAGAACCCTTACAGGGTCTGGCTGAGGAATTTGTTCAGTTTCTTACAGATAAAGTCACTCAGATTCAGAATGATCTGGACTCCAATTGGGCAATTCAGACTGAGGCGACAGGATCAGGTCTAAGTCCTGCTATTTGGGAAGAGTTTGGTCTGGTAACCCCTGAGAAAGTGTGTGTTCCTCCACCTATTTACTGGGCCTCTTTCTGGGTAAGGTTGTTGACAAGGTGGAGGCACTCCAGCTGCAATGGTCCTTGCATGAAGCTGATTATCTGAACTCCTTTCAGTCTGGTTTCAGAGCCGGTCACAGCATAGAAACCACTTTGGTCACGCTGATGGATGATCTCTGATGGCCCCAGGATAGAGGACATTCCTCTATCCTGGTGTTCCTTGACCTTTCTGTGGCCTTCGATACTATTGCCCATGATATCTTTTTGCGATGACTGGAGGGATTAGGAATGGGAGGCACCATTTTACGGTGGTTCTCCTATCTCTTCAGTCATTCACAGTCGGTTTTGGGGGGGCAGAGGGCCGCCCCTCAGCTCTCCTTTGTGGGTGCCACAGTGGTCTGTCCTCTCCCCCCTGCTATTTAATATTTACATGAAGCTGCTGGGTGAGATCATCAGACAGCATGGGGTGAGTTATCATCAGTATGCTGATGATACCCAGTTATATATCTCCACCCCATGCCGATTCATTGAAGTGGTGGATATGAGGTGCTGGTGCCTGGAATCTGTAAGGATCTGGATGGGGGACAACAGGCTCAAGCTCAACCCAGACAAGACTGAGTGGCTGTGGGCATATCTTCCCAAGGAGTCCTCAATCTGTCTATCCATTGTTCTGGGGGGGGGGACACTGACCCCCTCAGATAGGGTCCACAACTTGGGTGTCCTCCTAGACCCACAGCTGAGCCTTGATCATCATTTCTCAGCTGTGACCAGGAGGACCTTTGCCCAGTTTTGCCTGGTTTACTAGTTGTGGTCCTATTTGGACCAGGAGGCTCTACGCACACTCAGGCCCTCATCACCTTCCGTCTTGATTATTGCAATACGGTCTACATGGGGCTACCCTTGAAGAGTGTTCAGAGACTGCAAATAGTCCAGAATGCAGTCATGAGAGCTGTCATGGGTATACCTCTGTATGTCCATATAACACCTATGCTCTGCGAGCTGCATTGGCTTCCTATTAGTCTCTGGGCACAATTCAAGGTGTTAGTTATTACCTATAAAGCCCTACATGGCTCAAGGCCAGACTATTTACGGGACAGCCTCTTGCCACATACCACACAGAGACCAATAAGAGCACACAGCGTTGGCCTCCTCCGGGTCCCATCGACTAAGCAATGCAGGTTGGCAGGACCATGGTGGAGGGCCTTCTCTGTGGCTGCCCTGGCTCTATGGAACCAACTAACCCCCGATGTCCATACTGCTCCCAACATACTAGCCTTCTACAAGGCCACAAAGACCTGGCTTTGCCAGCAGGCCTGGGGGCCATGCACTAATAACTGACATTGCCAAACGGTATGAATGCTATGTATGCATGTAATTAATGGGTTCTTTTTATTGTGGGTTTTATAGTTTTGGATATTATATTTGACTTCTTTTTATTGTTTTTGTATTTATTTGTATTTATATTATTATTGTAAGCCGCCCTGAGTCCTTTGGGATTGGGGGGCATAGAAGTCAAATTTGTTTGTTTGTTTGTTTGTTCGTCTTCTGTGCCGCCCAATCCCAAAGGACTCAGACTCAAGGACTATTAAATATTGAGTTACAAATTATTACTACTGAAAGTAGGGTAGAACTTAATATACAAACAAAATTAGCTATCTAAAAGCAAAAAATATTATTGAGTCCACATGATATAGCATTGCTTCCAGCTGTACGGATTCAGCTCCAGTGATCTTAGAAGCCGATGTCTTAGAAGAACTTGAACGATTAAAGATAAATAAGGCAATGGGTCCAGATGGCATCCACCCCAGAGTTCTTAAAGAACTCAGAACTGTCCTTGCTACCCCCCTGACTGATTTGTTTAACCAATCCTTGTTAACAGGAGAAGTTCCTGAGGATTGGAGAATGGCCAGTGTTGTGCCTATTCACAAGAAGGGCAGTAGAGAAGAAGCTGGTAACTACAGGCCAGTTAGCTTGACATCAGTTGTAGTTAAAATGATGGAGACTCTACTCAAAAAGAGGATAAATCAGCACCTAAAAAACAATAACTTATTAGACCCAAATCAGCATGGCTTTACTGAAGGTAAATCATGTCAGACTAATCTCATTGATTTCTTTGACTATGTCACAAAGGTGTTGGATGAAGGTGGTGCCGTGGATATTGCCTACCTGGACTTCAGCAAAGCCTTTGATACGGTTCCACATAAAGAGCTGATAGATAAATTAGTGAAGATTGGACTTAATCCCTGGATAGTTCAATGGATTTGCAGCTGGCTGAAGCGTAGACATCAGAGAGTTATTGTTAATGGCGAGTATTCTGAGCAGAGTCAGGTTACAAGCGGTGTGCCACAAGGATCTGTTCTGGGTCCTATTCTTTTTAATATATTTGTGAGTGACATAGGGGAAGGTTTGGTAGGGAAGGTTTGCCTATTTGCCGATGACTCTAAAGTGTGCAATAGGGTTGATATTCCTGGAGGCGTCTGTAATATGGTAAATGATTTAGCTTTACTAGATAAATGGTCTAAGCAATGGAAACTGCAGTTTAATGTTTCCAAATGTAAAATAATGCACTTGGGGAAAAGGAATCCTCAATCTGAGTATTGTATTGGCAGTTCAGTGTTGGCAAATACTTCAAAAGAAAAGGATTTAGGGGTAGTGATTTCTGACAGTCTCAAAATGGGTGAACAGTGCAGTCAGGCGGTAGGGAAAGCAAGTAGGATGCTTGGTTGCATAGCTAGAGGTATAACAAGCAGGAAGAGGGAGATTATGATCCCACTATATAGAATGATGGTGAGACCACATTTGGAATACTGTGTTCAGTTCTGGAGACCTCACCTACAAAAAGATATTGACAAAATTGAACGGGTCCAAAGACGGGCTACAAGAATGGTGGAAGGTCTTAAGCATAAAACGTATCAGGAAAGACTTAATGAACTCAATCTGTATAGTCTGGAGGACAGAAGGAAAAGGGGGGACATGATCGAAACATTTAAATATATTAAAGGGTTAAATAAGGTCCAGGAGGGAAGTGTTTTTAATAGGAAAGTGAACACAAGAACAAGGGGACACAATCTGAAGTTAGTTGGGGGAAAGATCAAAAGCAACATGAGAAAATATTATTTTACTGAAAGAGTAGTAGATCCTTGGAACAAACTTCCAGCAGATGTGGTAGATAAATCCACAGTAACTGAATTTAAACATGCCTGGGATACACATATGTCCATCCTAAGATAAAATACAGAAAATAGTATAAGGGCAGACTAGATGGACCATGAGGTCTTTTTCTGCCGTCAGACTTCTATGTTTCTATGTTTCTATGATTTAGTAGAGATTTGCAACCATGTTCTTACATAGGTGGCCTTCAACAGCAGTCCCCAAACTTTCCAGCACTTCAGACCAGCAATGACAGGATTGGCAGTGGGGGTGGCAGCAGGGGAAAGGGGTATTTTTGCACATTCACATGCTTACCCACTGGTTCCCAACAAGAGACCAGACCACAGACTGGCATTTGTGGACCCCTGGCCTACAAACTTAATTTATAAATCATGAAGTGGTCAAAAACACACCTTAATTCCTTGTGAGAGCTCCTAAACTTAAATAAGTTCATGCTTTTAGATACAGCTGTGAATTGCTTTTACTTCCAAACACCTGAAATAAAAAATGTGCCCAGTTCCAGAGTCCACAGCACTGCAACTGAGTTATGATGTTGCCTAGACTTTTGACATCTTTGCAACATGAAAAACATTGGTTCCAAATATCAGCAAGCAAAAAAAATTGATCAACTTGTCAGCAAAACACGATGGCACACTGTTGAATGAGAATTAACTCTTCAAAATGAAACAAAATGTCAACATTCTTCACTTTGGCATTGTCCCTGTGCTCTATAATTATCATCAACATTTCAATTTATACCATATTTTTCTATTAATATCGTACTCAGGGTATCTAAAAATAAAAAAAAATGCTAGAAATGTATGAACAAGCTACTTTATTTCCTGAAACAAAAAGCAGAAAAGGTATATCTTATACTCCAAAAAAACAAAACAGTAGTCATAATATAGTAGAATGCAATTTGAATTACTGCAATATAAAACCAAAGTATCCTCAGGATTCATAGTGTTATATTTTAGCATAAAAAGGAACATCCTATTAAGAACTGCAGTATCATATTTAGGATAATAAATCTATTCCGTAATCTACTGGAATAATAACATTTCAGGTAAATTCATGAAGCTAACTTGATATCTATATTCACTCTAATCTGCAATTATTCAAATTTGCAACTTGATAGAGGAAGGGGCAGGGTCTGATGGCCGCAGCAGCAGTCCCTTGAGAATGGACCCAAATTCCCATTGCCCAGGGGTTCTGGTCCTTTTGGACCAGACCGGATCTCTCCTGCAGGGAGAGTGATGCATGGGGCGCTGCCAGGGGCCTGGCAGGGGCCAGCATGCCCCGCCAGGCAAACTGGCCTGTCTCGCACTGGCTGTGGTGAAGCCGGACAGACAGCCATGCCTGAGCCGACACAGCTGCGGAAGACAACGCAACGCTGGGATGGAAGCTGAATGGTTACATCTGGAAAGAGCTGGAGGAGTTGCTTACAGAGAAAGGGAGGGATTTCCTATTGCTGGTGGTAAGTTGAGAGTGCCTGAAAGGGATTTTGGACTTTTGTTTTGTGATTGGTTGCTGGACGGAGCTAAAACAGCTGGAGATTGAAGAAAGCATCTATCTGCACAAGGTGGCATTACAGCAAAAGCTTTGAAAAGTAGTGAATTGCCCATCATTGGATTTTTTTTTAGCTATCTAATTGGTTTTATTTTAAACTTGCCTTTTGGAATCGGGAACCTTGAATACGTATTGTGGAAGCTATATTTTTCTTTTTTTATGTAAACAAAGAGGAACGTAAAATACTGGAAGAAGAAGACATCAAAACCGAAAATACTTGGTAAAGAGCTAGCTGGAAAAGAGCTGGAAAATATGTTATCTAGCACCATCCTGTGGCCAGATGAAGTATAGCAGCTTGCTATTTTCTTAAAGATTTTGACATTTGACTTCCACACTGACTGGCTATGAGAAGGTAGACCAGCTATTGCATGGAAGGAAGAAAATATTTAAGATGAAAATAACTGAACTGAACTGATTTGACTTGATTTGATCTGATTGGACTGCTTGATTTGATTGAAAATACATTGGACAATATAATTCAAAATTAAACACTTTTAAGAAAATCCAGAAGATACTAAAAATTACTAGTACCATAAAGAAGAGAAAGTGGTTAGGTTTTTTTCTTCTTTTTAATTTTTTTTTTTTTACAAAGTTATAATTATAAAAATAAATGAGTATACGTAATGAATTGGAATTATTAATATTTTAATCTTATTCAGTTTATTATTAGAATATATATATATATTATACAAATATACAAATATATAATCAAGAGATATAAAATGTTAACACGGAAGAACTGTACAAGCAATGTTCCCTCTAATGTTTTTTTCGGTGTGAGCGGAAAAGTATAATGTCTGAGTGGCACATTTTCATGCCTGGGCGTGGATCGGTTAGAAACCCAGTCATTAAGTGAATCTGGCTTCTCCCCCCCCCCCTCATTGTCTTTCTTTGTGAGATGGATCGTGGACCTGCTGTGAAGATCATAACTCCTTCCTTTCTTCCTCCCTCCTTCCTTTCCCTCTCTCCTTCCTTCCTTCCTTCCTCTCCACTTCTCTTTCCTTCCCTCTCCCTTTTCTTTCTTTCTCTCCACTTCTCTCTCCCTCTCTTTTCCCTCTTTCATCCTCTCTCTCTTTCTCTCCCTCCAGGCCTCTCTCATTTCTGTGTAATGATTTAAATACTATGGGAAATATCATTTGCTCTAACTAACAATGAATAATATAGCCTTTCCTGGGAGAGACACAAGCATATTTGTTCCCCTAAGCCTGACTGCTGGGGTTTCCAGGCAGAGAAGCCTCATCCTGGGCACCAGAAGCCATGCTTTCCTCCTGTCACGGCAGCAGGACATGTGAGCCAGGAGACAATGGGATGGCACCGGGCTGCCTCCTGCCGATACTGGCCGATTTTTGCTCCGCACGGTCCCTAGGAGAGGGCAGGGAAAAGGTTCAAAACGCATGCTAACTTATGCTAATTTATGCTAACAGCATAAGGGGACAAAGCAATAGTTTGGGGTTGCCCAACAATGTAACCTTAGACCCACACAAGGAATACTACAGTGTTTCTTTTTTCTTTTTTTCCTTTCCTTCCTGGGTTTTAAAGAGAAGTAAATTTGAATATTTCTTTTGTTGAGTGTTTTTTTAAAAAATAAAAGCAGGAATGAGTTTAGTAAGAAGGCTAGAAATGGACTGAAGCGCGATGGCACAGTTATGAAAAACAGCAAATAGCCAAGAGAAATCTAGATACCTGTAGCACTTTAAATGCAAATGAAGACGAAGAACAATACCCAAAATCCGGATGATAGTATATGGAAAGGAAGTAGCACAGGATGAATGATATTTACCAGAATAAATTGGATAAATAATTAGAAAAATTTGATTAATTTGACTAAGAATTTGGTGGTATTATATTGTATTTTATTTTAATTTGAGGTATGTAAATTGGAATCTCTGTAAGGTGTGAAAAACAATAAAAAATTTATACCCCTTCCCCCCCCCCCAAATAATTGCAACTTGATTAGTAATAGATCCAACCAATATGCGGGACAACTGGATATTGATAAAAGCCTGTTGGCATGGTACCTTGTCCTTTGGTATAGCAACTGAGAGATTTGCCTCTGTATCAATATGAGCCGAGATAGCACATGGGTAGCGTGCAGTACTGCAGGCCACTACAGCTGATTGCTAGATCTGCAGGTCAGCAGTTCAAATCTCATCATCGGCTCAAGGTTGACTCAGCTTTCCATCCTTCTGAGGTGGGTAAAATGAGGACCCGAATTGTGGGGGCAATATGCTGGCTCTGTTAAAAAGTGCTATTGCTAACTTATTGTAAACCACGCTGAGTCTAAGGAAAAGGGTGGCATAAAAAAGTTAATGAATGAATGAATGAATGAATGAATGAATGAATGAATGAATGAATGAATGAATGAATGAACCAGCCTGAAAGGTGCTCAATTTAGTTCTATGAATTCTTCCTCCGATGCGTAGTGGAGATATTAACAAGACAAGAATTGGCCATAGTTAAATAGCAAGGCTGTAGAAGCAAGTCAAAAGATTTTAGAAAGACTTAGAGACTGAATAAGGGATACAGAAATATGGAGGTAGATCATTTTTCCACTCCCTTCTTTTCACAATCACTAGCATTTTTGCTACTCTCCATGGTTCCAGGTTCATGGTGAAATGATGCTTAAGATGTCACAGCTTCTGTTGGAATATGAAAAGAAAACAAAGGACATACCTCGAATTCACAGCATGTAAAACCCCTTGGCATGCTAGTAATTACGCAATGGGTATCAGAACCCATGCAGAGGAAATTATGAAGTGGTTACTATTTAAAATCAAGTTGCTGTCAAATAAAAATGAAACAGACATAAGAATGAGAAGGTGGCTGGAATGTGTTGTTTTATGTCAAATTGCATCATCCAGCTATTTTGGATTTGCCTAGGTTAATGGTCTCTGTTGCCAGAAGATGTATTTCATTTGATACTTATGGTTCTGGTTCTAATTGGAGAGATGTTCTTTGCAGTCTTGCAACAGATTAAGATGGGAGATTTTATAATATATTTGGAACTGAGATTATCGGGATGGGAAGATTATCTGCCAAATTTCTACTTAATGAAAATTTGAATTTAAACTCTTAAGGGAAAAATGTTGTTTTGTTTCCCAGGAGAAATTTGTTATGGGATTTAAATCAATATTATTTCAATATTTAAGAGAATACATTTCTCTACATAGTCCCAAAAATTTTCATCAGAAATTTCATCGCCTAATACTTTCATGTATACCTATTGCTATCTCTGCCTCGCTGCTTTGAATTCTGCCTATGAGTTTGCAATCCTGCTTCATTGAAACTTTGTCCCTGTCAGAGTATTAATTTGAGCCTTCCTTCTGGAAAACAGTCTCAATCCCAGCCAAACTGGCAACTATTCCTTCCTACAGAAGCAGATATTTAAACATTTCATTGTTAATTGCTGATGTTCTCTGGTCAGTTGGAAAATTTCATGTTATCTCACTAGCTTATCAACCACTTCCAAATTTGTCAGTATCAGAAGAGCAATGAGGATATACAAGTTTACAGACAGTCCTTATTCAATCACTGCCTTGTTTAACAACCATTTGAAGTTATGAAGGTGATAAAAACTAACTTTATGATTAATCCTCATATTTACCACCTTCACATGTCTGAAAGCAAAGGAAAACTAAAATAAGATCATAGGCACAGCCAGGGTTTCAATTAGTGATTAAGAACTAAGCTGCTAGTTCTAGTTCTGCCAAATGAGGATTACCTGTATTTTGTTCAGTTCAATGAGGCATGTATATAATACATTCTGTTAGATATGGGCACGGATGAAAAAGACAGACATAGGAATAATTCAGCACATTTTATTTCCCTAGCTAGTAGCCATACGACTTGCCAGCAGGCCAGAACTTGCTATTTATTGAGCTCCAGTATGCTAGCCAGCCACTGACCCTGGTTAATGTTTCCTGTCATTAGTTAACCTAAATGAGCTGGGGTGGCACAGCAGGTAGAGTGCTGTACTGCAGGCCACTGGAGCTGACCGTAGATCTGTAGGTCAGCAGTTCAAATCTCATCACCGGCTCAAGGTTGACTCAGCCTTCTATCCTTCTGAGGTGGGTAAAATGAGGACCCGGATTGTGGGGGCAATATGCTGGCTCTGTTCAAAAGTGCTATTGCTAACTTGTTGTAAGACATCCTGAGTCTCAGGAGAAGGGCGACATAAAAATAAAATAAATAAATAAATAAATAAATAAATAAATAATCAGGACAAGTATGCAAATTCTGGTCATATACTTTCATACATAATATCCCTCCCCTCCTGGATTGAGAACTGTCCAATCGGTATTGATAAATGTTATGTAAGCATGGAGCATCTTGTTGTTCTATTGAACCTGCATGCTTCAGTTGTTCCTGGAACCTTTTTATGCCAATTTTACACTTTCCCTTTTTTAAAAAAAACTTTCCCTTTTTTGGAACCTTCCTAAAGTTTTTCTTAATCAGCTCATGAGTTGTTCCATGGATTCTCCTGAGATTATCAAAATAAGGAACCACTCCCAGGAGACTCTGTAGGAGGCACTCCATCAGGCTTTCAAATAGTCCCATGGCTACACTTATTCCAAATTGCAGGAATTTACATTTGAATGCCCCCCTGTGAGTCACAATAGTGACTCTAGGGTGGCAACTTCTACCAGTAATAGCTGGTAAGCCTGGGCCAAGTCCAATTTTGCAAATATTTGGCCTTTTCCAACAAATGCAGCAGATGTTGTATTACTGGTGCCAGATATGCACTTTGTTGCAATACTTTATTGATTGTGCATTTATAATTTGTGCAGATGCAGATAGATCCATCTGGCTTTATTGGTGTGACTATTGGAGTCTCCTACATAGCATGATTGACTGGCTCTAGGGCCCTTTGGGCATAAGCTTATCCAGCTTATCTACCTTGGGCTACAGAGCAAATGGGACCCTCCAGGGCTTTAGCCTTATGGGGGTGATGCTGGGGTCTAGGTTAAATGAAATGGATTTATCTGTATATTTACCTAGACTCCCATTGAACACACCCTCAAAATTCACCAGCAGTTGATCTAGTTCATCCCCCTTGATTTGGTTGATGCCAGTTATGCCTATTCCCAAAGGTTTGAGCTACTAAACAACCAGCAGTGTGGGCCAGTTCTCAGTTATGATGGTCAGGTCAAGTTTGCCTGAGAAGTCCTTGAATTGGATATGGAATTTGGCTCGGCCCAGAATTCAAATTGGGTTCCCTTGGAAATCATTCAGTATGATGTTATATTTCAGCCTTGGAAATCATTTAACAACTACAGAGACTCCCCTAGACTCTTCTTAAATTGGAAAGTTTATCTAACTCTAACCACCATTACTTATATATGCTTGTGGACACAAATCTTGACTGGCTCGGATAGCCCCATAAATGTTTTTAATCTAGCTTGTATTTATCTTGTTGATATTTTTTACACTGATGTTGCTATTTTAAGGTTGGGGATGGACTAGTTAACCCAATCAGGAATGAGTACATAAATTCTGCTCAGGTATATCCATATGTAACACCTTCTCTTGAGCTAGTAAACTTAAAAGAGAGCCTTTTCATCTTTGATATCATCTGAGAAAATGACATCAGGAAATACATAGTCTTTCCTACAGAACATGGTATATTTGTGATCGATAATCGGCATATTATTTTTATCCATTGTACTAATGATTGCCATTGTTTCCTGAGCACTGCATTTTAAGTCTTGATTTTATGTAATTCCCCAGTCCCAGATTGTTTTTGTTATTAGGCAAATTAAAAATAAAAATATTTTTTAAAAGATGAACATTATAGAAACAAACTATAAGTCAGCAAACTGGTACGGAGAGTTTTCCAGACTTAAAGAATCAAGAATTATTTTCTACTCTGGAGATCAAATGCCAGTCAGAGTAAGATATTAATGTGAAATATCAATGTGAGTTGATGTAAATAGGGGCATCCATAGAGGTCAAAAGGATCAAGGTGGTGGCATTGACCATCTCCAAAGCCTTTCCATCTTTTAACATGCATCTCATTCACACAACACCAGATAAAAACAAGCAAGTTTTTTGTCAACATTTGTAACTTTTGACATTTATGACTCTCTCAATTTCACATCTAGAACTAGGGTTTCTAGGTGTAAAATTGATTTCTATGAATATGCCACAAATCTGTAGCTTTCTATTCCTGGGTTATAATTAACTCTTCAGAAATATTTCCGAAACAAATTTATTTATTTATTTATTTATTTATTTATTTATTTATTTATTTATTTATTTATTTATTTATTTATTTATTTATTTATTTATTTATTATTTATTTATTAGAATTGTATGCCGCACCTGTCCCTAGACTCAGGGCGGCTAACAACAGTAAAAAGACAATATGTACCAATCTAATATTAAAAATAATGTTAAAAAACCCCAATTTAAGAAACCAATCATACATACATACAGACATACCATGCATAAATTTTATAAGCCTAGGGGGAAGGGAATATCTCAATTCCCCCATGCCTGACGACAGAGGTGGGTTTTAAGGAGCTTACGAAAGGCAAGGAGGGTGGGGGCAACTCTGATATCTGGGGGGAGTTGGTTCCAGAGGGTTGGGGCCACCACAGAGAAGGCTCTTCCCCGGGTCCTGCCAAACGACATTGTTTAGTCAACAGGACTCGGAGAAGGACAACTCTGTGGGATTCGTGCGGCAGAAGACGGTCCCGGAGATATTCTGGTCCGATGCCATGAAGGGCTTTATAGGTCATAACCAACACTTTGAATTGTGACTGGAAGCCGATCGGCAACCAGTGCAGACTGCGGAGTGTTGGTGTGACATGGGCATATTTAGGAAGGCCCATGATAGCTCTCGCAGCTGCATTCTGCACAATCTGAAGTTTCCGAACACTTTTCAAAGGTAGCCCTGTGTAGAGAGCGGAGATTAAGGACTATAAGAAATATGACTTACCAAACCACGCCTTCAAATTCCTCAAATTTTATTTTTTATTCTCTGAACTACTGAGCAGTTCTAAAGGGCCATTCCTCCTAAAGAATGTGTTGTATTGATAATACCTTCCCCCATCTCTTTGCGCGTGCACACAAACATACACACACACAAACACACACACACACACACACACAAAAAACCTCTGCAACCTGCATGCCCAGAGACAACAGATTTTTAACCAATCTTTCAGATGGATAATGTAACTCTCTACAATGTCAGTCCTATGAAAGTTAAGGAGCACGAATGAAGACAAAAAGTATTCCCATCATTTCCCTTGAGTAAAATCTGAAATTTACTTTTCACTTTGCAGCCGACATCTGCATATCCCAATAGCTATTTGCATAATGAATGGAGGCAGAGGTTCCAAAGTGTTGTTCTGAGAATTACAGAGGCAGATTAACTGCTGCTTATTTTTACCCTTCTAAGAAGAAAGGAGAAAAAAAATAGCTGCCCATTCTGTTGCCAATTTCATTAACTAAAACAAATCTCAGCTGGAAAAAGAGAAAAGAACGGAAAATGTCATTTCCTGACATTGTCATTCCTGGTTGTCCAGTAAATAAATGTAACATCTATTGGTCACCATGGAAACACCTTCTGTTGCCCAAAAGATGCAGAATAGAAGAATGTGGGGCCTGAAACCCAAACAATGAAGTAAGAAGCAGAATATTTGTTTATTCACCTTCTGCAGGTGTTAATATTCATTATGTTTTATATTTTAAAAAATCCAGTGTATATCTGGAAGATATTCTGAAATGCTACTTATTCAATCTCATATTTGTTTACTCCAGAAGAAAATCCTCTACATTCATTAGCATATATCTTTCACTGATTTTGGATGAGCAGAAAAATGGAATGTGGGGTTCCACCCACAGGAAATAGTCAATCAGAAAAAGCCTTTTTGTCTGCAAAAATCTGGCAAATTAGATAGTCATTAAAAGTTAGAATGTTATTACAGTATGTTGTATTTTTGTTTTATTGTTCATGATAACTGACATAATCAATGTTTATACATAGAAATAGTCTCTCTCATTTTCTCTCCTTTTCAAAGGCCTGATAAAGTAGCCAGTCTTTACTTTCTTTTCTGGTGGTGTTTAGTAACTGCGTGTTCTCCATTGGGCATCTTTGGGGATGATTGACAGGTTTTCTCCAAAGGTCATGGTGCCTTTAGCTCGATCTGACCATTTGGGGGGAACCCATCTTTGGGTCCCACCCATTTCTATCCCCTTGTAGGGGTTTAGATGGTGAGACCTCCCACATGCAGGTGCATGGCAGAGATCCAGGTGAGGGCGGGGCCCTTCACCTGGATCAGCATGAAGCTACACCCATAAGTTGCCCCGGACATTTTTCTGACGTCATTTTCCGCCCCGGAAGTAATTGTTTGACCCTGTGGGTCCTTGTTAGGGTTTAGTTAAAATTATGCTAATTTAATGAATAAATTATGCAAATTTAATTAATAAAAATGATCCATTTTAAATCCAGCTCTTTGTGTCCGTGTCGTTACTCCGCCTCTGCTGCAATTGGAACAAATCAAATCTCTGAGGATGCTGCTCCAGAAAAGAGGGGCAGTGGTTGAAAAGGTCATGCTTCTCCCCTCTGGGCAGTGGGAATGGCTGTCTCTTGCCAATTTGGCTTAGGCCATGGGGCACGTCACACCTTTAGTTCCCACAGAGTCATCTGTCGTGAAATACCTGATTTCTTTAGAAAATGTTAGCTATATTGACCCTCTGAACTTGAGATGGGTACAGCAGTGAAGATATTTGTGGATTTTAACTAGAGGTGCCAAATTTGTTTCCTGATTTCTTGAAAATTCTCTTTCTCCTCCCCCCCCCCTCTTTCTCTCTGTTCCCATTCTCTGCTCTCCATTCCCCATCCCCCCATCTCTCCCTCTTCCTTCTTACTTTGTCTGGAATTTTTTACTTCAGTGTTACTGTATTAAGATGTGTATCTTTCCCAAGCATAAACAGAACACAAGCGCTCTATTTTACAATATATTTTAGCATTAACATTTAACATTTAAACTGACAAACTTTACTCATAATTTCCACATTCTTTTCAAATGGCTTCCCTAGCATTCATCAGTTATCCACTCCGATTTAAAAATAAAACTTCATTAATCTCCTTTTCTACTATTTCACACATGCCTGCAAACGAATAACTAACAACTCATCCCCAAAGATTTTATAATTTATTATAATGGGCAGCATTATTTTATTTAACTTAACTAGCAGCCAACAATTCAGAGATCACCAGTTTAGCCTACCCAAATGAGATTTTTATGGAGAAACTCTTGAATTTTGGGGAACTATTGCGTGGATGTTCCCTAGAAGAAATACAGTACAAAGAATTACTTTCTCTTGCATGATAAGAGACCTAAACTTTTTTTAACATAAGCATAAATTAAATATGAGGCTCTCTTGCAGTTTTTGTAACTGTTACCATAATAAACTTAATTGTGAAGCATTATATTTTGATTGCACAAGTTGCTACTGCAAATATAGGCTACAGATATTTTTTGGAGTTTGTTTAATTCTTTTTAATACTTATGAAATTTTCTATTTTTTAAATCTTTTATTATCATTATTTTACACTTTTACCTGCTAGAGCTTTTTTTGCCCATGAGATATTTATATATTGGGGTGTACGAGCTGATACGATGATGGTATCCTATTATCTGTTAAATATTTGGTGAAAAATAATTTTAAAATACAGTAGGTACAATACATTCATACTGAGTAAATGACAGCTGAGTTTTATCCACTGAAATTCGTCAGCCCAAATTTTGATTTTATATTCAAAATAAGAAACCTTTTAACAAAATGTATCTGGAATTTTACATATCATTAAGAATAAATTTTATTCTTGCAGTAAATTTTCAAAGTCTAAAGAAAGCAAAACTAAAAGCAAGACAAGTGCAAAATAAAATTTAGATATTGAAAAAAGATGTGGAAAACTAGAATATTCTAATAAAAGAAACTGAGTTTTGATGCAACATCTTTAAAATTGTTAAAATGACATTTTTTCCAAAAAGAAATATACAATATTTTATTTCTGTATTGAAACAGCTGTACATTTCCTTTAATTTTTCTGCACAATTGTATTTAGATCGCATATTGTTTGTTTGTTTGCTTGTTTGTTTGTTTGTTTGTTTAGATTTATAAGCTGCCCAATTCCTGATGGATTCTGGGCGGCGTACATAACTAAACAATTTACTACAATTAAAATTCCAGTTCAAAACATCCTTGCATATTATTGTGCACTGTTGTTTTTTCTCAACTATATTATTATAATAACCAAAGGAAGTACAGCCATCATCTGACATAGTTGTATGTGAGCACATTTTGAGGCTGTCAAACGATCACAGGTAATAATCTCCATCTTACTTTACCGTACAGGCATATCAGAAATCTTAAAGCAGGTCTTCTAAAAATATTAAGGTCCCGTTTCCTAGAACTATGAAAAAAACATTGAAGATTAATCCATATCAATCTTCATGGAAATTCATTTACTATTGATGCTACTTTGTACATTAATTAGCAGATTCTTAGTAAATTCTTGTTTTTAAACTTGAATTTTTAATTCTCATAGAAACATAGAAACATAGAAGACTGACGGCAGAAAAAGACGTCATGATCAATCTAGTCTGCCCTTATACTATTTTTTGTATTTTATCTTACAATGGATATATGTTTATCCCAGGCATGTTTAAATTCAGTTACTGTGGATTTACCATCCATGTCTGCTGGAAGTTTGTTCCAAGGATCTACTACTCTTTCAGTAAAATAATATTTTCTCATGTTGCTTTTGATCTTTCCCCCAACTAACCTCAGATTGTGTCCCCTTGTTCTTGTGTTCACTTTCCTATTAAAAACACTTCCCTCCTGAACCTTATTTAATCCTTTAACATATTTAAATGTTTCGATCATGTCCCCCCTTTTCTCAGTCTATTTGAGAGATATGGTAGCTATTTACATTTAGGGAAATTTGGATAAAATGCTGTGCTGGTTTTAGTTTTTCCTATATTTTCCCAATATGCAAAGCATTTCTTGAAGTAATCAGTTGGGGATGCTGTTGGTCATCCTAACTCTTTTTTTAAGCAAAGTAAAATGTTGGCCTCATTCTAGCTTCTTAAAGAAGGGCATTGAGTAATAGTAATGGATAAAGGCAAGTTTTATGTGTCTCATGCCTATGGTACTTTCAATTTCTAAAACCTATTACAAATTCCTTGAGATTGTGGTCCCCAAACCCATTCAGTAATGTAGTCTAACATTAGCAGTATGAATATAATTTGTGTTGGGGATCTATTTTTTGTTAAGATAAACAAATCGCTTTGCAAAAGTGAATTGTTTTGGGTAAAAAGAGTGTGGTACATGGAATAAATCAGTAACTCAACAGATGTATTTTCAGCCTAGTAAATGGACGGGAACTCTACAAGATAATGAACAATCTGTCAGCAACAGTGCAATGGATGGAGTCCAAGGACAGACTTTCCTAAATTCTAAAGTGTAACATTCTTCTTTGACTTTCTACTTTTTAATCACAAAGACACATAATAATAAAGTCTTTAATAAAGTTGTAAATCTTCCGTGACAAATGATCAATGTTCTGTATCAAATATGCAATTCATAATAAAATTACATTGTGTATCATTCAGCCTGTTGTACAGTTCTAATATGTCACTTTTGTGTCATCACATATAGAATCTGCTTATACGAATTTTGGATAGAATTTTAAGACATTTCATTATGTTCACATATCTACACAGGTAATCTTTGAGTTAAAAGTTTGTTTAGCAACCCTTCAAAGTTACAATGGTAGTGGGGGGGGGAGGACTTACCACTGGTCTTTATACACAACCAGTCCTTAAAATCATGTAATCAAAATTTCAGCATTAGTCAACAAGCAAGAATATTTCTATGGGGTCCCCGGCCCTCTGGAATCAGCTCTTCTCAGAGATTTGTATTGCCCCCACCCTCCTCACTTTCCATAAGAGTCTGAAGACTCATTTATGGCGCCAGGCCTGGGGCCATTAGATCCTTGCCCCCCTGTCCAATGAATGTTTTGAGAGAATGTTGAGTGAATGGGATCATTGTTTTTTATGCTTTTTGTGGTTTTAAATTTTAATTAATTAATTGGATTTAAGGTAATTGAACACTCTTTTATTATACGTTGTGAGTCGCCCTGAGTCCTCAGAGAGGGGCGGCATAGAAATCCAATTAATAAATAAATAATAAATATACAATGGTTGCACAATCCTGAGGTAATTTGATCACTAATTCCAACTTTTCCAGACAGCTTCCAATAACCAAAATCAATGGGGAAATCCAGATTTGCTTAATAGCCATACGATTCATTTAACATATACAATGTTTTACTTAACAAAAAGGGTCATAAGATCAGATGCAAATTACTTAATAACTGCCTTGCCCCCCAGTAGAAACTCTGGTCCCAATTCTGGCTGTAAATTGCATACTAAGTATAATCAAAATGCTTACCAAATATACTTAATACATGGAGCACATCAGTAATGTTCCTGGTACTTCGTTAATTGTTAGGATCAAATAAGGGCACAATAAACAAAGCAAGTTCACAATGTGCTTTTAACTCTAAGATTCAGAGGTTACCTGTATGCCATTGCCATTCTGAGGGCATATTGAGTTAGATATATTTGCCAAATGAGGTTGAAACAGAGGAAAATACATAATACCTCTTGTTATGATGAGTAAGGTTAACTCTCAGATAAGTATTCATAGATGTGCAATCATACATAAGAATTTGAAGGCAAAAATCCAAGAACAGTTATGGATATGCATTGCATTTTAGCAATGCAGAGACTAGGGGTCACCATTTTGCTAAATTCCTGATGGTGATATCAGACCATTTCCTAATATTGACTCCATTGTCGTGTATTGATTAGATTCAAAATTTGACCAACATATTCCATTTATAACAGCCCATATGAACTATGCTACAATATTCATCTTCTTGCTTGATTAAAATAATGCAAGCAGTGAACTGGATCAGATTCAAAGACTCTACTGCATGTTTTGGTTCTATTATTTTCCATACATTGGTTAGATAACATTTGCCAAAAGGGTGTGATTTCTTCAAGGTAACTTTGTGCAATGACTAATAAAATACCCAGACAGTAGCTTTTCAAAGGCATTTTATCTGGCAAATGGAAACTTAAACATAATAAAATTGATTTTAAAAATTGTGGTTGAAACATATCCAGATTAGGTACGGTTATAGGAGCAGTAAAAAAAAAGGGGGAGGGGGGATCTGAATACTATATTTCTTCCTGGTTTTAAAGTATACCCAGAAAATAATGTAGAATGGATGAAAAATGGCTTTGAGCAAAACCTCACCTCTAAAAGAAAAATAAATCTGATACAATGGTTGTGAAACAGTAGGTAAGGATAGCTACCTCCTGACATTAGCAAATGCTTCATCTCAGACAAATGTGTTAATTTCTCCAGCTGGTGCAGTCTAATAGCCCAACAAAGATTCAATAAATGCCTTTATTCCCAAATAAAGTCCAGGCAAATTCTTTTCCCAAAGCAGGAACTAAATATCCAATCAATATGTTTGATTTGATATTTGAAGGCACAACTTTCTCCTGTAATCAAATTACCAATCTTAATACAAATTATCCACAATAAATCTAAATGTTGAGGAATTAGTCTCAGGATCACCTTCTTCAGTCTGATACCCAATCCCAAAATATATTTGGAGTAGAACTTTAATAATTCTTAGACAGCAGGATTGTATCTCCAATATAGTGGACAGTACAATGTTGGGGCAAAGTGTCTTAAATTACTTTTCTTTCCATTTTGTCACTGATCCTGATCTAAGTTAAGTAGGTTCATGGATTGTTTTTGGATAGCAGGAAACCCCAGAGCAGTAGACCAACAATTTCTACACTGTTGTAAAGAATTAAATCAACATAATTTCCTTGAGAGTTATAGCTTACATTTAGACAGTCAGGTGAAACACATATACAGTAATACGAGTATTGGGCTCCAGCTTTCCATCCACCATTTTATTACTGAAAATGTCATGAGGTTCTCTATGAATAAATATTATATTAAGATACAGTAGGAACCAGATCAATGTTAACAATACATGAATTTACACAGAACTATATTGCTTACCCTCATATATATTTTTAAAAATGTTGAATCTCATAGGCTTTCTTAAATTGTGTGTGCAAACTGTCATGTATAGTGAGCCGGGGTGGTGCAGCAGATAGAGTGCTGTACTGCAGGCCACTGAAGCTGACTGTAGATCTGAAAGTCAGTGGTTCCAATCTCATCACTGGCTCAAGGTTGACTCAGCCTTCCATCCTTCCGAGGTGGGTAAAATGAGGACCCGGTTTGTGGGGGCAATAGGCTGGCTCTGTTAAAAAAGTGCTATTGCTAACATGTTGTAAACCGCCCTGAGTGTAAGGAGAAGGGCGGCATAAAAATCGAATAAATAAATAAATAAATGTGTATGTCCTATTCATATTCTAATCAATATTTGGGGTAAGGTGTTCTGCCACAATATCCTTTTCAGTCGCCCATTCACTCTGATGTTCACTGAGACATCTGAAGGATTCACAGGTAAACCTCTGTAATGGTTTTCCACACATTTTTATTTTCTATTTATAAAATGTTTCCAAGATGCACTAGCTGTCCAAGATTAGACATATTAAAACAGCATAGACAGCAAAAAGAATGGGAGAAAAAGAGAAATCGAAGAGTGGAACTAATACATTTCAAATTATTCAAAGACATGATTGAAAAGCCTACATAAAATTGAAGAAAGAAGAGAAAGACCCAACAAAGTGAGAAAGACACAGAAATTCATAGATGCCACAGGTGTCTAAAACATAACCTGCTTGTATATTCAGTTTACCACCACCACCCCCAAGGCAGGTCTTAGTTCATGCAAAAAAAGCAATCCTCCATGTATCTTGTTTCTGTGTAGTTTTATTCATATATAGGACTGGGACAATTGGACAAAGTTTCAACAGTGCTTCATCAGATGTCCTCTTCTAAAGAAGGAAAAATATTTTATTTTAATAAAGTATTGCAGGAAAGGAAATAACAGTCACCTTCTGTTTTAATTGATGTCTGATGTGTGAACTAGTCAATATATTTGGCTGTGGCCCACCATTAAAGTCATCAATGTAAGCTACTTAGGAGAGATTTGTCGAATAGCCTCAACCTTTAAGTGCACAAGATAAATGGATGGTGACATCATTATACCCTGACAAATTGAAATTATAGCATTCTCCTTCACCATCACTGAAGGATGATTTACTTCCAGGAGTTCCATTTCCATAAAGCCATCCACTGTCACAAGTTATTTTCAAATAGCAACATGTAACTCAAGTGGCAAATAATACATGCATTATCAACTACTTTTGGTTTGTTTGAAATTCAGGTGAATATCAGGATACGTAAGACTGTGCAATCTTCTAGGTGGTATTTTACTTTAATGTGGCCTTGAGCAGAGAATTTCCACAAAACAACTTTGCAGAACTAAATGGAGCCCCCTTTATTCAATAATCAGGAACAGAATAGCTTGATTCATCATTGGCAACCTTCAGTCTTGAAAGACTATGGTATTGTTGCAATCTCTCTTTCTTCAATACAACACAGGCAAGCAGCTTCCCTACTACACTAAAAAAGATGCTATGGTAGTTGTTACAGTCACCCCTGTCACCTTTGTTCTTATATAGTGTGATAATATTTGCATCCTTCATGTCCTGCTGTACTCCACCTTCCCTCCAACAGAGACAGAAGATTGCATGCAGTTCTATGGGCATGGTCTCTTTGCAGCACTTCAAAATTACGGCAGGGATATTATCTTTCCCAGGTGCCTTGCCTGAGGTGAGGGAGACCAGAGCTGCATTTAATTCTTCTAAGATTGATTCACTGCCAAGCTCCTCCAAGACAGGCAGGCACTCAATGACATTTAAAGCCTCATTAGTTATCACATTTTCTCTAGAATATAATTCAGAGTAGTGCTGCACCGAGCGTGCCATCTGCTGTGTTCGGTCCTGGATAACCTCACCTGAAGCAGACTTCATAGGGGCAGATTTCTTCTGTGTTGGTTCTAAGGCCTGCTTGATGCCATCATACATCCCCTTGATGTTACCTGTGTCAGCTGCTATCTGGATCCAAGAACAAAGTTGCAACCAATAGTCATTTGCACATCTCCTAGCGGCCTTTTGGACTTTGCTACAAGCAGTTCAGAGAACCTGTAGATTGGCCTACTGGAGCAAGCTTTATATGTAATCACCTTTCTCCTTTTTTCCTCAATGGCTGGTCATTTGAGTGGGCTTCAAACCAATCAGCTGTCTTTCTGATTTTTTTTACCAATTACTAAAAGGGTGGTGTTATAGACAGCATTCTTGAAATATTCCCATTTTTCGGATACATTTGCTTCTGCTTGACCTGGGAATGTTTTCTCTAATACATGTGCAAATTCCTCCATTTTGACCTGGTTGCAGGTCTTGCTGATGTCCATTCGTGGTCTTCCTTCCTTCTTCAAGTTATGCAATCTCTTTATTTGCAGTTGTATTCTGCTGCATACCAAGGGGTGGCCTGTATCCCAGTCAGCACCCTGATAGCTACATGTGATTGTAATACTGGGAAGATTAGAATGCCTGGTTAGTATCAAGTCAGCTGGTGCTAGTACCTCGATCTTAGATGCCTCCAAGAGACTCTGTTGAGGCTTTGTTATGAAGAATGTATTGCTAACACATAAACAGTAATAGCAGCAAAGCTCCAGGAGGCGTTAATCATTTCCATTTATCTTCCCAACGCTAAACTGACCTAAACAGGTAGGTCAAGAACTATAATCAGCTCCAACCCTGGCATTAAAATCTTCAAGGATAAACACTGATTCTTGCTCAGGGACTTTCGTGACAGTGGTGAGCAGATCATCATAAAATTTGTCTTTAGATTCTATTGACTATGATAAAGTTGGTGCATATGCGCTAATAAGAGTGACTGGTCCTGCTAGCAAGTGGAGCTGTAAGGAGAGAATCTTCTTGCTCCCTATGGCAGGTGGAGTTATGAATCCTAGTAGGGTGTTTTTGACCACAAAGCCCCAAGTCTCATTTGATGGTTTTCCTTGCCCAAAGAATGAGAAGTTTAAGATCTCCTTAACAGATCCTGAGTCCAAGAGACTTGTGTTTTGAAGGGCAACGATGTCCATTTGCAGTCTGCCAAGCTCCACATCACTAACAGCAATCTTGCATACACCATCTATTACTTGCAGATCATCAGAGAAACCGGGGGTCATTGTCTGAACATTCCAAGTGCCCAACTTTAGGGCTAAAGTTTTCTTATGGTTATTGCACAGTGCAAAGTTATTAGTCTGCTTGTCATTATGCCAAGGAGGCATATTGATCCCTCCCAGCATCGAAAGCAGCCCCTGGCATCACGCTCTATGCTAATCAACGCTCTGCTATTATAACTAGTGACTGCTGCTTTCCGTTGTTTCAATGCTGTATGCAAAGCTGGAATGTCCTCTCCAGAGCATAAAGCCTGGCTAGACTAGTATAGAGGATAGACTGTTACCCAAGCAGCGGATCCCCACATCACTGAAATAATCCAATGGAATGGCACAGCCGATACTATTGGTTCCAGCTGCATTACACAAGTTATTAGAACATGGCTGTACACAGTCACAAACTGCTTCCGGGTCAGTGGCTTTGAATTTTGCCTCAAGGTTTACTCCTGAAACCTTTTCCAATAATGGATATAACCAAAAGGCAGTGGAGGTTTGGAACCAGAGTTTCCCTTCTCCTAGAAGATGGTTTTGCCTCTTTATCTGTTGTTGGGTTGTAGCCCTCTTCCTCCTTCAAAACCATTAACCATCTTCTCCTGTAACCCTGGAAAGGGGCCTTTATGAGATGCTACCAGCCAGGCCAGCTAGACCAAGGTTGATTGCCTCTCAGAATAATGTTCCATAGTTTTTGCATCTTTAAACTGGCAGAGGGCTATGTTCAATCATTATGGCAATCTCACACTACTCACAAGAGCCTACAAAACTTTTGCCAGACCCATCCTAAACTACTGCTCATCTGTCTGGAACCCATACCACATCTCAGACATCAACACCCTTGAAAATATCCAAAGATATTTCACCAGAATAGCCCTTCACTCCTCCACTCGAAACAGAATATCCTACGAAAATAGACTAACAATCCTGGGCCTAGAAAGCCTAGAACTACGGCACCTAAAACACGATTTGAGTATTGCCCACAAGATCATATGCTCAATGTCCTACCGGTCAATGACTACTTCAGCTTCAACCGCAATAACACAAGAGCACGCAACATATTCAAACCGCTCCAAAATTGACTGTAAAAAATATGATTTCAACAATTGAGTTATCGAAGCGTGGAACTCATTACGAGACTCAATTGTGTCAACCCCTAACCCCCAACACTTCTCCCTTAGACTCTCCACGATTGACCTCTCCAGGTTCCTAAGAGGCCAGTAAGGGGCGTGCATAAGTGCACCGGTGTGCCTTCCGTCCCCTGTCCAATTGTCTTTCCTTTCTTCCACCTATCTTATATATTCTCTTCCTTTCATATATCCTCTCCTCTAAGTTCACTCTCACCCTCATTTATATTATCACGTCTATTTTTCTTCCTATGTATTTTTGTATTGGACAAATGAATAAATAAATAAAATAAATAAAATTACATTTACACAGAAGATACTTCTCATGCAGCTGCAGAAAGCACGGCAAGAACCTGCACAACAGCCTCATTCAGCTCATACCAGTGCCGGCTGATGCTTTTAAGGAACTCAAAAATGCAAAGATGCAGATCATGTCACCTAGTTGAGGCAAATTAAACTTGTGCAGTGAATTACATTATCCTGCAGATTATATGCATGTTTCTCCCTCCCCTGAACACACTCTTTATTTGTGAATAGATACAATTAGCAGAATGGGGCCATTATGTAATAAAGTAAAAATACCAGAACAGGTTTTAATCCATGGAGATACAGGAAAATGTTACTCTAATTAGAGGCACTTTTCAAGTAATTACAATAATTATAAGGCTTCAGAATTCAGAATTATCTGAAATTTCATACTGGCAGGAGAGGAGTAAAATAGTGTTGTTGCCAAGGTGGCACAGTTGGTAGAGCGCGGTACTGCCGGCCACTAAAGCTGACTGCTAGATCTGCAGGTCAGCAGTTCAAACCTCATCACCGGCTCAAGGTTGACTCAGCCTTCCATCCTTCCAAGGTGGGTAAAATGAGGACCCGGATTGTGGGGGCAATATGCTGGCTCTGTTTTAAAAAGTGCTATTGCTAACATGTACCCATCTCCAGATTAAATTTGCCACCAGTTTGTGAAAGAGAAATGTCTCATATTGATCAGTCTGAACTTTCGAAACAATCCTGGTGATATGATGTTAATTATCCACGGTTTCTAAATGGGCTATACTAACACTGATGAAATAGATTATGTTGCCTATTGGTTTGAATGACATAACCATGGTTAGTATTAAAAATATTTCTTCCAGAGTAGTCCTGCATTCACTATGAACCTGAATATGTATCTAACCAGTTTATGCATTTTCAAAAAAAGCCAAAGGCAACTGCTTAGTAGGGGGGAAATACATTTTTGGAATTGACATTAAAGTTAATATGAAAGTTCAGAGGTGGAGACTAATTTAAATGTTCCAAAGAACTAGCAATAACATTTCTAAATCAAGACAGTGAATTATGTATACATGAAATATTAAAAATGCAAAGCTGGTTCTATTTGCATTTGGAATGCCCCCTAGCTGTTATTGCTCAAGAGAAAAATGCTTTATGTTGAATTGAAGGACACACTATTTAATGCAGTATTTAAGGCAAGGAAGGATATCATTCATTTTTATTCAACCACTTAACTTGTGCTATGTAATCTGTCTGGATGCCAGTTGTCTTATATTATTTTCAATCAGAGAAAGAGGATATATAAATTCAGCCATTAAACCTTTATTTGCTCCTGCCCAGAGAATTATATTATTATATATAAATTAAGAAATGTCAAAACCATACTGTAAAATTATTAGTAATGAGTTTATTTACCCATTAATAAAAACCCAAATTTACCTATCATGGTATGTACTACATGTAGGTATGTATATATTTATTTATGCATGTGTGCGTATATGTATATATGTGTGTGTGTACATATATTTATTAGTTACACTCTTTTTGAAAGTTTGCATTTATCACTTTAAAATAAAAAAAAATTAAGAAATTAAAACATTAAAAAGTTGCCACTCTCTTCACTCAGTAATAATCTAAATCAATATTAAATGAGGATTTTACAGTTCTGTCAGTAAATTCTTTACTGACCATCTTTAAAATCAATATGAATACCCCTATACTATGGTTTTGGACTATTGGTTTTCAACACAATAGTTGATTTTCTTTTGAAATACAATTTTAACAAGCACCAGTGATGAAAAATACTTTAAAAAAATATTTGTTTTATTTTTGGTACATATAATATTGTCCTGGTCAGACAAGGTTTCAGCTTCTTTAACTACGGCATCTATCTTTCATATTATATCAACATGTTCAAGAAACATAGAAACATAGAAGAGTGACGGCAGAAAAAGACCTCATGGTCCATCTAGTCTGCCCTTATACTATTTCCTGTATTTTATCTTACAATGGATATATGTTTATCCCAGGCATGTTTAAATTCAGTTAATGTGGATTTACCAACCACGTCTGCTGAAAGTTTGTTCCAAGGATCTACTACTCTTTCAGTAAAATAATATTTTCTCACATTGCTTTTGATCTTTCCTCCAACTAACTTAAGATTGTGTCCCCTTGTTCTTGTGTTTACTTTCCTATTAAAAACACTTCCCTCCTGAACCTTATTTAACCCTTTGACATATTTAAATGTTTCGATCATGTCCCCCCTTTTCCTTCTGTCCTCCAGACTATACAGATTGAGTTCATTAAGTCTTTCCTGATACGTTTTATGCTTAAGACCTTCCACCATTCTTGTAGCCCGTCTTTGGACCCGTTCAATTTTGTCAATATCTTTTTGTAGGTGAGGTCTCCAGAACTGGACACAATATTCCAAATATGGTCTCACCAGCGCTCTATATGGATTTAAAAAAATATTTTTAGATAAAATTAGTCAAATATTATGGCCTTTTATTTGTCTAAATTTTATTGATTCTTAATAGCAAAACTTAATATAGTTTTATGATGTTTCTTGGGAGCTCTTTTCTTTCAGAACTTAATAGCAACAATAAGGAAGAAATGCAACCCCACATTGCTCTGAAGCAGTGATGGGCTCCTACGGGTACGGTCAGGTATGCAGAACCGGTAGTAAAATTTTGGTCAGGTACGCAGTACTAATAGAAAAAAATTGAATTTTTTTCTTTTTTTCCCTTCTGAGCTCTGGGTATGTTTTTCCTATAGCAATAAATGAGGTTGAATGTGTATAATTTTCAAAGAGCTGTATGTGTATGTGTGTGTTGTACATACACCTACAGTTTATATAGTAGATTGTTGCAGTATAGCATAAAATGTTAGAATAGGAATATATCATATTATATATATCTGGACCTCTAGCATAAAAATGCTCTGCTTACCCTGATTCTATTATAGCCAGGATAGGACGGTACTAACTTGCTTAAGTCTGCACTTCTGGTGAATTTGCAAAAGGAAGACAACTGACCATAAAAGGGTTCAATAAACATCTCACTGATAAACAAGTATACATCACTCCAGACAGGACGTTATATGATCAAAGGGGGAAATTTACATTGTCTGAGGCAAAACAGGATGAGACAGTGATAAAGGAGATTGGTTGTGATAAGGCAGAAGGCTTCAGAGAAATTAGGTGTGAGAAACATTTGCTCAAAGGAAAAGTTTCAAGGAAATTGGTTTGTGATATCTGGGGGAAAGGAAGGACTCAAAGATATGTCATGTTTGAAGTTATGTTATTGGATATTTGTTTATCACTTGACATGTACGTGCAATTATCCCCATCTGCTTATGCTCCCAAATAAAAAGAGGTACACAGCTCCATACTGTGTCACTTCGCCCAGAGAGAAAATGTGTCCAAGTCTTCTTTCTAGGATTCGCGTTCGTGAGTGACCCCCCTTGGCTGGGTTGCTCTTAGCCCCTATGAAGACATTGTCTTGATCAGGGACTTTGCAGCACCTCGGCAGATAATGTATATTTTTGTCTGCCTTTGTGTAATATGTATGTACACATATGGCATATATACATAGAATTAAATAGCATATTTTGGATGTTCAGTAATAGTAAATAGTAGGGGAATTGTATCTCTTTGAGGCTAGGAGAGGCCAGGACCCACTCTAACCCTAATCCAAACCCTTGACATGAATGACCACCAGTCACATGACCTTTAAGCTGCCACCACCCCCAGTCACATGATCATTAAGCCATTCCCACCTGGTCACATGGCCAGAAGTCACACCCACAAAATAAGCCATGCTCACAATTTTGTAGTAAAAAAAATTGCAATCTTTCACTGCTCTGTAGTGCTTCACTGTCTAGCTAAGGGTAAAATCATCCAGGTAATGCTAATAATCAAATTGGTCATTAACTTCATATTGCCTTTTGCATTCTGTTATTTCTTTAACAGTTAGAAATTGTATGGCCAGACACTAATGTCAACTGTTTAATTCCCATTCTGAGGTTCTTTATCTCCAAAAATATAATGTTATTGCTCTTAAAACATGAAAATTCACAAACCTAAGCAATGTCTATCTTGTGGTTAAATCATATGACTATGAAGGTGTCCACTCTCAAAGAGCCCAGAATGTTATCAAAGTTGCATAGTTCTAAACCTAGGACTCACAATCAATATCCCAAAAGTTTGCATGAAGAAGGAAAAACTCAACAGAAGGAAAAATTGAATGAACTTATCATTCAATCCTACCAGCTGAATGGGATGAATATAAATTAAAATTAATTGTTCTGGTTCCAACAACTTCTTTTTCCTAATGCTCTTTTCTTTGTGGGACTGCATCTCTTACTTCCCCTATTCCTCATGCTCAAAAGCCAATTGAGCCTTTAGTACCCAAAAAAAAAAGATTGTGAACACATAGTATATTGAATATGTCTTTAATCTGTTAAGGCGTAGGACATGATCTACACAAAATGAGTCGCAGGAGATTTAAAGTTCTAGTTCTAGCTTTTCTGGTGGCCTTAACCATTGTTAATTGATATTGTCTTTCATGTTATCTCTCCATCTTCTTCTGGGTGTGCTTCGTGTTCTTTGACTTTCTGCTCTTTTTAATTTAATTTAATTTAATTTAATGAGTAGTGGATTAAAAACAGAAGCCAGAACATTTAATTCCATAAGGAAGCCTAGATGAGATGTTTTTCAGGGGTAAGCTGGTTTATTATAATGAAGTAACTCTTTGGCTGGTGTAAGTATTTTCTCAAAGGCTATCTCATTTGCCCAAACACTAAAAGTTGCATTACCTGACATTTAGAATTCACTGCAGTCCCAATTCCTATCCAGTATGGATTAAAAATAATTATAGCTTAATGTGTAGAACTAATAAATCATTCTCTTTCCTTGAAAAATGCAGGTGGAATTACAATTGATTATCTACACTATCAGGGGACATTGCCTATAGCCTATCATGTTCTTCCACATGAGTGCTCTTATTGCTAATCGTTTAGTGAACATAATTTTGATACTGGTAGCTATCTATTAAGTAGCTGAATCTATTATAGTTGATCACAAATTCATGATCTTTTTAGCAGTGGGTGCCATTTTTGTTACCAGTTTATGCTTTAAAATGAGCTTTTAAGAGATGTCGAAACATCACTGAAAGAAGCACTACCTCAACCCATTAGAAGAATAATTCTTTCTTACATCAAGGAAAACCCATTAAGAGGTTATTACCAATTCTTAGAATAATTGTAGTATATATGCAAATAAATGCCCTCCAAAGTATATTTAGCAAATATAAGAATCACATTCTCAAGGAAGACAAATCAGAGCCATTTACAAAACAAATGCATGGAATGTGAACACCACCATAAAGGACAAAGCTAGAAGGTTATCTGAACGCATTCATGCCCACTATTTGCAAATGGAGGATACGATGAACACATTAAATGCAACTTGCAATTGTTGCAGCATCCCCATGGTCCCATAATCAAAATTTAGATGCTTGACAACTGGCTCATATTTATGACAGTTGGAGCATCCCATGGTCATGTGCTCACTTTTTGTGACCTTCTGACAAGCAAAGTCAATGGCAAACCCATTAACAGCCATGTTACTAACTGAACAACTGCAGTTACTAAACTGTGGCAACCCCCCCCCCATAAAATTGGGTAAAGTCCCCTTAACAAATGTCTTAACAACAAAAAAATTGAGCTTAGTTTTTTATCGTAAGTTGAGAACTACTTGTACAAGCATTCATACTTGATTACCACTAATCAACTACTTAGAAATAAGCTTTTATTATCTGTACAAATATCATTCTATACATAATAATTTAAGTCAGATGTTTTGAATGTTTAGATGTTTTCTTTAGAACACTTATATACGTACACATTACACAAGCCATTTTTAATCCTTAATTTGTTTTCTTCTTTCTAACTCTTACAGAAGTTATTTTCCACTTACATACATTCACCACTATTTTACTAAAACAATGATGCTGAAAAGAGCCATAGTGGCACAATAGTTAGAATGCAGTATTGCAGGCTAATTCTACTGACTGCCAATTGCCAACACTTCAATTTGTCTTACCAGTTTCAAGATTGACTCAGTCTTCCATTCTTTCAAGGACAGTAAAATGAAGACCAACATTGTTGGGGGCAAGGTACTGACTTTGTAAACTGCTTAGAGAGGACTGGAAATCACTGTGAAGCAATATATAAGCCTAGGTGACCAGAATGGCAGTGGTGAACTGATGCAAGCAATTTATTTATTTTATTTATTTATTTATTTATTTTGTCCAATACACAATGAGAGTTTTAGTGGGTATACAGTATATATATATATATATATATATATATATATATATATATATATATATATATATATATATATATATATATACACACACACACACACACACAAACATAGTAAAATACATGATGAAGGTTATAGAGGAGATACTCATATTAATATCGTATCTATGAAAGAATAGAAAAGAAGATATAGTAATAGAACATATCAATGAAAGAATGAAAGAGATATAGGAATAGAAGAAAGGTATAGGAGATATAGGAGAGACATAGGACAGGGGATGGAAGGCACTCTAGTGCACTTTTACTCGCCCCTTACTGACCTCTTAGGAATCTGGATAGGTCAACCGTAGATAATCTAAGGGTAAAGTGTTGGGGGTTTTGGGATGACACTATGGAGTCCGATAATGAGTTCCACGCTTCGACAACTCGGTTACTGAAGTCATATTTTTTACAGTCAAGTTTGGAGTAGTTAATATTAAGTTTAAATCTGTTGTGTGCTCTTGTGTTGTTGTGGTTGAAGCTGAAGTAGTTGCCAACAGGCAGGACGTTGCAGCATATGATCTTGTGGGCAATACTTAGATCTTGTGGGCAATACTTAGATCTTTTTTAAGGCGTCCAGGATTGAAAGTCTAGTCTCGTAGGGTATTCTGTTTTGAGTGGAGGAGTGAAGGGCTCTTCTGGTGAAGTATCTTTGGACATTTTCAAGGGTGTTAATGTCTAAGATGCGATATGGGTTCCAAATAGATGAGCTGTATTCGAGGATGGGTCTGGCAAGTGTCCCTGAATTTGAGAGAGAGAGAGGGGGGGAGATGAAGGCAGAGGGAGAGAGGGAGAGGAAAAGAGAAACAATAACTAAATTCCCCACATACATCCAGCCACATGACCACCTAGCCACTCCCACCCATCTGGTGCCTCCCAATAGGGATCATGTATTGGCTCCCTGTTTAAAAAATTTGAAGACTCTTATATTATAGACGCATTATACTATTATGTTTTATTCCTGGTTTGTTGAACCTGTGGTGGCACAGTGGTGAGAATTCAGTACTGCAGGCTGACTGCCGACTGCCAGTATTTTGGAACGACTTTCCATCCTTCCAAGGTGGGTAAAATACAGACCCAGATTGTTGGGAGAAATATGCTGACTCTGTAAACTGCTTAAAGAGGGCTGTAAAGCACTATGAACTGGTGTATATAAGTGTATATAAGTTCATTAATCCACAATTAGTTGGATTCACACCATGCTAAAATCATATCCATTATTATGGTTAGTTAACAAATGACTATCATGGATTCATAAATTAAATGCATCAGTATAAATCATAAGTAAATTATAGTTTTATTACTAAATGATAATAAAACTGGTAAGCTTGACCCTAATTGCTCAATCTATGGCCAATATTGTAGCTGGGGCTAAACTTCAGACAGCAACACAAAGTCCTACAATCAATGCCCCTCCCTGGGGGAAAAAACAATGCAGAGAAATAAATATATTTCTAGCTGTTATTAATAGATAAATCAACCACAATAGGGATAATAATATTCACCACCACTTCCTCTTTTCACCTGCTTGACAAGAATATTTTATTTTTTGGAATGATTGTACGTATGGATACTATGTAAGTAGTATCGATATGAAATACTATATATTACTTTTTAAAAATTTTCACAGTTCATGACTTTTATGAAGATAAGTATGATAATGACTTAACAGCATCACGGCCTAAAGAACTATATTTTTAATGAACCCGATAGTATACTATATAAGGATTAATGCTCTGTAAATATTCTATGGAAACAACATAAATCTTAGGCTGGAGTCCCAAAACCAATGTCCATCATGGTCAGTATCCAATACATCTTTGGATACTCATCAAATCCCTTCCTTCACTTGGCTTTTTGCAAGAAAGATAACAAAGGTAATATTTTCCTATGCAAACAACATAATATGTTAATACAAAAAGTATAAAATGAAAATTGTGAAAAATCCACTAACATAACATGAGCTTTTAAAATAAAAACTAATTATAAAAATTCTTTAGAGGGTTTGAATCTGGGACTTCTCCAATTAAATCATGAAGTCTTTAACTGAGCAATAATCCATTCATGTAAAAAAAAATAAGGTGGGTTTTTTCTTTCTGTAATGTTCATTGCTAAAGGCAATGAGTGGGTAAAACTCAGAGTGAGACTGTCAGACAAAGGTTTTTGTGTTGCCATTTTTTACCTCCATAAAATTAAACTATTTTCATCTCAGAGTGTCTGTGTGTATCTTTAATCTTTTAGCCATAACAAGGGTTGAAACTGATTGATTAAAACTTTGGCACAAGGCAAGCAAACTGCTTTGATTAATCCTAAATCTTCATTCCTTGACATTTTAATCAAAATAATATAAAATTTTATTAAATAGTATATATAGTTCAATGACACCAGCTTGAATAAATAAATGGCGTCTATGGGACTATATGAAGTAGGCTATGCAATTGAATTGCAAGTTTGCTAACCAAACCTATGCTGACCTGAAAATCTCCTATTCATGTCAGGGTCAAACTATATGTTATTTCAAAGAAGTAACTACCTCTGTGATTGGTGATAACTTTAGCAGAAAGGTTTATCACTCCATGTGGGTATTGTAGGTAATCATGTGAGTAGTCAAAGCCTAATGTCCTAGCAAGCTACATCCTATTACACTGGCAGAGGATCAGAGAGCAAGCATATTGGGAAGACAAAGGCAGCAAGGAAGCCCCTTGAGACTAGCAATTTCCCAGATAAAAAGCAAACAGAAGGAGAAAAGAAAGGAAAGAACACAAGGAAATGTCTAATGAGCTACATCCCACTGCCCTTTATGGTCAGTAGATGTCAGCAAGATAAGCAAGGTGAAAAACCAGAAGCAGCACAGATTTCAGCTTTATTCACTCTTTTTATCAAGTAACATAAGAGAACATTGAACGTCTATGAAATTCTTCTCTCTGTCCTATCTTATACCAAACAATATCACAATACAATTTTTTTTAGTTTATTTCTCATCTTTCCCACTTTCTCAGGCCTGGGTTGCTGTTTCTAATCGCTCACTTTATTGTTCTCTTCCCCTTCTAAGGGCCCAATATAAATTATTTCATAATGATGGTGCAATAGTCACTTCTAAAATGGGACCATACAGAACACAACAAACACACTTTTGAGACACTTAAGTAAAAATACAGATGGTTTTACTTCTATTGGTGGCCATATGTGGAGATAAGATGAAGCATAAGATACACAACCACACACATTGCAAAAACATGATCAATTAAAGCAAATAGGTGTGTGTGAGAGGGGATACAGTGAAAGATGAATATGAATTGGAACAGACAGTTCATGCCGTGGCAACCCAATAAAGTCCCAGTCCATATTATGGACTTTATACTTTTCAGAAAGGAAAGATAAGACATGGTCACTTTTCTTTAAAAAATGACAGATAATTTGATCCAGAATTCTAAGGGGATCAGTCTTATAAAACCTACAAAAATGCCATAAAACATTATAAAGCAGGATGGTATCATTATGTTTTCATACTTTTTTATTTTAAAGAAACCCTCCTAATTTTTTTTATTTAAAAAGGTCAAATTCATACAAGTTGTCTGAAATTTTGCAACATTTCATCAAACTTATGTATTTTTTAATGTGCTCATGCTAGAATTCTGAAATTTTGCATTGTATTGATCTTGGAACGTATCCCCGTGAAAAACGAGGGATTATTGTAAGTAGAAATTGGTCCTATATATTGCATTGGGTTAGATTAACTCTGACATGGAAACTTACCGGTATACTGTTGGGTCTGTTACTATGTCTCAAATTTTAGAAAATAATGAAGATGGCTTTGATGAAAATATGTGTATTCTTCTATTGAAGAAAAAGGGGTGTAAAGCATTTTTTTAAAGTCCAGAACATCCAGACAATATTCAAAAGTTCCTCAGCAGATGCTTCCTTAAGTTAATTCACCAAACTATAAGAAGGCTAGATACAATTCAATCTGACTTGCAAGATTCTATTATTGTAACTCAATCTCACTAAAGTTGATTTCATCATCCACCAATGGGGCTGTCACAATCCAATTAACCATAGTATTGTAGTGAATTAAAGAATTAGTAAGAATTAAAGAATGGGAATTTTTTTTATGCCAGTTTGAACGATAGCTTAGACATAATTAATTAACATATTTTATTGCTTTGCAGCTTATAAATTCTTCAAAAAAGACAAGACTGATTGACTCATTCAATCTACAAGTAGCCTTTGCCTTATATTTCAGGTGCTTGGTAATTAGCTTGTCTTTATGGCCAGTTGCAATATTCTTCAATAACATGATCATGATTTGCTATGTCTTTTTGCTGGTTTCCAATAAAAAATGTCCATTTAGAATAATGGGTTCCCACTTATGATCATGGCATTTGTTTAATAATTGCAAATTTTCTTAACAACCACTGCAAATAAAATATAACATTGGATCCCATCTTTTAGATGCCTTGACTCATGACTCTAATGATATACAACCAGAAATCCGGTCCTGCTTGTAATAACTGAGTTAAGTCAAGAACTATCTGCATTTCTATTAAGAACTGGCAGCTTGTTCTTGCCTATGATAATAATTGAATGCACACCCCTTTTTCCTTGTGATAATGTAAACTAGGTCCCCTGTTTTTTTAAAAAAGTAAGTTATTAATATCCAAAAGGATTTAAAATATTCCAGAAATCTCTATGTGGAAATTATTTACAGTAAACGTTACCTCATTGTGAAAAAATCACTAATGCAAAATTGTTTCTTGCAGGAAAAGAGTTATTATAAAATTCCATATGGTGGATTCACATCAATCTCTACAGGGAATAGTATCATAAACTACTATTTTTGCTATAAAAATAACTATTAAAACCAAGACATGCACAAACAAGGTAATCTACCATAAATTTTAAGATAGCAAAATCCTAGAAATGTAAATTTATTCAACTCCCATTGCAATGTTAGAAATTTCCATAGCATTATTAGAAATCCTGCAGTTGCCTTCATTTGGCAATAGCTTATAAATATCAAGGATATGAGTCAGCATACAAATCCAGTCTGTGGTCGACAATCTGAAAGATTTTATAGCTCAAGGCTGTTTATTATTTGGTAAACTTGTAATGCAAGTTCACGTCTAGAAATTGCTGAGAAAACAACTTAACATAGGAATATGACCTTTGCTGGAATGTTCTACTTATTAGAGAATCTTCTTAGCTATTAAGGGTGAAATATTTTTTGATTAAGATTTCCTTCTCAGATAACTTAGATATTAAACAAACAAAAAGTATCAATCCTTAAACTAAGATGTCAAAATAAAAAAATGTCTCAATTTACCTAAAATATCTTTGATTGAGTTGAAAGGGAAGAGTCTGAGATGGCCTCAAAATAATGCTAAATACTATAAGACTGCCAACCTATCACCTAGGAATCATTGGTCCCCCATATATTAATTGATTGATTGATTTAATTTGACTTTTTTACCGCCCAATCCCGAAGGACTCAGGGCAGCTTACAACAGTATAAAGAATTACAATTAACAGCAATAATAAAAAGAAGTCAAGGGAAAAAAACTAATTTCTAAAACTGTAATTAAAATTAAGACAATTTAATTGCATACATACTACTCATTCAAACCAATTTGGACACGTGGACAAACTAGTGGTTGTTTTAGGGTCCCCAGGCCTGCCGGCATAGCCAGGTCTTCATGGCCTTATGGAAAGCCAGCAGGGTGGGGGCTATACGGACCTCGGGGGGGAGTTGGTTCCATAAAGTCAGGGCAACCACAGAGAAGGCCCTCCCCCATGGCCCCGCCAGCTTGGATTGTTTAGCTGATGGGACCTAGAGGAGGCCAACTCTGTGTGCTCTAACTGGTCTCTGGGAGATATTTGCCTCCCAGGGACAATTCCATCTGTCCGTCCATTACCCTGGGGGGGGGAATTATTGACCCCCTCAGAGAGGGTCCGCAACTTGGGCGTCCTCCTCGATCCACAGCTCACATTAGAGAACCATCTTTCAGCTATGGCAAGGGGGACGTTTGCCCAGGTTCGCCTGGTGCACCAGTTGCGGCCCTATCCGGACCGGGACTCAGTACTCACAGTCACTCATGC